>NW_025725790.1:10202138-10802138 GCF_021461395.2 Schistocerca americana | reverse complement strand
GATACTTAATTGTAACGCTCAGGGCCTCCTAATGACGATGGAACATTCAAATTGCGTCGCGATTCAATACATCGTCCTGCAGCCGACTTGTCTCCAAGGGCCTATTGTTGCCTCGGGCGCCTTTTGGTCGTCCTCCTGTGAGTCTACATTTTCGAATCCGTCGCATAACTGATAGATAATTGTAACGTTCAGGTCTTCGTAATGACGATGGATCACTCAAATTGCGTCGAGATTCAATACATCGTCCTCCAGCCGACTTGTCTACAGGTGTCCATTGCTGCCTCCTACATCTTATGGTCGTGCTCCTATGAGTCTAGATTTACGAATCCGACGCGAAACTGATAGTCAATTGTAACGTTCAGGGTCAACTAATGACGATGAAACAATCAAATTGCGTCGAGGCTCAATATATTATCCTCCAGGCGACTTGTCTCCAAGGGTCTATCGAAGCCTCGGGCACCTTATGATCGTTCTCATCTGAGTCTACATTTTCGAATCCGACGCAAAACTGATAGTTAATTGTAACGTTCAGGGCCTCCTAATGACGATGGAACACTCAAATTGCGTCGAGAATCAATACATCGTCCTCCAGCCGACTTGTCTCCAAAGGTGTATGGCTGCCTCTGGGATCTAATGGTCGTGCTCCTGTGAGTCTAGATTTACGAATCCGACGCGAAACTGATAGTTAATTGTAAAGTTCAGGGGCTCCTAATGACGATGGAACAATCAAATTACGTCGAGATTCAATATATCGTCCTCCAGCCGACTTGTATCCAAGGGTTTATTGCTGCCACGGGCACCTTATGGTCGTTCTCCTGTGAGTTTAGACTTTCGAATCCGACGCAAAACTGAGAGTTAAATATAACGTTCAGGGCCTCCTAATGACGATGGAACACTCAAATTGCGTCGGGATTTAATACATCGTCCTCGAGCCGACTTGTCTCCAAGGGTCTATTTTTCCCTCGGGCGCTTTTGGTCGTTCTCCTGAGTCTAGATTATGGAATCCGACGTAAAACTGATAGTTAATTGTAACGTTCAGGTCCTCCTAATGACGATGGAACACTCAAATTGCGTCGAGATTCAATACATCGGACCCTATCCGACTTGTCTCCAAGGGTCTATTGCTGCCTCGGGCACCTTGTGGTCGTTCTCCTGTGAGTCTTGATTTACGGATCCGACGCATAACTGATAGTTAATTGTAACGTTCAGGGCCTCCTAATGACGATGGAACACTCAAATTACGTCGAGATTCAATATATCTACCTCCAGCCGACTTGTATCCAAGGGGATATTGCTGCCTCGGGCACCTTATGGTCGGTCTCCTGTGAGTCTAGACTTTCGAATCCGACGCAAAACTGAGAGTTAAATATAAAGTTCAGGGCCTCCTAATGACGATGGAATACTCAAATTGCGTCGGGATTCAATACATCGTCCTCCAGCCGACTTGTCTCCTGGGGTCTATTGCTGCCTGCTTCATCTTATGGTCGTGCTCCTACGAGTCTAGATTTACGAATCCGACGCGAAACTGATAGTTAATTGTAATGTTCAGGGTCAACTAATGACGATGGAACAATCAAATTGCGTCAAGATTCAATATATAATCTTCCAGGCGACCTGTCTCGAAGGATCTATCGCTGCCTCGGGCACCTTATGCTCGTTCTCCTCTGAGTATACATTTTCGAATCCGACGCAAAACTGATAGGTAATTGTAACGTTCAGGGCCTCCTAATGACGATGGAACACTCAAATTACGTCGAGATTCAATATATCGTCTTCCAGCCGACTTGTCTTCAAGGGGATATTGCTGCCTCGGGCACGATACGGTCCGTCTCTTGTGAGTCTAGATTTTCGAATCCGACGCATAACTAGTAGTTAATTGTAACGTTCAGGTCCTCCTAATGACGAAAGAACACTCAAATTGCGTCACGATTCAATACATCGTCCTCCAGCCAACTCGTCCCCCAGCGTCTATTTTTGCCTCTGGCGCCATTTGGTCGTTCTCCTGTGGGTCTAGATTTACGAATCCGACGCAAAACTGATAGTTAATTGTAACGTTCAGGGCCTTCTAATGACGATGGAACACTCAAATTACGTCGAGATTCAATATATCGTCCTCCAGACGACTTGTCTTCAAGGGGATATTGCTGCCTCGGGCACAATACGGTCCGCCTCTTGTGAGTCTAGATTTTCGAATCCGACGCATAACTAATAGTTAACTGTAAAGTTCAGGGGCTCCTAATGACGATGGAACAATCAAATTGCGTCGAGATTCAATACATAGTCATCCAGGCGTCTTGTCTCTAAGGGGATATTGCTTCCTCGGGCACCTTGTGGTCGTTCTCCTGTGAGTCTAGATTTACGTATCCGACGCATAACTGATAGTTAATTGTATTGTTCTGGGCCTCCTAATGACGATGGAACACTCAAATTACGTCGAGATTCAATATAGCGTCCTCCAGCCGACTTGTCTCCACGGGGATATTGCTGCCTCGGGCAACTTATTGTCGTTCTCCTGTGAATCTAGATTTTCGAATCCGACGCGATACTGATAGTTAATTGTAACATTCAGGGCCTCCTAATTACGATGGAACACTCAAATTGCGTCGGGATTCAATACATCGTACTCCAGCCGACTTGTCTCCAAGGGTCTATTGCTGCCTCGGGCACCTTATTGTCGTTCTCCTGTGAGTCTAGATTTTGGAATCCGACGCAAAACTGTTGGTTAATTGTAACGTTCGGAGCTTCCTAATGACGATGGAACACTCAAATTGCGTCGAGAATCAATACATCGTCCTCCAGCCGACTTGTCTCCAAGGGGATATTGCTGCCTCGGGCACCTTATGGTCGTTCTCATGAGACTCTAGATTTTCGAATCCTACGCAAAACTGATAGTTAATTGTAACGTTCAGGGCCTCCTAATGACGATGGAACACTCAAATTGCGTCGAGATTCAATACATCGTCCTCCAACCGACTTGTCTCCAAGGGTTTATTGCTGCCTCTGGCATCTTATGGTCGTGCTCCTGTGAGTCTAGATTTACGAATCCGACGCGAAACTGAGAGTTAAATATAACGTTCAGGGCCTCCTAATGACGATGGAACACTCAAATTGCGTCGTGATTTAATACATCGTCCTCGAGCCGACTTGTCTCCAAGGGTCTATTTTTCCCTCGGGCGCTTTTGGTCGTTCTCCTGAGTCTAGATTATGGAATCCGACGTAAAACTGATAGTTAATTGTACTGTTCAGGTCCTCCTAATGACGATGGAACACTCAAATTGCGTCGAGATTCAATACATCGGACCCTATCCGACTTGTCTCCAAGGGTCTATTGCTGCCTCGGGCACCTTGTGGTCGTTCTCCTGTGAGTCTTGATTTACGGATCCGACGCATAACTGATAGTTAATTGTAACGTTCAGGGCCTCCTAATGAAGATGGAACACTCACATTACGTCGAGATTCAATATATCGACCTCCAGCCGACTTGTATCCAAGGGGATATTGCTGCCTCGGGCACCTTATGGTCGTTCTCCTGTGAGTCTAGACTTTCGAATCCGACGCAAAACTGAGAGTTAAATATAACGTTCAGGGCCTCCTAATGACGATGGAATACTCAAATTGCGTCGGGATTCAATACATCGTCCTCCAGCCAATTTGTCTCCTGGGGTCTATTGCTGCCTGCTTCATCTTATGGTCGTGCTCCTACGAGTCTAGATTTACGAATCCGACACGAAACTGATAGTTATTTGTAACGTTCATGGCCTCCTATTGTCGATGGAACACTCAAATTTCGTCGAGCTTCAATACATCGTCCTCCAGCCGACTTGTCTCCAAGGGGATATTGCTGCCTCGGGCACCTTGTGGTCGTTCTCCTGTGAGTCTAGATTTTCGAATCCGACGCAAAACCGATAGTTAATTGTAACGTTCAGGGCCTCCTAATTACGATGGAACACTCAAACTGCGTCGAGATTCAATACATCGTCTTCCAGCCGAATTGTCTCTAAGGCCTCGGGCACCATATAGTCCGGCTCCTGTGAGTCTAGATTTTCGAATCTGACGCGAAACTGATAGTTAATTGTAACGTTCATGGGCTCCTACTGTCGATGGAACACTCAAATTGCGTCGCAATTCAATACATGGTCCTTCAGCCGACTTGTCTCCAAGGGTCTATTGCTGCCTCGGGCACCTTATCGTCGATCTCCTGTGAGTCTAGATTATCGAATCCGACGCAAAACTGATACTTAATTGTAACGCTCAGGGCCTCCTAATAACGATGGAACACTCATATTGCGTCGCGATTTAATACATCATCCTCGAGCCAACTTGTTTCCAAGGGTTTATTGATCCCTCGGGAGCCTTTTGGTCGTTCTCCTGAGTCTAGATTATGGAATCCGACGCAAAACTGATTGTTAATTGTAACGTTCAGGGCCTCTTAATGACGATGGAACACTCGAACTGCGTCGAGATTCAATACATCGGCATCTTGCCGACTTGTCTCCAAGTTTCAATTTCAGCCTCGGGCACCTTGTGGTCGATCTCCTGTGAGTCTAGATTTACGAATCCGACGCATAACTGATAGTTAATTGTAACGTTCAGGGCCTCCTAATGACGATGGAACACTCAAATTGCGTCGGGATTCAATACATCGTCCTCCAGCCGACTTGTCTCCAAGGGTTGAAACTTCCCCTTTGAACAATTTATACAAGACTGTGCTTAAACTGACACACAATGTTTTCAGCGCAACGCAATCTGACTTTCAAAATTCCCTACTAAAGAATGGCCCTGACTAACATTAAACTATACCTTTCACAAATCACTTACCTCACAAAAATCTTCGCTGCTCAAGCTACTGCAATACTGCGAGCGCCACTACTGCCAGCTAAATAAAAGATTCAAACTATGGAAGGCACTAACTACTGATAGGGATAGTTAGCAAATGAAAGATATTAATAGAGAACAAACAATGTATTTACCTTGATATCATCATATATAAATATAGCAGTTCATGACAAATTTCAAAGCTCTGCCATCTCTCTCCCCACATCCACCAGTGCTGGCGGCTCACCTCCAACTGCCCAACGCTACGAGCTGTTCACATCCAGCTGCTGCTGCCCAACACTACAATGGCGAGTATTAGAACAATGCAAAGCAGCCACAGACTGCACACAGCACAGCCAGTGATTTTCATACAGAGGTGGCGTTACCAATGAAAAAACCTAAACAGCCCCATGCTCCCTACAAAAAATTTTACAAATTGGATTGGGCAGTGGCCAATACAGATTTGAAAATTTTTTTTCATAATTACAATAACAAAAAAATCAAATGCACACACTTATTGATACAATGTTGGTCAAAAGCTAAAATTTTCTCACAGTCCATAAAGACAGTCCTAATCGTACATAACAGTAGAATAGCAGTGTTTTTCTCAAAGTCTGAGCAGTAAAAGAAAATGCACACGGAATTAGTGGATTTCCATGCAATCTTGAAGAAGTAGTGTTGTCCTTCCAAGGGAAAGACAGTGCTGACTCTTGACATGCATACAGGTAATGGGCCACAACAGAGCAAACCCACAGCAGAGTCAGTCGAAATTTTGAAGAGTATTGGTAGGTAGGTCATCACAGAGCAGACCCACTGTAGTCCTGGTAGAGAGTATGGTATTGGTGGGCCACCAGAGGTGCAGACCCACTGCAGTCCTTGTAGAAATAATGGTATTGATGGATCATCAAAGATGTAGACCCACTGTAGTCCTTGTAGAGATAGCCAGCAGCCATCTGTTGTGACTGTGCAGGTGCACAATCACCATTGAAGAGTCTTGCGGATAATATAGCAAGTCCATAAAGCACCACTTGTGCACTCACAAAGTTTTCGGAACTGTCCTTGGAACCAACAATGCTGTTATCCAGTCCCTTGCTGAATTATTAACGCACGTGCAAACACTAACAGTCCCTACTTCTCACATATTGTCCATATACTATGACCAACAGAAACGTGTGCAGTGAAATGTAACTTACAAGTTAATAATAAGATGAACTGGTGTCAATTACAATTTTATAACACGAGAATACAATTACAAAGGTACAAAATACATCATTAAAAACATAACAATACAGATAACATTTGTAGTAAAACAGGCGTTACAACAGAATAGAAATAAACATATACATCAGTGTTACAAAAATAATGACATAAGTAAATACATAAATATCAGAATAACTTTTGAAACATCACCTTCACATATGAGCAACAAAACAGAACAGATAAATAATGTCTAAACATCTTTACAAAGTAAATAACATATTATTAATGCAAATTATATTTGAGGATAACAGTATTCCTCATCATAGTGAATGTAGCTGAGTATTAGAAGAAGAAAAAATTCTATGAAACTACACAGAGACAGGAAGAAAACAAATACACAAGGGTACACAAACACATAGTGGGATAACACAAAAGGAAAGGACAGGGTTTGTTTTCAGTGTAACATTTGGTACTGCAGTCCAACCCAAAACTTCATTCCATAGGTCTTTCGTCTTATTTCAACCTTTGCTTCCACCAAAAAAATCCTATCCAAGCATGCTTTCTGTATTTATTTCACATAATTCTTACCTCATTATTTATTTCCAAGAAAATCCTACCTATACCTGCTTTCTGTACGGTTTTCGTATAGATTCTCAATGCATTTCTTCCAATTCATCGCAACTCATTCTCTTAGAGGCTACCCCCTCTTAAGCTAACTTAAATCTACTGACCTCAGATGCTAAACTAAGGGACGAGGCAATGCAGCAGCACAAAATAAGTAACACAAACAGCAATGACCAAAAAAATGGAAAATTGCAAAGCAAGCTACAGTAAATCTAAATTACCAAGCAATGCAACATTACAACTAATATGAGCCAATGTGCAGCAACAAGAAAAATAAATCAGTAGTAAACTGGCTTACCAGAGTAACACAAAGTCAAATTCAGTAGCACTATGCCTGGCAAACAGCAGTAACTTACCCGTATACCTAAACATGACATAGCTCAAGCAGAAAGAATATTACACTAAAATGGCCATGTCTAATACCTATGTCACATCTTAACACTAGAGTGATGCATCACAACTTATTCTACAAAAGAAATTACCAAGTGCTTAAGAAGAAAATTATGAATGCAGGTCCTGTGAAGGTAAATGTCGTTTCGTGCTCCCTCATTTTTTTGAAAAAAATTATTATTTACTCGATCTGTAGACAGAAAATATTTGTATTAGTACATCTATAAAATTTTATTTTAACCAATGCTGCAGTGCAGCTAGAAACTAGATATTAAACAAAATGAGTAAACAAATACATAAAGCAAACCATATGGCATTTCTCTCAATTAGCAAGACAATAGCTGTGAAATGTGTTATCATATGTTTTCAAGTTCAACCGTGTCGTTTTTGCGATGCTCTCTACATAGGAACGTCAATAGCGAGGATAATGTCCTCCCCTTTTTTTTTTCTACCTGGGCCGCTGAAAAGGGCTCGCAATAATGGCTTCTTCTCCAGGCGTCTGACACAGCTGGGTGCCCGCGACGCATTACGTGCAGGTGGTCACTTAACTTTCGTACGGAAATATTTACGACAGCAGTTTCCGCTACAGTGACAGTCTCACATAAAAATATTTCACAGTTCAAGAATTTGCATTACAAATCTGTAGAAACAAAATCCTATGAATATAACAGTGTTCAAAACGTTTTCGTCGGCATTGTGATACATTCATGCATTTACACACATTTCATAACTCTTAAAGTACGATTCTTGGTTTCCAACAACCTTTTCCACAAATCAGAGTCCCTAATCACTACTCATTATTCCTTACCTTATTCGTCGACACTTCTTCAATATTTCATCATGAGAAATACGTAGCATAATAAACATTCCTCAACAACATAATACACATCGTCGTCATAATAATATCATTACACCTCAGTCAAATCTCAAAAAACGTCGTAGCTTTCTGCAATAATTTCAAACCCTAAAAAATATTCTCTGCTCATTTCAATAATGTCATCTACCTCAAACGTACTTTAAAAATCATGACCTCATACCAAATACATCATTCAAAGCTCTCGTAGTATCACAATGGTTCCGAAAAATATGAGCACTTCTCAAAGTACAGACAAAATACAATTTCGTAGGTGTGAAGTTATCCAACTGCGTAATTGCGTAAACATCTGTCACTGATGTAATAAAAAAGTTTATTTCTCTGTTAAATGATCAGATAGCTGTGTAATTTGTGTGTTAGAGAAATATGGTACTGATGTGTAAAGTTGTATAAGCAAATACCATATTAGCTAGGGCTCCTTGTGCTTGCCACACACATGGTACACAAAGTAAGCGTGTACCCCCCTGAGGATTAATGAATAATGCCCTCAGGTGTTACAGATTATTGCAATGGAATGAAATGTGCCACGGAAAACCTTCTTTGTAATTCAAAAATCTTTAAAAATAAATATTTTAAGTACAAAATCAATCTCTCAAATACGTGTCCTGTAGCTCTAAATGTGCGTCTTGTTGCAACATAATCTCTGTGGAAGTGTCGTAGTTATCGTCCTCCGAAAGCTAAGTTCTGCAGAAGTCAATGTAGTTACCTCATGATAAACAAACGTGAAATGCTTTGCGTATAGATATCTTAGTTATTACGCTTATTGTTGTGATGATGAAAGTACTGTGCTGTAACGTATTGTTGTACTATGGAAAAGGCTGTCTCCTTGTAGCTATACCACAAAAGTTACTAATAAAACATGTTTTGCTTTTCAGAAGAATTCAGAAAAACTGTGCAGATATAAAGCAGATACACCGCAAAAGCAACATTGTAAATTGTCACTCATTAGTAGCGTCGTGATAAAACCGTGTAGTTATCACATAAACTAACCACTGTGTCGTCTGGTATCTCACAGAAAGTACTTTAAACCCAGAATGTATTTTCAAGTAAACCAAAATGTTGCATTAAAATCTCATTAGCAGTACCAGTATGTGTCCTAAGTATGTAAGCCTGAGAGTCGTTACGTAATCGTGCAACTAACAAGCGAGAATGTACAAATACAACACTGTGTCGCCTGTTCACTATAACAATGCATTCGTCATTTCTGTTTAAAAATTTCCCTAGGTTCTAGACTGGATATCTAACTTCAAACATTGTTGTATGTTAACAGTTTCTTAAGTCAGACAAAGCATACTAGAAATGTGAAGTGAAAAGTTTTATGGCAATGACAAAGTTAAAAAGCAGATTATCTTTCAATAAACGGTTTTACATGTGAAATGTGGTGTAAACCTTTACTCTTCCTAGTGCACAGAGTTTCAACTTCAAAGCAATTATCATGTTGTACACGTCGGTAAAGAATACTGGAATTTTTCTCAAGGTTAGCTTCTATGTTATTTTTCTCTGAGCCAACCGGCGCACGCGGCTGCCTGCTGTGCGAGTCATTGTCTGTCTCTTTGTTGGCGCGCGCCGTTATTGGGATTAGGAGACCGAACTTCTACAAATTCGCCTTGCCGAAAGGGCCCAGCCGTGTTAGAATCACGCCAGTTCTGATGAAATTGACGTCTGTCGTTATGATTATATCATCTGTCGCCATGTCGGTAGATTCCGTAGTTTCTTCCTTGTCGGTCACATGGTGGAGAATTTCTCCCTGAATCGTAACTGCGCGCTGGTCCGTTGCGTCTAAAGTTATTCTGTCTCCCTTGATAGTATTTATTTTGGTTCCCATATTGTCTGTTTCTCTTATTGTCTCTGTGATAGTCTCTACCGCGGAGAGGTGATCTTTCCCTGTAATTATTACTACTCTGCCAACGGTTGTAATACGGGTGGTGTCTGTTTCGGTCACGATTTGTGTTGTGAGAATAGCCTTGTGGCGTCCAGTTATTATTTCTTTCATCGCGGAATTGCGACTGATGTGATCTGTAGTGATTGTATTCCTGTTTTCGCATCCCGCAACTGTCTGTGTCAATTTCTAATTCTTGTAAGAGTCCCTGAAAAGCTTCAACGTCGTCTTTGCAACGTCCTGCCAAAATAATGTGTCGTAAATGTTCAGGCAATTTGATTAAGCAAATGCGGATGAGTTCTGAGGGGCTGTATGGGTTTGACAGGTACTGATTCTTGTGCAACATGTCTTCAAAATATTTCACAAGACTGGAAAATTCAGATTGTTCGACATGTTTCATCATTATGATGCTATGTTTTACTCGGTCTTGTGTAGCTTGAGACCAATATGCTGAGAGGAAGGCATGGTAAAATTCTCCTTCACTGTGACAATCGTGAATGACCGATCGCATTCTTACAGCTGGTTCATTCTCTAAGTAGCCACACATAAATTCTAATCTGTGTTCTAACGACCAGTTGGGAGGAAAACAATGAGAGAATTGATGGAGCCATGCTTGTGGATGAATGTCGTTGCCAGAATTTTTAAATGTTTTGAATTTACGTCTAGTAATGAACAGCTTATAGTCAAAATCATCGTGTCGGCGAGTAGCATATCGGTCATTGTTACGTCGTGTCGGCCGTTCCATCTCAAAATTCGGTGCACATTGCCAATTTCTTTCATTACTTCCGAAATGCCCTGTGTTATTATTTTGCGGCTTTTCCGTATTTCTAAGTCCCTCTTCCCGTGTTGGAGCGCGAGTGTCCTCTGAAATACGTAATTCTTGTATTACCTGTGTCAGCTGATCTTGTACTTCCCGGATTTCTCTTTGGTGTTGCGTATCAATTTGATTCAGATTTTGTTTCAGTTTCCTAATTTGTTCGCTCTCTTCTGTGTCATTAAAGACTGCCGGTTTTGCGTCATTAAGATTATCATCTACCTTCGTAGATAAATTATTTAGCTGATCCGAAAGTTCAACTACTTTCTCTGATAATGAACACATTTCCTCAGTGTGTTTTTCTGAACCAAGCTTCAGAGTGTCCATTTGTGTTGAAATCGAATCTACTGTGTCCTTTAAGTTTTCCTGAGTTTTTGCAAGTTGTGTAACCGAATCCGTAGATGCAACTGAGTCAATTTTAGCCCACAGGGTCTCATGATTTTCATGAACAATGGGTTGCAGTTCTTTTATGGCTGCTTCGTGATTCTGTAATGGATTTTCATGCCGCGAAAAAAATAGGTTGAAAATGCTCACAAATTTGTGTTTTTACGTCATTACACACTTTCTGACATTTCGATTCAATGTTATGTAACTCAGCTGTTAAATCTTCACGTGTTTGTTCGAGAGTTTGTTCCAATAAGTCTAACTTTTGAAGCTTTTGCTGTGTTTGTCTCTGATTTTGTTCCATTGTGTGTAACTGTTGCTGTGTTTGTCTCTGGTGTTGTTCCATTGTGTCTAACTTTTGAAGATTTTGTTCCATTGTGTCTAACTTTTGAAGATTTTGTCCCATTTGTCTCTGATTTTGTTCCATTTGTTGCATTAATTGCAATAATAATGTATTAATGTCTGGAATCTGTTTCTCTATGCTTTTTGGCAGTGCATTTTCACCAGCAACATTCATATTTTGACAAGCAGAAAATGTGTCTTGATTCATTTGAGAAAACGGTGAGGACGCAAAACCTGAATCTACAGTATTTGCAAAATTGTGTCCTGTCATTTCGGATTCCTGAGGCGAGCTGTTGCCGACCGATCGATCGATAATGTTTGCCCCTTCACTAATTGTTTCACTGTCCACGCCATTGTTTGCCGCCCGCTCCATTTCCCTATGCACAATTACCAAATTACTACTTTGAACATCAGTTAATTCATTACTCGGTGGCGCTAACACACAGCTTTCATTTTCACTGTCATTTCTCAGTTTACTTTGGAGCCTAGTATTACGTTTTTCCCACGCCATTATTGTCACAGTATTTCACACGACAACACAGAAAAACACAATTTGAAGATCAAAAATAAGAGAACACATTAACATGGAACTGAAAATAATATCTAGTTAATTGCAAGCGCAGCTGCGAAATACTTGGTACAAAACTACATGCATGCCACAACTGCTTTACTGTGCAACAATGAAAAACCACAACTACCAAGAAAATTCTCTCTATAATTACGCGCTAGCAATAGACAAAAGCTACACTAAATACACAAACTACAAGAAAAAATCAGAAGATTCCAGTGAGGTATCCTGGCAAGGTCGCGATATGAAACTTCCCCTTCGAACAATTTATACAAGACTGTGCTTAAACTGACACACAATGTTTTTAGCGCAACGCAATCTGACTTTCAAAATTCCCTACTAAATAATGGCCCTGACTAACATTAAACTATACCTTTCACAAATCACTTACCTCACAAAAATCATCGCTGCTCAAGCTACTGCAATACTGCGAGCGCCACTACTGCCAGCTAAATAAAAGATTCAAACTATGGAAGGCACTAACTACTGATAGGGATAGTTAGCAAATGAAAGATATTAATAGAGAACAAACAATGTATTTACCTTGATATCATCATATATAAATATAGCAGTTCATGACAAATTTCAAAACTCCGCCATCTCTCTCCACACATCCACCAGCGCTGGCGGCTCACCTCCAACTGCCCAACGCTACGCGCTGTTCACATCCAGCTGCCGCTGCCCAACACTACAATGGCGAGTATTACTACAATGCAAAGCAGCCACAGACTGCACACAGCACAGCCAGTGATTTTCATACAGAGGTGGCGTTACCAATAAAAACACCTAAACAGCCTACTTACATGCTGCCTCGGGCACCTTACGGTCGTTCTCCTGCGAGTCTAGAATAACGAATCCGACGCAAAACTGATAGTTAATTGTAACGTTCAGAGCCTCCTAATGACGATAGAACACTCAAATAGCGTCGAGATTCAATACATCGTCCTCCAGCCGACTTGTCTCGAAGGGTCTATTGCTGCCTCGGGCACCTTATTATAGTTCTCCTGTGAGTCTAGATTGTCGAATCCGACGCAAAACTGATAGTTAATTATAACGTTCAGGGCCTCCTAATGACGATGGAACACTCAAATTGCGTCGAGGTTCAATACATCGTCCTCCAGCCGACTTGTCTCCAAGGGTCTATTGTTCCCTCGGGCGCCTTTTGGACGTTCTCCTGAGTCTAGGTTATGGAATCCGACGCAAAACTGATAGTTACTTGTAGCGTTCAGGGCCTCCTAATGACGATGGAACACTCAAATTACGTCGAGATTCAATATATCGGCCTCCAGCCGACTTGTCTCCAAGGGGATATTGCTGACTCGGGCACTTTATTGTCGTTGTACTGTGAGTCTAGATTTTCGAATCCGACGCAAAACTGAGAGTTAATTATAACGTTCAGAGCCTCCTAATGACGATGGAACACTCAAATTGCGGCGAGATTCAATACATCGTCCTCCAGCCTACTTGTCTTCAAGGGGATATTGCTGCCTCGGGCACCATACGGTCCGTCTCTTGTGAGTCTAGATTTTCGAATCCGACGCGATTCTGATAGTTAATTGCAACGTTCACGGTCTCCTAATGATGATGGAACACTGAAATGGCGTCGGGATTCAATACATGGTCTTTCAGCCGACTTGTCTCCAAGGGACTATTGCTGCCTCCGGCACCTTATGGTCGTTCTCCTGTGAGTCTAGAATATCGAATCCGACGCAACACTGAAAGTTAATTGTAACGTTCAGAGCCTCCTAATGACGATAGAACACTCAAATTGCGTCGAGATTCAATACATCGTCCACCAGGCGACTTGTCTCCAAGGGTCTATTGTTCCCTCGGGCGCCTTTTGGTCGTTCTCCTGAGTCTAGATTATGGAATCCGACGCAAAATTGAAAAATAGTTGTAACGTTCAGGGCCTCCTAATGACGATGGAACACTCAAATTGCGGCGAGATTCAATACATCATCCTCCAGCCGACTTGTCTTAAAGGGGATATTGCTGCCTCGAGCACCAAACGGTCCGTCTCTTGTGTGCCTTGATTTTCAAATCTGACGCGATACTGATAATTAATTGCAACGTTCAGGGCCTCATATTGACGATGGAACACTGAAATTGCGTCGGGGTTCAATACATCGTCTTTCATCCGACTTGTCTCCAAGGGACTATTGCTGCCTCCGGCACCTTATGGTCGTTCTCCTGTGAGTCTGGAATATCGAAACCGATGCAACACTGATAGTTAATTGTAACGTTCAGAGCCTCCTAATGACGATGGAACACTCAAATTGCGACGGGATTCAATACATCGTCCTCCAGCCGACTTGTCTCCAAGGGTCTATTGCTGCCTCGGGCACCTTATTGTAGTTCTCATGTGAGTCTAAATAGTCGAATCCGATGAAAAACGGATAGTTAATTGTAACGTTCAGGGCCTCCTAATGACGATGGAACACTCTAATCGCTTAGATATTCAATACATCGGCCTCAGGCCGACTTGTCTCCAAGGGGATAATGCTGCGTCGGGCACCAAATGGTCCGTCTCCTATGAGTCTAGATTTACGAATCCGACCCAAAACTGATAGTTAATTGTAACGTTCAGGGCCTCCTAATGCCGATGGAACATTCAAATTGCGTCGAGATTCAATACATCGTCCTCCAGCCGTCTCCAAGGGTCTATTGTTCCCTCGGGAGCCTTTTGGTCGTTCTCCTGAGTCTAGGTTATGGAATCCGACGCAAAACTGATAGTTAATTGTAACGTTCAGGGCCTCCTAATGACAATGGAACACTCAAATTACGTCGAGATTCAATATATCGTCCTCCAGCCGACTTGTCTCCAAGGGGGTGTTGCTGCCTCGGCACCCTATTGTCGTTCTACTTTGAGTCTAGATTTTCGAATCCGCTGCAAAACTGAGAGTTAAATATGACGTTCAGGGCCTCCTAATGACGATGGAAGGCTCAAATTGCGGCGAGATTCAATACATCATCCTCCAGCCGACTTGTCTTAAAGGGGATATTGCTGCCTCGGGCACCATACGGTCCGTCTCTTATGTGTCTTGATTTTCGAATCTGACGCGATACTGATAGTTAATTGCAACGTTCAGGGCCTCCTAATGACGATGGAACACTCAAATGGCGTCGGGATTCAATACATCGTCTTTCAGCCGACTTGTCTCCAAGGGACTATTGCTGCCTCCGGCACCTTATGGTCGTTCTCCTGTGAGTCTAGATTATCGAATCCGATGCAACACTGATAGTTAATTGTAACGTTCAGAGCCTCCTAATGACGATGGAGCACTCAAATTGCGTCGGGATTGAATACATCGTCCTCCAGCCGACTTGTCTCCTAGGGTCCATTGCTGCCTCGGGCACCTTATTGTAGTTCTCATGTAAGTCTAGATAGTCGAATCCGATGCAAAACTGATAGTTAATGGTAACGTTCAGGGCCTCCTAATGACGATGGAACACTCAAATCGCTTAGAAATTCAATACATCGTCCTCCAGCCGACTTGTCTCCAAGGGTCTATTGCTGCCTCGGGCACCTTATGGTCGTTCTCCTGTGAGTCTAGATTATGGAATTCGACGCAAAACTGTTAGGTAATTGTAACGTTCAGAGCCTCCTAATGACGACGGAACACTCAAATTGCGTCGAGATTCAATACATCGGCCTCCAGCCGACTTGACTTCAAGGGGATATTGCTGCATCGGGCACCATATGGTCCGTCTCCTATGAGTCTAGATTTTCGTATCCGACGCGAAAGTGATAGCTAATTGTAGCTTTCAGGGCCTCCTAATGAAGACGGATGACTCAAATTGCGTCGATATTCAATACATCGTCCTCCAGCCGACTTGTCTGTAAGGGTCTATTGCTGCCTCGGGCAATTAATGGTCGTTCTCCTTTGAGTCTAGATTTACGAATCCGACGCATAACTGATAGTTAATTGTAACGTTCAGGGCCTCCTAAAGCTGATGGAAAACTCAAATTGCGTCGAGATTAAATACATCGTCCTCCAGCCGACTTGTCTCCAGGGATCTATTGTTCCTTCGGGCGCCTCTTGGTCGTTCTCCTGAGTCTAGATTATGGAATCCGACGAAAAACTGATAGTTAATTGTAACGTTCACGGCCTCCTAATGACGATGGAACACTCAAATTGTGTCGGGATTCAATACATCGGCCTCCAGCCGACTTGTCTCCACGGGTCTATTGCTGCCTCGGGCTCCTTGTGGTCGTTCTACTGTGAGTCCAGATTTTCGAATCCGACGCATAACTGGTAGTTAGTTGTAACGTTCAGGGCCTCCTAATGTCGATGGAACACTCAAATTACGTAGAGATTCAATGTATCGTCCTCCAGCCGACTTGTCTCCAAGGGGATATTGCTGCCTCGGGCACCTTATTGTCTTTCTCCTGTGAGTCTAGATTTTCGAATCCGATGCATAACTGATAGTTAACTGTAACGTTCAGGGCTTGCTAATGATGATGGAACACTCAAATTGCGTCAAGATTCAATACTTCGTCCTCCAGCCGACTTGTCTCTAAGGGTCTATTGCTGCCTCGTCCACCTTATGGTCGTTCTCCTGTGAGTCTAGATTTTCGAATCCGACGCAAAACTGATAGTTAATTGTAACGTTCAGGGTCTCTTAATGCCGATGGAGCACTCAAATTGCGTCGAGGTTCAATACATCGTCCTCCGGCCGACTTGTCTCCAAGGGCCTATTGCTGCCTCGGGCACCTTATTGTCGTTCTCCTATGAGTCTGGATTATCAAATCCGACGCAAAACTGATACTTAATTGTAACGCTCAGGGCCTCCTAATGGCGATGGAATATTCAAATTGCGTCGCGATTCAATACATCGTCCTCCAGCCGACTTGTCTTTAAGGGTCTATTGTTGCCTCGGGCGCCTTTTGGTCGTCCTCCTGTGAGTCTAGATTTTCGAATTCGACGCATAACTGATAGTTAACTGTAACGTTCAGGGCTTCCTAATGATGATGGAACACTCAAATTGCGTCGAGATTCAATACATCGTCCTCCAGCCGACTTGTCTCCTAGGGTCTATTGCTGCCTCGGGCACCATATTGTCGTTCTCCTGTGAGTCTAGATTGTCGAATCCGACGCAAAACTGATAGATAATTGTAACGTTCTGGGCCTCCTAATGACGATGGAACACTCAAATAGCGTCGCGATTCAATACATCGTCCTCCAGCTGACTTGCCTCCGAGGGTCTATTGGTGCCTCGAGCACCTCATGGTCGTTCTCCTGTGAGTCTAGATTATCAAATCCGACGCAAAACTGATACTTAATTGTAACGCTCAGGGCCTCCTAATGACGATGGAACATTCAAATTGCGTCGCGATTCAAGACATCGTACTCCAGCCGACTTGTCTCCGAGGGTCTATTGTTGCCTCGGGTGCTTTTTGGTCGTTCTCCTTAGTCTAGATTATGGAATCCGACGCAAAACTGATGGTTTATTGTAACTTTCGCGGCCTCCTAATGGTGATGGAACACTCAAATTGCGTCGAGATTCAATACATCGGCCTCCAGCCGACTTGTCTCCAAGGGGATATTGCTGCCTCGAGCACCGTACGGTCCGTCTCTCGTCAGTCTAGATTTCCGAATCCGACGCGATACTGATAGTTAATTGTAACTTTCACGGCCTCCAAATGACGATGGAACACTCAAATTGCGCCGAGATTCAATACATCGCCCTCCAGCCGACTCGACTCCAAGGGTCTATTGTTGCCTGGGGCTCTTTTGGTCGTTCTCCTGAGTCTAGATTTTCGAATCCGACGCAAAACTGATAGTTAATTGTAACGTTCGGGGCCTCCTAATGACGATGGAACACTCAAATTGCGTCGAGATTCAATACATCGTACCTCTAGCCGACTTGTCTCCAAGGGTCTATTGATGCCTCGGGCGCCTTTTGGTCGTCCTCCTGTGAGTCTAGATTTTCGAATCCGACGCATAACTGATAGTTAACTGTAACGTTCAGGGCTTCCTAATGATGATGGAACACTCAAATTGAGTCGAGATTCAATACATCGTCCTCCAGCCGACTTGTCTCCTAGGGTCTATTGCTGCCTCGGGCACCATATTGTCGTTCTCCTGTGAGTCTAGATTGTCGAATCCGACGCAAAACTGATAGATAATTGTAACGTTCTGGGCCTCCTAATGACGATGGAACACTCAAATAGCGTCGCGATTCAATACATCGTCCTCCAGCTGACTTGCCTCCAAGGGTCTATTGGTGCCTCGAGCACCTCATGGTCGTTCTCCTGTGAGTCTAGATTATCAAATCCGACGCAAAACTGATACTTAATTGTAACGCTCAGGGCCTCCTAATGACGATGGAACATTCAAATTGCGTCGCGATTCAAGACATCGTACTCCAGCCGACTTGTCTCCGAGGGTCTATTGTTGCCTCGGGTGCTTTTTGGTCGTTCTCCTTAGTCTAGATTATGGAATCCGACGCAAAACTGATGGTTTATTTTAACTTTCGCGGCCTCCTAATGGCGATGGAACACTCAAATTGCGTCGAGATTCAATACATCGGCCTCCAGCCGACTTGTCTCCAAGGGGATATTGCTGCCTCGAGCACCGTACGGTCCGTCTCTTGTGAGTCTAGAATTCCGAATCCGACGCGATACTGATAGTTAATTGTAACTTTCACGGCCTCCTAATGACGATGGAACACTCAAATTGCGCCGAGATTCAATACATCGCCCTCCAGCCGACTCGTCTCCAAGGGTCTATTGTTGCCTGGGGCTCTTTTGGTCGTTCTCCTGAGTCTAGATTATCGAATCCGACGCAAAACTGATAGTTAATTGTAACGTTCGGGGCCTCCTAATGACGATGGAACTCTCAAATTGCGTCGAGATTCAATACATCGTCCATCAGCCGACTTATCTCCAAGGGTCTATTGGTGCCTCGGGCACCTCATGGTCGTTCTCCTGTGAGTCTAGATTGTCGAAGCCGACGCAAAACTAATAGTTAATTGTAACGTTCAGGGCCTCCTAATGACGATGGATCACTCAAATTGCGTCGATATTCAATACAACGTCCTCCAGCCGACTTGTCTCCAAGGGTCTATTGTTGCCTCGGCGCCTTTTGGTCGTCCTCCTGTGAGTCTAGATTTTCGAATCCGACGCATAACTGATAGTTAACTGTAACGTTCAGGGCTTGCTAATGATGATGGAACACTCAAATTGCGTCGAGATTCAATACATTGTCCTCCAGCCGACTTGTCTCTAAGGGTCTATTGCTGCCTCGGGCACCTTATGGTCGTTCTCCTGTGAGTCTAGATTTTCAAATCTGACGCAAAACTGATAGTTAATTGTAACGTTCAGGGCCTCCTAATGACGATGGAACATTCAGATTGCATCGCGATTCAAGGCATCGTCCTCCAGCCGACTTGTCTCCAAGGGTCTATTGTTGCCGCGGGCGCCTTTTGGTCGTCCTCCTGTGAGTCTACATTTTCGAATCCGACGCATAACTGATAGTTAACTGTAACGTTCAGGGCTTCCTAATGATGATGGAACACTCAAATTGCGTCGAGATTCAATACATCGTCCTGCAGCCGACTTGACTCTAAGGGTCTATTGCTGCCTCGGGCACCTTATCGTCGTTCTCCAGTGAGTCTAGATTTTCGAATCCGACGCAAAACTGATATTCAACTGTAACGTTCAGGGCCTCCTAATGCCGCTGGAACACCCAAATTGCGTCGAGATTCAATACATCGTCCTCCAGCCGACTTGTCTCCAAGGGTCTATTGCTATATCGGGCACCATATTGTCGTTCTCCTGTGAGTCTAGATTGTCGAATCTGACGCAAAACTGATAGATAATTGTAACGTTCAGGGCCTCCTAATGACGATGGAACACTCAAATAGCGTCGCGATTCAATACATCGTCCTCCAGCTGACTTGCCTCCAAGGGTCTATTGGTGCCTCGAGCACCTCATAGTCGTTCTCCTGTGCGTCTAGATTACCGAATCCGACCCAAAACTAATACTTAATTGTAACGCTCAGGGCCTCCTAATGACGATGGAACATTCAAATTGCGTCGCGATTCAAGACATCGTCCTCCAGCCGACTTTTCTCCTTGGGTCTATTGTTGCCTCGGGTGCCTTTTGGTCGTTCTCCTTAGTCTAGATTATGGAATCCGACGCAAAACTGATGGTTTATTGTAACTTTCGCCGCCTCCTAATGACGATGGAACACTCAAATTGCGTCGAGATTCAATACATCGTCCTGCAGCCGACTTGTCTCTAAGGGTCTATTGCTGCCTCGGGCACCTTATCGTCGTTCTCCTGTGAGTCTAGATTTTCGAATCCGACGCAAAACTGATAGTCAACTGTAACGTTCAGGGCCTCCTAATGCCGATGGAACACCCAAATTGCGTCGGGATTCAATACATCGTCCTCCAGCCGACTTGTCTCCAAGGGTCTATTGCTGCATCGGGCACCTTTTTGACGTTCTCCTGTGTGTCTAGATTGTCGAATCCGACGCAAAACTGATAGTTAATTGTAACGTTCAGGGCCTCCTAATGACGATGGAACACTCAAATTGCTTCGAGATTCAATACATCGTACCTCTAGCCGACTTGTCTCCAAGGGGATATTGCTGCCACGGGCACCTTATTGTCGTTCAGCTGTGAGTCTAGAATATCGAATCCGACGCAAAACTGATACTTAATTGTAACGTTCAGGGCCTCCTAATGACGATGGAACATTCAAATTGCGTCGCGATTCAATACATCGTCCTCTAGCCGACCTTTCTCCAAGGGTCTATTGTTGCCTCGGGCGCCTTCTGGTCGTCCTCCCGCAAGTCTAGATTTTCGAATCCGACGCATAACTAATAGTTAATTGTAACGTTCAGGTCTTCCTAATGACGATGGAACATTCAAAATGCGTCGAGATTCAAACATTGTCCTCCAGCCGACTTGTCTCCAAGGGGATATTGCTGCCTCGGGCACCTTATGGTCCGTCTCGTGTGAGTCTAGATTTTCGAATCCGACGCAAAACTGATAGTTAATTGTAACGTTCAGGTCTTCCTAATGACGATGGATCATTCATATTGCGTCGAGATTCAATACATAGTCCTCCAGCCGACTTGTCTCCAAGGGTCTATTGCGGCTCTGGCATCTTATGTTCGTGCTCCTGTGAGTCTAGATTTACGAATTCGACGCGAAACTGATAGTTAATTGTAACGTTCAGGGGCTCCTAATGACGATGGAACAATCAAATTTAGTCCTGATTCAATACATAGTCCTCCAGGCGTCTTGTCTCCAAGGGTCTATGCTGCCTCAAGCACCTTAAAATGTTCTCCTCTGAGTCTAGATTTTCGATTCCGACGCAACACTAATATTTAATTGTAACGTTCAGGGCCTCCTAATGACGATGGAACACTCAAATTGCGTCGAGATTCAATACATCGTCCATCAGCCGACTTATCTCCAAGGGTCTATTGGTGCCTCGGGCACCTCATGGTCGGTCTCCTGTAAGTCTAGATTGTCGAATCCGACGCAAAACTAATAGTTAATTGTAACGTTCAGGGCCTCCTAATGACGATGGAACACTCAAATTGCTTCGAGATTCAATACATCGTACCTCTAGCCGACTTGTCTCCAAGGGGATATTGCTGCCACGGGCACCTCATTGTCGTTCAGCTGTGAGTCTAGAATATCGAATCCGACGCAAAACTGATACTTAATTATAACGTTCAGGGCCTCCTAATGACGATGGAACATTCAAATTGCGTCGCGATTCAATACATCGTCCTCTAGCCGACCTTTCTCCAAGGGTCTATTGTTGCCTCGGGCGCCTTTTGGTCGTCCTCCCGCAAGTCTAGATTTTCGAATCCGACGCATAACTAATAGTTAATTGTAACGTTCAGGTCTTCCTAATGACGATGGAACATTCAAAATGCGTCGAGATTCAATACATCGTCCTCCAGCCGACTTGTCTCCAAGGGGATATTGCTGCCTCGGGCACCTTATGGTCCGTCTCGTGTGTGTCTAGATTTTCGAATCCGACGCAAAACTGATAGTTAATTGTAACGTTCAGGTCTTCCTAATGACGATGGATCATTCATATTGCGTCGAGATTCAATACATCGTCCTCCAGCCGACTTGTCTCCAAGGGTCTATTTCGGCTCTGGCATCTTATGTTCGTGCTCCTGTGAGTCTAGATTTACGAATCCGACGCGAAACTGATAGTTAATTGTAACGTTCAGGGGCTCCTAATGACGATGGAACAATCAAATTTAGTCCTGATTCAATACATAGTCCTCCAGGCGTCTTGTCTCCAAGGGTCTATGCTGCCTCAAGCACCTTATGAATGTTCTCCTCTGAGTCTAGATTTTCGATTCCGACGCAACACTAATATTTAATTGTAACGTTCAGGGCCTCCTAATAACGATGGAACCCTCAAATTGCGTCGCGATTCAATACATCGTCCACTAGCCGACTTGTCTCCAAGGGTCTATTGTTGCATTGGGCGCCTTTTGGTCGTTCTCCTGAGTCTTGATTATGGAATCCGACGCAAAGCTGATAGTTAATTGTAACGTTCAGGGCCACTTAATGACGATGGAACACTCAAATTGCGTCAAGATTCAATACATCGGCCTCCAGCCGACTTGTCTCCAAGGATCTATTGCTGC
This sequence comes from Schistocerca americana, assembly GCF_021461395.2. Classification (NCBI taxonomy): domain Eukaryota; kingdom Metazoa; phylum Arthropoda; class Insecta; order Orthoptera; family Acrididae; genus Schistocerca; species Schistocerca americana. Next base: position 10,779,610 of record NW_025725790.1, on the reverse strand, counting down.
CGCGGGCACCTTATTGTGGTTCTCCTGTGAGTCTAGATTGTCGAATCCGACGCAAAACTGATAGTTAATTGTAACGATCAGGGCTTCCTAATGCCGATGGAACACTCAAATTGCTTAGAGATTCAATACATCGTCCTTCAGCCGACTTGTCTCCAAGGGGGTATTGCTTCCTCGGGCACCATGTGGTCCGTCTTCTGTGGGTCTAGATTTTCGTATCCGACGCGAAAGTGATAGTTAATTGTAACTTTCAGGGCCTCCTAATGACGACGGATCCCTCAAATTGCGTCGATTTTCAAAACATCGTCCTCCAGCCGACTTGTCACTAAGGGTCAATTGCTGCCTCGGGCACCTTATGGTCGTTCTCCTGTGAGTCTAGATTTTCGAATCCGACGCAAAACTGATAGTTAATTGTAACGTTCAGGGCCTCCTAATGCCGCTGGAACACTCAAATTGCGTCGAGATTCAATACATCGTCCTCCAGCCGACTTGTCTCCAAGGTTCTATTGTTGCCTCGGGCGCCTTTTGGTCGTTCTCCTGTGAGTCTAGATTTTCGAATCCGACGCATAACTGATAGTTAATTGTAACGTTCAGGGCATCCTAATGATAATGGAACACTCAAATTGCGTCGAGATTCAATACATCGTCCTCCAGCCGACTCGTCTCCAAGCGTCTTTTGCTGCCTCGGGCACCTTATGATCGTTCTCCTTTGAGTCTAGAATATCGAATCCGACCCAAAACTGATAGTTAATGGTAACGTTCGGAATCTCCTAATGGCGATCGAACACTCAAATTGCGTCGAGATTCAATACATCGTCCTCCAGCCGACTTGTCTAAAAGAGTCTATTGCTGCCTCGGGCACCTTATTGTAGTTCTCCTGTGAGTCTAGATTGTCGAATACGACGCAAAACTGTAAGTTAATTGTAACGTTGAGGGCCTCCTAATGACGATGGAACACTCAAATTGCGTCGAGATTCAATACATCGTCCTTCAGCCGACTTGTCTCAACGGGTCTATTGGTGCATCGGGCACCTCATGGTCGTTCTCCTGTGAGTCTAAATTGTCGAATCCGACGCAAAACTAATAGTTAATTGTAACGTTCAGGGCCTCCGAATAACGATGGAACACTCAAATTGCTTCGAGATTCAATACATCGTCCTCCAGCCGACTTGTCTCCAGGGTGATATTGCTGCCTCGGGCACCTTATGGTCGTTCTCCGGTGAGTCTAGAATATCGAATCCGACGCAAAACAGAGGGTTAATTGTAACGTTCAGGGCCTCCTAATGACGATGGAACATTCAAATTGTGTCGCGATTCAATACATCGTCCTCCAGCCGATCTGTCTCCAGGGGTCTATTGTTGCCTCGGGCGCCTTTTGGTCGTCTTCCTGTAAGTGTAGATTTTCGAATCCGACGCTTAACTGAAAGTTAATTGTAAGTTTCAGGTCTGCGTAATGATGATGGAACACTCAAATTGCGTCGAGATTCAATACATCGTCCTCCAGCCGACTTGTCTCCAGGGGTCTATTGCTGTCTCTTTCATCTCATGGGCGTGTTCCTGTGAGTCTAGATTTACGAATCCGACGCAAAACTGGTAGTTAATTGTAACGTTCAGGGCCACCTATTGACGATGGAACAGTCAAATTGCGTCGCGATTCAATACATCGTCCTCCAGCCGACTCGTCTCCAAGGGTCTTATGTTGCCTCGGGCGCCTTTTGGTCGTTCTCCTGAGTCTAGATTATTGAATCCGATGGCAAACTGATAGTTAATTGTAACGTTGAGGATCTCCTGATGACGATGGAAGACTCAAATTGCGTCGAGATTCAATACATCGTCCTCCAGCCGACTTGTCTCGAAGGGAGTATTGCTGCCTCGGGTACCTTATTGTAGTTCTCCTGTGGGTCTAGATTGTCGAATCCGACGCAAAACTGATAGTTAATTGTAACGTTTAGGGCCTCCTAATGGCGATGGAACACTCAAACTGCTTCGAGATTCACTACATCGTCCTCCAGCCGACTTGTCTCCAAGGGTCTATTGCTGCCTCGGGCACCTTATGGTCGTTCTCCTGTGAGTCTAGAATATCGAATCCGACGCAAAACAGATGGTTAATTGTAACGTTCAGGCCCTCCTAATGACGATGGAACACTCATATTGCTTAGAGATTCAATACTTCGTCCTCCAGCCGACTTGTCTCCAAGGGTCTATTGCTGCCTCGGACACCTTATTGTAGTTCTCCAGTGTGTCTAGATTGTCGAATCCGCCGCAAAACTGATAGTTAATTGTAACATTCAGGGCCTCCTAATGACGATGGATCACTCAAATTGGGTCGATATTCAATACAACGTCCTTCAGCCGACTTGTCTCCAAGGGTGTATTGCTGCCTCGGGCACCTTATGGTCGTTCTCCTGTAAGTCTAGATTTTCGAATCCGACGCAACACTGATAGTTAATTGTAACGTTGAGGGCCTCCTAATGACGATGGAACACTCAAATTGCGTCGAGATTCAATACATCGTCCTCCAGCCAACTTGTCTCCAAGGGTCTATTGCTGCCTCGGGCACCTTATTGTAGTTCTCCTGTGAGTCTAGATTCTCGAATCCGACGCAAAACTGATAGTTAATTGTAATGTTCAGGGCCTCCTAATGACGATGGATCACTCAAATTGCGTAGAGACTCAATACATCGTCCTCCAGCCAACTTGTCTCCAAGGGTCTATTGCTGCCTCGGGCACCTTATTGTAGTTCTCCTGTGAGTCTAGATTCTCGAATCCGACGCAAAACTGATAGTTAATTGTAATGTTCAGGGCCTCCTAATAACGATGGATCACTCAAATTGCGTCGATATTCAATACATCGTCCTCCAGCCGACTTGTCTCCAAGGGTCTATTGCTGCCTTTGACATCTTATGGTCGTGCTCCTGTGAGACTAGATTTACGAATCTGTCGCGAAACTGATACTTAGTTGTAGCGCTCAGGGCCTCCTAATGACGGTAAAACATTCTAATTGCGTCGCGATTCAATACATCGTCCTCCATCCGATTTGTCTCCAAGGGTCTATTGTAGCCTCGGGCGCCTTTTGGTCGTTCTCCTGTGAGTCTAGATTTTCGAATCCTACGCATAACTGATATTTAATTGTAACGTTCAGGTCTTCCTAATGAAGATGGAACACTCAAATTGCGTCGAGATTCAATACATCGTCCTCCAGCCGACTTGTCTCCAAGGGTCTATTGCTGCCTCGGACACCTTATTGTAGTTCTCCTGTGTGTCTAGATTGTTGAATACGACGCAAAACTGATAGTTAATTGTAACGTTCAGGGCCAGCTAATGACTATGGATCACTCAAATTGCGTCGATATTCAATACAACGTCCTTCAGCCGACTTGTCTCCAAGGGTGTATTGCTGCCTCGGGCACCTTATGGTCGTTCTCCTGTTAGTCTAGATTTTCGAATCCGAAGCAAAACTAATAATTAATTGTAACGTTCAGCGCCTCCTAATGACGATGGAACACTCAAATTGCTTTAGAGATTCAATACATCGTCCTCCAGCCGACTTGTCTCCCAGTGTCTATTGTTGCCTCGGGCGCCTTTTGGTCGTCCTCCTTTGAGTCTAGATTTTCGAATCCGACGCATAACTGATAGTTAATTGTAACGTTCAGGGCTTCCTTATGATGATGGAACACTCAAATTGCGACGAGATTCAATACATCTTTCTTCACCCGACTTGTCTCCAAGGGTCTATTGCTGCTTCGGGCACCTTATTGTCGTTCTCCTGTGAGTCTAGATTGTCGAATCCGACGCAAAACTGATAGTTAATTGTAACGTTCAGGGCCTCCTAATGACGATGGAACACTCAAATTGCGACGAGATTCAATACATCGTCCTTCAGCCGACTTGTCTCTTAGGGTCTATTGGTGCATCGGGCACCTCATGGTCGTTCTCCTGTGAGTCTAGATTGTCGAATCCGACGCAAAACTAATAGCTAATTGTAACGTTCAGGGCCTCCTAATGACGATGGAACACTCAAATTGCTTCGAGATTCAGTACATCGTCCTCCAGCCGACTTGTCTCCAAGGGGATATTGCTGCCTCGGGCACCATATGGTCGTCCACCAGTGAGTCTAGAATATCGAATCCGACGCAAAACTGATACTTAATTGTAACGTTCAGGGCCTCCTAATAACGTTGGAACATTCAAATTGCGTCGCGATTCAATACATCGACCTCCAGCCGACCTGTCTCCTAGGGTCTATTGTTGCCTCGGGCGCCTTTTGGTCATCCTCCTGCAAGTCTAGATTTTTGAATCCGACGCATAACTAATAGTTAATTGTTACGTTCAGGTCTTCCTAATGACGATGGATCTTTCAAATTGCGTCGAGATTCGTTACATCGTCCTCCAGCCAACTTGTCTCCAAGGGGATATTGCTGCCTCGGGCACCATATGGTCGTCCTCCAGTGAGTCTAGAAAATCGAATCCGACGCAACACTGATACTTAATTGTAACGTTCAGGGCCTCCTAATAACGATGGAACATTCAAATTGCGTCGCGATTCAATACATCGACCTCCAGCCGACCTGCCTCCTAGGGTCTATTGTTGCCTCGGGCGCCTTTTGGTCATCCTCCTGCAAGTCTAGATTTTCGAATCCGACGCGTAACGAATAGTTAATTGTAACTTTCAGGTCTTCGTAATGACGATGGAACACTCAAATTGTGTCGAGATTCAATACATCGTCCTCCAGCCGACTTGTTTCCAGGGGTCTATTGCTCCCTCTTTCATCTTATGGTCGTGTTCCTGTGAGTCTAGATTTACCAATCCGTCGCGAAACTGATCGTTAATTGTAACGTTCAGGGTCAACTAATGACGATGAAACAATCAATTTGCGTCGAGATTCAATACATAGTCCTTCAGCCGACTTGTCTCCAAGGGTCTATTGCTGCCGCGGACACCTTATGGTCGTGCACCTGTGAGTCTAGTTTTACGAATCCGACGCGAAACTGATAGTTAATTGTAACGTTCAGGGCCCCCTAATGTCGATGGAACACTCAAATTAAGGCGAGATTTAATACATCGTCCTCCAGCCGACTTGTCTTCAAGGGGATATTGCTGCCTCTGGCACCATACGGTCCGGCTCTTGTGAGTCTAGATTTTCGAATCCGACGCGATACTGATAGTTAATTGTAACGTTCAGGGCCTCCTAATGACGATGGAACACACAAATTGCGTCGGGATTCAAAACATCGTCCTCCAACCGACTTGTCTCCAAGCGTCTTTTGCTGCCTCGGGCACCTTATGGTCTTTCTCCTTTGAGTCTAGAATATCGAATCCGACGCAGAACTGATAGTTAATTGTAACGTTCAGGATCTCCTGATGACGATGGAAGAATCAAATTGCGTTGAGATTCAATACATCGTCCTCCAGCCGACTTGTCTCCAAGGGACTATTGCTGCCGCGGGCACCTTATAATCGTTCTCCTGTGAGTCTAGAATATCGAATCCGACGCAAAACTGATAGCTAATTGTAACGTTCAGGGTCTCCTAAAGACGATGAAACACGAAATTGCGTCGAGATTCAATACATCGGCCTCCAGCCGACTTGTCTCCAAGGGTCTATTGCTGCCTCTGACATCTTATGGTCTTGCTCCTGTGAGTCTAGATTTTCGAATCCGACGCGATACTGAAAGTTAATTGTAACGTTCAGGGCCTCCTAATGACGATGGAACACTCAAATTGCGTCGAGAGTCAATACATCGTCCTCCAGCCAACTTGTCTCCAAGGGTCTATTGCTGATGCGGGCACCTTATTGTAGTTCTCCTGTGAGTCTAGATTGTGGAATACGACGCAAAACTGATAGTTAATTGTAACGTTCAGGGCCTCCTAATGACGATGGATCACTCAAAATACGTCGATATTCAATACAACGTCCTTCAGCCGACTTGTCTCCAAGGGTGTATTGCTGCCTAGGGCACCTTATGGTCGTTCTCCTGTAAGTCTAGATTCTCGAATCCGACGCAAAACTGATAGCTAATTGTAACGTTCAAGTCCTCCTAATGGCGATGGAACACTCAAATTGCGTCGAGAGTCAATACATCGTCCTCCAGCCAACTTGACTCCAAGGGTCTATTGCTGCCGCGGGCACCTTATTGTAGTTCTCCTGTGAGTCTAGATAGTCGAATCCGACGCAAAACATATAGTTAATTGTAATGTTCAGGGCCTCCTAATGACGATGGATCACTCAAATTGCGTCGATATTCAATACATCGTCCTTCAGCCGACTTAATCCAGGGGTCTATTCCTGCCTCGGGCACCTTATGGTCGTTCTCCTGTGAGTCTACATTTTAGAATCCGACGCAAAACTGATAGATAATTGTAGCGTTCAGGGCCTCCTAATGACGATGGAACACTCAGATTGCGTCGATATTCAATACATCGTCCTCCACCCAACTTGTCTCCAAGAGGCTATTGCTGCCTCGGGCACCTTATGGTCGTTCTCCTGTGAGTCTAGATTTTCGAATCCGACGCAAAACTGATAGTTAATTGTAACGTTGAGGGCCTAATGACGACGGAACACTCAAATTGCGTCGAGATTCAATACATCGTCCTCCAGCCAACTTGTCTCCAAGGGTCTGTTGCTGCCTCGGGTACCTAATTGTAGTTCTCCTGTGAGTCTAGATTCTCGAATCCGACGCAAAACTTTTAGTTAATTGTAATGTTCAGGGCCTCCTAATAACGATGGATCACTCAAATTGCGTAGAGATTCAATACATCGTCCTCCAGCCAACTTGTCTCCAAGGGTCTATTGCTGCCTCGGGCACCTTATTGTAGTTCTCCTGTGAGTCTAGATTCTCGAATCCGACGCAAAACTGATAGTTAATTGTAATGTTCAGGGCCTCCTAATGACGATGGATCACTCAAATTGCGTCGATATTCAATACATCGTCCTCCAGCCGACTTGTCTCCAAGGGTCTATTGCTGCCTCTGACATCTTATGGTCGTGCTCCTGTGAGACTAGATTTACGAATCTGTCGCGAAACTGATACTTAGTTGTAACGTTCAGGGGCTCCTAATGACGATGGAACAATCAAATTGCGTCGCGATTCAATACATCGTCCTCCAGCCGACATGTCTCCAAGGGTCTATTGTTGCCTCGGGCGCCTTTTGGTCGTCCTCCTGTGAGTCAGGATTTTCGAATCCGACGCATAACTGATAGTTAATTGTAACGTTCAGGGCTTCCTAATGATAATGGAACACTCAAATTGCGTTGAGATTCAATACATCGTCCTTTAGTCGACTTGTCTCCAAGGGTCTATTGCTGCCTCGGGCACCTTATGGTCGTTCTCCTGTGAGACTAGATTATCGAAACCGACGCAAAACTGATACTTAATTGTAACGCTCAAGGCCTCCTAATGACGGTAAAACATTCTAATTGCGTCGCGATTCAATACATCGTCCTCCAGCCGATTTGTCTCCAAGGGTCTATTGTTGCCTCGGGCGCCTTTTGGTCGTTCTCCTGTGAGTCTAGATTTTCGAATCCTACGCATAACTGATATTTAATTGTAACGTTCAGGTCTTCCTAATGAAGATGGAACACTCAAATTGCGTCGAGATTCAATACATCGTCCTCCAGCCAACTTGTCTCCAAGGGTCTATTGCTGCCTCGGGTACCTAATTGTAGTTCTCCTGTGAGTCTAGATTCTCGAATCCGACGCAAAACTTTTAGTTAATTGTAATGTTCAGGGCCTCCTAATGACGATGGATCACTCAAATTGCGTAGAGATTCAATACATCGTCCTCCAGCCAACTTGTCTCCAAGGGTCTATTGCTGCCTCGGGCACCTTATTGTAGTTCTCCTGTAAATCTAGATTCTCGAATCCGACGCAAAACTGATAGTTAATTGTAATGTTCAGGGCCTCCTAATGACGATGGATCACTCAAATTGCGTCGATATTCAATACATCGTCCTCCAGCCGACTTGTCTCCAAGGGTCTATTGCTGCCTCTGACATCTTATGGTCGTGCTCCTGTGAGACTAGATTTACGAATCTGTCGCGAAACTGATACTTAGTTGTAACGTTCAGGGGCTCCTAATGACGATGGAACAATCAAATTGCGTCGCGATTCAATACATCGTCCTCCAGCCGACATGTCTCCAAGGGTCTATTGTTGCCTCGGGCGCCTTTTGGTCGTCCTCCTGTGAGTCAGGATTTTCGAATCCGACGCATAACTGATAGTTAATTGTAACGTTCAGGGCTTCCTAATGATAATGGAACACTCAAATTGCGACGAGATTCAATACATCGTCCTCCAGCCGACATGTCTCCAAGGGTCTATTGCTGCCTCGGACACCTTATTGTAGTTCTCCTGTGTGTCTAGATTGTCGAATACGACGCAAAACTGATAGTTAATTGTAACGTTCAGGGCCAGCTATTGACGATGGATCACTCAAATTGCGTCGATATTCAATACAACGTCCTTCAGCCGACTTGTCTCCAAGGGTGTATTGCTGCCTCGGGCACCTTATGGTCGTTCTCCTGTTAGTCTAGATTTTCGAATCCGAAGCAAAACTGATAATTAATTGTAACGTTCAGCGCCTCCTAATGACGATGGAACACTCAAATTGCTTTAGAGATTCAATACATCGTCCTCCAGCCGACTTGTCTCCCAGTGTCTATTGTTGCCTCGGGCGCCTTTTGGTCGTCCTCCTTTGAGTCTAGATTTTCGAATCCGACGCATAACTGATAGTTAATTGTAACGTTCAGGGCTTCCTTATGATGATGGAACACTCAAATTGCGACGAGATTCAGTACATCTTTCTTCACCCGACTTGTCTCCAAGGGTCTATTGCTGCCACGGGCACCTTATTGTCGTTCTCCTGTGAGTCTAGATTGTCGAGTCCGACGCAAAACTGATAGTTAATTGTAACGTTCAAGGCCTCCTAATGACGATGGAACACTCAAATTGCGACGAGATTCAATACATCGTCCTTCAGCCGACTTGTCTCTTAGGGTCTATTGGTGCATCGGGCACCTCATGGTCGTTCTCCTGTGAGTCTAGATTGTCGAATCCGACGCAAAACTAATAGTTAATTGTAACGTTCAGGGCCTCCTAATGACGATGGATCACTCAAATTGCTTCGAGATTCAGTACATCGTCCTCCAGCCGACATGTCTCTAAGGGGATATTGCTGCCTCGGGCACCATATGGTCGTCCTCCAGTGATTCTAGAATATCGAATCCGACGCAACACTGATACTTAATTGTAACGTTCAGGGCCTCCTAATAACGATGGAACATTCAAATTGCGTCGCGATTCAATACATCGACCTCCAGCCGACCTGCCTCCTAGGGTCTATTGTTGCCTCGGGCGCCTTTTGGTCATCCTCCTGCAAGTCTAGATTTTCGAATCCGACGCGTAACGAATAGTTAATTGTAACTTTCAGGTCTTCGTAATGACGATGGAACACTCAAATTGTGTCGAGATTCAATACATCGTCCTCCAGCCGACTTATTTCCAGGGGTCTATTGCTCCCTCTTTCATCTTATGATCGTGTTCCTGTGAGTCTAGATTTACCAATCCGACGCGAAACTGATAGTTAATTGTGACGTTCAGGGTCAACTAATGACGATGGAACAATCAATTTGCGTCGAGATTAAATACATAGTCCTCCAGGCGACTTGTCTCCAAGGGTCTATTGCTGCTTCGGGCACTTTATGATCGTTCTCCTCTGAGTCTACATTTTCGAATCCGACCCAAAACTGGTCGTTAATTGTAACGTTCAGGGCCTCCTAATGACGATGGAACAATCAAATTCCGTCGAGATTCAATACGTCGTCCTTCAGCCGACTTGTCTCCAAGGGTCTATTGCTGCCGCGGGCACCTTATGGTCGTGCTCCTGTGAGTCTAGTTTTACGAATCCGACGCGAAACTGATAGTTAATTGTAACGTTCAGGGCCCCCTAATGTCGATGGAACACTCAAATTAAGGCGAGATTTAATACATCGTCCTCCAGCCGACTTGTCTTCAAGGGGATATTGCTGCCTCGGGCACCATACGGTCCGGCTCTTGTGAGTCTAGATTTTCGAATCCGACGCGATACTGATAGTTAATTGTAACGATCAGGGCCTCCTAATGACAGTGGAACACACAAATTGCGTCGGGATTCAAAACATCGTCCTCCAGCCGACTTGTCTCCAAGCGTCTTTTGCTCCCTCGGGCACCTTATGATCGTTCTCCTTTGAGTCTAGAATATCGAATCCGACCCAAAACTGATAGTTAATTGTAACGTTCGGAATCTCCTAATGGCGATGGAACACTCAAATTGCGTCGAGATTCAATACATCGTCCTCCAGCCGACTTGTCTCCAAGGGTCAATTGCTGCCTCGGGCACCTTATTGTAGTTCTCCTGTGAGTCGAGATTGTCGAATCCGACGCAAAACTGTAGGTTAATTGTAACGTTGAGGGCCTCCTAATGACGATGGAACACTCAAATTGCGTCGAGATTCAATACATCGTCCTTCAGCCGACTTGTCTCAACGGGTCTATTGGTGCATCGGGCACCTCATGGTCGTTCTCCTGTGAGTCTAGATTGTCGAATCCGACGCAAAACTAATAGTTAATTGTAACGTTCAGGGCCTCCGAATGACGATGGAACACTCAAATTGCTTCGAGATTCAATACATCGTCCTCCAGCCGACTTGTCTCCAGGGTGATATTGTTGCCTCGGGCACCTTATGGTCGTTCTCCGGTGAGTCTAGAATATCGAATCCGACGCAAAACAGAGGGTTAATTGTAACGTTCAGGGCCTCCTAATGACGATGGAACATTCAAATTGCGTCGCGATTCAATACATCGTCCTCCAGCCGATCTGTCTCCAGGGGTCTATTGTTGCCTCGGGCGCCTTTTGGTCGTCTTCCTGTAAGTGTACATTACCGAATCCGACGCTTAACTGAAAGTTAATTGTAAGTTTCAGGTCTGCGTAATGATGATGGAACACTCAAATTGCGTTGAGATTCAATACATCGTCCTCCAGCCGACTTGTCTCCAGGGGTCTATTGCTGTCTCTTTCATCTTATGGTCGTGTTCCTGTGAGTCTAGATTTACGAATCCGACGCAAAACTGGTAGTTAATTGTAACGTTCAGGGCCACCTATTGACGATGGAACAGTCAAATTGCGTCGCGATTCAATACATCGTCCTCCAGCCGACTCGTCTCCAAAGGTCTTATGTTGCCTCGGGCGCATTTTGGTCGTTCTCCTGAGTCTAGATTATGGAATCCGACGCAAAACTGATAGTTAATTGTAACGTTCTGGGCCTCCTAATGACGATGGAACACTCAAATTGCGTCGGGATTCAATACATCGTCCTCAAGCCGACTTGTATCCAAGGGTCTTTTGCTGCCTCGGGCACCTTATGGTCTTTCTCCTTTGAGTCTAGAATATCGAATCCGACGCAGAACTGATAGTTAATTGTAACGTTCAGGATCTCCTGATGACGATGGAAGACTCAAATTGCGTTGAGATTCAATACATCGTCCTCCAGCCGACTTGCCTCCAAGGGACTATTGCTGCCGCGGGCACCTTATAATCGTTCTCCTGTGAGTCTAGAATATCGAATCCGACGCAAAACTGATAGTTAATTGTAACGTTCAGGGTCTCCTAAAGACGATGAAACACTGAAATTGCGTCGAGATTCAATACATCGTCCTCCAGCCGACATGCCTCCAAGGGTCTATTACTGCCTCGGACACCTTATTGTAGTTCTCCTGTGTGTCTAGATTGTAGTATCCGACGCAAAACTGATAGTTAATTGTAACGGTCAGGGCCTCCTAATGACGATGGATCACTCAAATTGCGTCGATATTCAATACAACGTCCTTCAGCCGACTTGTCTCCAAGGGTGTATTGCTGCCTCGGGCACCTTATGGTCATTCTCCTGTAAGTCTAGATTTTCGAATCCGACGCAAAATTGATAGTTAATTGTAACGTTCAGGGCCTCCTAATGACGATGGAACAGTCAAATTGCGTCGAGAGTCAATACATCGTCCTCCAGCCAACTTGTCTCCAAGGGTCTATTGCTGCCGCGGGCACCTTATTGTAGTTCTTTTGTGAGACTAGATTGTCGAATCCGACGCAAAACAGATAGTTATTTGTAACGTCCAGGGCCTCCTAATGACGATGGTTCACTCAAATTGCGCCGATATTCACTACATCGTCCTTCAGCCGTCTTGTCTCCAGGGGTCTATTGCTGCCTCGAGCACCTTATGGTCGTTCTCCTGTGAGTCTAGATTTTAGAATCCGACGCAAAACTGATATTTACTTGTAACGTTCAGGGGCTCCTAATGACGATGGAACAATCAAATTGCGTCGATATTCAATACATAGTCCTCCAGGCGACTTGTCTCCAAGGATCTATTGCTGCCTCGGGCACCTTATGGTCGTTCTACTGTGTGACTAGATTATCGAATCCGACGCAAAATTGATAGTTAATTGTAACGTTCAGGGTCTCCTAAAGACGATGGAACACTGAAATTGCGTCGAGATTCAATACATCGTCCTCCAGCCGACTTGTCTCCAAGGGTCTATAGCACCCTCTGACATCTTATGGTCGTGCTCCTGTGAGACTAGATTTACGAATCTGACGCGAAACTGATACTTAGTTGTAACGTTCAGAGGCTCCTAATGACGATGGAACAATCAAATTGCGTCGATATTCAATACATCGTCCTCCAGCCGATTTTTCTCCAGGGGTCTATTGCTGCCTCTTTCATCTTATGGTCGTGTTCCTGTGAGTCTAGATTTACGAATCCGACGCAAAACTGGTAGTTAATTGTAACGTTCAGGGCCTCCTATTGACGATGGAACACTCAAATTGCGTCGCGATTCTATACATCGTCCTCCAGCCGACTCGTCTCCAAGGGTCTTATGTTGCCTCGGGCGCCTTTTGGTCGTTCTCCTGAGTCTAGATTATGGAATCCGACGAAAAACTGATAGTTAATTGTAACGTTCAGAGCCTCCTAATGACGATCGAACACTCAAATTGCGTCGAGATTCAATACATCGTCCTCTAGCCGACTTGTCTCCAAGGGTCCATTGCTGCCTCGGGCACCTTATGGTCCATCTCCTGTGAGTTAAGATTCTGGAATCCGACGCAAAACTGACAAATAATTGTAACGTTCAGGGCCTCCTAATGACGATGGAACACTCAAATTGCTTACAGACTCAATACATCGTCCTCCAGCCGACTTGTCTCCAGGGGTCTGTTGCTGCCTCGGGCACCTTATTGTAGTTCTCCTGTGAGTCTAGATTGTTGAATCCGACGCAAAACTGATAGTTAATTGTAACGCTCAGGGCCTCCTAATGACGATGGAACACTCAAATTGCGTCGAGATTCAATACATCGTCCTTCAAAAGACTTGTCTCCAATGGTCTATTGCTGCCTCTTGCAGCTTATGGTCGTTCTCCTGCGAGTCTATATTATCGAATCCGGCGCAAAACTGATAGTTAATTGTAACTTTCACGGCCACCTAGTGACGATGGAACACTCAAATAGCGTCGAGATTTAATACATCGTCCTCCAGCCGATTTGTCTCCAAGGGTCTATTGCTGCCTCGGGCACCATACGGTCCTTCTCTTGTGAGTCTACATTTTCGAATCCGACGCGATACTAATAGTTAATTGTAACGTTCAGGGCCTCCTAATGACGATGGAACTATCAAATTGCGTCGAGATTCAATACATCATCCTCCAGCCGTCTTGTCTCCAAGGGTCTATTGCTGCCTCGGGCACCTTATGGTCCATCTCCTGTGAGTCTAGATTGTCGAATCGGAAGCAAAACTGATAGTTAATTGTAATGTTCAGGGCCTCCTAATGATGATGGAACACTCAAATGCTTAGAGATTCAATACATCGTCCTCCAGCCGACTTGTCTCCAAGGGTCTTTTGCTGCCTCGGGCACTTTATTGTAGTTCTCCTGTGAGGCTAGGTTGTCGAATCCGACGCAAAAATGATAGTTAATTGTAACGTTCAGGGCCTCCTAATGACGATGGAACACTCAAATTGCGTCGAGATTCAATACATCGTCCTTCAGCCGACTTGTCTCCATGGGTCTAATGGTGTCTCGGGCACCTCATGGTCGTTCTCCTGTGAGTCTAGATTGTCGAGTCCGACGCAAAACTAATAGTTAATTGTAACGTTCAGGGCCTCCTAATGTCGATGCAACACTCAAATTGCGTCGAGATTCAATACATCGGCCTCCAGCCGACTTGTCTCCAAGGGGCTATTGCTGCCTTATGGTCGTGCTCCTGTGAGTCTAGATTTGCAAATTCGACGCGAAACTGATAGTTAATTGTAACGTTCAGGGTCAACTAATGACGATGGAACAATCAAATTGCGTAGAGATTAAATACATATTCCTCTAGGCGACTTGTCTCCTAGGGTCTATTGCTGCCTCGTGCACCTTATGATCGTTCTCCTCTGAGTCTACATTTTCGAATCCGACGCAAAACTGGTAGTTAATTGTAACGTTCAGGGCCTCCTAATGACGATGGATCACTCAAATTGCGTCGATATTCAATACATCGTCCTTCAGCCGACTTGTCTCCAAGGGTCTATTCCTGCCTCGGGCACCTTATGGTCGTTCTCCTGTGAGTCTATATAATCGAATCCGACGTAAAACTGATAGTTAATTGTAGCTTTCACGTCCTCCTAATGACGATGGAACACTCAAATTGCGTCGAGATTCAACACATCGTCCTCCAGCTAACTTGTCTCCAAGGGGATATTGCTGCCTCGGGCACCTTATTGACGTTCTCCTGTGAATCTAGATTCCCGAATCCGACGCAAAACTGAGAGTTAATTGTAACGTTCAGGGCCTCCTAATGACGATGGAACACTCAAATTGCGTCGAGATTCATTACATCGTCCTCCAGCCGACTTGTCTCCAAGGGTCTATTGCTGCCTCGGGCACCTTATGGTCCATCTCCTGTGAGTCTAGATTGTCGAATCGGAAGCAAAACTGATAGTTAATTGTAACGTTCAGGGCCTCCTAATGACGATGGAACACTCAAATTGCTTAGAGATTCAATACATCGGCCTCCAGCCGACTTGTCTCCAAGGGTCTTTTGCTGCCTCGGGCACCTTATTGTAGTTCTCCTGTGAGTCTAGATTGTCGAATCCGACGCAAAACTGATAGTTAATTGTAACGTTCAGGGCCTCCTAATGGCGATGGAACACTCAAATTGCGTCGAGATTCAATACATCGTCCTTCAGCCGACTTGTCTCCAAGGGTCTAATGGTGCCTCCGGCACCTCATGGTCGTTCTCCTGTGAGTCTAGATTGTCGAGTCCGACGCAAAACTAATACTTAATTGTAACGTTAAGTGCCTCCTAATGACGATGGAACACTCAAATTGCTTCGAGATTCAATACATCGTCCTCCAGCCGACTTGTCTCCAAGGGGCTATTGCTGCCTCGGGCATCTTATGGTCGTACTCCTGTGAGTCTAGAATATCGAATCCGACGCAAAACTGATACTGAATTGTAACGTTCAGGGCCTCCTTATGACGATGGAACACTCAAATTGCTTCGAGATTCAATACATCGTCCTTCAGCCGACTTGTCTCCAAGGGTCTAATGGTGCCTCCGGCACCTCATGGTCGTTCTCCTGTGAGTCTAGATTGTCGAGTCCGACGCAAAACTAATAGTTAATTGTAACGTTCAGGGCATCCTAATGACGATGGAACACTAAAATTGCGTCGCGATTCAATACATCGTCCTCCAGCCGACTCGTCTCCAAGGGTCTTATGTTGCCTCGAGCGCCTTTTGGTCGTTCTCCTGAGTCTAGATTATCGAATCCGACGCAAAACTGATAGTTAATTGTTACGTTCGGGGCCTCCTAATGACGATGCAACACTCAAATTGCGTCGAGATTCAATACATCGGCCTCCAGCCGACTTGTCTCCAAGGATCTACTGCTTCCTCGGGCACCTTTTGGTCGTTCTCCTGTGAGTCTAGATTTACGAATCCGACGCATAACTGATAGTTAATTGTAACGTTCAGGGCCTCCTAATGACGATGGAACGCTCAAACTGCTTAGGGATTCAATGCATCGTCCGCCAGCCGATTTGTCTCAAAGGGGATATTGCTTCCTCGGGGACCATATGGTTCGTCTATTATGAGTCTAGATTTTCGTATCCGACGCGAAACTGATACTTAATTGTAAGGGTCAGGGCCTCCTAATGACGATGGATCACTCAAATTGCGTCGATATTCAATACATCGTCCTTCAGCCGACTTGTCTCCAAGGGTCTATTGCTGCCTCGGGCACCTTATGGTCGTTCTCCTGTGAGTCTATATTAAAGAATCCGACGTAAAACTGATAGTTAATTGTAACTTTCACGGCCCCCTAATGACGATGGAACACTCAAATTGCGTCGAGATTCAATACATCGTCCTCCAGCCGACTTGTCTTCAAGGGTCTATTGCTCCCTCGGGCAACATACGGTCCGTCTCTTGTGAGTCTACATTTTCGAATCCGACGCGATATTAATAGTTATATGTAACGTTCAGGGCCTCCTAATGACGATGGAACACTCAAATTGCGTCGAGATTCAATACATCGTCCTCCAGCCGACTTGACTCCAAGGGTCTATTGCTGCCTCGGGCACCTTATTGTAGTTCTCCTGTGAATCTAGATTGTCCAATCCGACGCAAAACTGATAGTTAATTGTAACGTTTAGAGCCTCCTAATGACGATGGAACACTCAAATTGCGTCGAGATTCAATACATCGTCCTCCAGCCGACTTGTCTCCAAGGGTGTATTGCTGCCTCGGGCACCTTATGGTCCATCTCCTGTGAGTGTAGACTGTCGAATCGAAAGCAAAACTGATAGTTAATTGTAACGTTCAGGGCCTCCTAATGACGATGGAACACTCAAATTGCTTAGAGATTCAATACATCGTCCTCCAGCCGACTTGTCTCCAAGTGTCTTTTGCTGCCTCGGGCACCTTATTGTAGTTCTCCTGTGAGTCTAGATTGTCGAATCCGACGCAAAACTGATAGTTAATTGTAACGTTCAGGGCCTCCTAATGACGATGGAACACTCAAATTGCGTCGAGATTCAATACATCGTCCTTCAGCCGACTTGTCTCCAAGGGTCTAATGGTGCCTCGGGCACCTCATGGTCGTTCTCCTGTGAGTCTAGATTGTCGAGTCCGTCGCAAAACTAATAGTTAATTGTAACGTTAAGGGCCTCCTAATGACGATGGAACACTCAAATTGCTTCGAGATTCAATACATCGTCCTCCAGCCGACTTGTCTCCTAGGGGATATTGCTGCCGCGGGCACCTTATGGTCGTACTCCTGTGAGTCTAGAATATCGAATCCGACGCAAAACTGATACTGAATTGTAACGTTCAGGGCCTCCTAATGACGATGGATCACTCAAATTGCGTCGATATTCAATACATCGTCCTTCAGCCGACTTGCCACCAAGGGTCTATTGCTGCCCCGGTCACCTTATGGTCGTTCTCCTGTGAGTCTATATTATCGAATCCGACGTAAAACTGATAGTTAATTGTAACTTTCACGGCCTCTTAATGACGATGGAACACTCAAATTGCGTCGAGATTCAACACATCGTACTGCAGCTGACTTGTCTCCAGGGGGATATTGCTGCCTCGGGCACCTTATTGTCGTTCTACTGTGAATCTAGATTTTCGAATGCGACGCAAAACTGAGAGTTAATTGTAACGTTCAGGACCTCCTAATGACGATGGAACACTCAAATTGCGTCGAAATTCAATACATCGTCCTCCAACCGACTTGTCTCCAAGGGTCTATTGCTGCCTCGGGCACCATACGGTCCGTCTCTTGTGAGTCTATATTTTCGAATCCGACGCGATATTAATAGTTAATTGTAACGTTCAGAGCCACCTAATGACGATGGAACACTCAATTTGCGTCGAGATTCAATACATCGTCCTCCAGCCGACTTGTCTCCAAGGGTTTTTTGCTGCCTCGGGCACCTTATGGTCGATCTCCTTTGAGTCTAGAATATCGAATCAGACTCAAAACTGATAGTTAATTGTGACGTTCAGAGCCTCCTATTGACGATCGAACATTCAACTTGCGTCGAGATTCAATACATCGTCCTCCAGCCGACTTGTCTCCAAGGGTTTTTTGCTGACTCGGGCACCTTATGGTCGTTCTCCTGTGAATCTAGATTTTCGAATCCGACGTTAAACTGATAGATAATTGTAACGTTCAGGGCCTCCTAATGACGATGGAACACTCAAATTGCGTCGAGATTCAATACATCGGCCTCCAGCCGACTTGTCTTCAAGTGTCTATTGCTGCCTCGGGCACCTTGTGGTCGTTCTCCTGTGAGTCTAGATTTACGAATCCGACGCATAACTGATAGTTAATTGTAACGTTCAGGGCCTCCTAATGACGATGGAACACTCAATTTGCGGCGAGATTCAATACATCGTTCTCCAGCCGATTTGTCTTCATGGGGATATTGTTGCCTCGGGCACCATACGGTCCGTCACTTGCGAGTCTAGATTTTCGAATCCGACGCGATACTGAGAGTTAATTGTAACGTTCAGGGCCTCCTAATGACGATGGAACACTCAAATTGCGTCGAAATTCATTACATCGTCCTCCAGCCGACTGGTCTCCAAGGGTCTATTGCTGCCTCCGGCAACTTATTGTCGTTCTCCTGTGGGTCTGAAATATGGAATCCGACGCAAAACTGATAAATAATTGTAACGTTCAGAGCCTCCTAATTACGATGGAACACTCAAATTGCGTCGAGATTCAATACATCGTCCTCCAGCCGACTTGACTCCAAGGGTATATTGCTGCCTCGGGCACCTTATTGTAGTTCTCCTGTGAATCTAGATTGTCCAATCCGACGCAAAACTGATAGTTAATTGTAACGTTCAGGGCCTCCTAATGACGATTTAACACTCAAATTGCTTCGAGATTCAATACATCGTCCTCCAGCCGACTTGCCTCCAAGGGAATATTGCTGCCTCGAGCACCATATGGCCGTCTCCTGTGAGCCTAGATTTTCGTATCCGACGCGAAACTGATAGTTAATTGTAACGTGCAGGACCTCCTAATGTCGATGGAACACTCAAATTGCGCTGAGAATCAATACATCGTCCTTCTACCGACTTGTCTCCAATGGTCTATTGCTGCCTCGGGCAGCTTATTGTCGTTCTGCTGTGAGTCTATATTATCGAATCCGGCGAGAAACTGATAGTTAATTGTAACTTTCACGGCCTCCTAATGACTATGGAACACTCAAATTGCGTCGAGATTCATTACATCGTCCTCCAGCTGACTTGTCTCCAAGGGTCTATTGCTGCCTCGGGCACCATACGGTCCGTCTCTTGTGAGTCTACATTTTCGAATCCGACGCGATACTAATAGTAAATTGTAACGTTCAGGGCCTCCTAATGACGATGGAACTATCAAATTGCGTCGGGATTCAATACATCGTCCTCCAGCCGACTTGTCTCCAAGGGTGTCTGGCTGCCTCGGGCACCTTATGGTCGATGTCCTTTGAGTCTAGAATATCGAATCCGACTCAAAACTGATAGTAAATTGTAACGTTTAGAGCCTCCTAATGACGATGGAACACTCAAATTGCGTCGAGATTCAATACATCGTCCTCCAGCCGACTTGTCTCCAAGGGTCTATTGCTGCCTCGGGCACCTTATGGTCCATCTCCTGTGAGTGTAGATTGTCGAATCGAAAGCAAAACTGATAGTTAATTGTAACGTTCAAGGCCTCCTAATGACGATGGAACACTCAAATTGCTTAGAGATTCAATACATCGTCCTCCAGCCGACTTGTCTCCAAGGGTCTTTTGCTGCCTCGGGCACCTTATTGTAGTTCTCCTGTGAGTCTAGATTGTCGAATCCGACGCAAAACTGATAGTTAATTGTAACGTTCAGGGCCTCCTAATGACGATGGAACACTCAAATTGCGTCGAGATTCAATACATCGTCCTTCAGCCGACTTGTCTCCAAGGGTCTAATGGTGCCTCGGGCACCTCATGGTCGTTCTCCTGTGAGTCTAGATTGTCGAGTCCGTCGCAAAACTAATAGTTAATTGTAACGTTAAGGGCCTCCTAATGACGATGGAACACTCAAATTGCTTCGAGATTCAATACATCGTCCTCCAGCCGACTTGTCTCCAAGGGGATATTGCTGCCTCGGGCACCTTATGGTCGTACTCCTGTGAGTCTAGAATATCGAATCCGACGCAAAACTGATACTGAATTGTAACGTTCAGGGCCTCCTAATGACGATGGATCACTCAAATTGCGTCGATATTCAATACATCGTCCTTCGGCCGACTTGCCACCAGGGGCTATTGCTGCCCCGGTCACCTTATGGTCGTTCTCCTGTGAGTCTATATTATCGAATCCGACGTAAAACTGATAGTTAATTGTAACTTTCACGGCCTCTTTATGACGATGGAACACTCAAATTGCGTCGAGATTCAACACATCGTACTGCAGCTGACTTGTCTCCAGGGGGATATTGCTGCCTCGGGCACCTTATTGTCGTTCTCCTGTGAATCTAGATTTTCGAATGCGACGCAAAACTGAGAGTTAATTGTAACGTTCAGGTCCTCCTAATGACGATGGAACACTCAAATTGCGTCGAAATTCAATACATCGTCCTCCAGCCGACTTGTCTCCAAGGGTCTATTGCTGCCTCGGGCACCATACGGTCCGTCTCTTGTGAGTCTATATTTTCGAATCCGACGCGATATTAATAGTTAATTGTAACGTTCAGAGCCACCTAATGACGATGGAACTATCAAATTGCGTCGGTAATATATACATCGTCCTCCAGCCGATTCGTCTCCAAGGGTTTTTTGCTGCCTCGGGCACCTTATGGTCGATCTCCTTTGAGTCTAGAATATCGAATCAGACTCAAAACTGATAGTTAATTGTGACGTTCAGAGCCTCCTATTGACGATCGAACACTCAACTTGCGTCGAGATTCAATACATCGTCCTCCAGCTGACTTGTCTCCAAGGGGATATTGCTGCCTCGGGCACCTTATTGTCGTTCTCCTGTGAATCTAGATTTTCGAATCCGACGTTAAACTGATAGATAATTGTAACGTTCAGGGCCTCCTAATGACGATGGAACACTCAAATTGCGTCGAGATTCAATACATCGGCCTCCAGCCGACTTGTCTTCAATGGTCTATTGCTGCCTCGGGCACCTTGTGGTCGTTCTGCTGTGAGTCTAGATTTACGAATCCGACGCATAACTGATAGTTAATTGTAACGTTCAGGGCCTCCTAATGACGATGGAACACTCAATTTGCCGCGAGATTCAATACATCGTTCTCCAGCCGATTTGTCTTCATGGGGATATTGTTGCCTCGGGCACCATACGGTCCGTCACTTGCGAGTCTAGATTTTCGAATCCGACGCGATACTGAGAGTTAATTGTAACGTTCAGGGCCTCCTAATGACGATGGAACACTCAAATTGCGTCGGAATTCAAAACATCCTCCTCCAGCCGACTAGTCTCCAAGGGTCTATTGCTGCCTCGGGCAACTTATTGTCGTTCTCCTGTGGGTCTAGAATATGGAATCCGACGCAAAACTGATAATTAATTGTAACGTTCAGAGCCTCCTAATTACGATGGAACACTCAAATTGCGTCGAGCTTCAATACATCGTCCTCCAGCCGACTTGACTCCAAGGGTCTATTGCTGCATCGGGCACCTTATTGTAGTTCTCCTGTGAATCTAGATTGTCCAATCCGACGCAAAACTGATAGTTAATTGTAACGTTCAGGGCCTCCTAATGACGATATAAGACTCAAATTGCTTCGAGATTCAATACATCGTCCTCCAGCCGACTTGCCTCCAAGGGAATTTTGCTGCCTCGAGCACCCTATGGTCCGTCTCCTGTTAGTCTAGATTTTCGTATCCGACGCGAAACTGATAGTTAATTGTAACGTTCAGGGCCCCCTAATGACGATGGAACACTTAAATTGCGCTGAGAATCAATACATCGTCCTTCTACCGACTTGTCTCCAATGGTCTATTGCTGCCTCGGGCAGCTCATTGTCGTTCTCCTGTGAGTCTATATTATCGAATCCGGCGCAAAACTGATAGTTATTTCAGGGCCTCCTAATGACGATGGAACACTCAAATTGCGTCGAGATTCAATACATCGTCCTTCAGCCGACTTGTCTCCAAGGGTCTAATGGTGCCTTGGGCACCTCATGGTCGTCCTCCTTTGTGTCTAGATTGTCGAGTCCGTTGCAAAACTATACGTCAATTGTAACGTTAAGGGCCTCTAAATGACGATGGAACACTCAAATTGCTTCAGGGCCTCCTAATGACGATGGAACACTCAAATTGCGTCGAGATTCAATACATCGTTCTCCAGCCGACTTGTCTCCAAGGGGATATACCTACCTCGGGCACAATTTGGTCCGTCTCCTGTGAGTCTAGATTTTGCAATCCGACGCAAAACTGATAGTTAATTGTAACGTTGAAGGCCTGCTAATGACGATGGAAGACTCAAATTTTGTCGATTTTCAATACATCGTACTCCAGCCGACTTGACTCCAAGGGTCTATTGCTGCCTCCGGCACCTTACGGTCGTTCACCTGTGAGTCTAGATTATCGAATCCGACGCAAAACTGATACTTAATTGTAACGCTCAGGGCCTCCTAATGACGATGGAACATTCAAATTGCGTCGCGACTCAATGCATCGTCCTCCAGCCGACCTGTCTCCAAGGGTCTATTGTTGCCTCGGGCGCCATTTGGTCGTCCTCCTGTAAGTCTAGATTTACGAATGCGACGCATAACTGATAGTTAATTGTAACGTTCAGGTCTTCGTAATGACGATGGAACACTCAAATTGCGTCGAGATTCAATACATCGTCCTCCAGCCGACTTGTCACCATGGGTCTATTGCTGCCTCGGGCACCTTATGATCGTTCTACTCTGGGTCTACATTTTCGAATCCGACGCAAAACTGATAGTTCATTGTAACGTTCAGGGCCTCCTAATGACGATGGAACGCTCAAATTGCGTCGCGATTCAATACATCGTTCTCCAGCTGACTTGTCTCCAAGGGTGTATTTTTGCCACGGGCGCCTTTTGGTCGTTCTCCTGTGAGTGTAGATTATGGAATAAGACGCAAAACTGATAGTTAATTGTAACGTTCAGGGACTCCTAATGACGATGGAACAATCAAATTGCGTCGAGATTCAATACACCGGCCTCCAGCCGACTTGTCTCCAAGGGTCTATTGCTGCCTTGGGCACCTTAAGGTCGTTCCCCTGTGAGTCTAGATTATGGAATCCGACGAAAAACTGATAGTTAATTGTAACGTTCAGGGCCTCGTAATGACGATGGATCACTCAAATTGCGTCAAATACAATGCAACGTCCTCCAGCCGACTTCTCAACAAGAGGATATTGCTGCCGCGGGCACCTTATTGTCCGTCTCTTGTGGGACTAGATTTTCGAATCCGACGCAAAACTGATGGTTAATTGTAATGTTCAGGGCCTCCTAACGACGATGGAACACTCAAATTGCGTCGCGATTCAGTACATCGTCCTCCATCCGATTTGTCTCTAAGGGTCTATTGCTGCCTGTGGCACCTATTGGTCGTTCTCCTGTGATGCTAGATTTTCGAATCCGACGCAAAGCTGATAGTTAATTGTAACGTTCAGGGCTTCCTAATGATAATGGAACACTCAAATTGAGTCGCGATTCAATACATCGTCCTCCAACCGACTTGTCTCCAAGTGTCTTGTTGCCTCGGGCGCCTTTTGGTCGTCCTCCTCTGAGTCTAGATTTTTGAATCCGACGCATAACTGATAGTTAATTGTAACGTTCAGAGCTTCCTAATGATGATGGAACACTCAAATTGCGTCGAGATACAATACTTCGTCCTCCACCCTACTTGTCTCCAAGGTAATATTGCTGCCTCGGGTACCTTATTGCCGTTCTCCTGTGAGTCTAGATTTTCGAATCCGACGCAGAACTGAGAGTTACTTATAACGTTCAGGGCCCCCTAATGACGATGGAACACTCAAATTGCGGCGAGATTCAATACATCGTTCTCCAGCCGACTTGCCTTCAAGAGGATATTGCTGACTCGGGCACCATACGGTCCGTCTCTTGTGAGTCTAGATTTTCGAATCCGACTCGTTACTGATAGTACATTGTAACGTTCAGGGCCAACTAATGGCGATGGAACACTCAAATTGCTTCGAGATGCAATAAATCGTCCTCCAGCCGACCCGTCTCCAAGGGGATATTGCTGCCTCGGGCACCTTATGGCCGTTCTCCTATGAGTCTAAAATATCGAATCCGACGCAAAACTGATACTTAATTCTAACGTTCAGGGCCTCCTAATGACGATGGAACATTCAAATTGCGTCGCGATTCAATACATCGTCCTCCAGCCGAACTGTCTCCAAGTGTCTATTGTTGCCTTGGGCGCCTTTTGGTCGTCCTCCTGTAAGTCTAGATTTACGAATGCGACGCATAACTGATAGTTAATTGTGACGTTCAGGTCTTCGTAATGACGATGGAACACTCAATATGCGTCGAGAATCAATACATCGTCCTCCACCCGATTTGATTCCAAGGGTCTATTGTTGCCTCTGGCGCCTTTTGGTCGTTCTCCTGAGACTAGATTAGGGAATCAGATGCAAAACTGACAGTTAATTGTAACGTTCAGGGCCTCCTAATGACGATGAAACACTCAAGATGCGTCGAGATTCAATACATCGACCTCCAGCCGACTTTTCTCCAAGGGGATATTGCTGCCTCGGGCACCTTATGGTCGTTCTCCTGTGACTCTAGATTTTCGAATCCGACGCAAAACTGATAGATAATTGTAACGTTCAGGGCCTCCTAATGACGCTGGAACATTCAAATTGCGTCACGATTCTATACATCGTCTTCCAGCCGACCTGTCTCCAAGGGTCTATTGTTGCCTCGGGCGCCATTTGGTCGTCCTCCTGTAAGTCTAGATTTACGAATGCGACGCATAACTGATAGTTAATTGTAACGTTCAGGTCTTCGTAATAACGATGGAACACTCAAATTGCGTCGCGATACAATACATCGTCCTCCAGCCGACGTGTCTCCAAGGGTCTATTGCTGCCTCGGGCACCTTATGGTCGTTCTCCTGTGAGTCTTGATTATGGAATCCGACGCAAAACCGATAGTTAAACGTATCGTTCAGAGCCTCCTAATGACGATGGAACACTCAAATTGCGTCGAGATTCAATACATCGGCCTCCAGCCGACTTGTCTCCAAGGGTCTATTGCTGCCTCTGGCACCTTATTGTCGTTCTCCTGTGAGTCTAGATTGTCGAATCCGACGCAAAACTGATTGTTAATTGTAACGTTCATGGACTCCTAATGACGATGGAACACTCAAATTTCGTCGAGATTCAATACATCGTCCTCCAGCCGACTTGGTTCTAAGGGGATATTGCTGCCCCGGGCACCATATAGTCCGGCTCCTGTGAGTCTAGATTTTCGAATCCGACGCGAAACTGATGGTTAATTGCAACGTTCATGGCTTCCAAATGACGATGGAACACTCAAATTGCGTCGAGATTCAATACATCGTCCTACAGCCGACTTGTCACACTGGGTCTATTGCCGTCTCGGGCTCCTTATGATCGCTCTCCTCTGAGTCTACATTCTCGAATCCGACTTAAAACTGATACTTAATTGTAACATTCAGGGCCTCCTAATGACGATGGAACACTCAAATTGGGTCGCGATTCAATACATCGTCCTCCAGCCGACTTGTCTAGAAGGGGATATTGCTGCCTCGGGCACCCTGTGGTCCATCTCCTGTGAGACTAGATTTTCGAATCCGACGCAAAACTGATTGTTAATTGTGACGTTCAGGGCTTCCTAATGACGATGGAACACTCAAATAGCGTCGAGATTCAATACACCGGCCTCCAGCCGACTTGTCTCCAAGGGTCTATTGCTGCCTCGGGCACCTTATGATCGTTCTCCTGTGACTCTAGATTCTCGAATCCGACGCAAAACTCATAGTAAATTGTAACGTTCATGACCTCCTAATGACGATGAAACACTCAAATTGCGTCGAGTTTTAATACATCGGCCTTCAGCCGACTTGTCTCCAAGGGTCTTATGCTGCCTCGGGCACCTTATGTTCGTTCTCCTGTGAGTCTAGATTATGATTCCGACGCATAAATGATAGTTAATTGTAACGTTCAGGGCCTCCTAATGACGATGGAACACTCAAATTGCGTCAAGATTCAATACATCGTCCTCCAGCCGGCTTGTCTCTAAGGGGATATTGCTGCCTCGGGCACCATATAGTCCGGCTCCTGTGAGTCTAGATTTTCGAATCCTACGCGAAACTGATAGTTAATTGTAACGTTCATGGCCTCCGAATGACGATGGAACACTCAACAAGAGTCGAGATTTAATACATCCTCCTCCAGCCGAATTGTCTCCAAGGGTCTTATGTTGACTCGGGCGCTTTTTGGTCGTTCTCCTGAGCCTAGATTATGGAATCCAACGCAAAACTGATTGTTAATTGTAACGTTCAGGGCCTCCTAATAACGATTGAACACTCAAATTGCGTCGAGATTCAATACATCGGCCTCCAGCCGACTTGTCTCCAAGGGTCTATTGCTGCCTCGGGCACCTTGTGGTCGTTCTCCTGTGAGTCTAGATTTGCGAATCCGGCGCATACCTGATACTTACTTGTAACGTCCAGGGCCTCCTAATGACGATGGAACACTCAAATTACGTCGAGATTCAATATATCGTCCTCCAGCCGACTTGTCTCCAAGGGGATATTGCTGCCTCGGGCACCTTATTGTCATTCTCCTGTGAGTCTAGATTTTCGAATCCGACGCTAAACAGATGGTTAATTGTAACATTCACGGCCTCCTAATGACGATGGAACACTCAAATTGCGTCGAGACTCAGTATATCGTCCTCCAGCCAACTTGTTTCCAAGGGACTATTGCTGCCTCTGGCATCTCATGGTCGTGGTCCTGTGAGTCTAGATTTACGTATCCGACGCAAAACTGATAGTTAATTGTAACGTTCAGGGCTTCCTAATGATGATGAAACTCTCAAATTGCGTCGAGATTCAATACATCGTCCTCCAGCCGAGTTGTCTCCAAGGGAATATTGCTGCTCCGGTACCTTATTGTCGTACTCCTGTGAGTCTAGATTTTCTAATCCGTCGCAAAACTGAGAGTTAATTATATTGTTCAGGGCCCCCTAATGACGATGGAACACTTAAATTGCGGGGAGATTCAATACGTCGTTCTCCAGCCGACTTGTCTTCAAGGGGTATTGCTGCCTCGGGCACCATACGGTCCGTCTCTTGTGAGTCTAGATTTTCTAATCCGACGCGATACTGATAGTTAATTGTAACGTTCAGGGCCAACTAATGACGATGGAACACTCAAATTGCTTCGAGATGCAATACATCGTGCTCCAGCCGACACGTCTCCAAGGGGATATTGCTGCCTCGGGCACCTTATGGTCGTTCTCCTATGAGACTAGAATATCGAATCCGACGCAAAACTGATACTTAATTGTAACGTTCAGGGCCTCCTAATGACGATGAAACACTCAAATTGCGTCGAGTATTAATACATCGGCCTCCAGCCGACTTGTCTTCAAGGGTCTTATGCTGCCTCGGGCACCTTATTGTCGTTCTCCTGTGAGTCTAGATTGTCGAATCCGACGCAAAACTGATAGTTAATAGTAACGTTAAGGGTATCCTAAAGACGATGGAACACTCAAATTGCGTCGAGATTCAATACATCGTCCTTCAGCCGACTTGACTCCAAGGGGATATTGCTGCCTCGAGCACCTTATGGTCATTCTCCTGTGAGTCTAGATTTTCGAATCCGACGCAAAACTGATAGTTAATTGTCACGTTCAGAGCCTCCTAATGACGATGGAACACTCAAATTGCGTCGAGATTCAATACCTCATCCTCCAGACGACTTGTCTCTAAGGGGATATTGCTGCCTCGGGCACCATATAGTCCGGCTACTGTGAGTCTAGATTTTCGAATCCGATGGGAAACTGATATTTAATTGTAACGTTCTTGGCATCCGAATGACGATGGAACACTCAAATTGCGTCGAGATTCAATACATCGTCCTCCAGCCGACATGTCACCAAGGGTCTATTGCTGCCTCGGGCACCTTATGATCGTTCTCCTCTGAGTCTACAATTCCGAATCCGACGCAAAACTGATAGTTAATTGTAACGTTCAGGGCCTTCTAATGACAATGGAACATTCAATTTGCATCGCGATTCAATAAATCGTCCTCTAGCCGACTTGTCTCCACGGGTCTATTGTTGTCTCGGGCACCTTATGTTCCGTCTCCTGTGAGTCTAGATTTTCGAATCCGAAGCAAAGCAGATGGTTAATTGTAACTATCATGGCCTCCTAATAACGATGGAACACCCAAATTGCGTCGAGATTCAATTAATTGTCCTCCAGCCGACTTGTCTCCAAGGGGATATTGCTGCCTCGTGCACCTTATGTTCGTTCTCCTGTGAGTCTAGCTTTTCGTATCCGACGCGAAACTGATAGTTAATTGTAACGTTCATGGCCTCCGAATGACGATGGATCATTCAACATGAGTCGAGATTCAATACATCGTCCTCCAGCCGAATTGTTTCCAAGAGTCTATTGTTGACTAGGGCGCCTTTTGGTCGTTCTCCTGAGCCTAGATTATGCAATCCGACGCAAAACGTATAGTTAATTACAACGTTCATGGCCTCCTAATAACGATGGAACACTCAAATTGCGTCGAGATTCAGTACATCGGTCTCCAGCCGACTTGTCTCCAAGGGTCTATTGCTGCCTCGGGCACCTTGTGGTCGTTCTCCTGTGAGTCTAGATTTACGAATCCGACGCATAACTGACACTTAATTGTAACGTCCAGGGCCTCCAAATGACGATGGAACACTCAAATTACGTCGAGATTCAATATATCGTCCTCCATCCGACCCGTCTCCAAGGGACTATTGCTGCCTCTGGCATCTCATGATCGTGGTCCTGTGAGTCTGGATTTACGTATCCGAAGCGAAACTGATAGTTAATTGTAACGTTCAGGGGCTCCTAATGACGTTGGAACAATCAAATTGCGTCGAGATTCAATACATAGTCCTCCAGCCGACTTGTCTCCAAGGGGATATTGCTGCCTCGGGCACCTTACGGTCGTTCTCCTGTGTGCGTAGATTTTCGAATCCGACGCAAAACTGATTATTTGTAACGTTCAGGGCCTTCTAATGACGATGGAACACTCAAATTGCGTCGAGATTCAATACATCGTTCTCCAGCCGACTTGTCTCTAAGGGGATATTGCTGCCTCGGGCACCATATAGTCCGGCTCCTGTGAGTCTAGATTTTCGAATCCGAGGCGAAACTGATAGTTAATTCTATCATTCATGGCCTCCGAGTGACGATGGAAAACTCAAATTGCGTCGAGATTCAACACATCGTAATCCAGCCGACTTGTCACCAAGGGTCTATTGCTGCCTCGGGCACCTTATGGTCGTTCTCCTGTGAGTCTAGATTTTCGTATCCGACGTGAAACTGATAGTTAATTCCAACGTTTAGAGCCTCCTAATGACGATGGAACACACAAATTGCGTCGAGATTCATTACATCGTCCTCCAGCCGATTTGTCACCAAGGGAATATGGCTGCCCCGGGCACCTTATGGTCCGTCTCCTGTGAGTCTAGATTTTCGAATCCGACGCAATACACATGGTTAATTGTAACGTTAATGGCCTCCTAATGACGATGGAACACCCAAATTGCGTCGAGATTCAATAAATCGTCCTCCAGCCGACGTGTCTCCAAGGGGATATTGCTGCCTCGGCCACCTTATAGTCGTTCTCCTGTGAGTCTAGATTTTCGAATCCGACGCAAAACTGATAGTTAATTGTAACGTTCAGGGCCTCCAAATGACGATGGAACACTCAAATTTCGTCGAGATTCAATACATCGTCCTCCAGCCGAATAGCCTCTAAGGGGATATTGCTGCATCGGGCACCATATATTCCGGCTCCTGTGAGTCTAGATTTTCGAATCCCACGCGAAACTTATAGTTAATAGTAACGTTCATGGCCTCCGATTGACGATGGAACACTCAAATTGCGTGGAGATTCAATGCATCATCCTCCAGCCGACTTGTCTCGAAGGGGATATGGCTGCCTCGGGCACCTTATGGTCCGTCTCCTGTGAGTCTAGATTTTTGAATCCGACGCAAAACACATGGTTGATTGTAACGTTAATGGCTTCCTAATGACGTTGGAACACCCAAATTGCGTCGAGATTCAATAAATCGTCCTCCAGCCGACCTTCCTCCAAGGGGATATTGCTGCCTCGGGCACCTTATGGTCGTTCTCCTGTGAGTCTAGATTTTCGATTCCGACGCAAAACTGATAGTTAATTGTAACGTTCTAGGCCTCCTCATGACGATGGAACATTCAAATTGCGTCGCGATTCAGTACATCGTCCTCCAGCGGACTTGTCTCTAAGGGTCTATTGTTGCCTCGGGTGCCTTTTGGTCGTCCTCCTGTGAGTCAAGATTTTCGAATCCGACGTATAACTGATAGTTAATTGTAACGTTCAGGGCTTCAAAATGATGATGGAACACACAAATTGCGACGAGATTCAATACATCGTCCTCCAACCGACTTGTCTCCAAGGGAATATTGCAGCCTCGGGCACCTTATGGTCCGTCTCCTGTGAGTCTAGATTTTCGAATCCGACGCAAAACAGATGGTTAATTGTAACGTTCATGGCCTCCTAATGACGATGGAACACTTAGATTGCGTCGAGATTCAATACATCGTCCTCCAGCCGACTTGTCTCCAAGGGGATATTGCTGCCTCGGGCACCTTATGGTCGTTCTCCTGTGAGTCTAGATTTTCGAATCCGACGCAAAACTGATAGTTAATTGTAACGTTAAGGGCCTCCTAATGACGATGGAACAATCAAATTGCGTCGAGATTTAATACATCGTCCTCCAGCCGACTTGCCTCCAAGGGGATATTGCTGTCTCGGGCACCTTATGTTCGTTCTCCTGTGAGTCTAGATTTTCGAATAGGATGCAAAACTGATAGTTAACTGTAACGTTCAGGGTCTCCTAATGACGATGGAACACTCAAATTGCGTGGAGAATCAATACATCGTACTCCAGCCGACTTGTCAGCAAGGGTCTATGATCGTTCTCCTCTGTGTTCACATTTTCGAACCCAACGCAAAACTGATAGTAAATTGTAACGTTTAGGGCCTCCAAATGAAGATGGAACACTCAAATTGCGTCGCGATTCAATACATCGTTCTCCAGCCGATTTGTCTCCAAGGGTCTATTGTTGCAACGGGCGCCTTTTGGTCGTTCTCCTGCAAGTGTAAATTATGGAATCCGACACAAAACTGATAGTTAATTGTAACGTTAGGGGCCTCCTAATGACGATGGAGCACTCAAATTGCGACGCGATTCAATACATCGTCCTCCAGCCAATTTGTCTCCAAGGGTCTATTGCTGCCTGTGGCACCAAATGGATTTTCTCCTCTGAGTCTAGATTTTCTGTTTCCGACGCGAAACTGATAGTTAATAGTAACGTTCATGGCCTCCGATTGACGATGGAACACTCAAATTGCGTGGAGATTCAATGCATCATCCTCCAGCCGACCTGTCTCGAAGGGGATATGGCTGCCTCGGGCACCTTATGGTCCGTCTCCTGTGAGTCTATATTTTCGAATCCGACGCAAAACACATGGTTAATTGTAACGTTAATGGCTTCCTAATGACGATGGAACACCCAGATTGCGTCGAGATTCAATAAATCGTCCTCCAGCCGACCTGCCTCCAAGGGGATATTGCTGTCTCGGGCACCTTATGGTCGTTCTCCTGTGAGTCTAGATTTTCGATTCGGACGCAAAACTGATAGTTAATTGTAACGTTCAAGGTCTCCTCATGACGATGGAACATTCAAAATGCGTAGCGATTCAGTACATCGTCCTCCAGCCGACTTGTCTCTAAGGGTCTATTGTTGCCTCGGGTGCCTTTTGGTCGTCCTCCTGTGAGTCAAGATATTCGTATCCGACGTATAACTGATAGTTAATTGTAACGTTCAGGGCTTCAAAATGATGATGGAACACTCAAATTGCGGCGAGATTCAATACATCGTCCTCCAGCCGACTTGTCTCCAAGGGAATATTGCAGCCTCGGGCACCTTATGGTCCGTCTCCTGTGAGTCTAGATTTTCGAATCCGACGCAAAACATATGGTTAATTGTAACGTTCATGGCCTCCTAATGACGATGGAACACTTAAATTGCGTCGAGATTCAATACATCGTCCTCCAGCCGACTTGTCTCCAAGGGGATATTGCTGCCGCGGGCACCTTATGGTCGTTCTCCTGTGAGTCTAGATTTTCGAATCCGACGCAAAACTGATAGTTAATTGTAACGTTAAGGGCCTCCTAATGACGATGGAACAATCAAATTGCGTCGAGATTTAATACATCGTCCTCCAGCCGACTTGCCTCCAAGGGGATATTGCTGTCTCGGGCACCTTATGTTCGTTCCCCTGTGAGTCTAGATTTTCGAATAGGATGCAAAACTGATAGTTAACTGTAACGTTCAGGGTCTCCTAATGACGATGGAACACTCAAATTGCGTGGAGAATCAATACATCGTACTCCACCCGACTTGTCAGCAAGGGGCTGTGATCGTTCTCCTCTGTGTTCACATTTTCGAATCCAACGCAAAACTGATAGTAAATTGTAACGTTTAGGGCCTCGTAATGAAGATGGAACACTCAAATTGCGTCGAGAATCAATACATCGACCTCCAGCCGACTTGTCTCCAAGGGTCTATTGCTTCCTCGCGCACCTTGTGGTCGTTCTCCTGTGAGTCTAGAGTTAAGAATCCGACGCATAACTGATAGTTAATTGTAACGGTCAGGGCTTCCTAATGGCGATGGAACACTCAATTTACGTCGAGATTCAATATATCGTCCTCCAGCCGACTTGTCTCCAAGGGGATATTGCTGCGTCGGGCACCATATGATCCGTTTCCTGTGTGTCTAGATTTGCGAATCCGACGCGATACTGATAGTTAATTGTAACTTTCAGGTCCTCTTAATGTCGATGGAACACTCAAATTCCGTCGCGATTCAATACATCGTAATCCAGCCGACTTGTCTCCAAGGGTCTATTGTTGCCTCGGGCGCCTTTTGGTCGTCCTCCTGTGTGTCTAGATTATCGAATCCGACGCAAAACGGAAAGTTAATTGTAACGTTCAGGGCCTCCTAATAAGGATGGAACACTCAGATTGCGTCAAGATTCAATACATCGTCCTCCAGCCGACTTCTCTCCAAGGGGATATTGCTGACAGGGCACCTTATGGTCGTTCTCCTGTGAGTCTAGATTATCGAATCCGACGCAAAACTGAGAGTTAATTACAACCATCAGGGCCTCCTAATGACGATGGAACACTCAAATTGCGGCGAGATTCTATTCATCGTCCTCCACCCGACTTGTCTTCAAGGGGATATTGCTGCCTTGGGTACGATACGGTCCGTCTCTTGTGAGTCGAGATTTTCGAATCCGACGCGATACTGAAAGTTAATTGTCACGTTCAAGGCCTCCTAATGAGGATGGAACACTCATATTGCGTCGAGATTCAATACATCGTCCTCCAGCCGACTTGTCTCCAAGGGGATATTGCTGCCAGGGCACCTTATGGTCGTGCTCCAGTGTGTCTAGGCTTTCGAATCCGACGCGAAAGTGATAGATAATTGTAACGTTCAGGAACTCCTAATGACGATGGAACAATCAAATTGCGTCGAGATTCAATACATCGTCCTCCAGGCGACTTGTCTCCAAGGGTCTATTGCTGCATCGGGCACCCTATGATCGTTCTCCTCTGAGTCTACATTTTCGAATCCGACGCGAAACTGATAGTTAATTGTAACGTTCAGGGCCTCCTAATGACGATGGACCCCTCATATTACGTCGAGATTCAATACATCGTCCTCCAGGCGACTTGCCTCCAAGGGTCTATTGCTGCATCGGGCACCCTATGATCGTTCTCCTCTGAGTCTACATTTTCGAATCCGACGCGAAACTAATAGTTAATTGTAACGTTCAGGGCCTCCTAATGATGATGGAACACTCATATTACGTCGAGATTCAATATATCGTCCTCCAGCCAACTTGTCTCCAAGGGTCAATTGCCGCCTAATGAACCTTGTGGTCGTTCTCCTGTGAGACTAGACTTACGAATCCGACGCATAACTGATAGTTAATTGTAACGTTCAGGGCCTCCTAATGAAGATGGAACACTCAAATTACGTCGAGATTCAATATATCGTCCTCCAGCCGACTTGTCTCCAAGGGTCTATTGCTGCCTAGGGCACCTTGTGCTCGTTCTCCTGTGAGTCTAGATTATAGAATCCGACGCAAAACTAATAGTTTATTGTAACGTTCAGGGCCTCCTAATGATGATGGAACACTCAAATTGCGTCGAGATTCAGTACATCGTCCTCCGGACGACTTGTCTCCAAGGGTCTACTGCTGCCTCTGGCATCTTATGGTCGTGCTCCTGTGAGTCTAGACTTTCGAATCCGACGCGAAACTGATAGTTAATTGTAACGTTCAGGAACTCCTAATGACGATGGAACAATGAAATTGCGTCGACATTCAATACATCGTCCTCCAGGCGACATGTCTCCAAGGGTCTATTGCTGCCTCGGGCACCTTATGATCGTTCTCCTCTGAGTCTACATTTTCGAATCCGACGCAAAACTGACAGTTAACTGTAACGTTCAGGCCCTCCTAATGACGATGGAACACTAATCATACGTCGAGATTCAATATATCGTCCTCCAGCCGACTTGTCTCCAAAGGTCTATTGCTGCCTAGGGCACCTTGTGCTCGTTCTCCTGTGAGTCTAGATTATCGAATCCGACGAAAAACTAATATTTTATTGTAACGTTCAGGGCCTCCTAATGATGATGGAACACTCAAATTGCGTGGAGATTCAATACATTTTCCTTCAGCCGACTTGTCTCCAAAGGTCTATAGCTGCTTCGGGCACCTTATGGTCGTTCTCATGTGAGTCTAGATTATCGAATCCGACGCAAAACTGATACTTAATTGTAACATTCAAGGCCACCTAATGACGATGGAATATTCAATTTGCGTCGCGATTCAATACATCGTCCTCCAGCTGACTTGTCTCCAAGGGTCTATTGTTGCCTCGGGCGCCTTTTGGTCGTCCTCCAGTGAGTCTAGATATTCGAATCCGACGCATTACTGACAGTTAATTGTAACGTTCAAGGCCTCCTAATGACGATGGAACACTCAAATTGCGTCGAGATTCAACGCATCGTCCTTCAGCCCACTTGTCTCCAAGGGGATATTCCTGCGTCGGGCACCGTATGAACCGTCTCCTGTGAGTCTAGATTTTCGAATTAGACGCGATACTGATAGTTAATTGTAACTTTCAGGGCTCCCTAATGTCGATGGAACACTCAAATAGCATC
Source organism: Schistocerca americana (assembly GCF_021461395.2). NCBI lineage: Eukaryota > Metazoa > Arthropoda > Insecta > Orthoptera > Acrididae > Schistocerca > Schistocerca americana. The sequence goes on along the minus strand of NW_025725790.1, from coordinate 10,744,012 downwards.
GAGATTCAATACATCGTCCTCCATCCGACTAGTCTCCTAGGGTCTAATGCTGCCTCGGGCACCTTATGGTCTTTCTCCTGTGAGTCTAGATTATCGAATCCGAGGCAAAATTATAGTTAATTGTAACATTCAGGGCCTCCTAATGACGATGGAACACTCAAATTCCGTCGCGATTCAATACATTGTCCCCCAGCCGACTTGTCTCCAAGGATCTATTGTTGCCTCGGGCGCCTTTTGGTCGTCCTCCTGTGAGTCTAGATTATCGAACCCGACGCAAAACTCATAGTTAATTGTAACGTTCAGGGCCTCCTAATGACGATGGGTTACTCAAATTGCATCGAGATTCAATAGATCGTCCTCCAGCCGACTTGGCTCCAAGGGTCTACTGCGGCCTCGGGCACCTTATGGACGTTCTGCTGTGACTCTACATTTTCGATTCCCACGCAAAACTGATAGTTAATTGTAACGTTCAGGGCCTCCTAATGACGGTGGAACACTCAAATTGCGTCGAGATCCAACACATCGTCCATCAGCCGACTTGTCGCTAAGGGGATATTGCTGCCTCGGGCACCATATGGTCCGTCTCCTCTGAGTCTAGATTTTCGAATCCGACGCGAAACTGATAGTTAGTTGTAACGTCAGGGCGTCCTAATGACGATGGGACACTCTAATTGCGTCGAGAGTGAATACATCGTCATCCGGCTGACTTTTCTCCAAGGGGATATTGCTGCGTCGGGCACCATATGATCCGTCTCTTGCGAGTCTAGATTTTCGAATCCGACGCGATACTGATAGTTAATTGTAACTTTCTGGGCCCCCTAATGTCGATGGAACACTCAAATTGCGTCGAGATCCAATACATCGTCATCCAGCTGACTTGTCTCCAACGGTCTATTGCTGCCTCGGGCACCTTGTGGTCGTTCTCCTGTGAGTCTAGATTTACGAATCCGAGGCATAACTGACAGTTAATTGTAACGTTCAGGGCCTCCTAATGACGATGGAACACTCAAATTGTGGCGATATTCAATACATCGTAGTCCAACCGACTTGTCTTCAAGGGGATATTGCTTCCTTGGGATCCATACGGTCCGTCTCTTGTGAGTCGAGATTTTCGAATCCGACGCGATACTGATAGTTTATTGTAACGTTCAGGGCCTCCTAATGACGATGGAACACTCATATTACGTCGCGATTCAATACATCGTCCTCCAGCCGACTTGTCTCCAAGGGTCTGTTGCTGCCTCGGGCACCTTATGGTCTTTCCCCTGTGAGTCTAGATTATCGAATCCGAGGCAAAATGATAGTTAATTGTAACATTCAGTGCCTCCTAATGACGATGGAACACTCGAATTCCGTCGCGATTCAATACATTGTCCTCGGGCCGACTTGTTTCCAAGGGTCTATTGCTGCCTCGGGCACCTTATGGTCGTTCTGCTGTGACTCTACATTTTCGATTCCCACGCAAACCTGATAGTTAATTGTAACGTTCAGGGCCTCCTAATGACGATGGAACACTCAAATTGCGTCGAGACCCAACACATCGTCCTTCAGCCGACTTGTCGCCAAGGGGATATTGCTGCCTCGGGCACCATATGGGCCGTCTCCTGTGAGTCTAGATTTACGAATCCGACGCGAAACGGATAGGTAATTGCAACGTTCAGGGCCTCCAAATGACGATGGAACACCCAAATTGCGGTGAGAGTGAATACATCATCCTCCAGCCGACTTGTCTCCAGAGGAATATTGCTGCCTCGGGCACCAGATGGTCCGTCTCCTGTGAGTCTAGATTATCGAATCCGACGCAAAACTGATAGTTAATTGTAACGTTCACGGTTCCTAATGACGATGGAACACTCAAATTGCGTCAGGATTCAATACATCGTCCTCCAGCCGACTTGTCTCCAAGGGTCTATTGCTGCCTCTAGCACTTTATGGTCGTGCTCCTGTGAGTCTAGATTTTCGAATCGGACGCGAAACTGATGGTTAATTGTAACTTTCAGGGCCTCTTAATGACGATGGAACACTCATATTGCGTCGCAATTCAATACATCGTCCTCCAGCCGACTTGTCTCCAAGGGTCTATTGTTCCCTCGCGCGACTATTGGTCGTTCTCCTGTGAGTCTAGATTATGGAATCCGACGCAAAACTGATAGTTAATTGTAACGTTCAGGGCCTCCTAATGACGATGGAACACTCAAATTGCGTCGAGATTCAATACATCGTCCTCCAGCCGACTTGTCTCCAAGGGTGCATTGTTGCCTCGGGCGCCTTTTGGACGTCCACCTGTGAGTCTGGATTTTCGAATCCGTCGCAAAGCTGATAGTTAGTTGTAACGTTCATGTCCTCCTAATGACTATGCAACACTCAAATTGCGTCGAGATTCATCACATCGTCCTCCAGCCGACTTGTCTCCAAGGGTCTATTGCTGCCTCGGGCACCTTATGGTCGTTCTCCTGTGAGTGTAGATGTTCGAATCCGACGCAAAACTGATAGTTAATTATAACGTTCAGGGCCTCCTAATGACAATGGAACACTCAAATTGCGTCGAGATTCATCACATCGTCCTCCAGCCGACATGTCTCCAAGGGTCTATTGCTGCCTCTGGCACTTTATGGTGGTGCTCCTGTTATAAAGGCACATTTGCATGCCGAGCGTGAGTTTCCTCGGAAACAAGGAATATTAATTAAAAAAATAATCAGTGACAAATAAATAAAGCCTATGGCACACAACTGCAGCGCTGTGTCGCTGATAAAACAAAAGCACAATTACGTTACTCTTATGTTTGATTAAGAAAGGGAGAGCTCTGGTGGAAGTGGTGCGAGAAGTACGTATCTTTTTTTTATTGTCTGGCACACCGCCATTTTTCATGTTATAGAAGAATACTGCGAGTTGCAACCACACTAGGCACTCGATTCTGTAAAGAATTTATATTTATAAAAGTAAGTAGGATTATGAACTGTAGGCTTATTCATTTAATATATCTGATTTAACAAACTGTGTAACTTTTTATGTTTAGTAGACAATCACCTCTGTACGACGTATTGGCATGGCTGGCAAATTATTGTAATATTGAGATTTAGATTATGATTCCGCACCTACCGCAGCAGTCTTTGGAACGATTTAATTACGAAGCCCGACTATTCAGTTTTATATCACGGTCAACTACGAGTAACATTGCCTTTACGAAAAAGCCATTGTCAAGCGTCTGATAACGAATAATCAAACGTCCACTTCCAGATAAGCAAATACAATTGCAATCACAATCACCATCATACAGATAGAATAATTAACAGAATTAAAATAACATTTTTTTATTTATTTTATTTATTTTATACTGTGAGTCTAGTATTTCGAATCCGACGCGAAACTGATAGTTAATTGTAACGTTCAGGGCCGCATAATGACGATGGAACACTCAAATTTCGTTGAGATTCAGTACATCGTCCTCCAGGCGACTTGTCTCCAAGGGTCTATTGCTGCCTCGGGTACCCTATGGTCGCTCCTCGCTGAGTCTACATTTTCGAATCCGACTCAAAACTGATAGTTAATTGTAACGTTCAGGGCCTCCTAATGACGGTGGAACACTCAAATTGCGTCGTGATTCAATACATCGTCCTCCAGCCGACTTGTGCCAAGGGTCTATTGTTGCCTCGGGCGCCTTTTGGTCGTTCTCCTGTGAGTCTAGATTATGGAATCCGACGCAAAATTGATAGTTAATTGTAACGTTCAGGGAATCCTAATGACGAAGGAACATTCAAATTGCGTCGCGATTCAATACATCGTCCTCCAGCCGACTTGTCTCCAAGGGGATATTGCTGCGTCGGGCACTATATGATACGTCCCTGCGAGTCTAGATTTTCGAATCTGACGCGATACTGATAGTTAATTGTAACGTTCAGGGCCTCCTAATGACGAAGGAACATTCAAATTGCGTCGCGATTCAATACATCGTCCTCCAGCCGAATTGTCTCCAAGGGTCTATTGCTGCCTCGGGCACGCTATGGACGTTCTCCTGTGAGTCTAGATTATCGACTCCGACTCAAAACTGATACTTAATTGTAACGTTCAAGGCCTCCTAATTACGACGGGTCACTCAAATTGCGTCGAGATTCAATACATCGTCCTCCAGCTGACTTGTCTCTAAGGGTCTATTGCTGCCTCGGGCACCTTATGGTCGTTCTGCTGTGACTCTAGGTTTTCGATTCCCACGCAAAACTTATAGTTAATTGTAACGTTCAGGGCCTCCTAGAGACGATGGAACACTCAAATTGCGTCGAGATTCAATACATCGTCCTCCAGCCGACTTGTCTCCAAGTGAAATTGCTGCCTCGGGCACCATATGGTCGTTCTCCTGTGAGTCTAGACATTCGATTCAGACGTGAAACTGATAGTTAATTGTAACGTACAGGGCCTCCTAGTGACGATGGAACACTCAAATTGCGTCGCGATTCAATACATCGTCCTCCAGCCGACTTGTGTCCAAGGGTCTATTGCTGCCCCTGGCACCTTATGGTCGTGCTCCTGTGAGTCTAGGTTATCGAATCCGAGAGCGAAACTGATGGTTAAATGTAACGTTCAGGTCCTCCTAATGACGATGGAAGACTCAAATTGCGTCGCGATTCAATACATCGTCCTCCAGCCGACTTGTCTCCAAGGGGATATGACTGCCTCGGGCACCTTATGGTTGTTCTCCTGTGAGTCTAGATTATCGAATCCGACGCAAAATGATAGTTAATTGTAACGTTCAGGGCCTCCTAAAGACGATGGAACACTCAAATTACGACGCGATTCAATACATCGCCCTCCAGCCGACTTGTCTCCGAGGGGATATTGCTGCCTCGTTCATCTTATGGTCGTTCTCCTGTGAGTCTAGATTTTCGAATCCGACGTAAAACTGATAGTTAATTATAACGTTCAGGGCCTCCTAGAGACGATGGAACACTCAAATTGCGTCGAGATTCAATACATCGTCCTCCAGCCGACTTGTCTTCAAGGGGATATTGCTGCCTTGGGTACCATACGGTCCGTCTCTTGTGAGTCGAGATTTTCGAATCCGACGCGATACTGATAGTTTATTGTAACGTTCAGGGCCTCCTAATGACGATGGAACACTCAAATTACGTCGCGATTCAATATATCGTCCTTCAGCCGACTTGTCTCCAAGGGTCTATTCCTGCTCGGGCACCTTATGGTCGTTCTCCTGTGAGTCTAGATTATCGAATCCGACGCAAAATGATTGTTAATTGTAACGTTCAGGGCCTCCTAATGACGATGGAACACTCAAATTCCGTCGCGATTCAATACATCGTCCTCAGGTCGACTTGTCTCCAAGAGTCTTTTGTTGCCTCGGGCGCCCTTTGGTCGTCCTCCTGTGAGTCCAGATAATCGAATCCGACGCAAATCTGATAGATAATTGTGACGTTCATTGCCTCCTAATGACGATGGGTCACTCATATTGCGTCGAGATTCAATACATCGTCCTCCAGCCGACTTGTCTCCAAGGGTCTATTGCTGCCTCGGGCACCTTATTGTCGTTCTCCTGTGAGTCTGGATTTACGAAACCGACGCATAACTGATAGTTAATGTAACGTTCAGAACCTCCTAATGACGATGGAACACTCGAATTACGACGAGATTCAATATATCGTCCTCCAGCCGACTTGTCTCCAAGGGGATATTGCTGCCTCGGGCACCTTATGGTCGTTATCCTGTGAGTCTGGTTTTTCGAATCCGACGCAAAACTGAGAGTTAATTATTACCTTCAGGGCCTCCTAAAGACGATGGAACACTCAAATTGCGACGAGATTCAATACATCGTCTCCAGCCGACTTGTCATCAAGGGGAAATAGCTGCTTTTGGTATCATACGGTCCGTCTCTTGTGAGTCGAGATTTTCGAATCCGACGCGATACTGAAAGTTTATTGTAACGTTCAGGGCCTCCTAATGACGATGGAACACTCAAATTGCGTCGAGATTCAAAACTTCGTCTTGCAGCCGACTTGTCTCCGAGGGGATATTGCTGCCTCGGGCACCTAACGGTCGTTCTCCTGTGAGTCTAAATTTTCGAATCCGACGCAAAACTGATGGTTAATTGTAACGTTCAGGGCTTACTAATGACGATGGAACACTCAAATTGCGTCGAGATTGAATACATCGTCCTCCAGCCGACTTGTCTCCAAGGGGAAATATGACTGCCTCGGGCACCATATGTTCCGTTTCCTGTGAGTCTAGATTTTCGAATCCGACGCTAAACTGATAGTTAGTTGTAACGTTCAGGGCCTCCTAATGACGATGGGTCACTTAATTTGCGTCGAGATTCAATACATCGTCCTCCGGCTGACTTGTCTCCAAGGGGATATTGCTGCGCCGGGCACCATATGATCCGTCTCCTATGAGTCTAGATTTTCGAATCCGATGCGATACTGATAGTTAATTGTAACTTTCAGGGCCTCGTAATGTCGATGGAACACTCAAATTGCGTCGAGATTCAATTCATCGGCCTCCAGCCGACTTGTCTCCAAGGGTCTATTGCTGCCTCGGGCACCTTGTATTCGGTCTCCTGAGAGTCTAGATTTTCGAATCTGACGCGAAACTGATAGTTAGTTGTAACGTTCAGGGCCTCCTAATGACGATGGAACACTCATATTGCGTCGAGATTCAATACATCGTTTCCAGCCGACTTGTCTTCAATGGGATATTTCTGCCTTGGGTACCATACGGTCCGTCTCTTGTGAGTCGAGATTTTCGAATCCGACGCGATACTGATAGTTAATTGTAACGTTCAGGGCCTCCTAGAGACGATGGAACACTCAAATTGCGTCGAGATTCAATACATCGTCCTCCAGCCGACTTGTCTCCAACTGGATATTGCTGCCTCGGGCACCATATGGTCCGTCTCCTGTGAGTCTAGATTATCGAATCCGACCCAAAATGATAGTTAATTGTAACGTTCAGGGCCTCTTAATGACGATGGAACACTGAAATTGCGTCGAGATTCAATACATCGTTTCCAGCCGACTTGTCTTCAAGGGGATATTTCTGCCTTGGGTGCCATACGGTCCGTCTCTTGTGAGTCGAGATTTTCGAATCCGACGCGATTCTGATAGTTAATTGTAACGTTCAGGGCCTCCTAGAGACGATGGAACACTCAAATTGTGTCGAGATTCAATACATCGTCCTCCAACCGACTTGTCTCCAACTGGATATTGCTGCCTCGGGCACCATATGTTCCGTCTCCTGTGAGTCTAGATTTTCGAATCCGACGCGAAACTGATAGTTAATTGTAACGTTCAGGGCCACCTAATGACGATGGAACACTCAAATTACGTCGAGATTCTTATATATCGTCCTCCAGCCGACTTGTCTCCAAGGGGATATTGCTGCGTCGGGCACCTTGGTCGTTATCCTGTGAGTCTCGATTTTTGAATCCGACGCAAAACTGAGAGTTAATTACAACGTTCAGGGCCTCCTAATGACGATGGAACACTCAAACTGCGTCGAGATTCAATACATCGTCCTCCAGCCGACTTGTCTTCAAGGGGATATAGCTGCCTTGATACCATACGGTCCGTCTCTTGTGAGTCGAGATTTTCGAATCCGACGGGATACTGATAGTTTATTGTAACGTTCAGGGTCTCCTAATGAAGATGGAACACTCAAATTACGTCGCCATTCAATACATCGTCCTCCAGCCGACTTGTCTCCAAGGGTTTATTGCTGCCTCGGGCACCTTATGGTCGTTCTCCTGTGAGTCTAGATTGTCGAATTCGTCGCAAAACTGATAGTTAATTGTAACGTTCAGGGCCTCCTAATGACGATGGAACACTCAAACTGCGTCGAGATTCAATACATCGTCCTCCAGCCGACTTGTCTTCAAGGGGATATAGCTGCCTTGATACCATACGGTCCGTCTCTTGTGAGTCGAAATTTTCTAATCCGACGCGATACTGATAGTTTATTGTAACGTTCAGGGCCTCCTAATGACGATGGAACACTCAAATTACGTCGCGATTCAATACATCGTCCTCCAGCCGACTTGTCTCCAAGGGTCTATTGCTGCCTCGGGCATCTTATGATCGTTCTCCTGTGAGTCTAGATTATCGAATCCGACGCAAACTGATAGTTAATCGTAACGTTCAGAGCCTCCTATTGACGATGGAACACTCAAATTCCGTCGCGATTCAATACATCGTCCTCCAGTCGACTTTTCTCCAAGGGTCTATTGTTGCTCCGGGCGCCTTTTGGTCGCCCTCCTGTGAGTCTACATTATCGAATCCGACTCAAAACTGATAGTTAATTGTAACGTTCAAGGCCTCAAAATGACGATGGGTCACTCAAATTGCGTCGAGATTCAATACATCGTCCTCCAGCCGACTTGCCTACAAGGGTCTATTGCTGCCTCGGGCACCATATTGTCTTTCTCCTGTGAGTCTAGATTGTCGAATTCGTCGCAAAACTGATAGTTAATTGTAACGTTCAGGGCCTCCTAATGACGATGGAACACTCCAATTGCGTCGAGATTCAATACATCGTCCTTCAGCCGACTTGTGTCCAAGGGTCTATTGCTGCCTCGGGCACCTTATGGTCGTTCTGCTGTGACTCTAGATTTTCGATTCCTACGCAAAACAGATAGTTAATTGTAACGTTCAGTGCCTATTAGAGACGATGGAAAACTCAAATTGCGTCGAGATTCAAAACATCGTCCTCCTGCCGACTTGTCTCCGAGGCGATATTGCTGCCTCGGGCACCTTATGGTCGTTATCCTGTGAGTCTAGATTTTCGAATCCGACGCAAAACTGATAGTTAATTGTAACGTTCAGGGCCTCCTAATGACGATGGAACACTCAAATTGCGTTGAGATTGAATACTTCGTCCTCCAGCCGACTTGTCTCCAGAGGGATATTGCTGCCTCGGGTACCATATTGTCCGTCACCTGTGAGTCTAGATTTTCGAATCAGACGTGAAACTGATAGTTAATTAAAACGTTCAGGGCCTCCTAATGACGATGGAACACTCAAATTGCGTCGCGATTCAATACATCGTCCTCCAGCCGACTTGTTTCCAAGGGTCTATTGTTGCCTTGGGTGCCTTTTGGTCGTTCTCCTGTGAGTATAGATTATGGAATCCGACGCAAAACTGATAGTTGATTATAACGTTCAGGTCCTCCTAATGACTATGGAACACTCAAATTGCGTCGAGATTCAATACATCGTTCTCCAGCTGATTTGTCTCCAAGGGGATATTGCTGCCTCGGGAATCTTACGGTCCGTCTCCTGTGAGAATAGATTTTCGAATCCGACGCAAAACTGGTGATTAATTGTAATGTTCAGGGCCTCCTAATTACGATGGAACACTCAAATTGCGTCGCGATTCAATACATCGCTCTCGAGCCGATTTGTCTCAAAGGGTCTATTGCTGCCTGTGGCTCCTAGTGGTCGTTCTCCTGTGAGTCTAGATTTTCGAATCCGACGCAAAACTGATAGTTAATTGTAACGTTCAGGGCGTCCTGATGACGATGGAACATTCAAATTCCTTCGCGATTCAATACATCGTCCTCCAGTCGACTTGTCTCCAAGGGGATATTGCTGCCTCGGGCACCTTATGGTTGTTATCCTGTGAGTCTAAATTTTCGAATCCAACGCAAAACTGAGAGTTAGTTATAACGTTCATGGCCTCCTAATGACGATGGAACACTCAAATTCCTTCGAGATTCAATACATCGTCCTCCAGCCGACTTGTCTTCAAGGGGATATAGCTGCCTTGATACCATACGGTCCGTCTCTTGTGAGTCGAGATTTTCGAATCCGACGGGATACTGATAGTTTATTGTAACGTTCAGGGTCTCCTAATGAAGATGGAACACTCAAATTACGTCGCCATTCAATACATCGTCCTCCAGCCGACATGTCTCCAAGGGTTTATTGCTGCCTCGGGCACCTTATGGTCGTTCTCCTGTGAGTCTAGATTATCGAATCCGACGCAGAATGTTAGTTAATTGTAACGTACAGGTCCTCCTAATGACGATGGAACACTCAAATTCCGTCGCGATTCAATACATCGTCCTCCAGTCGACTTGTCTCCAAGGGTTTATTGTTGCCTCGGGCGCCTTTTAGTCGTCCTCCTGTGAGTCTAGATTATCGGATCCGACGCAAAACTGATAGTTAATTGTAACGTTGAGGGCCTCCTAATGACGAAGGGTGACTCAAATTGGGTCGAGGTTCAAAACATCGTCCTCCAGCTGACTTGTCTCCAAGGGTCTATAGCTGCCTCGGGCATCTTATTGTAGTTCTCCTGTGACTCTAGATTGTCGAATCCGACGCAAAACTGATAGTTAATTGTAACGTTCAGGGCCTTCTAATGACGATGGAACACTCAAATTGCGTCGAGATTCAATATATCGTCCTCCAGCCGACTTGTCTCCAAGAGGATATTGCTGCCTCGGGAACCTTATGGTCCGTCTCCTGTGAGAATAGGTTTTCGAATCCGACTCAAAACTGATGGTTAATTATAATGTTCAGGGCCTCCTAATGACGATGGAACACTCAAATTGCGTCGCGATTCAATACATCGTCCTCCAGCCGACTTGTCTTAAAGGGGATATTGATGCCTTGGGTACCATACGGTCCGTCTCTTGTGAGTCGAGATTTTCGAATCCGACGCGAGACTGATGGTTAAATGTAACGTTCAGGGCGTCCTAATGACGATGGAACCCTCAATTTGCGTCGAGAGTCAATACATCGTCCTTCAGCCGACTTGTCTCCAAGGGGATATTGCTGCGTCGGGCACCATATGATCCGTCCCTGCGAGTCAAGATTTTCGAATCCGACGCGATACTGATAGTTAATTGCATCATTCAGGGCCACCTAATGACGATGGAACACTCAAATTACGTCGAGATTCTTATATATCGTCCTCCAGCCGACTTGTCTCCAAGGGGATATTGTTGCCTCTGGCATCTAATGGTCGTGCTCCTGTGAGTCTAGATTCTCGAATCCGATGCGAAACTGATGGTTAATTGTAACTTTCAGGGACTCTTAATGACGATGGAACACTCATATTGCGTCGCAATTCAACACATCGTCCTCCAGCCGACTTGTCTCCAAGGGCTGCCTCGGGCACCTTATGGTCGTTCTCCTGTGAGTGTAGATGTTCGAATCCGACGCAAAACTGATAGTTAATTGTAACGTTCAGGGCCTCCTAATGACGATGAAACACTCAAATTGCATCGCGATACAATACATCGTCCTCCAGCCGACTGTTCTCCAAGGGTCTATTGTTGCATCGGGCGCCTTTTGGTCGTTCTCCTGTGAGTCCAGATTATGGAATCCGGCGCAAAACTTATAGTTAATTGTAACGTTCAGGGCCACCTAATGGCGATGGAACACTCAAATTGCGTCGAGATTCAATACATCGTCCTCCAGCCGACTTGTCTTCTAGGTTATATTGCTGCCTTGGGTACCATACGGTCCGTCTCTTGTGAGTCGAGATTTTCGAATCCGACGCGATACTGATAGTTTATTGTAACGTTCAGGGCCTCCTAATGACGATGGAACACTCAAATTACGTCGCGATTCAATACATCGTCCTCCAGCCGACTTGTCTCCAAGGGTCTATTGCTGCCTCGGGCATCTTATGATCGTTCTCCTGTGAGTCTAGATTATCGAATCCGACGCAAACTGATAGTTAATCGTAACGTTCAGAGCCTCCTATTGACGATGGAACACTCAAATTCCGTCGCGATTCAATACATCGTCCTCCAGTCGACTTTTCTCCAAGGGTCTATCGTTGCTCCGGGCGCCTTTTGGTCGCCCTCCTGTGAGTCTACATTATCGAATCCGACTCAAAACTGATAGTTAATTGTAACGTTCAAGGCCTCAAAATGACGATGGGTCACTCAAATTGCGTCGAGATTCAATACATCGTCCTCCAGCCGACGTGCCTACAAGGGTCTATTGCTGCCTCGGGCACCATATTGTCTTTCTCCTGTGAGTCTAGATTGTCGAATTCGTCGCAAAACTGGTAGTTAATTGTAACGTTCAGGGCCTCCTAATGACGATGGAACACTCCAATTGCGTCGAGATTCAATACATCGTCCTTCAGCCGACTTGTGTCCAAGGGTCTATTGCTGCCTCGGGCACCTTATGGTCGTTTCGGCTGTGACTCTAGATTTTCGATTCCTACGCAAAACAGATAGTTAATTGTAACGTTCAGTGCCTCCTAGAGACGATGGAAAACTCAAATTGCGTCGAGATTCAAAACATCGTCCTCCTGCCGACTTGTCTCCGAGGCGATATTGCTGCCTCGGGCACCTTATGGTCGTTATCCTGTGAGTCTAGATTTTCGAATCCGACGCAAAACTGATAGTTAATTGTAACGTTCAGGGCCTCCTAATGACGATGGAACACTCAAATTGCGTCGAGATTGAATACTTCGTCCTCCAGCCGACTTGTCTCCAGAGGGATATTGCTGCCTCGGGTACCATATTGTCCGTCACCTGTGAGTCTAGATTTTCGAATCAGACGTGAAACTGATAGTTAATTAAAACGTTCAGGGCCTCCTAATGACGATGGAACACTCAAATTGCGTCGCGATTCAATACATCGTCCTCCAGCCGACTTGTTTCCAAGGGTCTATTGTTGCCTTGGGTGCCTTTTGGTCGTTCTCCTGTGAGTATAGATTATGGAATCCGACGCAAAACTGATAGTTGATTATAACGTTCAGGTCCTCCTAATGACTATGGAACACTCAAATTGCGTCGAGATTCAATACATCGTTCTCCAGCTGATTTGTCTCCAAGGGGATATTGCTGCCTCGGGAATCTTACGGTCCGTCTCCTGTGAGAATAGATTTTCGAATCCGACGCAAAACTGATGATTAATTGTAATGTTCAGGGCCTCCTAATTACGATGGAACACTCAAATTGCGTCGCGATTCAATACATCGCTCTCGAGCCGATTTGTCTCAAAGGGTCTATTGCTGCCTGTGGCTCCTAATGGTCGTTCTCCTGTGAGTCTAGATTTTCGAATCCGACGCAAAACTGATAGTTAATTGTAACGTTCAGGGCGTCCTGATGACGATGGAACCCTCAATTTGCGTCGGGATTCAATACATCGTCCTGTAGCCGACTTGTCTCTTGGGGATATTGCTGCGTCGGGCACCATATGATCCGTCCCTGCGAGTCAAGATTTTTGAATCCGACGCGATACTGACAGTTAATTGCATCGTTCAGGGCCTCCTAATGACGATGGAACACTCAAATTGCGTCGCGATTCAATTCATCGTCCTCCAGCCGACTTGCCTCCAAGGGTCTATTGCTGCATCGGGCACCTTATGGTCGTTCTCCTGTGAGTCTAGATTATCGAATCCGACGCGAGACTGATGGTTAAATGTAACGTTCAGGGCGTCCTAATGACGATGGAACCCTCAATTTGCGTCGAGAGTCAATACATCGTCCTTCAGCCGACTTGTCTCCAAGGGGATATTGCTGCGTCGGGCACCATATGATCCGTCCCTGCGAGTCAAGATTTTCGAATCCGACGCGATACTGATAGTTAATTGCATCGTTCAGGGCCACCTAATGACGATGGAACACTCAAATTACGTCGAGATTCTTATATATCGTCCTCCAGCCGACTTGTGTCCAAGGGGATATTGTTGCCTCTGGCATCTAATGGTCGTGCTCCTGTGAGTCTAGATTCTCGAATCCGATGCGAAACTGATGGTTAATTGTAACTTTCAGGGACTCTTAATGACGATGGAACACTCATATTGCGTCGCAATTCAACACATCGTCCTCCAGCCGACTTGTCTCCAAGGGCTGCCTCGGGCACCTTATGGTCGTTCTCCTGTGAGTGTAGATGTTCGAATCCGACGCAAAACTGATAGTTAATTGTAACGTTCAGGGCCTCCTAATGACGATGAAACACTCAAATTGCATCGCGATACAATACATCGTCCTCCAGCCGACTGTTCTCCAAGGGTCTATTGTTGCATCGGGCGCCTTTTGGTCGTTCTCCTGTGAGTCCAGATTATGGAATCCGGCGCAAAACTTATAGTTAATTGTAACGTTCAGGGCCACCTAATGGCGATGGAACACTCAAATTGCGTCGAGATTCAATACATCGTCCTCCAGCCGACTTGTCTTCAAGGTTATATTGCTGCCTTGGGTACCATACGGTCCGTCTCTTGTGAGTCGAGATTTTCGAATCCGACGCGATACTGATAGTTTATTGTAACGTTCAGGGCCTCCTAATGACGATGGAACACTCAAATTCCGTCGAGATTCAATACATCGTCCTCCAGCCGACTTGTCTTCAAGGGGACATTGCTGCCTTGATACCATACGGTCCGTCTCTTGTGAGTCGAGATTTTCGAATCCGACGGGATACTGATAGTTTATTGTAACGTTCAGGGTCTCCTAATGACGATGGAACACTCAAATTACGTCGCCATTCAATACATCGTCCTCCAGCCGACTTGTCTCCAAGGGTTTATTGCTGCCTCGGGCACCTTATGGTCGTTCTCCTGTGAGTCTAGATTATCGAATCCGACGCAGAATGTTAGTTAATTGTAACGTTCAGGTCCTCCTAATGACGGTGGAACACTCAAATTCCGTCGCGATTCAATACATCGTGCTCCAGTCGACTTGTCTCCAAGGGTCAATTGTTGCCTCGGGTGCCTTTTGGTCGTCCTCCTGTGAGTCTAGATTATTGGATCCGACGCAAAACTGATAGTTAATTGTAACGTTGAGGGCCTCCTAATGACGAAGGGTCACTCAAATTGGGTCGAGGTTCAATACATCGTCCTCCAGCCGACTTGTCTCCAAGGGTCTATAGCTGCCTCGGGCATCTTATTGTAGATCTCCTGTGACTCTAGATTGTCGAATCCGACGCAAAACTGATAGTTAATTGTAACGTTCAGGGCCTCCTAATGACGATGGAACACTCAAATTGCGTCGAGATTCAATATATCGTCCTCCAGCCGACTTGTCTCCAAGAGGATATTGCTGCGTCGGGAACCATATGGTCCGTCTCCTGTGAGAATAGATTTTCGAATCCGACTCAAAACTGATGGTTAATTATAATGGTCAGGGCCTCCTAATGACGATGGAACACTCAAATTGCGTCGCGATTCAATACATCGTCCTCCAGCTGACTTGTCTTCAAGGGGATATTGCTGCCTTGGGTACCATACGGTCAGTCTCTTGTGAGTCGAGATTTTCGAATCCGACGCGATACTGATAGTTTATTGTAACGTTCAGGGCCTCCTAATGACGATGGAACACTCAAATTACGTCGCGATTCAATACATCGTCCTCCAGCCGACTTGTCTCCAAGGGTCTATTGCTGCCTCGGGCATCTTATGGTCGTTCTCCTGTGAGTCTAGATTATCGAATCCGACGCAAAATGATAGTTAATCGTAACGTTCAGAGCCTCCTATAGACGATGGAACACTCAAATTCCGTCGCGATTCAATACATCGTCCTCCAGTCGACTTTTCTCCAAGGGTCTATTGTTGCTTCGGGCGCCTTTTGGTCGTCCTCCTGTGAGTCTAGATTATCGAATCCGACTCAAAACTGATAGTTAATTGTAACGTTCAAGGCCTCCTAATGACGATGGGTCACTCAAATTGCGTCGAGATTCAATACATCGTCCAACAGCCGACTTGCCTCCAAGGGTCTATTGCTGCCTCGGGCACCATATTGTCTTTCTCCTGTGAGTCTACATTGTCGAATTCGTCGCAAAACTGATAGTTAATTGTAACGTTCAGGGCCTCCTAATGACGATGGAACACTCCAATTGCGTCGAGATTCAATACATCGTCCTTCAGCCGACTTGTGTCCAAGGGTCTATTGCTGCCTCGGGCACCTTATGGTCGTTTCGGCTGTGACTCTAGATTTTCGATTCCTACGCAAAACAGATAGTTAATTGTAACGTTCAGTGCCTCCTAGAGACGATGGAAAACTCAAATTGCGTCGAGATTCAAAACATCGTCCTCCTGCCGACTTGTCTCCGAGGCGATATTGCTGCCTCGGGCACCTTATGGTCGTTATCCTGTGAGTCTAGATTTTCGAATCCGACGCAAAACTGATAGTTAATTGTAACGTTCAGGGCCTCCTAATGACGATGGAACACTCAAATTGCGTCGAGATTGAATACTTCGTCCTCCAGCCGACTTGTCTCCAGAGGGATATTGCTGCCTCGGGTACCATATTGTCCGTCACCTGTGAGTCTAGATTTTCGAATCAGACGTGAAACTGATAGTTAATTAAAACGTTCAGGGCCTCCTAATGACGATGGAACACTCTAATTGCGTCGCGATTCAATACATCGTCCTCCAGCCGACTTGTTTCCAAGGGTCTATTGTTGCCTTGGGTGCCTTTTGGTCGTTCTCCTGTGAGTATAGATTATGGAATCCGACGCAAAACTGATAGTTGATTATAACGTTCAGGTCCTCCTAATGACTATGGAACACTCAAATTGCGTCGAGATTCAATACATCGTCCTCCAGCTGATTTGTCTCCAAGGGGATATTGCTGCCTCGGGAACCTTATGGTCCGTCTCCTGTGAGAATAGATTTTCGAATCCGACGCAAAACTGATGATTAATTGTAATGTTCAGGGCCTACTAATTACGATGGAACACTCAAATTGCGCCGCGATTCAATACATCGTCCTCCAGCTGACTTGTCTTCAAGGGGATATTGCTGCCTTGGGTACCATACGGTCCGTCTCTTGTGAGTCGAGATTTTCGAATCCGACGCGATACTGATAGTTTATTGTAACGTTCAATGCCTCCTAATGACGATGGAACACTCAAATTACGTCGCGATTCAATACATCGTCCTCCAGCCGACTTGTCTCCAAGGGTCTATTGCTGCCTCGGGCATCTTATGGTCGTTCTCCTGTGAGTCTAGATTATTGAATCCGACTCAAAACTGATAGTTAATTGTAACGTTCAAGGCCTCCTAATGACGATGGGTCACTCAAATTGCGTCGAGATTCAATACATCGTCCAACAGCCGACTTGCCTGCAAGGGTCTATTGCTGCCTCGGGCACCATATTGTCTTTCTCCTGTGAGTCTACATTGTCGAATTCGTCGCAAAACTGATAGTTAATTGTAACGTTCAGGGCCTCCTAATGACGATGGAACACTCCAATTGCGTCGAGATTCAATACATCGTCCTTCAGCCGACTTGTCTCCAAGGGTCTATTGCTGCCTCGGGCACCTTATGGTCGTTCTGCTGTGACTCTAGATTTTCGATTCCCACGCAAAACAGATAGTTAATTGTAACGTTCAGTGCCTCCTAGAGACGATGGAACACTCAAATTGCGTCGCGATTCAATACATCGTCCTCCAGCCGACTTGTTTCCAAGGGTCTATTGTTGCGTTGGGTGCCTTCTGGTCGTTCTCCTGTGAGTATAGATTATGGAATCCGACGCAAAACTGATAGTTGATTATAACGTTCAGGTCCTCCTAATGACTATGGAACACTCAAATTGCGTCGAGATTCAATACATCGACCTCCAGCTGATTTGTCTCCAAGGGGATATTGCTGCCTCGGGAACCTTATGGTCCGTCTCCTGTGAGAATAGATTTTCGAATCCGACGCAAAACTGATGATTAATTGTAATGTTCAGGGCCTACTAATTACGATGGAACACTCAAATTGCGTCGCGATTCAATACATCGTTCTCCAGCCGATCTGTCTCCAAGGGTCTATTGCTGCCTGTTGCACCTAATGGTCGCTCTCCTGTGAGTCTAGATTTTATAATCCGACGCAAAAGTGATAGTTAATTGTAACGTTTAGGGCGTCCTAATGACTTTGGAACCCTCAATTTGCGTCGGTATTCAATACATCGTCCTCTAGCCGACTTGTCTCCAAGGGGATATTGCTGCGTCGGGCACCATATGATCCGTCCCTGCGAGTCAAGATTTTCGAATCCGACGCGATACTGATGGTTAATTGCATCGTTCAGGGCCTCCTAATGACGACGGAACACTCAAATTGCGTCGCGATTCAATTCATCGTCCTCCAGCCGCCTTCCCTCCAAGGGTCTATTGCTGCCTTGGGCACCTTATGGTCGTTCTATTGTGAGTCTAGATTATCGAATCCGACGCGAAACTGATGGTTAAATGTAACGTTCAGGGCGTCCTAATGACGATGGGACCCTCAATTTGCGTCGAGATTCAATACATCGTCCTCTAGCCGACTTGTCTCCAAGGGGATATTGCTGCGTCGGGCACCTTATGATCCGTCCCTGCGAGTCAAGTTTTTCGAATCCGACGCGATACTGATAGTTAATTGCATCGTTCAGGGCCACCTAATGACGATGGAACACTCAAATTACGTCGAGATTCTTATATATCGTCCTCCAGCCGACTTGTCTCCAAGGGGATATTGCTGCCTCTGGCACCTAATGGTCGTGCTCCTGTGAGTCTAGATTTTCGAATCCGACGCGAAACTGATGGTTAATTGTAACTTTCAGGGACTCTTAATGTCGATGGAACACTCATATTGCGTCGCAATTCAACACATCGTCCTACAGCCGACTTGTCTCCAAGGGCTGCCTCGGGCACTTTATGGTCTTTCTCCTGTGAGTGTAGATGTTCGAATCCGACGCAAAACTGATAGTTAATTGTAACGTTCAGGGCCTCCTAATGACAATGGAACACTCAAATTGCGTCGAGATTCAATACATCGTCCTCCAGCCGACTTGTCTCAAAGGGTCTATTGCTGCCTCTGGCACCTTATGGTGGTGCTCCTGTGAGTCTATATTTTCGAATCCGACGCGAAACTGATAGTTAATTGTAACGTTCAGGGCCGCATAATTACGATGGAACACTCAAATTGCGTTGAGATTCAATACATCGTCCTCCAGGCGACTTGTCTCCAAGGGTGTATTGCTGCCTCGGGTACCTTATGTTCGGTCTCCGCTGAGTCTACATTTTCGAATCCGACGCAAAACTGATAGTTAATTGTAACGTTCAGGGCCTCCTAATGACGATGAAACACTCAAATTGCATCGCGATACAATACATCGTCCTCCAGCCGACTGGCCTCCAAGGGTCTATTGTTGCATCGGGCGCCTTTTGGTCGTTCTCCTGTGAGTCCAGATTATGGAATCCGGCGCAAAACTTATAGTTAATTGTAACGTTCAGGGCCTCCAAATGACGATGGAACACTCAAATTGCGTCGAGATTCAATACATCGTATTCCAGCTGACTTGTATCCAAGGGTCTATTGCTGCCTCGGGCACCTTATGGTCGTTCTCCTGTGATTCTAGATTATGGAATCCGACGCAAAACTGATAGTTAATTGTAACTTTCAGGGCCACCTAATGTCGATGGAACACTCAAATTGCGTCGAGATTCAATTCATCGGCCCCCAGCCGACTTGTCCCGAAAGGCCTATTGCTACCTCGGGCACCTAGTATTCGTTCACCTGCGAGTCTAGATTTACGAATCCGACGCATAACTGATAGTTAATTGTAACGTCAGGGCCACCTAATGGCGATGGAATACTCAAATTGCGTCGAGATTCAATACATCGTAATCCAGCCGACTTGTCTTCAAGGTTATATTGCTGCCTTGGGTACCATACGGTCCGTCTCTTGTGAGTCGAGATTTTCGAATCCGACGCGATACTGTTAGTTTATTGTAACGTTCAGGGCCTCCTAATGACGATGGAACACTCAAATTGCGTCGCGATTCAATTCATCGTTCTCCAGCCGACTTGTCTCCAAGGGCCTATTGCTGCCTCGGGCACCTTATTGTCGTTCTCCTGTGAGTCTAGATTATCGAATCCGACGCAGGACTGATAATTAATTGTAACGTTCAGGGCCTTCTAATGACGATGGAACATTCATATTGCGTCGCGATTCAATACATCGTCCTCCAGCCGGCTTGTCTCCAAGGGGATATTGCTGCCTCGGGCACCTTATGGTCGTTATCCTGTGAGTCTAGATTTTCGAATCCAACGCAAAACTGAGAGTTAGTTATAACGTTCAGGGCCTCCTAATGACGATGGAACACTCAAATTCCGTCGAGATTCAATACATCGTCCTCCAGCCGACTTGTCTTCAAGGGGATATTGCTGCCTTTATACCATACGGTCCGTCTCTTGTGAGTCGAGATTTTCGAATCCGACGGGATACTGATAGTTTATTGTAACGTTCAGGGTCTCCTAATGACGATGGAACACTCAAATTACGTCGCCATTCAATACATCGTCCTCCAGCCGACTTGTCTCCAAGGGTTTATTGCTGCCTCGGGCACCTTATGGTCGTTCTCCTGTGAGTCTAGATTATCGAATCCGACGCAGAATGTTAGTTAATTGTAACGTTCAGGTCCTCCTAATGACGATGGAACACTCAAATTCCGTCGCGATTCAATACATCGTCCTCCAGTCGACTTGTCTCCAATAAAATCCTCCCCGCCCAGTTTCATTTTGACGTTGGCATCTGGACAGTTTCCCGACTACTGGGGGGAAACCATTTTAATCCCCCTCTTGAAACCTAGGAAGGACTATACCTGCCTGAGCAGCTACCGTAGATTTACCCTCAGTAGCTGGGTTAGAAAAACACTGGAGCGCATGGTCAAACTCTGTACTTTTTGGATTTTAGAATCCGGACAGTTCCTTAGTCGCTTTTAGTATAGGTTTAGGAGATATCGATCGATCATCGATAATCTGATCCTCCTGGACGGGAATCTATAAAAGCCTTTCGGATGCAGGTTTCATTTAAATAGGTACTTCCTTCGACCTTGAGAATGGGTATGATACTACGTGGAGGCATAACATCCTTGGACAGCCTAATGAATGGGACATCCTGAGACGTTTAGCAGTATTCCTACAGTTCTTCTTTATACCATGTTGTTTTAAATACAGAGCCACAAACTCTTGTCTAGTCATCTTGAACAAAAATATAGTCTCCCTCAAAGTAGTTTTAACTGTGGCACTGTTTGTAATTGCTTTTAAAGCCATTATGTCCACGGTAACGGCCTCGGTATAGTGCTCCCTATCCATGGAAGACTTTTCTATTTTTGGCTCGTCTTCTAGGACGTGCCATCTACTATTGACAATTAGGACCGTAA
The DNA here is from genome assembly GCF_021461395.2 of Schistocerca americana. Classification (NCBI taxonomy): domain Eukaryota; kingdom Metazoa; phylum Arthropoda; class Insecta; order Orthoptera; family Acrididae; genus Schistocerca; species Schistocerca americana. The sequence goes on along the minus strand of NW_025725790.1, from coordinate 10,722,919 downwards.
AGGAATGGGCAGTGAAAACTGGTCTTAGATTGCTGGCAAAGATATCTATATGTATTCTTTTTAACCATTCGTGCTCTATTTTTAACTTCCCCTTTTAAATTTTAAAGGATCTGTAAGGTTGTGAGGTTGATGAAAAACCCACTTGGCACACAAGGAAAAGTGTTTCAGAGCACTTAATACTTTAATATGCGTTACTCACAGGGCTTGTGTAGCAGACAGAACTTGTATGCTCCAGTTGTATCGATCGTTTGCACAATACTAGCTCCATTGTGGGTACTGTCCATTAATGCACAGCTTCTGGGGTGAGGATGCCCCAATAAGTGATGCCTGTGGCGGATGACACATCATGAGCCACCTTTTATTAGAGTGTATTTTACATTCAGACTAGATTGTAGAGGCTACGTGGAGACGTCCTCTCTCTTTAAACTAGTATTGAGTAGTTATTAGTCAGCCACACTTACCTGCTGTAATCTCAATAATTATTTTTTATTACATGTGTCTAATCAAATCTTCAGCTAATGTTTTACAAACCAATATGCAGCAAGGATTTACTTTGTGTGTGCGTGGATCTGTACAGAAGAACTTTAAACTACTTTATTTTCGTTACAACCCGCCAGCATAACGCTTCCGGGACGCTAAACCGTGCCGGCGCCAGATCGAATCCGCCCGGCGAGTTAAGGGCGAGGGCCGGTATGCTGACCAGTCTGGATGTGGTTTCCAGGCGGTTTCGCACATCCCATTAGGTGAATACCGGGCTGGTATCCATGTCCTGCCTCAGTTACGCGATTCACAAACATTTAGAAAACTTTTGCCCACATGCACATCAGTAACTCTACCCACAGGTGGTTGGGGTCACATACTCCATGTGGAGGGTAGCGGTGTGGCAACAGGGAGGCATCTACTCACCCCTTAAATTAACCATGCTAAATTAGTTAATAACCATATCGACCCTACGCCGATGTGGGACCAAAGCAAAAGAAAATTTTATTTTCAGTAGAGTATAGCTTTTGTTGCAGACATTTAAACGACATTGGTTAAACAATCGTATCACCATCAACACCATCATCGTCTAGTGAGCGAAGTAAGTATGATAGTCTACATGCTTCCAAATGCACATCAATCTACATCAACAGTGAGCACATATATAGATGGCGGCAGTGCCGCTTACACAAGGTTTTTAAGACTGTGCGTTGGCGTTCGTGTCATTTGTACTCAGTTGATTCATATGGAAAGATTTCCGACGTGATTATTTCCGCACGATGTCAATTAACAGACTTTCAACGCGTAATGGTATTTGTAGCTAGACGCATGGGACACTCCATTTCTGAAATCGTTAGGAAATTCAGTATACTGCAATCCACGGTGTTAAGAGCGTGCCGAGAATACCAAATTTCAGGTATTACCTCTCACGAAGGACAACGCAGTGGCCGACGGCCTTCACTTAACGACCAAGAGCAGTGGGGTTTGCGTAGTCAGTGGTAAGAGACAAGCACATGAAATAACCGTAGAAATCAATATGGGACATACGGCGGACGTATACGTTAAGAAAATGCGGCGAAAACGGGTGTTAATGGGATTTGGAAGCAGACGACCGGTGTGATAAAAAGTACCCGGACACCCCCAAAAACATACTTTTTTCATATTAAGTGCATTGTAATGCCACGTACTGCCAGGTACTCCATATCAGCGACCTCAGTAGCCATTAGACATCGTGAGAGAGCAGAATGGGGTGGTCTGCGGAAATCACACACTTAGAAAGTGGTCAGATGATTGGGTGTCACTTGTGTCGTACGTCTGTACGCGAGATTTTCACACTCCTAAACATCCCTACGTTCTCTGTTTCCGATGTGACAGTGAAGTGGAAACGTGAAGGGACACGTACAGCACAACAGCGTACAGGCTGACCTTGTTTGTTGACTTACAGAGACCGGCGACAGTTGAAGATGGTCGTAATGTGTAATAAGCAGACATCTATCCAGACCATCACACAGGAATTCCAAACTGCATCAGGATCCATTGCAAGTACAAAGACAGTTAGGCGGGAAGTGAGAAAACTTGGATTTCATGGTCGAGCGGCTGCTCATAAGCCACACATCATGCCGGTAAATGCTACACGACACCTTGCTTGGTGTAAGGAGTGTAAACATTGGACGATTGTCTTCCCCCTACTTATACCTCCCGAGGAGATCACGAATGTAAAATTAGAGAGATTAGAGCGCGCACGGAGGCTTTCAGACAGTCGTTCTTCCCGCGAACCATACGCGACTGGAACAGGAAAGGGAGGTAATGACAGTGGCACGTAAAGTGCCCTCCGCCACACACCGTTGGGTGGCTTGCGGAGTATCAATGTAGATGTAGATGTAGATGTAGGTCTATTGTTGCCTCGGGCGCCTTTTGGTCGTCCTCCTGTGAGTCTAGATTATTGGATCCGACGCAAAACTGATAGTTAATTGTAACGTTGAGGGCCTCCTAATGACGATGGAACACTCAAATTGCGTCGAGATTCAATATATCGTCCACCAGCCGACTTGTCTCCAAGAGGATATTGCTGCCTCGGGAACCTTATGGTCCGTCTCCTGTGAGAATAGATTTTCGAATCCGACTCAAAACTGATGGTTAATTATAATGTTCAGGGCCTCCTAATGACGATGGAACACTCAAATTGCGTCGCGATTCAATACATCGTCCTCCAGCCGACTTGTCTTCAAGGGGATATTGCTGCCTTGGGTACCATACGGTCCGTCTCTTGTGAGTCGAGATTTTCGAATCCGACGCGATACTGATAGTTTATTGTAACGTTCAGGGCCTCCTAATGACCATGGAACACTCAAATTACGTCGCGATTCAATACATCGTCCTCCAGCCGACTTGTCTCCAAGGGTCTATTGCTGCCTCGGGCATCTTATGGTAGTTCTCCTGTGAGTCTAGATTATCGAATCCGACTCAAAACTGATAGTTAATTGTAACGTTCAAGGCCTCCTAATGACGATGAGTCACTCAAATTGCGTCGAGATTCAATACATCGTCCTCCAGCCGACTTGCCTCCTAGGGTCTATTGCTGCCTCGGGCACCATATTGTCTTTCTCCTGTGAGTCTACATTGTCGAATTCGTCGCAAAACTGATAGTTAATTGTAACGTTCAGGGCCTCCTAATGACGATGGAACACTCCAATTGCGTCGAGATTCAATACATCGTCCTTCAGCCGATTTGTCTCCAAGGGTCTATTGCTGCCTCGGGCACCTTATGGTCGTTCTGCTGTGACTCTAGATTTTCGATTCCCACGCAAAACAGATAGTTAATTGTAACTTTCAGTGCCTCCTAGAGACGATGGAAAACTCAAATTGCGTCGAGATTCAATACATCGTCCTCCTGCCGACTTGTCTCCGAGGGGATATTGCTGCCTCGGGCACCTTATGGTCGTTGTCCTGTGAGTCTAGATTTTCGAATCCGACGCAAAACTGATAGTTAATTGTAACGTTCAGGGCCTCCTAATGACGATGGAACACTCAAATTGCGTCGAGATTGAATACTTCGTCCTACAGCCGACTTGTCTCCAGAGGGATATTGCTGCCTCGGGCACCATATTGTCCGTCACCTGTGAGTCTAGATTTTCGAATCAGACGTGAAACTGATAGTTAATTAAAACGTTCAGGGCCTCCTAATCACGATGGAACACTCAAATTGCGTCGCGATTCAATACATCGTCCTCCAGCCGACTTGTTTCCAAGGGTCTATTGCTGCCTTGGGTGCCTTTTGGTCGTACTCCTGTGAGTATAGATTATGGAATCCGACGCAAAACTGATAGTTGATTATAACGTTCAGGTCCTCCTAATGACTATGGAACACTCAAATTGCGTCGAGATTCAATACATCGTCCTCCAGCTGATTTGTCTCCAAGGGGATTTTGCTGCCTCGGGAACCTTATGGTCCGTCTCCTGTGAGAATAGATTTTCGAATCCGACGCAAAACTGATGATTAATTGTAATGTTCAGGGCCTCCTAATTACGATGGAACACTCAAATTGCGTCGCGATTCAATACATCGTTCTCCAGCCGATTTGTCTCCAAGGGTCTATTGCTGCCTGTGGCACCTAATGGTCGTTCTCCTGTGAGTCTAGATTTTCGAATCCGACGCAAAAGTGATAGTTAATTGTAACGTTCAGGGCGTCCTAATGACGATGGAACACTCAAATTGCGTCGCGATTCAATACATCGTCCTCCAGCCGACTTGTCTCAAAGGGTCTATTGCTGCCTCTGCCACATTATGGTGGTGCTCCTGTGAGTCTAGATTTTCGAATCCGACGCGAAACTGATAGTTAATTGTAACGTTCAGGTCCTCCTAATGACGATGGAACACTCAATTTGCGTCGAGATTCAATACATCGTCCTCTAGCCGACTTGTCTCCAAGGGGATATTGCTGCGTCGGGCACCATATGATCCGTCCCTGCGAGTCAAGATTTTCGAATCCGACGCGATCCTGATAGTTAATTGCATCGTTCAGCGCCACCTAATGACGATGGAACACTCAAATTACGTCGAGATTCTTATATATCGTCCTCCAGCCGACTTGTCTCCAAGGGGATACTGCTGCCTCTGGCACCTAATGGTCGTGCACCTGTGAGTCTAGATTTTCGAATCCGACGCGAAACTGATGGTTAATTGTAACTTTCAGGGACTCTTAATGACGATGGAACACTCATATCGCGTCGCAATTCAACACATCGTCCTCCAGCCGACTTGTCTCCAAGGGCTGCCTCGGGCACCTTATGGTCGTTCTCCTGTGAGTGTAGATGATCGAATCCGACGCAAAACTGATAGTTAATTGTAACGTTCAGGGCCTCCTAATGACAATGGAACACTCAAATTGCGTCGAGATTCAATACATCGTCCTCCAGCCGACTTGTCTCAAAGGGTCTATTACTGCCTCTGGCACCTTATGGTGGTGCTCCTGTGAGTCTAGATTTTCGAATCCGACGCGAAACTGATAGTTAATTGTAACGTTCAGGTCCTCCTAATGACGATGGAACACTCAAATTGCGTCGCGATTCAATACATCGTCCTCCAGCCGACTTGTCTCCAAGGGGGTATGACTGCATCGGGCACCTTATGGTCGTTATCCTGTGAGTCTAGATTATCGAATCCGACGCAAAATGATAGTTAATTGTAACGTTTAGGGCCTCCTAATGACGATGGAACACTCAAATTACGTCGCGATTCAATACATCGTCCTTCAGCCTACTTGTCTCCGAGGGGATATTGCTGCCTGGGGCACCCTATGGTCGTTCTCCTGTGAGTCTAGATTATCGAATCCGACGCAAAATGATAGTTAATTGTAACGTTCAGGGCCTCCTAATGACGATGGAACACTCAAATTCCGTCGCGATTCAATACATCGTCCTCAGGTCGACTTGTCTCCAAGGGTCTTTTGTTGGCTCGGGCGCCCTTTGGTCGTCCTCCTGTGAGTCCAGATAATCGAATCCGACGCAAATCTGATAGTTAATTGTGACTTTCAGGTCCTCCTAATGACGATGGGTCACTCATATTGCGTCGAGATTCAGTACATCGTCCTCCAGCCGACTTGTCTCCAAGGGGGTATGACTGCCTCGGGCACATTATGGTCGTTATCCTGTGAGTCTAGATTTTCGAATCCGACGCAAAACTGAGAGTTAATTATTACGTTCAGGGCCTCCTAATGACGATGGAACACTCAAATTGCGACGAGATTCAATACATCGTCTCCAGCCGACTTGTCTTCAAGGGGAAATTGCTGCTTTGGGTATCATACGGTCCGTCTCTTGTGAGTCGAGATTTTCGAATCCGACGCGATACTGATAGTTTATTGTAACGTTCAGGGCCTCCTAGAGACGATGGATCACTCAAATTGCGTCGAGATTCAATACATCGTCCTCCAGCCGACTTGTCTCCGAGGGGATATTGCTGCCTCGGGCACCTAACGGTCGTTCTCCTGTGAGTCTAAATTTTCGAATCCGACGCAAAACTGATAGTTAATTGTAACGTTCAGGGCCTACTAACGACGATGGAACACTCAAATTGCGTCGAGATTGAATACATCGTCCTCCAGCCGACTTGTCTCCAAGGGGAAATATGCTGCCACGGGCACCATATGTTCCGCCTCCTGTGAGTCTAGATTTTCGAATCCGACGCTAAACTGATAGTTAGTTGTAACGTTCAGGGCCTCCTAATGACGATGGGTCACTCAATTTGCGTCGAGATTCAATACATCGTCCTCCGGCTGACTTGTCTCCAAGGGGATATTGCTGCTTCGGGCACCATATGATCCGTCTCCTATGCGCCAGATTTTCGAATCCGATGCGATACTAATAGTTAATTGTAACTTTCAGGGCCTCGTAATGTCGATGGAACACTCAAATTGCGTCAAGATTCAATTCATCGGCCTGCAGCCGACTTGTCTCCAAGGGTCTATTGCTGCCTCGGGCACCTTGTATTCGGTCTCCTGTGAGTCTAGATTTTCGAATCCGACGCGAAACTGATAGTTGTAACGTTCAGGGCCTCCTAATGACGATGGAACACTCATATTGCGTCGAGATTCAATACATCGTCCTCCAGCCGACTTGTCTCCGAGGGGATATTGCTGCCTCGGGCACCCTATGGTCGTTCTCCTGTGAGTCTAGATTTTCGAATCCGACGCATAACTGATAGTTAATGTAATGTTCAGGGCCTCCTAATGACGATGGAACACTCAAATTCCGTCGAGACTCAATATATCGTCCTCCAGCCGACTTGTCTCCAAGGGGATATTGCTGCCTTGGGTACCATACGGTCCGTCTCTTGTGAGTCGAGACTTTCGAATCCGACGCGATACTGATATTTTATTGTAACGTTCAGGGCCTCCTAATGGCGATGGAACACTTAAATTACATCGCGATTCAATACATCGTCGTCCAGCCGACTTGTCTCCAAGGTTCTATTGCTGCCTCGGGCACCCTATGGTCGTTCTCCCGTGAGTCTAGAATATCGAATCCGTCGCAAAACTGATAGTTAATTGTAACGTTCTGGGCCTCTTAATGACGATGGAACACTCAAATTGCGTCGAGATTCATATACATTGTTTCCAGCCGACTTGTCTTCAAGGGGATATTTCTGCCTTGGGTACCATACGGTCCGTCTCTTGTGAGTCGAGATTTTCGAATCCGACGCGATACTGATAGTTAATTGTAACGTTCAGGGGCTCCTAGAGACGATGGAACACTCAAATTTCGTCCAGATTCAATACATCGTCCTCCTGCCGACTTGTCTCCAAGGGGATATTGCTGCCTCGGGCACCATATGGTCCGTCTCCTGTGAGTCTAGATTTTCGAATCCGACGCGAAACTGATAGTTAGTTGTAACGTTCAGGGCATCCTAATGACGATGGGTCACTCAATTTGCGTCGAGATTCAATACATCGTCCTCCGGCTGACTTGTCTCCAAGGGGATATTGCTGCGTCGGGCACCATATGATCCGTCCCTTGCGAGTCTAAATTTTCGAATCCGACACGAAATTGATAGTTAGTTGTAACGTTCAGGGCCTCCTAGACACGATGGAACACTCAAATTGCGTCGAGATTCAATACATCGTCCTCCAGCCGACTTGTCTTCGAGGGGATATTGTTGCCTTGGGTCCCATACGGTCCGTCTCTTGTGAGTCGAGATTTTCGAATCCGACGCGATACTGATAGTTTATTGTAACGTTCATTGCCTGCTAATGTCGATGGAACACTCAAATTCCTTCGCGATTCAATACATCGTCCTCCAGTCGACTTGTCTCCAAGGGTCTATTGTTGCTTCGGGCGCCTTTTGGTCGACCTCCTGTGAGTCTAGATTATCGAGTCCGACTCAAAACTGATAGTTAATTGTAACGTTCAGGGCCTCCTAGAGACGATGGAACACTCAAATTGCGTCGAGATTCAATACATCGTCCTCCAGCCGACTTGTCTCCAAGGGGAAATTGCTGCCTCGGGCACCTTATGTACGTTCTCCTGTGAGTTTAGATTTTCGAATCCGACGCAAAACTGATAGTTAATTGTAACTTTAACGGCTCCTAATGACGATGGAACACTCAAATTTTGTCGAGATTCAATACATCGTCCTCCAGTCGACATGTCTCCAAGGGCCTATTGCTGCCTCGGGCACCTTATGGTCGTTCTCCTGTGAGTCTAGATTATCGAACCCGACGCAGGACTGATAATTAATTGTAACGTTCAGGGCCTTCTAATGACGATGGAACATTCATATTGCGTCGCGATTCAATACATCGTCCTCCAGCCGACTTGTCTCCAAGTGGATATTGCTGCCTCGGGCACCTTATGGTCGTTATCCTGTGAGTCTAGATTTTCGAATCCAACGCAAAACTGAGAGTTAGTTATAACGTTCAGGGCCTCCTAATGACGATGGAACACTCAAATTGCGTCGAGATTCAATACATCGTCCTCCAGACGACTTGTCTTCAAGGGGATATTGCTGCCTTGATACCATACGGTCCGTCTCTTGTGTGTCGAGATTTTCGAATCCGACGCGATACTGATAGTTTATTGTAACGTTCAGGGCCTCCTAGAGACGATGGAAGACTCAAATTGCGTCGAGATTCAATACATCGTCCTCCAGCCGACTTGTCTCCGAGGGGATATTGCTGCCTCGGGCACCTAACGGTCGTTCTCCTGTGAGTCTAAATTTTCGAATCCGACGCAAAACTGATAGTTAATTGTAACGTTCAGGGCCTACTAACGACGATGGAACACTCAAATTGCGTCGAGATTGAATACATCGTCCTCCAGCCGACTTGTCTCCAAGGGGAAATATGCTGCCACGGGCACCATATGTTCCGTCTCCTGTGAGTCTAGATTTTCGAATCCGACGCTAAACTGATAGTTAGTTGTAACGTTCAGGGCCTCCTAATGACGATGGGTCACTCAATTTGCGTCGAGATTCAATACATCGTCCTCCGGCTGACTTGTCTCCAAGGGGATATTGCTGCGTCGGGCACCATATGATCCGTCTCCTATGCGCCAGATTTTCGAATCCGATGCGATACTGATAGTTAATTGTAACTTTCAGGGCCTCGTAATGTCGATGGAACACTCAAATTGCGTCAAGATTCAATTCATCGGCCTGCAGCCGACTTGTCTCCAAGGGGATATTGCTGCCTTGGGTACCATACGGTCCGTCTCTTGTGAGTCGAGATTTTCGAATCCGACGCGATACTGATATTTTATTGTAACGTTCAGGGCCACCTAATGGCGATGGAACACTTAAATTACATTGCGATTCAATACATCGTCGTCCAGCCGACTTGTCTCCAAGGTTCTATTGCTGCCTCGGGCACCCTATGGTCGTTCTCCCGTGAGTCTAGAATATCGAATCCGTCGCAAAACTGATAGTTAATTGTAGCGTTCAGGGCCTCCAAATGACGATGGGTCACTCATATTGCGTCGAGATTCAATACATCGTCCTCAAGCATACTTGTCTCCAAGGGGATATTGCTGCCTCGGGCACCATATGTTCCGTCTCCTGTGAGTCTAGATTTTCGATACCGACGCGAAACTGATGGTTAGTTGTAACGCTCAGGGCCTCCTAATGACGATGGAACACTTAAATTACGTCGCGAGCCAATACATCGTCCTCCTGCCGACTTGTCTTCAAGGGTCTATTGCTGCCTCGGGCACCCTATGGTCGTTCTCCTGTGAGTCTAGATTATCGAATCCGACCCAAAATGATAGTTAATTGTTACGTTCAGGGCCTCTTAATGACGATGGAACACTCAAATTGCGTCGAGATTCAATACATTGTTTCCAGCCGACCTGTCTTCAAGGGGATATTTCTGCCTTGGGTACCATACGGTCCGTCTCTTTTGAGTCGAGATTTTCGAAACCGATGCGATACTGATAGTTAATTGTAACGTTCAGGGCCTCCTAGAGACGATGGAACACTCAAATTTCGTCGAGATTCAATACATCGTCCTCCTGCCGACTTGTCTCCAAGGGGATATTGCTGCCTCGGGCACCATATGGTCCGTCTCCTGTGAGTCTAGATTTTCGAATCCGACGCGAAACTGATAGTTAGTTGTAGCGTTCAGGGCATCCTAATGACGATGGGTCACTCAATTTGCGTCGATATTCAATACATCGTCCTCCGGCTGACTTGTCTGCAAGGGGATATTGCTGCGTCGGGCACCATATGATCCGTCCCTTGCGAGTCTAAATTTTCGAATCCGACGCGATACTGATAGTTAATTGTAACGTTCAGGGCCACCTAATGACGATGGAACACTCAAATTACGTCGAGATTCTTATATATCGTCCTCCAGCCGACTTGTCTCCAAGGGGATATTGCTGCGTCGGGCACCTTGGTCGTTATCCTGTGAGTCTCGATTTTCGTATCCGACGCAAAACTGAGAGTTAATTATAACGTTCAGGGCCTCCTAATGACGATGGAACACTCAAACTGCGTCGAGATTCAATACATCGTCCTCCAGGCTACTTGTCTCCAAGGGGATATTGCTGCCTCGGGCACCATATGGTTCGTCTCCAGAGAGTCTAGATTTTCGAATCCGACACGAAATTGATAGTTAGTTGTAACGTTCGGGGCCTCCTAGACACGATGGAACACTCAAATTGCGTCGAGATTCAATACATCGTCCTCCAGCCGACTTGTCTCCAAGGGGAAATTGCTGCCTCGGGCACCTTATGTAAGTTCTCCTTTGAGTTTAGATTTTCGAATCCGACGCAAAACTGATAGTTAATTGTAACTTTAACGGTTCCTAATGACGATGGAACACTCAAATTTTGTCGAGATTCAATACATCGTCCTCCAGTCGACTTGTCTCCAAGGGCCTATTGCTGCCTCGGGCACCTTATGGTCGTTCTCCTGTTTGTCTAGATTATCGAACCCGACGCAGGACTGATAATTAATTGTAACGTTCAGGGCCTTCTAATGTCGATGGAACATTCATATTGCGTCGCGATTCAATACATCGTCCTCCAGCCGACTTGTCTCCAAGTGGATATTGCTGCCTCGGGCACCTTATGGTCGTTATCCTGTGAGTCTAGGTTTTCGAATCCAACGCAAAACTGAGAGTTAGTTATAACCTTCAGGGCCTCCTAATGACGATGGAACACTCAAATTGCGTCGAGATTCAATACATCGTCCTCCAGCCGACTTGTCTTCAAGGGGATATTGCTGCCTTGATACCATACGGTCCGTCTCTTGTGTGTCGAGATTTTCGAATCCGACGCTATACTGATAGTTTATTGTAACGTTCAGGGTCTCCTAATGACGATGGAACACTCAAATTCCGTCGCGATTCAATACATCGTCCTCCATTCGACTTGTCTCCAAGGGTCTATTGTTGCCTCGGGCGCCTTTTGGTCGTCCTAATGTGAGTCTAGATTATCGGATCCGACGCAAAACTGATAGTTAATTGTAACGTTGAGGGCCTCCTAATGACGAAGGGTCACTCAAATTGGGTCGAGGTTCAATACATCGTCCTCCAGCCGACTTGTCTCCAAGGGTCTATAGCTGCCTCGGGCATCCTATTGTCGTTCTCCTGTGACTCTAGATTGTCGAATCCGACGCAAAACTGATAGTTAATTGTAACGTTCAGGGCCTCCTAATGACGATGGAACACTCAAATTGCGTCGAGATTCAATATATCGTCCGCCAGCCGACTTGTCTCCAAGAGGATATTGCTGCCTCGGGAACCTTATGGTCCGTCTAATGTGAGAATTGATTTTCGAATCCGACTCAATACTGATGGTTAATTATAACGTTCAGGGCCTCCTAATGACGATGGAACACTCAAATTGCGTCGCGATTCAATACATCGTCCTCCAGCCGACTTGTCTTCAAGGGGATATTGCTGCCTTGGGTACCATACGGTCCGTCTCTTGTGAGTCGAGATTTTTGAATCCGACGCGATACTGATAGTTTATTGTAACGTTCAGGGCCGCCTAATGAAGATGGAACACTCAAATTACGTCGCGATTCAATACATCGTCCTCCAGCCGACTTGTCTCCAAGGGTCTATTGCTGCCTCGGGCATCTTATGGTCGTTCTCCTGTGAGTCTAGATTTTCGAATCCGACGCAAAATGATAGTTAATCGTAACGTTCAGAGCCTCCTATTGACGATGGAACACTCAAATTCCGTCGCGATTCAATACATCGTCCTCCAGTCGACTTTTCTCCAAGGGTCTATTGTTGCGTCGGGCGCCTTTTCGTCGTCCTCCTGTGAGTCTAGATTATCGAATCCGACTCAAAACTGATAGTTAATTGTAACGTTCAAGGCCTCCTAATGACGATGGGTCACTCAAATTGCGTCGAGATTCAATACATCGTCCTCCAGCCGACTTGCCTCCAAGGGTCTATTGCTGCCTCGGGCACCATATTGTCTTTCTCCTGTGAGTCTAGATTGTCGAATTCGTCGCAAAACTGATAGTTAATTGTAACGTTCAGGGCCTCCTAATGACGATGGAACACTCCGATAGCGTCGAGATTCAATACATCGTCCTTCAGCCGACTTGTCTCCAAGGGTCTATTGCTGCCTCGGGCACCTTATGGTCGTTCTGCTGTGACTCTAGATTTTCGATTCCCACGCAAAACAGATAGTTAATTGTAACGTTCAGTGCCTCCTAGAGACGATGGAAAACTCAAATTGCGTCGAGATTCAATACATCGTCCTCCTGCCGACTTGTCTCCGAGGGGATATTGCTGCCTCCGGCACCTTATGGTCGTTATCCTGTGAGTCTAGTTTTTCGAATCCGACGCAAAACTGATAGTTAATTGTAACGTTCAGGGCCTCCTAATGACGATGGAACACTCAAATTGCGTCGAGATTGAATACTTCGTCCTCCAGCCGACTTGTTTCCAAGGGTCTATTGTTGCCTTGGGTGCCTTTTGGTCGTTCTCCTGTGAGTATAGATTATGGAATCCGACGCAAAACTGATAGTTGATTATAACGGTCATGTCCTCCTAATGACTATACATCGTTCTCCAGCCGATTTGTCTCCAAGGGTCTATTGCTGCCTGTGGCACCTAATGGTCGTTCTCCTGTGAGTCTAGATTTTCGAATCCGACGCAAAACTGATAGTTAATTGTAACGTTCAGGGCGTCCTAATGACGATGGAACCCTCAATTTGCGTCGGGATTCAATACATCGTCCTCTAGCCGACTTGTCTCCAAGGGGATATTGCTGCGTCGGGCACCATATGATCCGTCCCTGCGAGTCAAGATTTTCGAATCCGACGCGATACTGATAGTTAATTGCATCGTTCAGGGCCTCCTAATGACGATGGAACACTCAAATTGCGTCGCGATTCAATTCATCGTCCTCCAGCCGACTTGCCTCCAAGGGTCTATTGCTGCCTCGGGCACCTTATGGTCGTTGTCCTGTGAGTCTAGGTTATCGAATCCGACGCGAAACTGATGGTTAAATGTAACGTTCAGGGCGTCCTAATGACGATGGAACCCTCAATTTGAGTCGAGATTCAATACATCGTCCTCCAGCCGACTTGTCTCCAAGGGGATATTGCTGCGTCGGGCACCATATGATCCGTCCCTGCGAGTCAAGATTTTCGAATCCGCCGCGATACTGATAGTTAATCGCATCGTTCAGGGCCACCTAATGACGATGGAACACTCAAATTACGTCGAGATTTATATATATCGTCCTCCAGCCGACTTGTCTCCAAGGGGATATTGCTGCCTCTGGCACCCAATGGTCGTGCTCCTGTGAGTCTAGATTTTCGAATCCGACGCGAAACCGATGGTTAATTGTAACTTTCAGGGACTCTCAATGACGATGGAACACTCATATTGCGTCGCAATTCAACACATCGTCCTCCAGCCGACTTGTCTCCAAGGGTCTACTGTTCCCTCGGGCGCCTATTGGTCGTTCTCCTGTGAGTCTAGATTATGGAATCCGACGCAAAACTGATAGTTAATTGTAACGTTCAGGGCCTCCTAAAGACGAAGGAACATTCAAATTGCGTCGCGATTCAATGCATCGTCCTCCAGCCGACTTGTCTCCAAGGGTGCATTGTTGCCTCGGGCGCCTTTTGGACGTCCACCTGTGAGTCTAGATTTTCGAATCCGTCGCATAACTGATAGTTAGTTGTAACGTTCAGGGCCTCCTAATGACAATGGAACACTCAAATTGCGTCGAGATTCAATACATCGTCCTCCAGCCGACTTGTCTCAAAGGGTCTATTGCTGCCTCTGGCACCTTATGGTGGTGCTCCTGTGAGTCTAGATTTTCGAATCCGACGCGAAACTAATAGTTAATTGTAACGTTCAGGGCCGCATAATGACGATGGAACACTCAAATTGCGTTGAGATTAAATACATCGTCCTCCAGGCGACTTGTCTCCAAGGGTGTATTGCTGCCTCGGGTACCTTATGGTCGGTCTCCGCTGAGTCTACATTTTCGAATCCGACGTAAAACTGATAGTTAATTGTAACGTTCAGGGCCTCCTAATGACGATGAAACACTCAAATTGCATCGCGATACATTACATCGTCCTCCAGCCGACTGGTCTCCAAGGGTCTATTGTTGCATCGGACGCCGTTTGGTCGTCCTCCTGTGAGTCTAGATTATCGAGTCCGACTCAAAACTGATAGTTAATTGTAACGTTCAGGGCCTCCTAGAGACGATGGAACGCTCAAATTGCGTCGAGATTCAATACATCGTCCTCCAGCCGACTTGTCTCCAAGGGGATATTGCTGCCTCGGGCACCATATGGTTCGTCTCCAGTGAGTCTAGATTTTCGAATCCGACACGAAATTGATAGTTAGTTGTAACGTTCAGGGCCTCCTAGACACGATGGAACACTCAAATTGCGTCGAGATGCAATACATCGTCCTCCAGCCGACTTGTCTCCAAGGGAAAATTGCTGCCTCGGGCACCATATGTACGTTCTCCTGTGAGTTTAGATTTTCGAATCCGACGCAAAACTGATAGTTAATTGTAACTTTAACGGCTCCTAATGACGATGGAACACTCAAATTTTGTCGAGATTCAATACATCGTCCTCCAGCCGACTTGTCTCCATGGGGATATTGCTGCGTCGGGCACCAGATGATCCGTCCCTGCGAGTCTAGATTTTCGAATCCGACGCGATACTGATAGTTAATTGTAACGTTCAGGGCCTCCTAATGACGATGGAACACTCAAATTGCGTCGCGATTCAATTCATCGTTCTCCAGCCGACTTGTCTCCAAGGGCCTATTGCTGCCTCGGGCACCTTATGGTCGTTCTCCTGTGAGTCTAGATTATCGAATCCGACGCAGGACTGATAATTAATTGTAACATTCAGGGCCTTCTAATGACGATGGAACATTCATATTGCGTCGCGATTCAATACATCGTCCTCCAGCCGACATGTCTCCAAGTGGATATTGCTGCCTCGGGCACCATATGTACGTTCTCGTGTGAGTTTAGATTCTCGAATCCGACGCAAAACTGATAGTTAATTGTAACTTTAACGGCTCCTAATGACGATGGAACACTCAAATTTTGTCGAGATTCAATACATCGTCCTCCAGCCGACTTGTCTCCAAGGGGATATTGCTGCCTCGGGCACCATATGGTCCGTCTCCTGTGAGTCTAGATTTTCGAATCCGACGCGAAACTGATAGTTAGTTGTAACGTTCAGGGCATCCTAATGACGATGGGTCACTCAATTTGCGTCGATATTCAATACATCGTCCTCCGGCTGACTTGTCTCCAAGGGGATATTGCTGCGTCGGGCACCATATGATCCGTCCCTTGCGAGTCTAAATTTTCGAATCCGACGCGATACTGATAGTTAATTGTAACGTTCAGGGCCACCTAATGACGATGGAACACTCAAATTACGTCGAGATTCTTATATATCGTCCTCCAGCCGACTTGTCTCCAAGGGGATATTGCTGCGTCGGGCACCTTGGTCGTTATCCTGTGAGTCTCGATTTTCGTATCCGACGCAAAACTGAGAGTTAATTGTAACGTTCAGGGCCTCCTAATGACGATGGAACACTCAAACTGCGTCGAGATTCAATACATCGTCCTCCAGGCTACTTGTCTCCAAGGGGATATTGCTGCCTCGGGCACCATATGGTTCGTCTCCAGAGAGTCTAGATTTTCGAATCCGACACGAAATTGATAGTTAGTTGTAACGTTCAGGGCCTCCTAGACACGATGGAACACTCAAATTGCGTCGAGATTCAATACATCGTCCTCCCGCCGACTTGTCTTCAAGGGGATATTGTTGCCTTGGGTCCCATACGGTCCGTCTCTTGTGAGTCGAGATTTTCGAATCCGACGCGATACTGATAGTTTATTGTAACGTTCAGGGCCTCCTAATGTCGATGGAACACTCAAATTCCTTCGCGATTCAATACATCGTCCTCCAGTCGACTTGTCTCCAAGGGTCTATTGTTGCTTCGGGCGCCTTTTGGTCGTCCTCCTGTGAGTCTAGTTTATCGAGTCCGACTCAAAACTGATAGTTAGTTGTAACGTTCAGGGCCTCCTAGAGACGATGGAACACTCAAATTGCGTCGAGATTCAATACATCGTCCTCCAGCCTACTTGTCTCCAAGGGGATATTGCTGCCTCGGGCACCATATGGTTCGTCTCCAGAGAGTCTAGATTTTCGAATCCGACACGAAATTGATAGTTAGTTGTAACGTTCAGGGCCTCCTAGACACGATGGAACACTCAAATTGCGTCGAGATTCAATACATCGTCCTCCAGCCGACTTGTCTCCAAGGGGAAATTGCTGCCTCGGGCACCTTATGTAAGTTCTCCTTTGAGTTTAGATTTTCGAATCCGACGCAAAACTGATAGTTAATTGTAACTTTGACGGCTCCTAATGACGATGGAACACTCAAATTTTGTCGAGATTCAATACATCGTCCTCCAGTCGACTTGTCTCCAAGGGCCTATTGCTGCCTCGGGCACCTTATGGTCGTTATCCTGTGAGTCTAGGTTTTCGAATCCAACGCAAAACTGAGAGTTAGTTATAACCTTCAGGGCCTCCTAATGACGATGGAACACTCAAATTGCATCGAGATTCAATACATCGCCCTCCAGCCGACTTGTCTTCAAGGGGATATTGCTGCCTTGATACCATACGGTCCGTCTCTTGTGTGTCGAGATTTTCGAATCCGACGCGATACTGATAGTTTATTGTAACGTTCAGGGTCTCCTAATGACGATGGAACACTCAAATTACGTCGCCATTCAATACATCGTCCTCCAGCCGACTTGTCTCCAAGGGTTTATTGCTGCCTCGTGCACCTTATGGTCGTTCTCCTGTGAGTCTAGATTATCGAATCCGACGCAGAATGTTAGTTAATTGTAACGTTCAGGTCCTCCTAATGACGATGGAACACTCAAATTCCGTCGCGATTCAATACATCGTCCTCCATTCGACTTGTCTCCAAGGGTCTATTGTTGCCTCGGGCGCCTTTTGGTCGTCCTAATGTGAGTCTAGATTATCGGATCCGACGCAAAACTGATAGTTAATTGTAACGTTGAGGGCCTCCTAATGACGAAGGGTCACTCAAATTGGGTCGAGGTTCAATACATCGTCCTCCAGCCGACTTGTCTCCAAGGGTCTATAGCTGCCTCGGGCATCCTATTGTCGTTCTCCTGTGACTCCAGATTGTCGAATCCGACGCAAAACTGATAGTTAATTGTAACGTTCAGGGCCTCCTAATGACGATGGAACACTCAAATTGCGTCGAGATTCAATATATCGTCCGCCAGCCGACTTGTCTCCAAGAGGATATTGCTGCCTCGGGAACCTTATGGTCCGTCTAATGTGAGAATTGATTTTCGAATCCGACTCAATACTGATGGTTAATTATAACGTTCAGGGCCTCCTAATGTCGATGGAACACTCAAATTGCGTCGCGATTCAATACATCGTCCTCCAGCCGACTTGTCTTCAAGGGGATATTGCTGCCTTGGGTACCATACGGTCCGTCTCTTGTGAGTCGAGATTTTTGAATCCGACGCGATACTGATAGTTTATTGTAACGTTCAGGGCCGCCTAATGACGATGGAACACTCAAATTACGTCGCGATTCAATACATCGTCCTCCAGCCGACTTGTCTCCAAGGGTCTATTGCTGCCTCGGGCATCTTATGGTCGTTCTCCTGTGAGTCTAGATTTTCGAATCCGACGCAAAATGATAGTTAATCGTAACGTTCAGAGCCTCCTATTGACGATGGAACACTCAAATTCCGTCGCGATTCAATACATCGTCCTCCAGTCGACTTTTCTCCAAGGGTCTATTGTTGCGTCGGGCGCCTTTTCGTCGTCCTCCTGTGAGTCTAGATTATCGAATCCGACTCAAAACTGATAGTTAATTGTAACGTTCAAGGCCTCCTAATGACGATGGGTCACTCAAATTGCGTCGAGATTCAATACATCGTCCTCCAGCCGACTTGCCTCCAAGGGTCTATTGCTGCCTCGGGCACCATATTGTCTTTCTCCTGTGAGTCTAGATTGTCGAATTCGTAGCAAAACTGATAGTTAATTGTAACGTTCAGGGCCTCCTAATGACGATGGAACACTCCAATTGCGTCGAGATTCAATACATCGTCCTTCAGCCGACTTGTCTCCAAGGGTCTATTGCTGCCTCGGGCACCTTATGGTCGTTCTGCTGTGACTCTAGATTTTCGATTCCCACGCAAAACAGATAGTTAATTGTAACGTTCAGTGCCTCCTAGAGACGATGGAAAACTCAAATTGCGTCGAGATTCAATACATCGTCCTCCTGCCGACTTGTCTCCGAGGGGATATTGCTGCCTCCGGCACCTTATGGTCGTTATCCTGTGAGTCTAGTTTTTCGAAACCGACGCAAAACTGATAGTTAATTGTAACGTTCAGGGCCTCCTAATGACGATGGAACACTCAAATTGCGTCGAGATTGAATACTTCGTCCTCCAGCCGACTTGTTTCCAAGGGTCTATTGTTGCCTTGGGTGCCTTTTGGTCGTTCTCCTGTGAGTATAGATTATGGAATCCGACGCAAAACTGATAGTTGATTATAACGTTCATGTCCTCCTAATGACTATACATCGTTCTCCAGCCGATTTGTCTCCAAGGGTCTATTGCTGCCTGTGGCACCTAATGGTCGTTCTCCTGTGAGTCTAGATTTTCGAATCCGACGCAAAACTGATAGTTAATTGTAACGTTCAGGGCGTCCTAATGACGATGGAACCCTCAATTTGCGTCGGGATTCAATACATCGTCCTCTAGCCGACTTGTCTCCAAGGGGATATTGCTGCGTCGGGCACCATATGATCCGTCCCTGCGAGTCAAGATTTTCGAATCCGACGCGATACTGATAGTTAATCGCATCGTTCAGGGCCACCTAATGACGATGGAACACTCAAATTACGTCGAGATTCTTATATATCGTCCTCCAGCCGACTTGTCTCCAAGGGGATATTGCTGCCTCTGGCACCTAATGGTCGTGCTCCTGTGAGTCTAGATTTTCGAATCCGACGCGAAACCGATGGTTAATTGTAACTTTCAGGGACTCTCAATGACGATGGAACACTCATATTGCGTCGCAATTCAACACATCGTCCTCCAACCGACTTGTCTCCAAGGGTCTATTGTTCCCTCGGGCGCCTATTGGTCGTTCTCCAGTGAGTCTAGATTATGGAATCCGACGCAAAACTGATAGTTATTTGTGACGCTCAGGGCCTCGTAATGACGAAGGAACATTCAAATTGCGTCGCGATTCAATACATCGTCCTCCAGCCGACTTGTCTCCAAGGGTGCATTGTTGCCTCGGGCGCCTTTTGGACGTCCACCTGTGAGTCTAGATTTTCGAATCCGTCGCATAACTGTTAGTTAGTTGCAACGTTCAGGGCCTCCTAATGACAATGGAAGACTAAAATTGCGTCGAGATTCAATACATCGTCCTCCAGCCGACTTGTCTCAAATTGTCTATTGCTGCCTCTGGCACCTTATGGTGGTGCTCCTGTGAGTCTAGATTTTCGAATCCGACGCGAAACTGATAGTTAATTGTAACGTTCAGGGCCGCATAATGACGATGAAACACTCAAATTGCGTTGAGATTCAATACATCGTCCTCCAGGCGACTTGTCTCCAAGGGTGTATTGCTGCCTCGGGTACCTTATGGTCGGTCTCCGCTGAGTCTACATTTTCGAATCCGACGTAAAACTGATAGTTAATTGTAACGTTCAGGGCCTCCTAATGACGATGAGACACTCAAATTGCATCGCGATACAATACATCGTCCTCCAGCCGACTGGTCTCCAAGGGTCTATTGTTGCATCGGGCGCCTTTTGGTCGTCCTCCTGTGAGTCTAGATTATCGAGTCCGACTCAAAACTGATAGTTAATTGTAACGTTCAGGGCCTTCTAGAGACGATGGAACACTCAAATTGCGTCGAGATTCAATACATCGTCCTCCAGCCGACTTGTCTCCAAGGGGATATTGCTGCCTCGGGCACCATATGGTTCGTCTCCAGAGAGTCTAGATTTTCGAATCCGACACGAAATTGATAGTTAGTTGTAACGTTCAGGGCCTCCTAGACACGATGGAAAACTCAAATTGCGTCGAGAATCAATACATCGTCCTCCTGCCGACTTGTCTCCGAGGGGATATTGCTGCCTCGGGCACCTTATGGTCGTTATCCTGTGCGTCTAGATTTTCGAATCCGACGCAAAACTGATAGTTAATTGTAACGTTCAGGGCCTCCTAATGACGATGGAACACTCAAATTACGTCGAGATTGAATACTTCGTCCTCCAGCCGACTTGTCTCCTCGGGCACCATATTGTCCGTCACCTGTGAGTCTAGATTTTCGAATCAGACGTGAAACTGATAGTTAATTAAAACGTTCAGGGCCTCCTAATGACGATGGAACACTCAAATTGCGTCGCGATTCAATACATCGTCCTCCAGCCGACTTTTTTCCAAGGGTCTATTGTTGCCTTGGGTGCCTTTTGGTCGTTCTCCTGTGAGTATAGATTATGGAATCCGACGCAAAACTGATAGTTGATTATAACGTTCAGGTCCTCCTAATGACTATAAAAAACTCAAATTGCGTCGAGATTCAATACATCGTCCTCCAGCTGATTTGTCTCCTAGGGGATATTGCTACCTCGGCAACCTTATGGTCCGTCTACTGTGAGAATAGATTTTCGAATCCGACGCAAAACTGATGATTAATTGTAATGTTCAGGGCCTCCTAATTACGATGGAACACTCAAATTGCGTCGCGATTCAATACATCGTTCTCCAGCCGATTTGTCTCCAAGGGTCTATTGCTGCCTGTGGCACCTAATGGTCGTTCTCCTGTGAGTCTAGATTTTCGAATCCGACGCAAAACTGATAGTTAATTGTAACGTTCAGGGCGTCCTAATGACGATGGAACCCTCAATTCGCGTCGGGATTCAATACATCGTCCTCTAGCCGACTTGTCTCCAAGGGGATATTGCTGCGTCGGGCACCATATGATCCGTCCCTGCGAGTCAAGATTTTCGAATCCGACGCGATACTGATAGTTAATTGCATCGTTCAGGGCCTCCTAATGACGATGGAACACTCAAATTGCGTCGCGATTCAATTCATCGTCCTCCAGCCGACTTGCCTCCAAGTGTCTATTGCTGCCTCGGGCACCTTATGGTCGTTCTCCTGTGAGTCTAGATTATCGAATCCGACGCGAAACTGATGGTTAAATGTAACGTTCAGGGCGTCCTAATGACGATGGAACCCTCAATTTGCGTCGAGATTCAATACATCGTCCTCCAGCCGACTTGCCTCCAAGGGGAAATTGCTGCGTCGGGCTTCATATGATCCGTCCCTGCGAGTCAAGATTTTCGAATCCGACGCGATACTGATAGTTAATCGCATCGTTCAGGGCCACCTAATGACGATGGAACACTCAAATTACGTCGAGATTCTTATATATCGTCCTCCAGCCGACTTGTCTCCAAGGGGATATTGCTGCCTCTGGCACCTAATGGTCGTGCTCTTGTGAGTCTAGATTTTCGAATCCGACGCGAAACCGATGGTTAATTGCAACTTTCAGGGACTCTCAATGACGATGGAACACTCATATTGCGTCGCAATTCAACACATCGTCCTCCAGCCGACTTGTCTCCAAGGGTCTATTGTTCCCTCGGGCGCCTATTGGTCGTTCTCCTGTGAGTCTAGATTATGGAATCCGACGCAAAACTGATAGTTAATTGTAACGTTCAGGGCCTCCTAATGACGAAGGAACATTCAAATTGCGTCGCGATTCAATACATCGTCCTCCAGCCGACTTGTCTCCAAGGGTGCATTGTTGCCTCGGGCGCCTTTTGGACGTCCACCTGTGAGTCTAGATTTTCGAATCCGTCGCATAACTGATAGTTAGTTGTAACGTTCAGGGCCTCCTAATGACAATGGAACACTCAAATAGCGTCGAGATTCAATATATCGTCCTCCAGCCGACTTGTCTCAAAGGGTCTATTGCTGCCTCTGGCACCTTATGGTGGTGCTCCTGTGAGTCTAGATTTTCGAATCCGACGCGAAACTGATGGTTAAATGTAACGTTCAGGTCCTCCTAATGACGATGGAACACTCAAATTGCGTCGCGATTCAATACATCGTCCTCCAGCCGACTTGTCTCCAAGGGGATATGACTGCCTCGGGCACCTTATGGTCATTATCCTGTGAGTCGAGATTTTCGGATCCGACGCGATACTGATAGTTTATTGTAACGTTCAGGGCCTCCTAATGACGATGGAACACTCAAATTACGTCGCGATTCAATACATCGTCCTTCAGCCGACTTGTCTCCAAGGGTCTATTCCTGCTCGGGCACCTTATGGTCGTTCTCCTGTGAGTCTAGATTATCGAATCCGACGCAAAATGATTGTTAATTGTAACGTTCAGGGCCTCCTAATTACGATGGGTCACTCATATTGCGTCGAGATTCAATACATCGTCCTCCATCCGACTTGTCTCCAAGGGTCTTTTGTTGCCTCGGGCGCCCTTTGGTCGTCCTCCTGTGAGTCCAGATAATCGAATCCGACGCAAATCTGATAGTTAATTGTGACGTTCAGGGCCTCCTAATTACGATGGGTCACTCATATTGCGTCGAGATTCAATACATCGTCCTCCATCCGACTTGTCTCCAAGGGTCTATTGCTGCCTCGGGCACCTTATGGTCGTTCTCCTGTGACTCTAGATTTTCGAATCCGACACATAACTGATAGTTAATGTAGCGTTCAGAACCTCCTAATGACGATGGAACACTCGAATTACGTCGAGATTCAATATATCGTCCTCCAGCCGACTTGTCTCCAAGGGGATATTGTTGCCTCGGGCACCTTATGGGCGTTATCCTGTGAGTCTAGATTTTCGAATCCGACGCAAAACTGAGAGTTAATTATTACGTTCAGGGCCTCCTAATGACGATGGAACACTCAAATTGCGACGAGATTCAATACATCGCCTCCAGCCGACTTGTCTTCAAGGGGAAATTGCTGCTTTGGGTATCATACGGTCCGTCTCTTGTGAGTCGAGATTTTCGAATCCGACGCGATACTGATAATTTATTGTAACGTTCAGGGCCTCCTAGAGACGATGGAACACTCAAATTGCGTCGAGACTCAATACATCGTCCTCCAGCCGACTTGTCTCCAAGGGGATATTGGTGCCTCGGGCACCATATGGTCCGTCTCCTGTGAGTCTAGATTTTCGAATCCGACGCGAAACTGATAGTTAGTTGTAACGTTCAGGGCCTCCTAATGACGATGGAAGACTCAAATTGCGTCGAGATTCAATACATCGTCTTGCAGCCGACTTGTCTCCGAGGGGATATTGCTGCCTCGGGCACCTAACGATCGTTCGCCTGTGAGTCTAAATTTTCGAATCCGACGCAAAACTGATAGGTAATTGTAACATTCAGGGTCTACTAATGACGATGGAACACTCAAATTGCGTCGAGATTGAATACATCGTCCTCCAGCCGACTTGACTCCAAGGGGAAATATGCTGGCACGGGCACCATATGTTCCGTCTCCTGTGAGTCTAGATTTTCGATACCGACGCGAAACTGATAGCTAGTTGTAACGCTCAGGGCCTCCTAATGACGATGGAACACTTAAATTACGTCGCGATTCGATACATCGTCCACCTGCCGACTTGTCTTCAAGGGTCTATTGCTGCCTCGGGCTTCCTATGGTCGTTCTCCTGTGAGTCTAGATTATCGAATCCGACCCAAAATGATAGTTAATTGTAACGTTCAGGGCCTCTTAATGACGATGGAACACTCAAATTGCGTCGAGATTCAATACATCGTTTCCAGCCGACTTGTCTCCAATGGGTTATTGCTGCCTCGGGCACCATATGGTCCGTCTCCTGTGAGTCTAGATTTTCGAATCCGACGCGAAACTGATAGTTAGTTGTAATGTTCAGGGCATCCTAATGACGATGGGTCACTCAATTTGCGTCGAGATTCAATACATCGTCCTCTGGCTGACTTGTCTCCAAGGGGATATTGCTGCGACGGGCACCATATGATCCGTCAGCTGCGAGTCTAAATTTTCGAATCCGACACGATACTGATAGTTAATTGTAACGTTCAGGGCCACCTAATGAAGATGGAACACTCAAATTACGTCGAGATTCTTATATATCGTCCTCCAGCCGACTTGTCTCCAAGGGGATATTGCTGCGTCGGGCACCTTGGTCGTTATCCTGTGAGTCTCGATTTTCGAATCCGACGCAAGACTGAGAGTTAATTATAACGTTCAGGGCCTCCTAATGACGATGGAACACTCAAACTGCGCCGAGATTCAATACATTGTCCTCCAGCCGACTTGTCTTCAAGGGGATATTGTTGAGTTGGGTCCCATACGGTCCGTCTCTTGTGAGTCGAGATTTTCGAGTCCGACGCAAAACTGATAGTAGATTATAACGTTCAGGTCCTCCTAATGACTATGGAACACTCAAATTGCGTCGCGATTCAATACATCGTTCTCCAGCCGATTTGTCTCCAAGGGTCTATTGCTGCCTGTGGCACCTAATGGTCGTTCTCCTGTGAGTCTAGATTTTCGAATCCGACGCAAAACTGATAGTTAATTGTAACGTTCAGGGCGTCCTAATGACGATGGAACCCTCAATTTGCGTCGAGATCCAATACGTCGTCCTCTAGCCGACTTGCCTCCAAGGGGATATTGCTGCGTCGGGCACCATATGATCCGTCCCTGCGAGTCAAGATTTTCGAATCCGACGCGATACTGATAGTTAATTGCATCGTTCAGGGCCTCCTAATGACGATGGAACACTCAAATTGCGTCGCGGTTCAATTCATCGTCATCCAGCCGACTTGCCTCCAAGGGTCTATTGCTGCCTCGGGCACCTTATGGTCGTTCTCCTGTGAGTCTAGATTATCGAATCCGACGCGAAACTGATGGTTAAATGTAACGTTCAGGGCGTCCTAATGACGATGGAACCCTCAATTTTCGTCGTGATTCAATACATCGTCCTCCAGCCGACTTGTCTCCAAGGGGATATTGCTGCGTCGGGCACCATATAATCCGTCCCTGTGAGTCAAGATTTTCGAATCCGACGCGATACTGATAGTTAATTGCATCGTTCAGGGCCACCTAATGACGCTGGAACACTCAAATTACGTCGAGATTCTTATATATCGCCCTCCAGCCGACTTGTCTCCAAGGGGATATTGCTGCGTCGGGCACCATGGTCGTTATCCTGTGAGTCTCGATTTTCGAATCCGACGCAAAACTGAGAGTTAATTATAACGTTCAGGGCCTCCTAATGACGATGGAACACTCATATTGCGTCGCGATTCAATTTATCGTTCTCTAGGCGACTTGTCTCCAAGGGCCTATTGCTGCTTTGGGCACCTTATGGTCGTTCTCCTGTGAGTCTACATTGTCGAGTCCGACTCAAAGCTGATAGTTAATTGTAACGTTCAGGGCCTCCTAGAGACGATGGAACACTCAAATTGCGTCGACATTCAATACATCGTCCTCCAGCCGACTTGTCTCCAAGGGGATATTGCTGCCTCGGGCACCATATGGTTCGTCTCCAGAGAGTCTAGATTTTCGAATCCGACACGAAATTGATAGTTGGTTGTAACGTTCAGGGCCTCCTAATGATGATGGAACACTCAAATTGCGTCGAGATTCAATACACCGTCCTCCAGCAGACTTGTCTCCAAGGGGAAATTGCTGCCTCGGGCACCTTATGTACGTTCTCCTGTGAGTTTGGATTTTCGAATCCCACGCAAAACTGATAGTTAATTGTAACTTTAATGGCTCCTAATGACGATGGAACACTCAAATTTTGTCGAGATTCAATACATCGTCCTCCAGCCGACTTGTCTCCATGGGGATATTGCTGCATCGGGCACCATATGATCCGTCCCTGCGAGTCTAGATTTTCGAATCCGACGCGATACTGATAGTTAATTGTAACGTTCAGGGCCTCCTAATGACGATGGAACACTCAAATTGCGTCGCGATTCAATTTATCGTTCTCTAGGCGACTTGTCTCCAAGGGCCTATTGCTGCTTTGGGCACCTTATGGTCGTTCTCCTGTGAGTCTAGATTATCGAATCCTACGCAGGACTGATAATTAATTGTAACGTTCAGGGCCTTCTAATGACGATGGAACATTCATATTGCGACGCGATTCAATACATCGTCCTCCAGCCGACTTGTCTCCAAGGGGATATTGCTGCCTCGGGCACCTTATGGTCGTTATCCTGTGAGTCTAGATTTTCGAATCCAACGCAAAACTGAGAGTTAATTATAACGTTCAGGGCCTCCTAATGACTATGGAACACTTAAATTGCGTCGAGATTCAATACATCGTCCTCCAGCCGACTTGTCTTCAAGGGGATATTGCTGCCTCGATACCATACGGTCCGTCTCTTGTGTGTCGAGATTTTCGAATCCGACGCGATACTGATAGTTTTTTGTAACGTTCAGGGTCTCCTAATGACGATGGAAGACTCAAATTACGTCGCCATTCAATACATCGTCCTCCAGCCGACTTGTCTCCAAGGGTTTATTGCTGCCTCGGGCACCTTATGGTCGTTCTCCTGTGAGTCTAGATTATCGAATCCGATGCAGGATGTTAGTTAATTGTAACGTACAGGTCCTCCTATTGACGATGGAACACTCAAATTCCGTCGCGATTCAATACATCGTCCTCCAGTCGACTTGTCTCCAAGGGTCTAATGTTGCCTCGGGCGCCTTTTGGTCGTCCTCCTGTGAGTCTAGATTATCGGATCCGACGCAAAACTGATAGTTAATTGTAACGTTGAGGGCCTCCTAATGACGAAGGGTCACTCAAATTGGGTCGAGGTTCAATACATCGTCCTCCAGCCGACTTGCCTCCAAGGGTCTATAGCTGCCTCGGGCATCTTATTGTCGTTCTCCTGTGACTCTAGATTTTCGAATCCGATGCGAAACTGATAGTTAATTGCAACGTTCAGGGCCTCCTAATGACGATGGAACACTCCAATTGCGTCGAGATTCAATACATCGTCCTTCAGTCGACCTTTCTCCAAGGGTCTATTGCTGCCTCGGGCACCTTATGGTCGTTCTGCTGTGACTCTAGATTTTCGATTCCTACGCAAAAGAGATAGTTAATTGTAACGTTCAGTGCCTCCTAGAGACGATGGAAAACTCAAATTGCGTCGAGATTCAATACATCGTCCTCCTGCCGACTTGTCTCCGAGGGGATATTGCTGCCTCGGGCACCTTATGGTCGTTATCCTGTGAGTCTAGATTTTCGAATCCGACGCAAAACTGATAGTTAATTGTAACGTTCAGGGCCTCCTAATGACGATGGAACACTCAAATTGCGTCGAGATTGAATACTTCGTCCTCCAGCCGACTTGTCTCCAGAGGGATATTGCTGCCTCGGGCACCATATTGTCCGTCACCTGTGAGTCTAGATTTTCGAATCAGACGTGAAACTGATAGTTAATTGTAACGTTCAGGGCCTCCTAATGACGATGGAACACTCTAATTGCGTCGCGATTCAATACATCGTCCTCCAGCCGACTTGCCTCCAAGGGTCTATTGCTTCCCCGGGCACCTTATGGTCGTTCTCCTGTGAGTCTAGATTATCGAATCCGACGCAAAATGATAGTTAATTGTAACGTTCAGGGCCTCCTAATGACGATGGAACACTCAAATTGCGTCAAGATTCAATACATCGTCCTCCAGCGGATTTGTCTTCAAGGGGATATTGGTGCCTTGGGTACCATACGGCCCGTCTCCTGTGATTCTAGATTATTGAATCCGACGCGATACTGATAGTTTATTGTAACAATCAGGTCCTCCTAATGGCGATGGAACACTCAAATTCCGTCGCGATTCAATACATCGTCCTCCAGTCGAATTGTTTCCAAGGGTCTATTGTTACCTCGGGCGCCTTTTGGTCGTCCTCCTGTGAGTCTAGTTTATCGAATCCGACGCAAAACTGATAGTTAATTGTAACGTGCAGGGCCTCCTAATGAGGAAGGGTCACTCAAATTGCGTCGAGATTCAATACATCGTCTCCAGCCGACTTGTCTCCAAGGGGATATTGCTGCCTCGGGAACCTTATGGTCCGTCTCCTGTGAGAATAGATTTTCGAATCCGACTCAAAACTGAAGATTAATCGTAAAGTTCAGGGCCTCCTAATTACGATGGAATACTCAAATTGCGTCGCGATTCAATACATCGTTCTCCAGCCGATTTGTCTCCAAGGGTCTATTGCTGCCTGTGGCACCTAATGGTCGTTCTCCTGTGAGTCTAGATTTTCGAATCCGACGCAAATCTGATAGTTAATTGTAACGTTCAGGTCGTCCTAATGACGATGGAACCCTCAATTTGCGTCGAGATTCAATACATCGTCCTCCAGCCGACTTGTCTCCAAGGGGACATTGCTGCGTCGGGCACCATATGATCCGCCGCTGCGAGTCTAGATTTTCGAATCCGACGCGATACTGATAGTTAATTGTAACGTTCAGGGCCTCCTAATGACGATGGAAGACTCAAATTGCGTCACGATTCAATTCATCGTCTTCCAGCCGAATTGTCTCCAAGGGTCTATTGCTGCCTCGGGCACCTTATGGTCGTTCTCCTGTGAGTGTAGATTGTCGAATCCGACGCAAAATGATAGTTAATTGTAACGCTCAGGGCCTCCTAATGACGATGGAACACTCAAATTGCGTCGAGATTCAATTCATCGACCTCCAAGCGACTTGTCTTCAAGTGGATATTACTGCCTTATGTACAATACGGTCCGTCTCTTGTGAGTCTAGATTATCGAATCCGACGCGATACTGAGATTTTTTTTGTAACGTTCAGGGCCTCCTAATGACGAAGGGTCACTCAAATTGCGTCGAGATTCAATACTTCGTCCTCCAGCCGACTTGTCTCCAAGGGTCTATTGCTGCCTCGGGCGTCTTCTTGTCGTTCTCCTGTGACTCTAGATTTTCGATTCCCACGCAAAACTGATAGATAATTGTAAAGTTCAGGGCCTCCGAGAGACGATGGATCACTCAAATTTCCTCGAGATTCAATACATCGTCCTCCAGCCGATTTGTCGCCAAGGGGATATTGCTGCCTCGGGAACCTTATGGTCCGTCTCCTGTGAGAATAGATTTTCGAATCCGACGTAAAACTGAAGATTAATTGTAATGTTCAGGGCCTCCTAATTACGATGGAATACTCAAATTGCGTCGCGATTCAATACATCGTTCTCCAGCCGATTTGCCTCCAAGGGTCCATTGCTGCCTGTGGCACCTAATGGTAGTTCTCCTGTGAGTTTAGATTTTCGAATCCGACGCAAATCTGATAGTCAATTGTAACGTTCAGGGCGTCCTAATGACGATGGAACCCTCAATTTGCGTCGAGATTCAATACATCGTCCTCCAGCCAACTTGTCTCCAAGGGGATACTGCTGCGTCGGACACCATATGATCCGTCGCTGCGAGTCTAGATTTTCGAATCCGACGCGATACTGATAGTTAATTGTAACGTTCAGGTCCTCCTAATGGCGATGGAACACTCAAATTCCGTCGCGATTCAATACATCGTCCTCCAGTCGACTTGTTTCCAAGGGTCTGTTGTTGCCTCGGGCGCCTTTTGGTCGTCCTCCTGTGAGTCTAGTTTATCGAATCCGACGCAAAACTGATAGTTAATTGTAACGTGCATGGCCTCCTAATGAGGACGGGTCACTCAAATTGCGTCAAGATTCAATACATCGTCTCCAGCCGACTTGTCTCCAAGGGTCTATTCCTGCCTCGGGCATCTTATTTTCGTTCTCCTGTGAGTCTATATTTCGAATCCGACGCGAAACTGATGGTTAAATGTAACGTTCAGGGCCTCCTAATGACGATGGAACACTGAAATTGCGTCGCGATTCAATACATCGTCCTCCAGCCGACTTGTCTCCAAGGGTCTATTGTTGCCTCGGGCGAATTTTGGTCGTTCTCCTGTGAGTCTAGATTATGGAATCCGACGCAAAACTAATAGTTGATTATAACGTTCAGGTCCTCCTAATGACTATGGAACACTCAAATTGCGTCGAGATTCAATACATCGTTCTCCAGCCGATTTGTCTCCAAGGGTCTATTGCTGCCTGTGGCACCTAATGGTAGTTCTCCTGTGAGTCTAGATTTTCGAATCCGACGCAAATCTGAAAGTTAATTGTAACGTTCAGGTCGTCCTAATGACGGTGGAACCCTCAATTTGCGTCGAGATTCAATACATCGTCCTCCAGCCGACTTGTCTCCAAGGGGATATTGCTGAGTCGGGCACCATATGATCCGTCGCTGCGAGTCTAGATTTTCGAATCCGACGCGATACTGATAGTTAATTGTAACGTTCAGGGCCTCCTAATGACGATGGAAGACTCAAATTGCGTCGCGATTCAATTCATCGTCTTCCAGCCGAATTGTCTCCAAGGGTCTATTGCTGCCTGTGGCACCTAATGGTCGTTCTCCTGTGAGTCTAGATTTTCGAGTCCGACGCAAAACGGATAGTTAATTGTAACGTTCAGGGCCTCCTAATGACGATGGAAAACTCAAATTGCGTCGCGATTCAATTCATCGTCCTCCAAGCGACTTGTCTTCAAGTGGATATTACTGCCTTATGTACAATACGGTCCGTCTCTTGTGAGTCTAGATTATCGAATCCGACGCGATACTGATATTTTTTTTGTAACGTTCAGGGCCTCCTAATGACGATGGAACACTCAAATTGCGTCGCGATTCAATACATCGTCCTCCAGCCGATTTGCCTTCAAGGGTCTATTGCTGCCTGTGGCACCTAATGGTCGTTCTCCTGTGAGTCTAGATTTTCGAGTCCGACGCAAAACGGATAGTTAATTGTAACGTTCAGGGCCTCCTAATGTCGATGGAACACTCAAATGGCGTCGAGATTCAATTCATCGACCTCCAGCCGACTTGCCTCCAAGGGTCTATTGCTGCCTGAGGCACCTTAGGGTCGTTCTCCTTTGAGTCTAGATTATCGAATCCGACGCAAAATGATAGTTAATTCTAACGTTCAAGGCCTCCTAATGACGATGGATCACTCAAATTTCCTCGAGATTCAATACATCGTCCTCCAGCCGATTTGTCGCCAAGGGGATATTGCTGCCTCGGGAACCTTATGGTCCGTCTCCTGTGAGAATAGATTTTCAAATCCGACGCAAAACTGAAGATTAATTGTAATGTTCAGGGCCTCCGAATTACGATGGAATACTCAAATTGCGTCGCGATTCAATTCATCGACCTCCAGGCGACTTGTCTCCAAGGGTCTATTGCTGCCTCGGGCACCTTATGGTCGTTCTCCTGTGAGTCTAGATGATCGAATCCGACGTAAAACTGATAATTAATTGTAACGTTCAGGGCCTCCTAATGACGATGGAACATTCAAATTGCGTCGCGATTCAATACATTGTCCTCCAGATGACTTGTCTCCAAGGGGATATTGCTGCCTCGGGCACGTTATGGTCGTTATCCTGTGAGTCTAGATTTTCGAATCCGACGCAAAACTGAGAGATAATTATAACGTTCAAGGCCTCCTAATGACGATGGAACACTCAAATTGCGTCGAGATTCAATACATCGTCCTCCAGCCGATTTTTCTTCAAGGGGATATTGCTGCCTTGGGTACCATACGGCCCGTCTCTTGTGATTCTAGATTATCGAATCCGACGCGATACTGATAGTTTATTGTAACATTCAGGTCCTCCTAATGGCGATGGAACACTTAAATTCCGTCGCGATTCAATACATCGTCCTCCAGTCGACTTGTTTCCAAGGGTCTATTGTTGCTTCGGGCGCCTTTTGGTCGTCCTCCTGTGAGTCTAGTTTATCGAATCCGACGCAAAACTGATAGTTAATTGTAACGTTCAGGGCCTCCTAATGACGAAGGGTCACTCAAAGTGCGTCGAGATTCAATACATCGTCTCCAGCCGACTTGTCTCCAAGTGTCTATTGCTGCCTCGGGCATGTTATTTTCGTTCTCCTGTGAGTCTATATTTTCGAATCCGACGCGAAACTGATGGTTAAATGTAACGTTCAAGGCCACCTAATGACGATGGAACACACAAATTGCGTCGCGATTCAATACATCGTCCTCCAGCCGACTTGTCTCCAAGGGTCTATTGTTGCCTCGGACGCCTCTTGGTCGTTCTACTGTGAGTCTAGATTATGGAATCCGACA
Organism: Schistocerca americana; assembly: GCF_021461395.2. NCBI lineage: Eukaryota > Metazoa > Arthropoda > Insecta > Orthoptera > Acrididae > Schistocerca > Schistocerca americana. Next base: position 10,690,184 of record NW_025725790.1, on the reverse strand, counting down.
CAAAACTGATAGTTGATTATAACGTTCAGGTCCTCCTATTGACTATGGAACACTCAAATTCCGTCGAGATTCAATACATCGTCCTCCAGCCGATTTGTCGCCAAGGGGATATTGCTGCCTCGGGAACCTTATGGTCCGTCTCCTGTGAGAATAGATTTTCGAATCCGACGCAAAACTGAAGATTAATTGTAATGTTCAGGGCCTCCTAATTACGATGGAATACTCAAATTGCGTCGCGATTCAATACATCGTTCTCCAGCCGATTTGTCTCCAAGGGTCTATTGCTGCCTGGGGCAACTAATGGTAGTTCTCCTGTGAGTCTAGATTTTCGAATCCGACGCAAATCTAATAGTTAATTGTAACGTTCAGGGCGTCCTAATGACCATGGAACCCTCAAATTGCGTCGAGATTCAATACATCGTCCTCCAGCCGACATGTCTCCAAGGGGATATTGCTGCGTCGGGCACCATATGATCCGTCGCAGCGAGTCTAGATTTTCGAATCCGACGCGATACTGATAGTTAATTGTAACGTTCAGGGCCTCCTAAAGACGATATAACGCTCAAATTGCGTCGCGATTCAATTAATCGTCTTCCAGCCGAATTGTCTCCAAGGGTCTATTGCTGCCTCGGGCACCTTATGGTCGTTCTCCTGTGAGTCTAGATTATCGAATCCGACGCAACATGATAGTTAATTGTAATGTTCAGGGCCTCCTAATGGCGATGGAACACTCAAATTGCGTCGCGATTCAATTCATCGACCTCCAGGCGACTAGTCTCCAAAGGTCTATTGCAGCCTCGGGCATCTTATGGTCGTTCTCCTGTGAGTCTAGATTATCGAATCCGACCTAAACTGATAATTAATTGTAACGTTCAGGGCCTCCTAATGACGATGGAACATTCAAATTGCGTCGCGATTCAATTAATCGTCTTCCAGCCGAATTGTCTCCAAGGGTCTATTGCTGCCTCGGGCACCTTATGGTCGTTCTCCTGTGAGTCTAGATTATCGAATCCGACGCAAAATGATAGTTAATTCTAACGTTCAAGGCCTCCTAATGACGATGGATCACTCAAATTTCCTCGAGATTCAATACATCGTCCTCCAGCCGATTTGTCGCCAAGGGGATATTGCTGCCTCGGGAACCTTATGGTCCGTCTCCTGTGAGAATAGATTTTCAAATCCGACGCAAAACTGAAGATTAATTGTAATGTTCAGGGCCTCCGAATTACGATGGAATACTCAAATTGCGTCGCGATTCAATTCATCGACCTCCAGGCGACTTGTCTCCAAGGGTCTATTGCTGCCTCGGGCACCTTATGGTCGTTCTCCTGTGAGTCTAGATGATCGAATCCGACGTAAAACTGATAATTAATTGTAACGTTCAGGGCCTCCTAATGACGATGGAACATTCAAATTGCGTCGCGATTCAATACATTGTCCTCCAGATGACTTGTCTCCAAGGGGATATTGCTGCCTCGGGCACGTTATGGTCGTTATCCTGTGAGTCTAGATTTTCGAATCCGACGCAAAACTGAGAGATAATTATAACGTTCAAGGCCTCCTAATGACGATGGAACACTCAAATTGCGTCGAGATTCAATACATCGTCCTCCAGCCGATTTTTCTTCAAGGGGATATTGCTGCCTTGGGTACCATACGGCCCGTCTCTTGTGATTCTAGATTATCGAATCCGACGCGATACTGATAGTTTATTGTAACGTTCAGGTCCTCCTAATGGCGATGGAACACTCAAATTCCGTCGCGATTCAATACATCGTCCTCCAGTCGACTTGTTTCCAAGGGTCTGTTGTTGCCTCGGGCGCCTTTTGGTCGTCCTCCTGTGAGTCTAGTTTATCGAATCCGACGCAAAACTGATAGTTAATTGTAACGTGCATGGCCTCCTAATGAGGACGGGTCACTCAAATTGCGTCAAGATTCAATACATCGTCTCCAGCCGACTTGTCTCCAAGGGTCTATTCCTGCCTCGGGCATCTTATTTTCGTTCTCCTGTGAGTCTATATTTCGAATCCGACGCGAAACTGATGGTTAAATGTAACGTTCAGGGCCTCCTAATGACGATGGAACACTGAAATTGCGTCGCGATTCAATACATCGTCCTCCAGCCGACTTGTCTCCAAGGGTCTATTGTTGCCTCGGGCGAATTTTGGTCGTTCTCCTGTGAGTCTAGATTATGGAATCCGACGCAAAACTAATAGTTGATTATAACGTTCAGGTCCTCCTAATGACTATGGAACACTCAAATTGCGTCGAGATTCAATACATCGTTCTCCAGCCGATTTGTCTCCAAGGGTCTATTGCTGCCTGTGGCACCTAATGGTAGTTCTCCTGTGAGTCTAGATTTTCGAATCCGACGCAAATCTGAAAGTTAATTGTAACGTTCAGGTCGTCCTAATGACGGTGGAACCCTCAATTTGCGTCGAGATTCAATACATCGTCCTCCAGCCGACTTGTCTCCAAGGGGATATTGCTGAGTCGGGCACCATATGATCCGTCGCTGCGAGTCTAGATTTTCGAATCCGACGCGATACTGATAGTTAATTGTAACGTTCAGGGCCTCCTAATGACGATGGAAGACTCAAATTGCGTCGCGATTCAATTCATCGTCTTCCAGCCGAATTGTCTCCAAGGGTCTATTGCTGCCTGTGGCACCTAATGGTCGTTCTCCTGTGAGTCTAGATTTTCGAGTCCGACGCAAAACGGATAGTTAATTGTAACGTTCAGGGCCTCCTAATGACGATGGAAAACTCAAATTGCGTCGCGATTCAATTCATCGTCCTCCAAGCGACTTGTCTTCAAGTGGATATTACTGCCTTATGTACAATACGGTCCGTCTCTTGTGAGTCTAGATTATCGAATCCGACGCGATACTGATATTTTTTTTGTAACGTTCAGGGCCTCCTAATGACGATGGAACACTCAAATTGCGTCGCGATTCAATACATCGTCCTCCAGCCGATTTGCCTTCAAGGGTCTATTGCTGCCTGTGGCACCTAATGGTCGTTCTCCTGTGAGTCTAGATTTTCGAGTCCGACGCAAAACGGATAGTTAATTGTAACGTTCAGGGCCTCCTAATGTCGATGGAACACTCAAATGGCGTCGAGATTCAATTCATCGACCTCCAGCCGACTTGCCTCCAAGGGTCTATTGCTGCCTGAGGCACCTTAGGGTCGTTCTCCTTTGAGTCTAGATTATCGAATCCGACGCAAAATGATAGTTAATTCTAACGTTCAAGGCCTCCTAATGACGATGGATCACTCAAATTTCCTCGAGATTCAATACATCGTCCTCCAGCCGATTTGTCGCCAAGGGGATATTGCTGCCTCGGGAACCTTATGGTCCGTCTCCTGTGAGAATAGATTTTCAAATCCGACGCAAAACTGAAGATTAATTGTAATGTTCAGGGCCTCCGAATTACGATGGAATACTCAAATTGCGTCGCGATTCAATTCATCGACCTCCAGGCGACTTGTCTCCAAGGGTCTATTGCTGCCTCGGGCACCTTATGGTCGTTCTCCTGTGAGTCTAGATGATCGAATCCGACGTAAAACTGATAATTAATTGTAACGTTCAGGGCCTCCTAATGACGATGGAACATTCAAATTGCGTCGCGATTCAATACATCGTCCTCCAGCCGATTTGTCGCCAAGGGGATATTGCTGCCTCGGGAACCTTATGGTCCGTCTCCTGTGAGTCTAGATTTTCGAATCCGACGCAAAACTGAGAGATAATTATAACGTTCAAGGCCTCCTAATGACGATGGAACACTCAAATTGCGTCGAGATTCAATACATCGTCCTCCAGCCGATTTTTCTTCAAGGGGATATTGCTGCCTTGGGTACCATACGGCCCGTCTCTTGTGATTCTAGATTATCGAATCCGACGCGATACTGATAGTTTATTGTAACATTCAGGTCCTCCTAATGGCGATGGAACACTTAAATTCCGTCGCGATTCAATACATCGTCCTCCAGTCGACTTGTTTCCAAGGGTCTATTGTTGCTTCGGGCGCCTTTTGGTCGTCCTCCTGTGAGTCTAGTTTATCGAATCCGACGCAAAACTGATAGTTAATTGTAACGTTCAGGGCCTCCTAATGACGAAGGGTCACTCAAAGTGCGTCGAGATTCAATACATCGTCTCCAGCCGACTTGTCTCCAAGTGTCTATTGCTGCCTCGGGCATGTTATTTTCGTTCTCCTGTGAGTCTATATTTTCGAATCCGACGCGAAACTGATGGTTAAATGTAACGTTCAAGGCCACCTAATGACGATGGAACACACAAATTGCGTCGCGATTCAATACATCGTCCTCCAGCCGACTTGTCTCCAAGGGTCTATTGTTGCCTCGGACGCCTCTTGGTCGTTCTACTGTGAGTCTAGATTATGGAATCCGACACAAAACTGATAGTTGATTATAACGTTCAGGTCCTCCTATTGACTATGGAACACTCAAATTCCGTCGAGATTCAATACATCGTCCTCCAGCCGATTTGTCGCCAAGGGGATATTGCTGCCTCGGGAACCTTATGGTCCGTCTCCTGTGAGAATAGATTTTCGAATCCGACGCAAAACTGAAGATTAATTGTAATGTTCAGGGCCTCCTAATTACGATGGAATACTCAAATTGCGTCGCGATTCAATACATCGTTCTCCAGCCGATTTGTCTCCAAGGGTCTATTGCTGCCTGGGGCAACTAATGGTAGTTCTCCTGTGAGTCTAGATTTTCGAATCCGACGCAAATCTAATAGTTAATTGTAACGTTCAGGGCGTCCTAATGACCATGGAACCCTCAAATTGCGTCGAGATTCAATACATCGTCCTCCAGCCGACATGTCTCCAAGGGGATATTGCTGCGTCGGGCACCATATGATCCGTCGCAGCGAGTCTAGATTTTCGAATCCGACGCGATACTGATAGTTAATTGTAACGTTCAGGGCCTCCTAAAGACGATATAACGCTCAAATTGCGTCGCGATTCAATTAATCGTCTTCCAGCCGAATTGTCTCCAAGGGTCTATTGCTGCCTCGGGCACCTTATGGTCGTTCTCCTGTGAGTCTAGATTATCGAATCCGACGCAACATGATAGTTAATTGTAATGTTCAGGGCCTCCTAATGGCGATGGAACACTCAAATTGCGTCGCGATTCAATTCATCGACCTCCAGGCGACTAGTCTCCAAAGGTCTATTGCTGCCTCGGGCATCTTATGGTCGTTCTCCTGTGAGTCTAGATTATCGAATCCGACCTAAACTGATAATTAATTGTAACGTTCAGGGCCTCCTAATTACGATGGAACATTCAAATTGCGTCGCGATTCAATACATTGCCCTCCAGCCGACTTGTCTCCAACGGGATATTGCTGCCTCGGGCACGTTATGGTCGTTATCCTGTAAGTCTAGATTTTCGAATCCGTCGCAAAACTGAGAGATAATTATAACGTTCAGTGCCTCCTAATGACGATGGAACACTCAAATTGCGTCGAGATTCAATACATCGCCCTCCAGCCGACTTGTCTTCAGGGGGATATTGCTGCCTTGGGTACCATACGTTCCGTCTTTTGTGAGTCAAGATTATCGAATCCGACGCGATACTGATAGTTTATTATAACGTTCAGGTCCTCCTAATGACGATGGAACACTCGAATTCCGTCGCGATTCAATACATCGTCCACCAGTCGACTTGTCTCCAAGGGTCTATTGTTGCCTCGGGCGCCTTTTGGTCGTCCTCCTGTGAGTCTAGATTATCGAATCCGACCCAAAACTGATAGTTAATTGTAAAGTTCAGGGCGTCCTATTGACGATGGAACCCTCAATTTGCGTCGAGATTCAATGCATCGTCCTCCAGCCGACTTGTTTCCGAGGGTCTATTGTTGCCTCGGGCGTGTTTTGGTCGTTCTTCTGTTGGTCTAGATTATCGAATACGACGCAAAACTGATAGTTAATTGGAACGTTCACGGCTCCTAATGACGATGGAACACTCAAATTGCGTCGAGATTCGATACATCGTCCTCCAGCCGATTTGTCTCCAAGGGGATATTGCTGCCTCGGGAACCTTTTGGTCCGTCTCCTGTGAGAATAGATTTTCGAATCCGACGCAAAACTGATGGTTAATTGTAATGTTCAGGGCCTTCTAATGACGATGAAACACTCAAATTGCGTCGCGATTCAATACATCGTCATTTAGCCGATTTGTCTCCAAGGGTCTATTGCTGCCTCGGGCACCTTATGGTCGTTCTCCTGTGAGTCTAGATTATCGAATCCGACGCAAAATGATAGTTAATTGTAATGTTCAGGGCCTCCTAATGACGATGGAACACTCAAATTGCGTCGCGATTCAATACATCGTCCTCCAGCCGATTTGTCATCAAGGGTCTATTGCTGCCTGTGGCACTTAATGGTCGTTCTCCTGTGAGTCTAGATTTTCGAATCCGACGCAAAACGGATAGTTAATTGTAACGTTCAGGGCCTCCTAATGACGCTGGAACACTCAAATTCCGTCAGGACTCAATACATCGTCCTCCAGTCGACTTGTTTCCAAGGGTCTATTGTTGCCTCGGGCGCCTTTTGGTTGTCCTCCTGTTAGTCTAGGTTAGCGAATCCGACGCAAAACGGATGGTTAATTGTAATGTTCAGGGCGTCGTAATGACTATGGAACACTCAAATTGCGTCGAAATTCAATACATCGTCCTCCAGCCGATTTGTCACCAATGGGATATTGCTGCCTCGGGAACCTTATGGTCCGTCTTCTGTGAAAATAGATTTTCGAATCCGACGCAAAACTGATGATTAATTGTAATGTTCAGGGCCTCCTGATTACGAAGGGTCACTCAAATTGCGTCGAGATTCAATACATCGTCCTCCAGCCGACTTGTCTCCAAGGGGATATTGCTGCGTCGGGCACCATATGATCCGTCCCTGCGGGTCTAGATTTTCGAATCCGACGCAAAACTGATAGTTAATTGTAACGTTCAGGGCCTCCTAATGACGAAGGGTCACTCAAATTGCGTCGAGATTCAATACATCGTCCTCCAGCCGACTTGTCTCCAAGTATCTATTGCTGCCTCGGTCATCTTCTTGTCGTTCTCCAGTGACTGTAGATTTTCGATTCCCACGCAAAACTAATAGTTAATTGTAAAGTTCTGGGCCTTAGAGAGACGATGGTACACTCAAATTGCGACGAGATTCAATACATTGTCCTCCAGCCGACTTGTCTCCAAGGGGATATTGCTGCCGCGGGCACCATATGGTCCGTCTCCTGTGAGTCTAGATGTTCGAATCCGACGTGACACTGATAGTTAATTGTAACGTTCAGGGCCTCCTAATGACCATGGAACATTCAAATTGCGTCGCGATTCAATACATCGTCCTCCAGCCGACTTGTTTCCAAGGGTCTGTTGTTGCCTCGGGCGCCTTTTGGTCGTTCTCCTGTGAGTCTAGATTATCGAATCCGACGCAATATGATAGTTAATTGTAACGTTCAGGGCCTCTTAATGACGATGGTACACTCAAATTGCGTCGCGATTCAATTCACCGTCCTCCAGGCGACTTGTCTCCAAGGGTCTATTGCTGCCTCGGCCATCTTCTTGTCGTTCTCCTGTGACACTAGATTTTCGATTCCCACGCAAAACTAATAGTTAATTGTAAAGTTCTGAGCCTTAGAGAGACGATGGAACACTCAAATTGCGTCGCGATTCAATACATCGTCCTCCAGCCGACTTGTTTCCAAGGGTCTATTGTTGCCTCGGGCGCCTTTTGGTCGTTCTCCTGTGAGTCAAGATTATCGAATCCGACGCAAAACTGATAGTTAATTGTAACGTTCACGGCTTCTAATGACGATGGAACACTGAAATTGCGTCGAGATTCAATACATCGTCCTCCAGCTTACTTGTCTCCAAGGGTCTATTGCTGCCTCTGGCACCTTATGGTCGTTCTCCTGTGAGTCCAGATTTTCGAATCCGACGCAAAACTGATGGTTAATTGTAACGTTCAGGGCCTCCTAATGGCGATGGAACACTCAAATTGCGTCGCGATTCAATACATCGTCCTCAAGCCGACTTGTCTCCAAGGGTCTATTGTTGCCTCACCCGCCTTTTGGTCGTTCTCTTGTGGTTCTAGAGTATGGAATCCGTCGCAAAACTGATAGTTAATTGTAACGTTCAGGGCCTCCTAATGACGATTGAACACTCACATTGCGTCGAGTTTCAATACATCATCCTCCAGCCGACTTGTCTCCAAGGGTCTATTGTTGCCTCGGGCGCCTTTTGGTCGTTCTCTTGTGATTCTAGATTATGGAATCCGACGCAAAACTGATAGTTAATTGTAATGTTAAGGGCCTCCTAATGACGATGGAACACTCAAATTGCGTCGAGTTCAATACATCGTCCTCCAGCCGACTTGTCTCCAAGGGTCTATTGTTGCCTCGGGCGCCTTTTGGTCGTCCTCCTGTGAGTCTAGATTATCGAATCCGACGCAAAACTGATAGTTAATTGTAACGTTCAGGGCCTCCTAATGACGAAGGGTCACTCAAATTGCGTCGAGATTCAATACATCGTCCTCCAGCCGACTTGCCTCCAAGTGTCTATTGCTGCCTCGGGCATCTTCTTGTCGTTCGTCTGTGACTCTAGATTTTTGATTTCCACGCAAAACTGATAGTTAGTTGTAAAGTTCAGGGCCTCCGAGAGACGATGGAACACTCAAATTGCGTCGCGATTCAATACATCGTCCTCCAGCCGACTTTTCTCCAAGGGGATATTGCTGCCTCGGGCACCTTATGATCGCTATCCCGTGAGTCTAGATTTTCGAATCCGACGCAAAACTGAGAGTCAATTATAACGTTCAGGGCCTCCTAATGACGATGGAACACTCAAATTGCGTCGAGATTCAATAGATCGTCCTCCAGCCGACTTGTCTCCAAGGGTCTATTGCTGCCTCGGCCATCTTCTTGTCGTTCTCCTGTGACTCTAGATTTTCGATTCATACGCAAAACTAATAGTTAATTGTAAAGTTCTGGGCCTTAAAGAGACGATGGAACACTCAAATTGCGTCGAGATTCAATACATCGTCCTCCAGGCGACTTGTCTTCAAGGTTATACTGCTGCCTCGGGCACCATATGGTCCGTCTCCTGTGAGTCTAGATTTTCGAATCCGACGTGACACTGATAGTTAATTGTAACGTTCAGGGCTTCCTAATGACGATGGAACACTCAAATTGCGTCGCGATTCAATACATCGTCCTCCAGGCGACTTGTCTCCAAGGTTATACTGCTGCCTCGGGCACCATATGGTCCGTCTCCTGTGAGTCTAGATTTTCGAATCCGACGCAAAACTGATGGTTAATTTTAACGTTCAGGGCCTCCTTATGTCGATGGAACACTCAAATTGCGTCGCGATTCAATACATCGTCCTCCAGCCGACTTGTCTCCAAGGGTCTATTGCTGCCTCGGGCACCATATGGTCGTTCCCTGTGAGTTTAGATTATCGAATCCGACGCAAACTGATACTTCATTTTAACGTTCAGGGCCTCCTAATGACGATGGAACATTCAAATAGCGTCGAGATTCAATACATCGTCCTTCAGCCGACTTGTCTCCAAGGGTCAATTGCTGCCTCGGGCACCTTGTGGTAGATCTCCTGTGAGTCTAGATTTTCGAATCCGACGCAAAACGGATAGTTAATTGTAACGTTCAGGGCCTCCTAATGACGATGGAACACTCAAATGGCGTCGAGATTCAATTCATCGTCCTCTAGCCGACTTGTCACCAAGGGGATATTGCTGCCTCGGGCACCTTATGGTACGTCTCCTGTGAGTCTAGATTTTGGAATCCGACGCGAAACTGAGAGTTAATTGTAACGTTCAGGGCCTCCTAATGACGATAGAACACTCAAATGGCGTCGAGATTCAATTCATCGTCCTCTAGCCGACTTGTCACCAAAGGGATATTGCTGCCTCGGGCACCAAATGGTCCGTCTCCTGTGAGTCTAGATTTTCGAATCCGACCCGAAGCTGATAGTTAACTGTAAAGTTGAGGGCCTCCTAATGACAATGGAACACTCAAATTGCGTCGAGATTCAATACATCGTCCTCCAGCTGACTTGTCTCAAAGGGCCTATTGCTGCCTCGTGCACCTTATGGTCGCTCCCTGTGAGTTTAGATTATCGAATCCGACGCAAACTGATACTTCATTTTAACGTTCAGGGCCTCCTAATGACGATGGAACATTCAAATAGCGTCGAGATTCAAAACATCGTCCGCCAGCCGACTTGTCTCCAAGGGTCTATTGCTGCCCCGGCACCTAATGGTCGTTTTCATGTGAGTCTAGATTTTCGTATCCGACGCAAAACGGATAGTTAATTGTAACGTTCAGGGCCTCCTAATGACGATGGAACACTCAAATTGCGTCGAGAAACAATACATCGTCCTCCAGCCGACTTGTCTCCAAGGCTCCATTGTTGCCTCGGGCGCCTTTTGGACGTCCGCCTGTGAGACTAGATTTTCGAATCCGTCGCATAACTAATAGTTAATTGTAATGTTCGGGGCCTCCTAATGACGTTGGAACACTCAAATTGCGTCGAGATTCAATTCATCGTCCCCCAGCCGACTTGTCTCCAAGGGTCTATTACTGCCTCGGGCACCTTATGATCGTTCCCCTGTGAATCTAGATTATCGAATCCGACGCAATACTGATACTTAATTTTTACTTTCAGGGCCTCCTAATGACGATGGAACATTCAAATTGCGTCGAGATTCAATACATCGTCCTTCAGCAGACTTGTCTCCAAGGGTCTATTGCTGCCTCGGGCACCTTATGGTCGTTCTCCTGTGACTCTGGAATGTTGAATCCGACGCAAAACAGACAGTTAATTGTAACGTTCAGATCCTCCTAATGACGATGGAGCACTCAAATTGCTTCGAGATTCAATACATCGTCCTTCAGCCGACTTGTCTCCAAGGGTCTATTGCTGCCACGGGCACCTTCTGGTCGTTCTCCTGTGAGAATAGATTTTCGAAATCGACGCAAAACTGATGGTTAATTGTAATGTTAAGGGCCTCCTAATGACGATGGAACACTCAAATTGCGTCGCGATTCAATACATCGTCCTCCAGCCGACTTGTCTTCAAGGGTCTAATGCTGCCTGTGGCACCTAATGGTCGTTCTGCTGTGAGCCTAGATTTTCGAATCCAACGAAAAAGTGATAGTTAATTGTAACGTTCAGGGCGTCCTAATGACGATGGAACATTCAATTTGCGTCGAGATTCAATACATCGTCCTCCAGCCGACTTGACTCCAAGGGGATATTGCTGCGTCGGGCGCCATATGGTCCGTCCAGGCGAGTCTAGATTTTCGAATCCGACGCGATACTGATAGTTAATTGTAACGTTCAGGGCCTCTTAATGACGATGGAACACTCAAATTGCGTCGTGAAGCAATACATCGTCCTCCAGCCGACTTGTCTCCAAGGGTCTATTGCTGCCTCGGGCACCGTATGGTCTTTCTCCTGTGAGTCTAGATTATCGAATCCGACGCAAAACTGATAATTAATTGTAACGTTCAGGGCCTCCTAATGACGATGGAACACTCCAATTGCGTCGAGATTCAATACATCGTCCTTCAGACGACTTGTCTCCAAGGGTCCATTGCAGCCTCGGGCACCTTGTGGTCGTTTTCTTGTGAGTCTAGATTTTCGAATCCGACGCAAAACGGATAGTTAATTGTAACGTTCAGGGCCTCCTAATGACGATGGAACACTCAAATTGCGTCGAGAAACAATACATCGTCCTCCAGCCGACTTGTTTCCAAGGGTCTATTGCTGCCTCTGGCACCTTATGGTCGTTCTCCTGTGAGTCTAGATTATCGAATCCGACGCATAACTGATAATTAATTGTAACGCTCAGGGCCTCCTAATGACTATGGAACATTCAAATAGCGTCGCGATTCAATACATCGTCCACCAGCCGACTTGTCTCCAAGGGTCTATTGCTGCCTCGGGCACCTTATGGTCGTTCCCCTGTGAGTCTAGATTATCGAAAACGACGCAAAACTGATACTTAATTTTTACGTTCAGGGCCTCCTAATGACGATGGAACATTCAAATTGCGTCGAGATTCAATACATCGTCCTTCAGCAGACTTGTCTCCATGGGTCTATTGCTGCCTCGGGCACCTTATGGTCGTTCTCCTGTGACTCTAGAATGTCGAATCCGACGCAAAACTGACAGTTAATTTTAACGCTCAGAGCCTCCTAATGACGATGGAGCACTCAAATTGCTTCGAGTTTCACTAAATCGTCCTTCAGCTGACTTGTCTCCAAGGGTATATTGCTGCCTCGGGCACCATATGTTCCGTCTCCTGTGAGTCTAGATTTTCGAATCTGAAGCGAAACTGATAGTTCACTGTAACGTTCAGGGCCTCCTAATGACGATGGGACACTCAAATTGCGTCGACATTCAATACATCGTCCTCCAGCCGACTTGTCTCCAAGGGTCTATTGCTGCCTCAGCCACCTTATTGTCGTTCCCTGTGAGTTTAGATTATAGAATCCGACGAAAAACTGATACTTCATTTTAACGTTCAGGGCCTCCTAATGACGGTGGAACATTCAAATTGCGTCGAGATTCAAAACATCGTCCGTCAGCCGACTTGTCTCCAAGGGTCTACTGCTGAGTCGGGAACCTTATGGTCGTTCTCCTGTGACTCTAGATTATCGAATCCGACGCAAAATTGATAGTTAATTGTAACGTTCAGGGCCTCCTAATGACGATGGAGCACTCTAATTGCTTCGAGATTCAATACATCGTCCTTCAGCCGACTTGTCTCCAAGGGTCTATTGCTGCCTCGGGCACCTTATGGTCGTTTTCCTGTGAGTCTAGATTTTCGAATCCGACGCAAAACGGATAGTTAATTGCAACGTTCAGGGCCTCCTAATGACGATGGAACACTCAGATTCCGGCGAGAAACAATAAATCGTCCTCCAGCCGACTTGTCTCCAAGGGTCTACTGCTGTTTCGGGCACCTTATGGTCGTTCTCCTGTGAGTCTAGATTAGCGAGTCCGACGGAAAACTGATAGTTAATTGTAACGTTCAGCGCCTCCTAATGACGTTGGAATACTCAAATTGCGTCGAGATTCAATACATCGTCCTCCAGCCGACTTGTCTCCAAGGGGATATTGCTGCCTTGGGCACCATATGTTCCGTCTTCTGTGAGTCTAGATTTTCGAATCCGTCGCATAACTGATAGTTAATTGTAACGTTCAGTTCCTACTAATGACGGTGGAACACTCAAATTGCGTCGAGATTCAATACATCGTCCTTCAGCCGACTTGTCTCGGGCACCTTATGTTCCTTCTCCTGGGAGCCTAGATTTTCGAATCCGACGCAAAACTGATAGTTAATTGTAACGTTCAGGGCCTCCTAATGACGATGGAACACTAAAATTGCGTCGCGATTGAATTCATCGTCCTCCAGCCGACTTGTCTCCAAGGGGATATTGCTGCCTCGGGCACCATATGTTCCGTCTCCTGTGAGTCTAGATTTTCGAATCTGAAGCGAAACTGATAGTTAGTTGTACGTTCAGGGCCTCCTAATGGCGATGGAACACTCAAATTGCGTCGCGATTCAATTCATCGTCCTCCAGCAGACTTGTTTCCATGGGTCTATTGTTGCCTCGGGCACCTTTTGGTCGTTCTCCTGTGAGTCTAGATTATCGAATCCGACGCAAAACTGATAGTTAATTGCAACGTTCTCGGTATCCTAATGACGATGGAACACTCCAATTGCGTCGAGATTCAATTCAACGTCTTCCAGCCGACTTGTCTCCAAGGGTCTATTGCTGCCTGGGACACCTTATGGTCGATCTCCTGTGAGTCTAGATGTTCGAATCCATCGCAAAACTGATAGTTAATTGGAACGTTCAGGACCTCCTAATGACGATGGAACACTCAAATTGCGTCGTGATTCAATTCATCGTCCTCCAGCCGACTTGATTCCTAGGGTCCATTGTTGCCTCGGGCGCCTTCTGGTCATCTCCTGTGGGTCTAGATTATCGAATCCGACGCAAAACTGATAGTTAACTGTAACGTTCAGGGCCTCCTAATGATGATGGAACACTCAAATTGCGTCGAGATTCAATACATCGTCCTCCAGCTGATTTGTCTCCAAGGGTCTATTGCTGCCTCTCGCACTTTACGGTCGTTCTCCTGTGAGTCTAGATTTTCGAATCCGACGCGAATCTGATAGTTAATTGCAACGTTCAGGGCCTCCTAATGATGATGGAACACTCAAATTGCGTCGCGATTGAATTCATCGTCCTCCAGCCGACTTGTCTCCAAGGGTCCATTGTTGCCTCGGTCGCCTTTTGGACGTCCTCCTGTGAGTCTAAATTTTCGAATCCGTCGCATAACTGATAGTTAATTGTAACCTCCAGGGCCTCCTAATGACGGTGGAACACTCAAATTGCGTCGAGATTCAATTCATCGTCCTCCAGCCGACTTGTCACCAAGGGGATATTGCTGCCTCGGGCACGTTATCGTCCGTCTGCTGTGAGTGTAGATTCTCGAATCCGACGCGAAACTGATAGTTATGTGTAACGTTCAAGGCCCCCTAATGACGACGGAACACTCAAATTGCGTCGAGATTCAATACATCGTCCTCCAGCCGCCTTGTCTCCAAGGGGCTATTGCTGCCTCTGGCTCCATATGGTCCGTCTCCTGTGAGTCTAGATTATCGAATCCGACGCAAAACTGATAGTTAATTTTAACGTTCAAGGCCTCCTAATGACAATGGAACATTCAAATTACGTCGAGATTCAATACATCGTCCTTCAGCCGAATTGTCTCCAAGGGTCTATAGCTGCCTCGGTCACCTTATGGTCGTTCTCCTGTGACTCTAGATTTTCGAATCCGACGCAAAATTGATAGTTAATTGTAACGTTCAGGGCCTCCAAATGACGATGGAGCACTCAAATTCCTTCGAGATTCAATACATAGTCCTCCAGCCGACTTGTCTCCAAGGGGATATTGCTGCCTCGGGCACCATATGGTCCGTCTTCTGTGAGTCTAGATTTTCGTATCCGACGCGAAACTGATAGCTAATTGTAACGTTCAGGGCCTCCTAATGAAGATGGAACACTCAATTTGCGTCGAGATTCAATACGACTTGTCTCCAATGGTCTATTGCTGCCTCGGGCACCTTATGGTCGTTCTCCTGTGAGTCCAGATTATCTTATCCGACGCAAAATGATAGTTAAATGTAACGTTCAGGGCCTCCTAATGACGATGGATCACTCATATTGCGTCGAGATTCAATACATCGTCCTCCAGCCGACTTGTCTCCAAGGGGATATTGCTGCCGCGGGCACCATATGGTCCGTCTCCTGTGAGTCTACATTTTCGAATCCGGCGCTAAACTGATAGTTAATTGTAACGTTCAGGGCGTCCTAATGACGATGGAACACTCAAATTGCGTCGCGATTGAATTCATCGTCCTCCAGCCGACTTGACACCAAGGGGATATTGCTGCGTCGGGCGCCATATGGTCCGTCACGGCGAGTCTAGATTTTCGAATCCAACGCGATACTGATAGTTAATTGTAACGTTCAGGGATTCTTAATGACGATGGAATACTCAAATTGTGTCCTGAAGCAATACATCGTCCTCCAGCCGACTTGTCTCCAAGGGTCTATTGCTGCCTCGGGCACCTTATGGTCGTTCTCCTGTGAGTCTAGATTATCGAATCCGACGCAAAACTGATAATTAATTGTAACGTTCAGGGCCTCCTAATCACGATGGAACACTCCAATTGCGTCGAGATTCAGTACATCGTCCTTCAGCCGACTTGTCTCCAAGGGTCCACTGCAGCCTCGGGCACCTTATGGTCGTTTTCTTGTGAGTCTAGATTTTCGGATCCGACGCAAAACGGATAGTTAATTGTAACGTTCGGGGCCTCCTAATGACGATGGAACACTCAAATTGCGTCGAGAAACAATACATCGTCCTCCAGCCGACTTGTCTCCAAGGGTCTATTGCGGCCTCTGGCACCTTATGGTCGTTCACCTGTGAGTCTAGATTATCGAATCCGACGCATAACTGATAATTAATTGTAACGTTCAGGGCCTCCTAATGACGATGGGCCACTCAAATTGCGTCGACATTCAATACATCGTCCTCCAGCCGACTTGTCTCCAAGGGTCTATTGCTGCCTCAGGCACCTTATTGTCGTTCCCTGTGAGTTTAGATTATCGAATCCGACGAAAAACTGATACTTCATTTTAACGTTCAGGGCCTCCTAATGACGGTGGAACATTCAAATTGCGTCGAGATTCAAAACATAGTCCGTCAGCCGACTTGTCTCCAAGGGTCTATTGCTGAGTCGGGCACCTTATGGTCGTTCTCCTGTGAGTCTAGATTTTCGAATCCGTCGTAAAACGGATAGTTAATTGTATCTTCCGGGCCTCCTAATGACGATGGAACACTCAAATGTCGTCGAGATTCTATTCATCGTCCTCTAGCCGCCTTGTCACCAAGGGGATATTGCTGCCTCGATCACCTTATGGTCCGTGTCCTGTGAGTCTAGATTTTGGAATCCGACGCGAAACTGATAGTTAATTGTAACGTTCAGGGCCTCCTAATGACGATGGAACACTCAATTTGCGTCGAGATTCAAAACATCGTCCTCCAGCCGACTTGTCCCCAAGGGGATATTGCTGCCTCGGGCACCAAATGGTCCGTCTCCTGTGAGTCTAGAATTTCGAATCCGACCCAAAACTGATAGTTAACTGTAACGTTCAGGGCCTCCTAATGACGATGGGACACTCAAATTGCGTCGACATTCAATACATCGTCCTCCAGCCGATTTGTCTCCAAGGGTCGATTGCTGCCTCGGGCAGCTTATGGTCGTTCTCCTGTGAGTCTAGATTACCGAATCCGACGCAAAACTGATAGTTAATTGTAACGTTCAGGGCCTCCTAATGACGTTGGAACACTCAAATTGCGTCGAGATTCAATACATCGTCCTCCAGCCGACTTGTCTCCAAGGGGATATTGCTGCCTTGGGCACCATATGTCCCGTCTTCTGTGAGTCTAGATTTTCGAATCCGTCGCATAACTGATAGTTAATTGTAACGTTCAGTTCCTACTAATGACGGTGGAACACTCAAACTGCGTCGAGATTCAATACATCGTCCTTCAGCCGACTTGTCTCGGGCACCTTATGTTCGTTCTCCTGTGAGTCTAGATTTTCGAATCCGACGCAAAACTGATAGTTAATTGTAACGTTCAGGGCCTCCTAATGACGATGGAACACTCAAATTGCGTCGCGATTGAATTCATCTTCTTCCAGCCGACTTGTCCCCAAGGGGATATTGCTGCCTCGGGCACCATATGGGCCGTCTCCTGTGAGTTTAGACTTTCGAATCTGACGCGAAACTGATAGTTAATTGTATGTTCCGGGCCTCCTAATGACGATGGAACACTCAAATTGCGTCGAAATTCAATACATCGTCCTCCAGCCGACTTGTCTCCAAGGGTCTATTGCTGCCTCGGGCACCTTATGGTCGTTCTCCTGTGAGTCTAGATTATCGAATCCGACGCAAAACTGATACTTAATTTTAACGTTCAGGGCCTCCTAATGACGATGGATCATTCAAATTGCGTCGAGATTCAATACATCATCCTTCAGCCGAATTGTTTCCAAGGGTCTATTGCTGCCTCGGTCACTTTACGGTCGTTCTCCTGTGACTCTAGATTTTCGAATCCGACGCAAAATTGATAGTTAGTTGTAACGTTCAGGGCCTCCAAATGACGATGGAGCACCCAAATTGCTTCGAGATTCAATACATAGTCCTCCAGCCGACTTGTCTCCAAGGGGATATTGCTGCCTCGGGCACCATATTGTTCGTCATCTGTGAGTCTAGATGTTCGTATCCGACGCGAAACTGATAGCTAATTGTAACGTTCAGGGCCTCCTAATGAAGATGGAACACTCAAATTGCGTCGAGATTCAATACATCGTCCTTCAGCCGACTTGTCTCCATGGGTCTATTGCTACCTCGGGCACCTTATGGTCGTTCTCCTGTGAGTCTAGAATTTCGAATCCGACGAAAACTGATAGTTAATTGTAACGTTCAGGGCCTCCTATTGACGATGGAACACTCAAATTGCGTCGAGGTTCAATTCATCGTCCTCCAGCCGACTTGTCTCCAAGGGTCTATTGCTGCCTCGGGCACCTTATGTTCAATCTCGTGTGAGTCTAGGTGTTCGAATCAGACGGAAAATTGATAGTTAATTGTAGCGTTCATGGCCTCCTAATGACGATGGAGCACTCAAATTGCGTCGAGATTCAATACTTCGTCCTCCAGCCGACTGGTCTCCAAGGGTCTATCGTTGCCTCGGGCGCCTTTTGGTCGTTTTCCTGTTAGTCTATATTATGGAATCCGACGCAAACCTGATAGTTAATTGTAACTTTCAGGGCCTCCTAATGACGATGGAACACTCAAATTGGGTCGAGAATCAATACATCGTCCTCCAGCCTATTTGTCTCCAAGGGTCTATTGCTGCCTGTGGCACCTAATGGTCGTTCTCCTGTGTTGTCTAGATTTTCGAATCCGACGCAAAATGATAGTTAAATGTAACGTTCAGGGCCTCCTAATGACGATGGATCACTCATATTGCGTCGAGATTCAATACATCGTCCTCCAGCCGACTTGTCTCCAAGGGGATATTGCTGCCGCGGGCACCATATGGTCCGTCTCCTGTGAGTCTACATTTTCGAATCCGGCGCTAAACTGATAGTTAATTGTAACGTTCAGGGCGTCCTAATGACGATGGAACACTCAAATTGCGTCGCGATTGAATTCATCGTCCTCCAGCCGACTTGACACCAAGGGGATATTGCTGCGTCGGGCGCCATATGGTCCGTCACGGCGAGTCTAGATTTTCGAATCCAACGCGATACTGATAGTTAATTGTAACGTTCAGGGCCTCTTAATGACGATGGAATACTCAAATTGTGTCCTGAAGCAATACATCGTCCTCCAGCCGACTTGTCTCCAAGGGTCTATTGCGGCCTCTGGCACCTTATGGTCGTTCTCCTGTGAGTCTAGATTATCGAATCCGACGCATAACTGATAATTAATTGTAACGTTCAGGGCCTCCTAATGACGATGGGCCACTCAAATTGCGTCGACATTCAATACATCGTCCTCCAGCCGACTTGTCTCCAAGGGTCTATTGCTGCCTCAGGCACCTTATTGTCGTTCCCTGTGAGTTTAGATTATCGAATCCGGCGAAAAACTGATACTTCATTTTAACGTTCAGGGCCTCCTAATGACGGTGGAACATTCAAATTGCGTCGAGATTCAAAACATAGTCCGTCAGCCGACTTGTCTCCAAGGGTCTATTGCTGAGTCGGGCACCTTATGGTCGTTCTCCTGTGAGTCTAGATTTTCGAATCCGTCGTAAAACGGATAGTTAATTGTATCTTCCGGGCCTCCTAATGACGATGGAACACTCAAATGTCGTCGAGATTCTATTCATCGTCCTCTAGCCGCCTTGTCACCAAGGGGATATTGCTGCCTCGATCACCTTATGGTCCATGTCCTGTGAGTCTAGATTTTGGAATCCGACGCGAAACTGATAGTTAATTGTAACGTTCAGGGCCTCCTAATGACGATGGAACACTCAATTTGCGTCGAGATTCAAAACATCGTCCTCCAGCCGACTTGTCTCCAAGGGTCGATTGCTGCCTCGGGCAGCTTATGGTCGTTCTCCTGTGAGTCTAGATTACCGAATCCGACGCAAAACTGATAGTTAATTGTAACGTTCAGGGCCTCCTAATGACGTTGGAACACTCAAATTGCGTCGAGATTCAATACATCGTCCTCCAGCCGACTTGTCTCCAAGGGGATATTGCTGCCTTGGGCACCATATGTCCCGTCTTCTGTGAGTCTAGATTTTCGAATCCGTCGCATAACTGATAGTTAATTGTAACGTTCAGTTCCTACTAATGACGGTGGAACACTCAAATTGCGTCGAGATTCAATACATCGTCCTTCAGCCGACTTGTCTCGGGCACCTTATGTTCGTTCTCCTGTGAGTCTAGATTTTCGAATCCGACGCAAAACTGATAGTTAATTGTAACGTTCAGGGCCTCCTAATGACGATGGAACACTCAAATTGCGTCGCGATTGAATTCATCTTCCTCCAGCCGACTTGTCCCCAAGGGGATATTGCTGCCTCGGGCACCATATGGGCCGTCTCCTGTGAGTTTAGACTTTCGAATCTGACGCGAAACTGATAGTTAATTGTATGTTCCGGGCCTCCTAATGACGATGGAACACTCAAATTGCGTCGAAATTCAATACATCGTCCTCCAGCCGACTTGTCTCCAAGGGTCTATTGCTGCCTCGGGCACCTTATGGTCGTTCTCCTGTGAGTCTAGATTATCGAATCCGACGCAAAACTGATACTTAATTTTAACGTTCAGGGCCTCCTAATGACGATGGATCATTCAAATTGCGTCGAGATTCAATACATCATCCTTCAGCCGAATTGTTTCCAAGGGTCTATTGCTGCCTCGGTCACTTTACGGTCGTTCTCCTGTGACTCTAGATTTTCGAATCCGACGCAAAATTGATAGTTAGTTGTAACGTTCAGGGCCTCCAAATGACGATGGAGCACCCAAATTGCTTCGAGATTCAATACATAGTCCTCCAGCCGACTTGTCTCCAAGGGGATATTGCTGCCTCGGGCACCATATTGTTCGTCATCTGTGAGTCTAGATGTTCGTATCCGACGCGAAACTGATAGCTAATTGTAACGTTCAGGGCCTCCTAATGAAGATGGAACACTCAAATTGCGTCGAGATTCAATACATCGTCCTTCAGCCGACTTGTCTCCAAGGGTCTATTGCTACCTCGGGCACCTTATGGTCGTTCTCCTGTGAGTCTAGAATTTCGAATCCGACGAAAACTGATAGTTAATTGTAACGTTCAGGGCCTCCTATTGACGATGGAACACTCAAATTGCGTCGAGATTCAATTCATCGTCCTCCAGCCGACTTGTCTCCAAGGGTCTATTGCTGCCTCGGGCACCTTATGTTCGTTCTCGTGTGAGTCTAGGTGTTCGAATCAGACGGAAAATTGATAGTTAATTGTAGCGTTCATGGCCTCCTAATGACGATGGAGCACTCAAATTGCGTCGAGATTCAATACTTCGTCCTCCAGCCGACTGGTCTCCAAGGGTCTATCGTTGCCTCGGGCGCCTTTTGGTCGTTTTCCTGTTAGTCTATATTATGGAATCCGACGCAAACCTGATAGTTAATTGTAACTTTCAGGGCCTCCTAATGACGATGGAACACTCAAATTGGTTCGAGAATCAATACATCGTCCTCCAGCCGATTTGTCTCCAAGGGTCTATTGCTGCCTGTGGCACCTAATGGTCGTTCTCCTGTGTTGTCTAGATTTTCGAATCCGACGCAAAACTGATAGTTAATTGTAACGTTCAAGGCGTCCTAATGACGATGGAACACTCAAATTGCGTCGCGATTGAATTCATCGTCCTCCAGCCGACTTGATTCCTAGGGTCCATTGTTGCCTCGGGCGCCTTCTGGTCGTTCTCCTGTGGGTCTAGATTATCGAATCCGACGCAAAACTGATAGTTAATTGTAACGTTCAGGGCGTCCTAATGACGATGGATCACTCAATTTGCGTCGAGATTCAATACATCGTCCTCCAGACGACTTGTCTCCAAGGGGATATCGCTGCGTCGGGCACCATATGATCCGTCTCCTGCGAGTCTAGATTTTCAAATCCGACGCGATACTGATAGTTTATTGTAACGTTCAGGGCCTCCTAATGACGATGGAACACTCAAATTGCGTCGCGATTCAATACATTGTCCTCCAGCCGACGTGTCTCCCAAGGTCTACTGCTGCCTCGGGCACCTTATGGTCTTTCTCCTATGAGTCTAGATTATCGAATCCGACACAAAACTGATAGTAAATTGTAGCGTTCATGGCCTCCTAAAGACGAGGGAACACTCAATTTGCGTCGAGATTCAATACATCGTCCTGCAGCCGACTTGTCTCCAAGGGTCCATTGTTGCCTCGGTCGCCTAATGGACGGCCTCCTGTGAGTCTAGATTTTCGAATCCGTCGCATATCTGATAGTTAATTGTAACGTCCAGGGCCTCCTATTGACGGTGGAACACTCAAATTGCGTCGAGATTCAATTCATCGTCCTCCAGCCGACTTGTCACCAAGGGGATAGTGCTGCCTCGGGCACCTTATGGTCGTTCTCCTGTGAGTCTAGATTATCGAATCCGACGCAAAACTGATACATAAATTTAACGTTCAGGGCCTCCTAATGACGATGGAACATTCAAATTGCGTCGAGATTCAATACATCGTCCTTCAGCGGAGTTGTCTCCATGGGTCTATTGCTGCCTCGGTCACCTTATGGTCGTTCTCCTGTGACTCTAGATTTTCGAATCCGACGCAAAATTGATAGTTAATTGTAACGTTCAGGCCTCAAAATGACGATGGAGCACTCAAATTGCTTCGAGATTCGATACATAGTCCTCCAGCCACTTGTCTCCAAGGGGATATTGCTGCCTCGGGCACCATATGGTCCTTCTTCTGTGAGTCTAGATTTTCGTATCCGACGCGAAACTGATAGCTAATTGTAACGTTCAGGGCCTCCTATTGACGATGGAACACTCAAATTGCGTCGAGATTCAATTCATCGTCATCCACCCGACTTGTCTGCAAGGGTCTATTGCTGCCTCGGGCACCTTATGGTCGTTCTCCTGTGAGTCCAGATTACTATATCCGACGCAAAATGATATTTAATTGTAACGTTCAGGGCCTCCCAATGACGATGGATCACTCATATTGCGGCGAGATTCAATACATCGTCCTTCAGCCGACTTGTCTCCAAGGGGATATTGCTGCAGCGGGCACCACATGGTCCGTCTCCTGTAAGTCTACATTTTCGAATCCGACGCTAAACTGATAATTAATTGTAACGTTCAGGGCGTCCTAATGACGATGGAACACTCAAATTGCGTCGCGATTGAATTCATCGTCCTCCAGCCGACTTGTTTCCTAGGGTCCATTGTTGCCTCGGGCGCCTTCTGGTCGTTCTCCTGTGGGTCTAGATTATCGAATCCGACGCAAAACTGATAGTTAATTGTAACGTTTAGGGCCTCCTATTGACGATGGAACACTCAAATTGCGTCGAGATTCAATTCATCGTCCTCCACCCGACTTGTCTCCAAGGGTCTATTGCTGCCTCGGGCACCTTATGGTCGTTCTCCTGTGAGTCTAGATGTTCGAATCAGACGCAGAATTGATAGTTAATTGTAGCGTTCATGGCCACGTAATGACGATGGAACACTCAAATTGCGTCGAGATTCAATACTTCGTCGTCCAGCCGACTGGTCTCCAAGGGTCTATCGTTGCCTCGGGCGCCTTTTGGTCGTTTTCCTGTTAGTCTATATTATGGAATCCGACGTAAACCTGATAGTTAATTGTAACTTTCAGGGCCTCCTAATGACGATGGAACACTCAAATTGGGTCGAGAATCAATACATCGTCCTCCAGCCGATTTGTCTCCAAGGGTCTATTGCTGCCTGTGGCACCTAATGGTCGTTCTCCTGTGAGTCTAGATTTTCGAATCCGACGCAAAACTGATAGTTAATTGTAACGTTCAGGGCGTCCTAATGACGATGGAATACTCAATTTGCGTCGAGATTCAATACGACTTGTCTCCAATGGTCTATTGCTGCTTTGGGCACCTTATGGTCGTTCTCCTGTGAGTCCAGATTATCTTATCCGACGCAAAATGATAGTTAATTGTAACGTTCAGGGCCTCTTAATGACGATGGATCACTCATATTGCGTCGAGATTCAATACATCGTCCTCCAGCCGACTTGTCTCCAAGGGGATATTGCTGCCGTGGGCACCATATGGTCCGTCTCCTGTGAGTCTACATTTTCGAATCCGACGCTAAACTGATAGTTAATTGTAACGTTCAGGGCGTCCTAATGACGATGGAACACTCAAATTGCATCGCGATTGAATTCATCGTCCTCCAGCCGACTTGTTTCCAAGGGTCTATTGTGGCCTCGGACGTCTTTGGTCGTTCTCCTGAGTCTAGATTATGGATTCACACGCAAAACTGATAGTTAATTGAAACTCTCAGGGCCTACTAATGACGATGAGACACTCAAATTGCGTCGAGATTCAATACATCGGCCTCGAGCCGACTTGTCTCCCAGGGGATATTGCTGCCTCGGGCACTTTATGGTCGTTCTCCGGTGAGTATAGATTTTCGAATCCGACGCAAAACTGATAGTTAATTGTAACGTTCAGGGCCTCCTAATGACGATGGAACACTCAAATTGCGTCGAGATTCTATACACCAGCCTCCAGCCGACCTGTCACCAAGGGTCTATTGCTGCCTCGGGCACCTTGTGGTCGTTCTCCTGTGAGTCTAGATTTACGAATCCGACGCATAACTGATAGTTAATTGTAACGTTCAGGGCCTCCTAATGACGATGGAACACTCAAATTACGTCGCGATTCAATACATCGTCCTCCAGACGAGTTGTTTCCAAGTATCTATTGTGGCCTCGGGCGCCTTTTGGACGTTCTCCTGTGAGTCTAGATTATCGAATCTGACGCAAAACTGATAGTTAATTGTACCGTTCAGGGCTTCCTAATGACGATGGAACACTCAATTTGCGTCGAGATTCAATACATCGTCCTCCAGCCGAATTGTCTCCAAGGGTCTATTGCTGCCTCTGGCACCTAATGGTCGTTCTCATGTGAGTCTAGACTTTCGAATCCGACGCGAAACTGATAGTTAATTGTAACGTTCACGGCCTCCTAATGACGATGGAACACTCAAATTGCGTCGCGATTGAATTCATCGTCCTCCAGCCGACTTGTCTCCAAGGGTCCATTGTTGCCTCGGTCGCCTTTTGGACGTATTCCTGTTAGTCTACATTTTCGAATCCGTCGCATAACTGATAGTTAATTGTAACGTCCAGGGCCTCCTAATGACGGTGGAACACTCAAATTGCGTCGAGATTCAATTCATCGTCCTCCAGCCGACTTGTCACCAAGGGGATATTGCTGCCTCGGGCACGTTATCGTCCGTCTGCTGTGAGTCTAGATTTTCGAATCCGACGCGAAACTGATAGTTATGTGTAACGTTCAATGCCCCCTAACGACGACGGAACACTCAAATAGCGTCGAGATTCAATACATCGTCCCCCAGCCGACTTGTCTCCAAGGGTCTATTGCTGCCTCGGGCACCTTACGGTCGTTCTCCTGTGAGTCTAGATTATCGAATCCGACGCAAAACTGATACTTAATTTTAACGTTCACGGTCTCCTAATGACGATGGAACACTCAAATTGCGTCGAGATTCAATACATCGTCCTCCAGCCGACTTGTCTCCAAGGGTCTATTGCTGCCTCGGGCACCTTATGGTCGTTCTCCTGTGAGTCTAGATTATCGAATCCGACGCAAAACTGATACTTAATTTTAACGTTCAGGGCCTCCTAATGACGATGGAACATTCAAATTGCGTCGAGATTCATTACATCGTCCTTCAGCCGAATTGTCTCCATGGGTCTATTGCTGCCTCGATCACCTTATGGTCGTTCTCCTGTGACTCTAGATTTTCGAATCCGACGCAAAATTGATAGTTAATTGTAACGTTCAGGGCCTCAAAATGACGATGGAGCACTCAAATTGCTTCGAGATTCGATACATAGTCCTCCAGTCACTTGTCTCCAAGGGGATATTGCTGCCTCGGGCACCATATGGTCCTTCTTCTGTGAGTCTAGATTTTCGTATCCGACGCGAAACTGATAGCTAATTGTAACGTTCAGGGCCTCCAAATGAAGATGGAACACTCAAATTGCCTCGAGATTCAATACATCGTCCTTCAGCCGCCTTGTCTCCAAGGGTCTATTGCTGCCTCGGGCACCTTATGGTCGTTCTCCTGTGAGTCTAGATTTTCGAATCCGACGAAAACTGATAGTTAATTGTAACGTTCAGGGCCTCCTATTGACGATGGAACACTCAAATTGCGTCGAGATTCAATTCATCGTCATCTACCCGACTTGTCTCCAAGGGTCCATTGTTGCCTCGGTCGCCTTTTGGACGTCCTCCTGTGAGTCTACATTTTCGAATCCGTCGCATAACTGATAGTTAATTGTAACGTCCAGGGCCTCCTAATGACGGTGGAACACTCAAATTGCGTCGAGATTCAATTCATCGTCCTCCAGCCGACGTGTCTCCAAGGGGATATTGCTGCCGCGGGCACCATATGGTCCGTCTCCTGTGAGTCTACATTTTCGAATCCGACGCTAAACTGGTAGTTAATTGTAACGTTCAGGGCGTCCTAATGACGATGGAACACTCAAATTGCATCGCGATTGAATTCATCGTCCTCCAGCCGACTTGTTTCCAAGGGTCTATTGTGGCCTCGGACGCCTTTGGTCGTTCTCCTGAGTCTAGATTATGGATTCACACGCAAAACTGATAGTTAATTGAAACTCTCAGGGCCTACTAATGACGATGAGACACTCAAATTGCGTCGAGATTCAATACATCGGCGTCCAGCCGACTTGTCTCCCAGGGGATATTGCTGCCTCGGGCACTTTATGGTCGTTCTCCTGTGAGTATAGATTTTCGAATCCGACGCAAAACTGATAGTTAATTGTAACGTTCAGGGCCTCCTAATGACGATGGAACACTCAAATTGCGTCGAGATTCTATACACCAGCCTCCACCCGACCTGTCACCAAGGGTCTATTGCTGCCTCGGGCACCTTGTGGTCGTTCTCCTGTGAGTCTAGATTTACGAATGCGACGCATAACTGATAGTTAATTGTAACGTTCAGGGCCTCCTAATGACGATGGAACACTCAAATTACGTCGCGATTCAATACACCGTCCTCCAGCCGACTTGTTTATTTATTTATTTAATTATTGTTCCGTGGGTTCACATTTAGGAGAAGTCTCCTTGGTCATGGAACGAGTCAATACATGAAATTATAACACGATTGTAGAAACATATAAAATGAAATATAAGAAACATGTTCAGGCGATAAGTCATTAGTTTAAATAAAGAAAATCAAGAATGTAACACTGGAATTTGCTTAATTTTTTATCTCTTCCAGGAGCTCCTCGACAGAATAGAAGGAGTGAGCCATGAGGAAACTCTTCAGTTTGGACTTAAAAGTGTTTGGGCTACTGCTAAGATTTTTGAGTTCTTGTGGTAGCTTCTTGAAAATGGATGCAGCAGAATACTGCACTCCTTTCTGCACAAGAGTCAAGGAAGTGCATTCCACATGCAGATTTGATTTCTGCCTAGTATTAACTGAGTGAAAGCTGCTAACTCTTGGGAATAAGCTAATATTGCTAACAACAAACGACATTAAAGAAAATACATACTGTGAGGGCAATGTCAAAGTTCCCAGACTATTGAATTGGGGTCGACAAGAGGTTTTCGAACTTACACCATACATAGCTCGAACAGCCCGTTTTTGAGCCAAAAATAGCCTTTTTGAATCAGAAGAATTACCCCAAAAATAATACCATATGACATAAGCGTATGAAAATATGCGAAGTATACTACTTTTCGTGTTGAAATGTCACTTATTTCAGATACTGTTCTAATGGTAAATAAAGCGGCATTTAGTTTCTGAACTAGATCCTGAACATGGGCTTTTCACAACAGCTTACTATCTATCCATACGCCTAGGAACTTGAACTGTTCCGTCTCGCTTATAACATGCCCATTCTGTCTGATTACAATGTCAGTTCTTGTTGAATTGTGGGTTAGAAACTATAAAAACTGAGTCTTACTGTGATTTAGCATCAAATTATTTTCCACAAGCCACGAACTTATATCATGAACTACATTATTTGATAATGTTTCAATACTACACACAAGATCCTCCACTACCAAGGTGGTGTAATCAGCAAACAGAATTATTTTTGAATCACCTGTAGTACTAGAAAGCATATCATTTACATAAATAAGGAACAGCAGTGGCCCCAGCACCGACCCTTGGGGAACGCTCCATTTAACAGTGCCCCATTGGGACTGAACATTATTACCACTCTCAATATTGCGGAGGATTACCTTCTGCTTTCTGTTCTTAAAGTAGGAGGTGAACCAATTGTAAGCTACTCCCCTTACTCCATAATGTTCCAACTTCTGCAGTAATATTTTGTGGTCAACACAGTCAAAAGCCTTCGTTAAATCAAAGAAAACACCTAACGTTCGCAACCTTTTATTTAATCCGTCCAAAACCTCACAGAGAAAAGAGACTATAGCATTTTCAGTTGTTAAGCCATTTCTAAAACCAAACTGTACATTTGACAGCAATTATATGAATTTAAATGCTGCAGTAACCTTGTATATACAACCCTCTCGATAACTTTAGCAAACACCGATGGCATAGAAATAGGTCTATAATTGTCAACATTATCCCTGTCTCCCTTTTTATAAAGTGGCTTCACTACCGAGTACTTTAATCGGTCAGGAAACCGACCACTCCTAAAGGAAAAGTTACAGATATGGCTAAGTACTGAGCTAACATACGTGGAACAATACTTCAGTATTCTGCTAGATACCGCGTCATATCCATGAGAGTTCTTGGTCTTTAGTGATTTAATTATTAACTCAATCTCCTTCTTGTCAGTATCATGGAGGAGCATTTCAGGTAACAGTCTCGGAACACTTCTTTCTAAGAGCGCTATATGATTCCCTGTTGGGACTAGGTTTCTATTTAGTTCACCTGCTATATTCAGAAAGTGATTATTAAGTACTGTACATATATACGACTTATCAGTAACACGGACATCCCCACTACGCACTGATTCTACATCCCCCTTGTCTCTAAGGGGATATTGCTGCCTCGGGCACCATATAGTCCGTCTCCTGTGAGTCTAGATTCTAGAATCCGACGAAAAACTGATAGTTAATTGTAACGTTCAGGGCCTCCTAATGACGATGGAGCACTCAAATTGCGTCGAGATTCAATACATCGTTCTCCAGCCGACTTGTCTCCAAGAGGATATTGCTGCGTCGGGCACCATATGATCCGTCTCCTGCGAGTCTAGATTTTCGAATCCGACGCGATACTGATAGTTAACTGTAACGTTCAGGGCCTCCTAATGACGATGGAACACTCAAATTGCGTCGCGATTCAATACATCGTCCTCCAGCCGACTTGTCTCCAAAGGTCTATTGCTGCCTCGGGCACCTTATGGTCGTTCTCCTGTGAGTCTAGATTATCGAATCCGACGCAAAGTGATAGTTAGTTGTAACGTTCAGGGCCTCGCAATGACGATGGAACACTCAAATTTCGTCGCGATTCAATACATCGTCCTCCAGCCGACTTGTCTCCAAGGGTCTATTGTTGCCTCGGGCGAATTTTGGTCGTTCTCTTGTGAGTCTAGATTATCGAATCCGACGAAAAACTGATAGTTAATTGTAACGTTCAGGGCCTCCAATTGACGATGGATCACTCATATTGCGTCGAGATTCAATACATCGTCCTCCAGCCGACTCGTCTCCAAGGGAATATTGCTGCCGCGGGCACCATATGGTCCGCCTCCTGTGAGTCTACATTTTCGAATCCGACGCGAAACTGATAGTTAATTGTAACGTTCAGGGCCTCCTAATGACGATGGAACACTCAAATTGCGTCGCGATTGAATTCATCGTCCTCCAGCCGACTTGTTTCCTAGGGTCTATTCTTGCCTCGGGCGCCTTTTGGTCGTTCTCCTTAGTCTAGATTATGGAATCAGACGCAAAACTGATAGTTAATTGTAACGTTCAGGGCCCACTAATGACGATGAAACACTCAAATTGAGTCGAGATTCAATACATCGGCCTCCAGCCGACTTGTCTCCAAGGGTTTATTGCTGCCTCGGGCACCTTGTGGTCGTTCTCCTGTGAGTCTTGATTTACGAATCCGACGCATAACTGATAGTTAATTGTAACGTTCACGGCCTCCTAATGACGACGGAACACTCAAATTGCGTCTAGATTCAATACATCGTCCTCCAGCCAACTTGTCTCCAAGGGTCTATTGCTCAATCGGGCACCTCATGGTCGTTCTCCTGTGACTTTAGATTTTCGAATCCCACGCAAAACTGATAGTTAATTGTAACGCTCAGGGCCTCCTAATTACGATAGAACACTCAAACTGCGTCGAGATTCAATACATCGTCCTTCAGCCGAATTGTCTCCAAGGGTCTATTGCTGCCTCGGGCACCTTATGGTCGATCTCCTGTGAGTCTAGATTTTCGAATCCGACGTATAACTGATAATTAATTATAACGTTCAGGGCCTCCTAATGACGATGGAACACTCAAATTGCGTCGAGATTCAATACATCGTCCTCCAGCCGCTTGTCTCCAAGGGGATATTGCGGCCTCAGGCACCATATAGTCCGTCTCCTGTGGATCTAGACTTTCGAATCCGAAGAAAATTTGATAGTTAATTGTAACGTTCAGGGCCCCCTAATGACGATGGAGCACTCAAATTGCGTCGAGATTCAATACATCGTCCTCCAGCCGACTTGTCTCCAAGAGGATATTGCTGCCTCGGGCACCATATGGCCCGTCTCCTGTGAGTCTAGATTTTCGAATCCCACGCAATACTGATAGTTAATTGTAACGTTCAGGGCCTCCTAATGACGATGGAACACTCAAACTGCGCTGAGATTCAATACATCGTCCTTCAGCCGAATTGTCTCCAAGGGTCTATTGCTGCGTCGGGCACCATATGATCCGAGCCGGCGAGTCTAGATTTTCGAATCCGGCGCGATACTGATAGTTAATTGTAACGTTCAGGGCCTCCTAATGACGATGGAACACTCAAATTGCGTCGAGAAACAATACATCGTCCACCAGCAGACTTGTCTCCAAGGGTCTATTGCTGCCTCGGGCACCTTATAGTTGTTCTCCTGTGAGTCTAGATTTTCGAATCCGACGCAAAATGATAGTTAATTGTAACGTTCAGGGCCTCCTAATGACGATGGATCACTCAAATTGCGTCGAGATTCAATACATCGTCCTTCAGCCGATTTGTATCCAAGGGTCTATTGCTGCCTCGGGCACCTTATGGTCGATCCCCTGTGAGTCTAGATTTTCGAATCCGACGTAAAACGGATAGTTAATTGTATGTTCCGGGCCTCCTAATGACGATGGAACACTCAAATGTCGTTGAGATTCAATTCATCGTCCTCTAGCCGACTTGTCACCAAGGGGATATTGCTGCCTCGGGCACCTTATGGTCCGTCTACTGTGAGTCTAGATTTTGGAATCCGACGCGAGACTGATAGTTAATTGTAACGTTCAGGCCCTCGTAATGACGATGGAACATTCAAATTGCGTCGAGATTCAAAACATCGTCCTTCAGCCGACTTGTCTGCAAGGGTCTATTGCTGAGTCGGGCTCGTTATGGTCGTTTTCCTGTGACTCTAGATTATCGAATCCGACGCAAAACTGATAGTTAATTGTAACGTTCAGTGCCTCCTAATGACAATGGGACATTCAAATTGCGTCGCGATTCAATACATCGTCTTCCAGCCGACTTGTCCCCAAGGGTCCATTGTTGCCTCGGGCGCCTTTTGGACGTCCTCCTGTGAGTCTAGATTCTCGAATCCGTCGCATAACTGATAGTTAATTGTAACGTTCAGGGCCTCCTAATGACGGTGGAACACTCAAATTGCGTCGAGATCAATACATCGTCCTTCAGCCGACTTGTCTCGGGCACCTTATGTTCGTTCTCCAGTGAGTCTAGATTTTCGAATCCGACGAAAACTGATAGTTAATTGTAACGTTCAGGGCCTCCTAATGACGATGGAACACTCAAATTGCGTCGACATTCAATTCGTCGTCCTCCAGCCGACTTGTCTCCAAAGGTCTATTGCTGCCTCAGGCACCATATGGTCCGTCTCCTGTGACTCTAGATTTTGGAATCAGACGCAAAACTGATAGTTAATTGTAACGTTCAGGGCCTCCTAATGGCGATGGAACATTCAAATTGCGTCGCGATTCAATTCATCGTCCTCCAGCAGAATTGTTTCCAAGTGTCTATTGTTGCCTCGGGCGCCTTTTGGTCGTTCTCCTGTGAGTCTAGATTATCGAATCCGACGCAAAACTGATACTTAATTTTAACATTCAGGGCCTCCTAATGACGTTGATACACTCAAATTGCGTCGAGATTCAATACATCGTCCTCCAGCCGACTTGTCTCCTATGGGATACTGCTGCCTCGGGCACCATATGTTCCTACTTCTGTGAGTCTAGAATTTCGAATCCGTCGCATAACTGATAGTTAATTGTAACGTTCAGGGCCTCCTAATGACGATGCAACACTCAAATTGCGTCGAGATTCAATACATCGTCCTTCAGCCGACTTGTCTCGGGCACCTGATGTTCGTTCTCCAGTGAGTCTAGATTTTCGAATCCGACGAAAACTGATATTTAATTGTAACGTTCAGGGCCTCCTATTGACGATGAAACACGCAAATTGCGTCGAGATTCAATACATCGTTTTCCAGCCGAATTGTCTCCAAGGGTCTATTGCTGCCTCGGGCACCTTATGGTCGTTCTCCTGTGAGTCTAGATTATCGAATCCGACGCAAAACTGATACTTAATTTTAACGTTCAGGGCCACCTAATGACGATGGAACATTCAAATTGCGTCGAGATTCAAAACATCCTCCTTCAGCCGACTTGTCTCCAAGGGTCTATTGCTGCCTAGGGCACCTTATGGTCGTGCTCCTGTGACTCTAGATTTTCGAATCCGACGCAAAACTGATAGTTAATTGCAACGTTCACTGCCTCCTATTGACGATGGAACACTCAAATTGCGTCGAGATTCAATATATCGTCCTCCAGCCGACTTGTCTCCAAGGGCCTATTGCTGCCTCGGGCACCTTATGGTCGTTCTCCTGTGAGTCTAGATTATCGTATCCGACGCAAAACTGATAGTTTATTGTAACGTTCAGGGCCTCTTAATGACAATGGATTATTCAAACTGCGTCGCGATTCAATACATCGTCCTCCAGCCGACTTGTCTCCAAGGGTGCATTGTTGCCTCGGTCGCCTTTTGGACGTCCTCCTGTGAGTCTAGATTATCGAATCCGACGCAAAACTGACAGTTAATTGCAACGTTCACGGCCTCCTAATTACGATGGAACACTCAAATTGCGTCGAGATTCAATACATCGTCCTCCAGCCGACTTGTCTCCAAGGGTCTATTGCTGCCTCGGGCACCTTATGGTCGTTCTCCTGTGTGTCTAGATTATCGGATCCGACGCAAAACTGATACTTAATTTTAACGTTCAGGGCCTGCTAATGACGATGGAGCACAGAAATTGCTTCGAGATTCAGTACATCGTCCTCCAGCCGACTTGTCTCCAAGGGGATATTGCTGCCTCAGGCACCATATGGTCCGTCTCCTGTGAGTCTAGATTTTCGAATCCGACGCGAAACTTTTAGTTAATTGTAACATTCAGGGCCTCCTAATGACGATGGAACACTCAAATTGCGTCGAGATTCAGTACATCGTCCGCCAGCTGATTTGTCTCCAAGGGTCTATTGCTGCCTGTGGCACCTAATGGTCGTTCTCCTGTGAGTCTAGATTTTCGAATCCGATGCAAAACTGATAGTTAATTGTAACCTTCAGGGCCTCCCAACGACGATGGAACACTCAAATTGCGTCGAGATTCAATACATCGTCCTCCAGCCGACTTGTCTCCAAGGGGATATTGCTTCCTCGGGCACCATATGTTCCGTCTTCTGTGAGTCTAGATTTTCGAATCCGTCGCATAACTGATAGTTAATTGTAACGTTCAGGGCCTCTTAATGACGATGGAACACTCAAATTGCGTCGAGATTCAATACATAGTCCTTCAGGCGACTTGTCTCGGGCACCTTATGTTCGTTCTCCAGCGAGTCTAGATTTTCGAATCCGACGCAAAACTGATAGTTAATTGTAACGTTCAGGGCCTCCTAATGACGATGGACCACTCAAATTGCGTCGACATTCAAATCATCGTCCTCCAGCCGACTTGTCTCCAAAGGTCTATTGCTGCCTCTAGCACCTTATGGTCGTTCTCCTGTTAGTCTAGATGTTCGTATCCACCGCAAAACTGATGGTTAATTGTAACGTTCAGGGCCTCCTAATGACGATGGAACACTCAAACTGAGTCGCGATTCAATACATCGTCCTCCAGCCGACTTTTCTACCAAGGTCTATTGCTGCCTCGGGCACCTTATGGTCGTTCTCCTGTGAGCCTTGATTATCGAATCCGACGCAAAACTGATAGTTAATTGTAGCGTTCATGGCCTCCTAAAGACGGTGGAACACTCAAATTGCGTCGAGATTCAATACATCGTCCTCCAGCCGACTTGTCTCCAATGGGATATTGCTGCCGCGGGCACCAAATGGTCCGTCTCCTGTGAGTCCGCATTTTCGAATCCGACGCGAAACTGATAGTTAATTGTAACGTTCAGGGCTTCCTAATGACGAAGGAACACTCAAATTGCGTCGCGATTGAATTCATCGTGCTCCAGCCGACTTGTCTCCAAGGGTCCAGTGTTGCCTCGGTCGCCTTTTGGACGTCCTCCTGTGATTCTAGATTTTCGAGTCCGTCGCATAACTGATAGTTAATTGTAACGTTCAGGGCCTCCTAATGGCGATGGAACACTCAAAATGCGTCGCGATTCAATTCATCGCCCTCCAGCAGACTTGTTTCCAAGTGTCTATTGTTGCCTCGGGCGCCTTTTGGTCGTTCTCCTGTGAGTCCAGATTATCGAATCCGACGCAAAGCTGATAGTTAATTGCAACGATCACGGCCTCCTAATGACGATGGAACACTCAAATTGCGTCGAAATTCAATACATCGTCCTCCAGCCGACTTGTCTCCAAGGGTCTATTGCTGCCTCGGGCACCATATGGTCGTTCTCCTGTGAGTCTAGATTATCGAATCCGACGCAAAACTGGTAATTAATTTTAACGTTCAGGGCCTCCTAATGACGATGGAACATTCAAATTGCGTCGAGATTCAATACATCGTCCTTCTGCCGACTTGTCTCCAAGGCTCTATTGCTGCCTCGGGCACCTCATGGTCGTTCTGCTGTGACTCTAGATTTTCGAATCCGACGTAAAATTGATAGTTAATTGCAACGTTCACGGCCCCCTAATGACGATGGAACACTCAAATTGCGTCGAGATTCAATACATCGTCCTCCAGCCGACTTGTCTCCAAGGGTCTACTGCTGCCTCTGGCACCTGATGGTCGTTCTCCTGTGAGTCTAGATTTTCGAATCAGACGCGAAACTGATAGTTAATTATAACGTTCAGGAACGCCTATTGACGATGGAACACTCAAATTGTGTCGAGATTCAATACATCGTCCTCCAGCCGACTGGTCTCCAAGGGCCTTTTGTTGCCTCCGGCGCCTTTTGGTCGTTTTCTGTGAGCCTAGATTATGGAATCCGACGCAAAACTGATAGTTAATTGTAACGTTCAGGGCCTCCTTATGTCGATGGAACACTCAAATTGCGTCGAGATTAAATACAGCCGATTTGTCTCCAAGGGTCTATTGCTGCCTGTGGCACCTAATGGTCGTTCTCCTGTGAGTCTAGATCTTCGAATCCGTCGCAAAACTGATAGTTAATTGTAACGTTCAGGGCCTCCTAATGATGATGGATCACTCATATTGCGTTGAGAATCAATACATCGTCCTCCAGACGACTTGTCTCTAAGGGGATATTGCTGCCGCGGGCACCATATGTTCCGTCTCCTGTGAGTCTACATTTTCGAATCCGACGCGAAACTGATAGTTAATTGTAACGTTCAGGGTCTTCTAATGACGATGGAACACTCAAATTGCGTCGCGATTGAATTCATCGTCCTCCAGCCGACTTGTTTCCAAGGGTCTATTGCTGCCTCGGGCACGTTACGGTCATTCTCCTGTGAGACTAGATTATTGAATCCGACGCAAAACTGATAGTTAATTGCAACGATCAGGGCCTGCTAATGACGATGGAGCACCATAATTGCTTCGAGATTCAATACATCGTCCTCCAGTTGACTTGTCTCCAAGGGGATATTGCTGCCTCGGGCACCATATGTTCTGTGAGTCTAGATTTTAGTATCCGACGCGAAACTGATAGTTAATTGTAACGTTCAGGGCCTCCTAATGACGATGGAACACTCAAATTGCGTCGAGAATCAAAACATCGTCCTTCAGCCGACTTGTCTCCAAGGGTCTATTGCTGCCTCGGGCACCTTATGTTCGTTCTCCTGTGAGTCTAGATTTTCGAATCCGACGCAAAACTGATAGTTCATTGTAACGTTCAGGGCCTCCTAATGACGATGGAACACTCCAATTGCGTCGAGATTCAATTCATCGTCCTCCAGCCGACTTGTCTCCAAGGGTCTATTGCTGCCTCGGGCACCTTATGGTCGTTCTCATGTGAGTCTAGATGTTCGAATCCACCGCAAAACTGATAGTTAATTGGAACGTTCAGGACCTCCTAATGACGATGGAACACTCAAATTGCGTCGAGATTCAATACATCGTCCTCCAGCCGACTTGTCTCCAAGGGGATATTGCTGCCCTGGGCACCATATGGTTCGTCTCCCGTGAGTCTAGATTTTCGAATCAGACGTGAAACTGATAGTTAATTGCAACGGTCAGGGCCTCCTAATGACGATGGAACACTCAAATTGCGTCGCGATTCAATTCGTCGCCCTGCAGCTGACTTGTTTCCAAGTGTCTATTGTTGCCTCGCGCGCCCTTTGGTCGTTCTCCTGTGAGTCTAGATTATCGAATCTGACGCAAAACTGATAGTTAATTGCAACGTTCAAGGCCTCCTAATGACGATTTAACACTCAAATTGCGTCGAGATTCAATACATCGTCCTCCAGCCGACGTGTCTCCAAGGGTCTATTGTTGCCTCGGGCGCATTTTGGTCGTTCTCCTGTGAGTTTAGATTATCGAATCCGACGAAAAACTGATAGTAAATTGTAACGTTCAGGGCCTGCTAATGACGATGGATCACTCATATTGCGTTGAGAATCAATACATCGTCCTCCAGCCGACTTGTCTCTATTGCTGCCTCGGGCACCTTATGGTCCATCTCACGTGAGTCTAGATGTTCGAATCCACCGCAAAACTGATAGTTAATTGGAACGTTCAGGACCTCCTAATGACGATGGAACACTCAAATTGCGTCGAGATTCAATACATCGTCCTCCAGCCGACTTGTCTCCAAGGGGATATTGCTGCCTCGGGCACCTTATGTTCGTTCTCCTGTGAGTCTAGATTTTCGAATCCGACGAAAAACTGATAGTTAATTGTAACGTTCAGGGCCTCCTAATGACGATGGAACACTCCAATTGCGTCGAGATTCAATTCATAGTCTTCCAGCCGCCTTGTCACCAAGGAGATATTTCTGCCTCGGGCACCTTATCGTCCGTCTCCTGTGAGTCTAGATTTTCGAATCCAACGCGAAACTGATAGTTAATTGTAACGCTCAGGGCCCCCAAATGACGATGGAACACTCAAATTGCGTCGAGATTCTATACATCGTCCTCCAGCCGCCTTGTCTCCAAGGGGATATTGCTGCCTCGGGAACCATATGGTCCGTCTCCTGTGAGTCTAGATTTTCGAATCAGACGTGAAACTGATAGTTAATTGCAACGTTCACGGCCTCCTAATGACGATGGAACACTCAAATTGCGTCGAGATTCAATACATCGTCCTCCAGCCGACTTGTCTCCAAGGGTCTATTGCTGCCTCTGGCACCTTATGGTCGTTCTCCTGTGAGTCTAGATTTTCGAATCAGACGCGAAACTGATAGTTAATTATAACGTTCAGGAACGCCTATTGACGATGGAACACTCAAATTGTGTCGAGATTCAATACATCGTCCTCCAGCCGATTTGTCTCCAAGGGTCTATTGCTGCCTGTGGCACCTAATGGTCGTTCTCCTGTGAGTCTAGATCTTCGAATCCGTCGCAAAACTGATAGTTAATTGTAACGTTCAGGGCCTCCTAATGACGATGGAACACTCAATTTGCGTCGAGATTCAATAGATCGTCCTCCAGACGAATTGTCTCGAATGGTCTATTGCTGCCTCGGGCACCTTATGGTCGTCCTCCTGTGAGTCTAGATTATCGAATCCGACGAAAAACTGATAGTAAATTGTAACGTTCAGGGCCTCGTAATGACGATGGATCACTCATATTGCGTTGAGAATCAATACATCGTCCTCCAGCCGACTTGTCTCTAAGGGGATATTGCTGTTGCGGGCACCATATGGTCCGTCTCCTGTGAGTCTACATTTTCGAATCCGACGCGAAACTGATAGTAAATCGTAACGTTCAGGGTCTTCTAATGACGATGGAACACTCAAATTGCGTGGCGATTGAATTCATCGTCCTCCAGCTGACTTGTTTCCAAGGGTCTATTGTGGCCTCGGGCGCCATTTGGTCGTTCTCCTGAGTCTAGATTAAGGAATCAGACGCAAAACTGTTAATTGTAACGTTCAGCGCCTACTAATGACGATGAAACACTGAAATTTCGTCGAGATTCAATACCTCGGCCTCCAGCCGAATTTTCTCCAAGGGTCTATTGCAGCCTCAGGCACCTTGTGGTCGTTCACCTGTGAGTCTAGATTTTCGAATCCGACCCGAAACTGATAGTTAATTGTAACGTTCAGGGCCACCTAATGACGATGGAACACTCAAATTGCGTCGAGATTCAAAACATCGTCCTTCAGCCGACTAGTCTCCAAGTGTCTATTGTTGCCTCGGTCGCCTTTTGGCTGTCCTCCTGTGAGTCTAGATTATCGAATCCGACGCAAAACTGATAGTTAATTGCAACGTTCAGGGCCTGCTAATGACGATGGAGCACAGAAATTGCTTCGAGATTCAATACATCGTCCTCCAGTTGACTTGTATCCAAGGGGATATTGCTGCCTCGGGCACCATATGTTCCGTCTTCTGTGAGTCTAGATTTTAGGATCCGACGCGAAACTGATAGTTAGTTGTAACGTTCAGGGCCTCCTAATGACGATGGAACACTCAAATTGCGTCGAGATTCATAATATCGTACTTCAGCCGACTTGTCTCCAAAGGGATATTGCTGCCCTGGGCACCAAATGGTCCGTCTCCTGTGAGTCTAGATTTACGAATCAGACGTGAAACTGATAGTTAATTGCAACGGTCAGGGCCTCCTAATGACGATGGAACACTCAAATTGCGTCGCGATTCAATTCGTCGCCCTCCAGCCGACTTGTTTCCAAGGGTCTATTGTTGCCTCGGGCGCCTTTTGGTCGTTCTCCTGTGAGTCTAGATTATCGAATCCGACGCAAAACTGATAGTTAATTGCAACGTTCACGGCCTCCTAATGACGATGGAACACTCAAATTGCGTCGAGATTCAATACATCGTCCTCCAGCCGACTTGTCTCCAAGGGTCTATTGCTGCCTCTGGCACCTTATGGTCGTTATCCTGTGAGTCTAGATTTTCGAATCAGACGCGAAACTGATAGTTAATTATAACGTTCAGGAACGCCTATTGACGATGGAACACTCAAATTGTGTCGAGATTCAATACATCGTCCTCCAGCCGATTTGTCTCCAAGGGTCTATTGCTGCCTGTGGCACCTAATGGTCGTTCTCCTGTGAGTCTAGATCTTCGAATCCGTCGCAAAACTGATAGTTAATTGTAACGTTCAGGGCCTCCTAATGACGATGGAACAATCAATTTGCGTCGAGATTCAATACATCGTCCTCCAGACGACTTGTCTCGAATGGTGTATTGCTGCCTCGAGCACCTTATGGTCGTCCTCCTGTGAGTCTAGATTATCTTATCCGACGAAAAATGATAGTTAATTGTAACGTTCAGGGCCTCCTAATGACGATGAAACACTCAAAATTTGTCGCGATTCAATACATCGTCCTCCAGCCGACGTGTCTCCAAGGGTCTATTGTTGCCTCGGGCGCATTTTGGTCGTTCTCCTGTGAGTCTAGATTATCGAATCCGACGAAAAACTGATAGTAAATTGTAACATTCAGGGCCTCCTAATGACGATGGATCACTCATATTGCGGTGAGAATCAATTCATCGTCCTCCGGCCGACTTGTCTCTAAGGGGATATTGCTGCCGCGGGCACCATATGTTCCGTCTCCTGTGAGCCTACATTTTCGAATCCGACGCGAAACTGATAGTTAATTGTAACATTCAAGGTCTTGTAATGGCGATGGAACTCTCAAATTGCATCGCGATTGAAATCATCGTCCTCCAGCCGATTTGTTTCCAAGGGTCTATTGTGGCGTCGCTCGCCATTTGGTCGTTCTCCTGAGTCTAGATTAAGGAACCAGACGCAAGACTGATAGTTAATTGTAACGTTCAGGGCCTACTAATGACGATGAAACACTGAAATTGCGTCGAGATTCAATACCTCGGCCTCCAGCCGAATTGTCTCCAAGGGTCTATTGCAGCCTCAAGCACCTTGTGGTCGTTCCCCTGTGAGTCTAGATTTTCGAATCCAAGCCGAAACTGATAGTTAATTGTAACGTTCAGGGCGACCTAATGACGATGGAACACTCAAATTGCGTCGAGATTCAAAACATCGTCCTTCAGCCGACTAGTCTCCAAGTGTCTATTGCTGCCTCGGGCACCTTATGTTCGTTCTCCTGTGAGTCTAGATTTTCGAATCCGACTCAAGACTGACAGTTAATTGTAACGTTCAGGGCCTCCTAATGACAATGGAACATTCAAATTGCGTCGCGATTCAATACATCGTCCTCCAGCCGACTTGTCTCCAAGGGTCCATTGTTGCCACGGTCGCCTTTTGGACGTCCTCCTGTGAGTCTAGATTATCGAATCCGACGCAAAACT
This sequence comes from Schistocerca americana, assembly GCF_021461395.2. Taxonomy (NCBI): domain Eukaryota; kingdom Metazoa; phylum Arthropoda; class Insecta; order Orthoptera; family Acrididae; genus Schistocerca; species Schistocerca americana. The sequence goes on along the minus strand of NW_025725790.1, from coordinate 10,649,213 downwards.
GATAGTTAATTGCAACGTTCAAGGCCTGCTAATGACGATGGAGCACAGAAATTGCTTCGAGATTCAATACATCGTCCTCCAGTTGACTTGTCTCCAAGGGGTTATTGCTGCCTCGGGCACCATATGTTACGTCTTCTGTGAGTCTAAATTTTAGTATCCGACGCGAAACTGATAGTTAATTGTAACGTTCAGGGCCTCCTAATGACGATGGAACACTCAAATTGCGTCGAGATTCAAAACATCGTCCTTCAGCCGACTTATCTCCAAGGGTCTATTGCTGCCATGGGCACCTTATGTTCGTTCTCCTGTGAGTCTACATTTTCGAATCCGACGCAAAACTGATAGTTAATTGTAACGTTCAGGGCCTCCTAATGACGATGGAACACTCCAATTGCGTCGAGATTCAATTCATCGTCCTCCAGCCGAATTGTCTCCAAGGGTCTATTGCTGCCTCGGGCACCTTATGGTCGTTCTCACTTGAGTCTAGATGTTCGAATCCGACGCAAAACGAATAGTTAATTGTAACGTTCAGGGCCTCCTAATGACGATGGAACACTCAACTTGCGTCGTGATTCAATTCATCGTCCTCCAGCCGACTTGATTCCAAGGGTCTATTGTTGCCTCGGGCGCCTTCTGGTCGTTCTCCTGTGAGTCTAGATTATCGAATCCGACGCAAAACTGATAGTTAATTGTAACGTTCAGGGCCTCCTATTGACGATGGAACACTCAATTTATCGTCGAGATTCAATACATCGTCCTCCAGACGACTTGTCTCCAAGGTGATATTGCTCCGTCTGGCACCATATGATCCGTCTCCTGCGAGTCTAGATTTTCGAATCCCACGCGATATTGATAGTTTATTGTAACGTTCAGGGCCTCCAAATGACGATGGAACACTCAAATTGCGTCGAGATTCAATACATCGTCCTCCAGCCGACTTGTCTCCAAGTGTCTATTGCTGCCTCGGGCACCTTTTGGTCGTTCTCCTCTGAGTGTAGATTATCGAATACGGCGCAAAATGATAGTTAATTGTAACGTTCAGGGCCTCCTAATGCCGATGGAACACTCAAATTTTGTCCCGATTCAATACATCGGCCTCCAGCCGACTTGTCTCAAAGGCTCTATTGTTGCCTCGGGCGCCTTTTGGTCGTTCTCCTGTGAGTCTAGATTATCGAATCCGACGAAAAACTGATAGTTAATTGTAACGTTCAGGGCCTCCTAATGATGATGGATCACTCATATTGCGTCGAGATTCAATACATCGTCCTGCAGCCGACTCGTCTCCAAGGCGAAATTGCTGCCGCGGGCACCATATGGTCCGTCTCCTGTGAGTCAACATTTTCGAATCCGACGCGAAACTGATTGTTAATTGTAACGTTCAGGGCCTCCTAATGACGATGGAACACTCAAATTACGTCGAGATTCAATACATCGGCCTCCAGCCGACTTGTCTCCAAGGGTCTATTGCTGCCTCGGGCACCTTGTGGTCGTCCTCCTGTGAGTCTTGATTTACCAATCCGACGCATAACTGATAGCTAATAGTAACGTTCAGGGCCTCCTAATGACGATGGAACACTCATATTACGTCGAGATTCAAAATGTCGTCCTCCAGCCAACTTGTCTAAAAGGGGATATTGCTGCCTCGGGCACCTTATGGTCGTTCTCCTGTGAGTCTAGATTATCGAATCCGACGCAAAATGGTAGTTAATTGTAACGTTCAGGGCCTCCTAATGACGATGGAACATTCAAATTGCGTCGCGATTCAATACATCGTCCTCCAGCCGACTTGCCTCCAAGGGTCTATTGTTGCCTCGGGCGACTTTTGGTCGTCCTCCAGTGAGTCTAGATTTTCGAATCCTACGTATAACTGATAGTTAATCGTAACGTTCAGATCCTCCTAACGACGATGGAACACTCAAATTGCGTCGCGATTCAATACATCGCCCTCCAGCCGACTTGTCTCCAAGGGGATATTTCTGCCTCGGGCACCATATGGTCCGTCTACTGTGAGTCTATTTCTATTGTTCAGGGCCTCTTAATGACGATGGAGCACACAAATTGCGTCGATATTCAACACATCGTCCTCCAGCAGACTTGTCTCCAAGGCTCTATTGCTGCCTCGGGCACCTTATGGTCGTTCTCCTGTGAGTCTAGATTATCGAATCCGACGCAAAACTGATACTTAATTGTAACGTTCAGGGCCTCCTAATGACAATGGAACATTCAAACAGCGTCGCGAATGAATACATCGTCCTCCAGCCGACTTGTCTCCAAGGGTCTATTGTTGCCTCGGGCGCCTTTTGGTCGTCCTCCAGTGAGTCTAGATATTCGAATCCGACGCAAAACTATTGTTGCCTCGGGCGCATTTTGGTCATTCTCCTGTGAGTCTAGATTATCGAATCCGACGAAAAACTGATAGTTAATTGTAACGTTCAGGGCCTCCTAATGATGATGGATCACTCATATTGCGTCGAGATTCAATACATCGTCCTAGAGCCGACTCGTCTCCAAGGGGATATTGCTGCCGCGGGCACCATATGGTCCGTCTCCTGTGAGTCTAAATTTTTGAATCCGACGCGAAACTGATAGTTAATTGTAACGATCAGGGCCTCCTAATGACGATGGAACACTCAAATTGCGTCGCGATTGAATTCATCGTCCTCCAGCCGTCTTGCTTCCAAGGGTCTAATGTTGCCTCGGGCGCTTTTTGGTCGTTCTCCTGTGTCTAGATTATGGAAACGGACGCAAAACTGATAGTTAATTGTAACGTTCAGGGCCTACTAATGACGATGAAACACTCAAAATACGTCGAGATTCAATACATCGGCCTCCAGCCGACTTGTCTGCAAGGGTCTATTGCTGCCTCGGGCACCTTGTGGTCGTCCTCCTGTGAGTGTTGATTTATCAATCCGACGCATAACTGATAGTTAATTTGTAACGTTCAGGGCCTCCTAATGACGATGGAACACTCATATTTCGTCGAGATTCAATATATCGTCCTCCAGCCGACTTGTCTCCAAGGGGATATTTCTGCCTCGGGCACCTTATGGTCGTTCTCCTGTGAGTCTAGATTTTCGAATACGACGCAAAATGGTAGTTAATTGTAACGTTCAGGGCCTCCTAATGACGACGGAACATTCAAATTGCGTCGCGATTCAATACATCATCCTCCAGCCGACTTCTCTCCAAGGGTCTATTGTTGCCTCGGGCGACTTTTGGTCGTCCTCCAGTGAGTCTAGATTTTCGAATCCGACGTATAACTGATAGTTAATTGTAACGTTCAGGGCCTCCTAATGACGATGGAACACTCAAATTGCGTCGAGATTCAATACATCGTCTTCCAGCCGACTTGTCTCCAAGCTGATATTGCTGGCTCGGGCACCATATGGTCCGTCTACTGTGAGCCTATTTCTATTGTTCAGGGCCTCCTAATGACGATGGAACACTCAAATTGCGTCGAGATTCAATACATCGTCCTCCAGCCGACTTGTCTCCAAGGGGATATTGCTGCCTCGGGGACCATATGGTCCGTCTCCTGTGAGTCTATATTTTCAAATCCGACGCGAAACTGATAGTTAGTTGTAACGTTCATGGCCTCCTAATGACGATGGAGCACACAAATTGCGTCGAGATTCAATACATCGTCCTCCAGCCGTCTTGTCTCCAAGGGTCTATTGTTGCCTCGGGCACCTTATGGTCGTGCTCCTGTGAGTCTAGATTATCGAATCCGACGCAAAATGGTAGTTAATTGTAACGTTCAGGGCCTCCTAATGAAGATGGAACATTCAAATTGCGTCGCGATTCAATACATCGTCCTCCAGCCGACTTGTATCCCCTGCGGGTTCGGGGGTTAGAATAGGCCCGCGGTATTCCTGCCTGTCGTAAGAATCGACTACAAGGAGTCTCAAACGTTTCTTCCTTATGTGATGGTCCCCTCTCGGGTTTGACCTCCATCTATCTAAATTATTCCGAAGAGCGAGCCAATTGTGGAAGGGCGCCTTAGATGGTGCACTGTATCCTTCGTGCAATTAGACCTTTAGCCGTCTTTCTCGTCGTTGCAATGGTGTCCTGCTCGTTTTCCATCTCTTAGGCGATTACCACGCTGCACTCTGCAGTGTTTCCTTTAACTGTGACGACGACCTTGGATATTTTTGCACCTAAGATCCAGCATGGTAGCCAGTCCGTTGTGGTGGGGCCGCCATGTACCCTGTTGGTTGTAGCCCCCTGACAACACAGGGATCGCTCTACTGATGCCTGCGCCGTTACCTCCCCACGTATGCCAAGGAGTAGATGCCCATCGCCCTGGGGCATCGGGACTCCCGGCAATGGCCATCCTGCCTGGTGGCCTTTGCTGTGGCTGGGTGGCGCCCGTGGGGAGGGCCCTTGGTCGGAGTAGGTGGCATCGGGGCGGATGACCCGCAATGAAACGTGGTACATCATCTCTTGCTGGCGGCCAGCCGTCAGCAGTCTCTAAGCGTTCCAAAGCTCAATTCAAGGCTAATGTGTATGACCCCAAATCGTTCCCCTCCCTGGCCACACCATGGGAGGAACGAAGGGCTATGAATGAGAGCGAAAGATACTCGCCCCGGTATCTCGTCTGTACCAGAGCTGACGGGGAATCTTTTATGTCCGTGAAGCCTTAGTTCTTTGTAGAGCATTTAGAGGACAAGTTTGGGGAGGTGGAGGGCTTGTCCAAGATGCGGTCCGGATCGGTGTTGATAAAAACGGCATCCTCCGCCCAGTCGCGGGCCTTGCTCGCTTGTACTAAGCTGGGGGATGTCTCTGTCACTATCACGCCCCATAAGAGTCTGAACATGGTTCAGGGTATTATCTTTCACAGGGATCTCCTTTTACAGTCCGACGACGAGCTGCGCGTCAACTTGGAGCGCCGAGGTGTCCATTTCGTCCGGCGCGTCCACCGGGGTCCGAGGGATCGTCAAGTTGCCACCGGTGCCTTCATCTTGGCCTTCGAGGGTGACACGTTACCTGAGAAGGTCAAGGTGATGGTGTACCGTTGTGATGTCAAGCTGTATATCCCTCCCCCGATGCGGTGCTTCAAGTGTTGGAAGTTCGGCCACATGTCTTCACGCTGTGCGTCCGACCTCGTCTGTCGCGATTGCGGTCGACCTTCCCATCCTGATCATCCCTGTGTGCCGCCTCCAATCTGTGTGAACTGTGGTGCGCACCATCCGCCTTGCTCGCCAGACTGTCCGATTCTGCAGAAGGAGCGGAAGATCATGGAAATAAAGACTCTCGACCGCCTGACGTACACTGAGGCGAAGCGGAAATATGATCGGCTTCATCCAGTGCGCATGACAGTGTCTTATGCCGCCACTGTCACTCCTTCTCCACTTCCATCCGTTCCAGTAAGCTCTCAGAGTCGAAGTCCCACACCTGCCCCCTTGATGGGGGGGGCACTAAACCTCCTGTTGCTCCTGCTCCATCTACTTCAGGAGCAACACCCCCCCCCCCCCAACCATCGGGGACATCAGTCCCCCCTTCCCAGCCAGAGAAGCGTAAGACTTCTTCGGCTACTCTCGTAAGGAAGGGGTCCCTTGGGGACCTCCCTTCCCAAGTTCCGTCCGGTACAAAGGCCGACAGCCGCAAGTGGCTTAAACAACCGCCGGTCCCTGGTCGTAGGGACACACGGTCGTCGTCTGTCCCTGAGACCGACCCAGTTGCGCCCTCCCAGCCTGCTCCACCAAAGGCACAGCGCGAGAAGCAGAAGAAGAAGAAACTCCCCAAGGCTACCGACATTGCGGTGGCACCCATTCCACCGCTTCCTACAAGCTCTGCGTCTGAGGATGAGGTGGAGATTCTGGCGTCCGCTGAGGACATGGCTCTCGCCAGTCCCTCAGATGCAGTAGATGGCTGTTGTCCAGGTGGTGACTCAGTAGCAGCAGGGGCCCCGGAGGCGTAATCTGCCTCCCCAGTCCCTTCACGCCTTTCCCATCCATGGCTAATACCATCCTCCAGTGGAACTGCGGCGGTTTCTTCCACCATCTAGCTGAGCTCCGCCACCTTATCAGCCGTCATCCTTTCCTTTGCATTGCTCTGCAGGAAACTTGGTTTCCAGCAATGCGAACCCCCGCCCTCCGTGGCTATCGGGGTTATTTTAAGAACCGGGCAGCTTATGCAAGGGTGTCTGGTGGCGTCTGCATATATGTCCTGAACTCTCTTCACAGCGAGTTTGTGCCTCTACAAACAGCTTTAGAGGCTGTCGCTGTTCGGGTGTGGACGCCCCAGGCCATTACCGTCTGCAGTATTTACCTTCCACCTGATGGTACTGTCGCGCAGCATGTCCTGGCTGCTCTGATAGCACAACTGCCGCCACCTTCTTTGCTGCTGGGCGATTTCAATGCCCACAACCCTCTATGGGGTGGGACTGTCTCCGATGATCGTGGTCGGGCCGTGGAGCATGTGTTGGCTCAGCTCGACCTTAGCCTCTTAAACACCGGTGCTCCCACGCATTTCAGTGTGGCCCATGGCTCGTTCTCGGCCATCGATCTCTCTATTTGCAGCCCTGGACTTGTCCCATCCCTCCACTGGAGGGTGCACCCTGACCTGTGTGGTAGTGACCATTTTCCCATCTATTTGTCACTGCCACAGTGTCATTCTTCTGGGCGCTTGCCCCGCTGGGCTTTCCACAGGGCTGACTGGCCAGCTTTTACTTCCGCTGTAACCATTGCGTCTCCCCCACAGGGTGACATTGACGAGGTGGTCCGTGTTTTAACCACGTCCATCATTTCAGCGGCCGAGGCTACCATCCCCCGTTCCTCTGGCCTCCCTCGTGGTCTAGATTTTCGAATCCGACGTATAACTGATAGTTAATTGTAACGTTCAGGGCCTCCTAATGACGATGGAACACTCTAATTGCGTCGAGATTCAATACATCGTCCTCCAGCCGACTTGTCTCCAAGGGTCTATTTCTGCCTCTGGAACCATATGGTCGTGCACCTGTGAGTCTAGATTTTCGAATCCGACGCGAAACTGATAGTTAATTGTAACGTTCAGGGCCTCCTAATGACGATGGAACACTCAAATTACGTCGCGATTCAATACATCGTCCTCCAGCCGAGTTGTTTCCAAGTGTCTATTGTTGCCTCGGGCGCCTTTTGGTCGTTCTCCTGTGAGTCTAGATTATCGAATCTGACGCAAAACTGATAGTTAATTGTAACGTTCACAGCTCCTAATGACGATGGAACACTCAAATTGCGTCGAGATTAAATACATCGTCCTGCAGCCGACTTGTCTCCAAGGGTCTATTTCTGCCTCTGGCACCTTATGGTCGTGCTCCTGTGAGTCTAGATTTTCGAATCCGACGCAAAACTAATAGTTAATTGTAACGTTCAGGGCCTCCTAATGACGATGGATCACTCAAATTGCGTCGCGATTCAACACATCGTCCTCCAGAAGACTTGTCTCCAAGGGTCTTTTCTTGCATCGTGCGCCTTTTGGTCGTTCTCCTGTGAGTCTATATTATGGAATCCGACACAAAACTGATAGTTAATTGTAACGTTCAGGGCCTCCCAATGACGATGGATCACTCAAATTGCGTCGCGTTTCAAAACATCGTCCTCCAGCCGACTTGTCTCCAAGGGTCTATTGTTGCCTCGGGCGCCTTTTGGTCGTTCTCCTGTGAGTCTAGATTATGGTATCCAACGCAAACCTGATAGTTAATTGTAACGTTCAGGGCCTCCTAATGACGATGGAACACTCAAATTGCAACGAGATTCAATACATCGGCCTCCAGCCGACTTGTCTCCATGGGTCTATTGCTAACGCGGGCACCTTGTGAGTCTAGATTTACGAATCCGACGCATAACTGATAGTTCATTGTAACGTTCAGGGCCTCCCAATGACGATGGATCACTCAAATTGCGTCGAGATTCAATACATCGTCCTCCAGGGGACTTGTCTCCAAGGCTCTGTTGCTGCCCCGGGCACCGTATGGTCGTTCTCCTGTGAGTCTAGATTATCGAATCCGACGCAAAACTGATACTTAATTGTAACGTTAAGGCCTCCTAATGACGATGGAACATTCAAACTGCGTCGCGAATCAATACAGCGTCCTCCAGCCGACTTGTCTCCAAGGGTCTATTGCTGCCTCGGGCGCCTTTTGGTCGTCCTCCAGTGAGTCTAGATATTCGAATCCGACGCATAACTGATAGTTAATTGTAACGTTCAGGGCCTCCTAATGACGATGGAACACTCAAATTGCGTCGAGATTCAATACATCGTCCTCCAGCCGACTTGTCTCCAAGGGTCTATTGCTGCCTCGGGCACCTTATGGTCGTTCTCCTGTGAGTCTAGATTATCGAATCCGACGCAAAATGGTAGTTAATTGTAACGTTCATGGCCTCCTAATGACGATGCAACATTCAAATTGCGTCGCGATTCAATACATCGTCCCCCAGCCGACTTGTCTCCAAGGGTCTATTGTTGCCTCGGGCGACTTTTGGTCGTCCTTCAGTGAGACTAGATTTTCGAATACGACGTATAACTGATAGGTAATTGTAACGTTCAGGGCCTCCTAATGACGATGGAACACTCTAATTGCGTCGAGATTCAATACATCGTCCTCCAGCCGACTTGTCTCCAAGGGTCTATTTCTGCCTCTGGCACCTTATGGTCGTGCTCCTGTGAGTCTAGATTTTCGAATCCGACGCAAAACTGATAGATAATTGTAACGTTTAGGGCCTCCTAATGACGATGGATCACTCAAATTGCGTCGCGATTCAACACATCGTCCTCCAGCCGACTTGTCTCCAATGGTCTTTTCTTGCATCGTGCGCCTTTTGGGCGTTCTCCTGTGAGTCTAGATTATGGAATCCGACACAAAACTGATAGTTAATTGTAACGTTCAGGGCCTCCCAATGACGATGGATCACTCAAATTGCGTCGCGTTTCAAAACATCGTCCTCCAGCCGACTTGTCTCCAAGGGTCTATTGTTGCCTCGGGCGCCTTTTTGTCGTTCTCCTGTGAGTCTGAGTTATGGTATCCAACGCAAACCCGATAGTTAATTGTAACGTTCAGGGCCTCCTAATGACGATGGAACACTCAAATTGCAACGAGATTCAATACATCGGCCTCCAGCCGACTGGTCTCCATGGGTCTATTGCTGCCGCGGGCACCTTGTGGTCGTTCTCCTGTGAGTCTAGATTTACGAATCCGACGCATAACTGATAGTTAATTGTAACGTTCAGGGCCTCCCAATGACGATGGATCACTCAAATTGCGTCGAGATTCAATACATCGTCATCCAGCCGACTTGTCTCCAAGGCTCTATTGCTACCTCGGGCACCTTATGGTCGTTCTCCTGTGAGTTTAGATTATCGAATCCGACGCAAAACTGATACTTAGTTGTAACGTTAAGGCCTCCTAATGACGATGGAACACTCAAATTGCGTCGAGATTCAATACATCGTCCTCCAGCCGACTTATCTCCAAGGGGATATTGCTTCCTCGGGGACCATATGGTCCGTCTCCTGTGAGTCTAGATTTTCAAATCCGACGCGAAACTGTTAACTAGTTGTAACGTTCATGGCCTCCTAATGACGATGGAGCACACAAATTGCGTCGAGATTCGATACATCGTCCTCCAGCCAACTTGTCTCCGAGGGTCTATAGCTGCCTCGGGCACCTTATGGTCGTTCTCCTGTGACTCTAGATTGTCGAATCCGACGCAAAAAGGTAGTTAATTGTAACGTTCAGGGCCTCCTAATGACGAAGGAACATTCAAATTGCGTCGCGATTCAATACATCGTCCGCCGGCCGACTTGTCTCCAAGGGTCTATTGTTGCCTCGGGCGACTTTTGGTAGTCCTCCAGTGAGTCTAGATTTTCGAATCCGACGTATAACTGACAGTTAATTGTAACGTTCAGGGCCTCCTAATGACGATGGAACACTCAAATTGCGTCGAGATTCAATACATCGTCCTCCAGGGGACTTGTCTCCAAGGGGATATTGCTGCCTCGGGCACCAAATGGTCCGTCTACGGTGAGTCTAGACTTTCAAATCCGATGCGAAAATGATAGTTAATTGGAACGTTCAGGGCCTCCTAATGACGATGGAACACTCAAATTGCGTCGATATTTAATACATCGTCCTCCAGCCGACTTGTCTCCAAGGGGATATTGCTGCCTAGGGGAACCTTACGGTCGTTCTCCTGTGAGTCTAGATTTTCGAATCCGACGCAAAACTGATAGTTGATTGTAACGTTCAGGACCTCCTAATAACGATGGAACACTCAAATTGCGTCGAGATTCAATACTTCGTCCTCCAGCCGACTTGTCTCCAAGAGGATATTGCTGCCTCGGGCACCATATGGTCCGTCTCCTGTGAGTCTAGATTTTCGAATCCGACGCGAAACTGATAGATAGTTGTAACGTTCTGGGCCTCCTAATGAGGATGGAACACTCAAATTACGTCGCGATTCAATACATTGTCCTCCAGCCGAGTTGTTTCCAATTGTCTATTGTTCCCTCGGGCGCCTTTTGGTCGTTCTCCTGTGAGTCTAGATTATCGAATCTGACGCAAAACTGATTGTTAATTGTAACGCTCACAGCTCCTAATGACGATTGAACACTCAAATTGCGTCGAGATTAAATACATCGTCCTCCAGCCGAATTGCCTCCAAGGGTCTATTTCTGCTTCTGGCACCTTATGGTCGTGCTCCTGTGAGTCTAGATTTTCGAATCCGACGTGAAACTGATAGTTAATTGTAACGTTCAGGGCCTCCTATTGACGATGGATCACTCAAATTGCGTCGCGATTCAATACATCGTCCTCCAGCCGCCTTGTCTCCAAGGGTCTATTCTTGCATCGTGCGCCTTTTGGTCGTACTCCTATGAGTCTAGATTATGGAATCCGACGCAAAACTGATATTTAATTGTAACGTTCAGGGCCTCCTAATGACGATGGATCACTCAAATTGCGTCGAGATTAAATACATCGTCCTCCAGCCGACTTGTCTCCAAGGGGATATTGCTGCCTCGGGCACTTTGTGGTCCGTCTCCTGTGAGACTAGATTTTCGAATCCGACGCAAAACTGATAGTTAATTGTAACGTTCAGGGCCTCCTAATGACGATGGAAAATTCATATTACGTCGAGATTCAATATATCGTCCTCCAGCCGACTTGTCTCCAAGGGTCTATTGCTGGCTCGGGCACCTTATGGTCGTTCTCCTGTGAGTCTAGATTATCGAATCCGACGCAAAATGATATGCAATAGTAACGTTCAGGGCCTGCTAATGACGATCTAACACTCAAATTCCGTCGCGATTCAAAACATCGTCCTCCAGCCGACTTGTCTCCAAGGGTCTATTGCTGCCTCGGGCACCTTATTGCCGTTCTCCTGTGAGCCTAGATTGTCGAATCCGACGCAAAACTGATAGTTAATTGTAATGTTCAGGGCCTCCTAATGACGATGGAACACTCAAATTGCGTCGAGATTCAATACATCGTCCTTCAGCTGACTTGTCTCCAAGTGTCTATTGCTGCCTCGGGCACTTTATGGTCGTTCTCCTGTGAGTCTGGATTTTCGAATCCGACGCAAAATTATTTCTAACGTTCAGGGCCTCCTAATGACGATGGAGCACACAAATTGCATCGAGATTCAATACTTCGTCCTCCAGCCGACTTGTCTCCAAGTGTCTATAGCTGCCTCGGGCAACTTATGGTCGTTTTCCTGTGAGTCTAGATTATCGAATCCGACGCAAAACTGATACTTAATTGTAGCGTTCAGAGCCTCCTAATGACGAAGGAACATTCAAATTGCGTCACGATTCAATACATCGTCCTCCAGCCGACTTGTCTCCAAGGATCTATTGCTACCTCGGGCACCTTATGGTCGTTCTCCTGTGAGTCTAGGTTATCGAATCCGACGCAAAACTGATAATTAATTGTAACGTTCAGTTCCTTCTAATGACGATGGAACATTCAAACTGCGTCGCGAATCAATACATCGTCCTCAAGGCGACTTGTCTCCAAGGGTCTATTGTGGCCTCGGGCGCCTTTTGGTCGTCCTCCAGTGAGTCTAGATATTCGAATCCGACGCATAACTGATAGTTAATTGTAACGTTCAGTGCCTCCTAATGACGTTGGAATACTCAAATTACGCCGAGATTCAATACATCGTCCTCCAGCCGACTTGTCTCCACGGGGATTTTGCAGCCTCGGGGACCATATGGTCCGTCTCCTGTGAGTCTAAATTTACGAATCCGACGCGAAACTGAAGGTTAGTTGTAACGTTCATGGCCTCCTAATGACGATGGAGCACACAAATTGCGTCGAGATTCAATACTTCGTCCTCCAGCCGACTTGTCTCCAAGTGTCTATAGCTGCCTCGGGCAACTTATGGTCGTTCTCCTGTGAGTCTAGATTATCGAATCCGACGCAAAACTGATACTTAATTGTAGCGTTCAGGGCCTCCTAATGACGAAGGAACATTCAAATTGCGTCACGATTCAATACATCGTCCTCCAGCCGACTTGTCTCCAAGGATCTATTGTTGCCTCGGGCGCCTTTTGGTCGTCCTCCAGTGAGTCTAGATATTCGTATCCGACGCATAACTGATAATTAATTGTAACGTTCAGGGCCTCCTCATGACGATGGAACACTCAAATTGCGTCGTGATTCAATACATCGTCCTCCAGCCGACTTGTCACCAAGGGGATATTGCTGCCTCGGGCACCTAATGGTCGCTCTCCTGTGAGTCTAGATTTTCGAATCCGACGCATAACTGATAGTTAATTGTAACGTTCATGGCCTCCTAATGTCGATGGAACACTCAAATTGCGTCTAGATTCAATACATCGTCCTCCAGCCGACTTGTCTCCAAGGGGATATTGCTGCCTCGGGCACCATATGGTCCGTCTCCTGTGAGTCCAGGTTTCGAATCCGACGTGAAACTGATAGTTAATTGTAACGTTGAGGGCCTCCTAATGACGATGGAAGGCTCAAATTGCGTCGCGATTCAATACATCGTCCTCAAGCCGACTTGTCTCCAAAAGGTCTATTGTTGCCTCTTGCGCCTTTTGGTCGTTCTCCTGTGAGTCTAGATTATGGAATCCGACGCTAAACTGATAGTTAATTGTAACGTTCAGGGCCTCCTAATGTCGGTGGAACACTCAAATTCCGTCGAGATTCAATACATCGTCCTCCAGCCGACTTGTCTCCAAGGGGATATTGCTGCCTCGGGAACCTTATGATCCGTCTCCTGTGAGAATAGATTTTCGAATCCGACGAAAAACTGTTGATTAATTGTAATGTTTAGGGCCACCTAATGACGATGGAACACTCAAATTGCGTCGCGATTCAATACATCGTCCTCCAGCCGATTTGTCTCCAAGGGTCTATTACTGCCTGTGGCATCTAATGGTCGTTCTCCTGTGAGTCTAGATTTTCGAATCCGACGCAAAACTGATAGTTAATTGTAACGTTCAGGGCCTCCTAATGACAATGGAACACTCTATTTGCGTCGAGATTCAATACATCGTCCTCCGACTGACTTGTCTCCAAGGGGATATTGCTGCGTCGGGCACCATATGATCCGTCTCCCGTGAGTCTAGAATTTCGAATCCGACGCGATACTGATAGTTTATTGTAACTTTCAGGGCCTCCTAATGTCGATGGAACACTCAAATTGCGTCGAGATTAAATTCATCGGCCTCCAGCCGACTTGTCTCCAAGGGTCTATTGCTGCCTCGGGCACCTTGTGGTCGTTGTCCTGTGAGTCTAGATTTACGAATCCGTTGCATATCTTATAGTTAATTGTAACGTTCAGGGCCTCCTAATGACGATGGAACACTCAAATTGCGTCGCGATTCAAAACATCGTCCTCCAGCCGACTTGTCTCCAAGGGTCTATTGCTGCCTCGGGCACCTTATTGCCGTTCTCCTGTGAGCCTAGATTGTCGAATCCGACGCAAAACTGATAGTTAATTGTAATGTTCAGGGCCTAATAATGACGATGGAACACTCAAATTGCGTCGAGATTCAATACATCGTCCTTCAGCTGACTTGTCTCCAAGTGTCTATTGCTGCCTCGGGCACTTTATGGTCGTTCTCCTGTGAGTCTGGATTTTCGAATCCGACGCAAAATTATTTCTAACGTTCAGGGCCTCCTAATGACGATGGAGCACACAAATTGCATCGAGATTCAATACTTCGTCCTCCAGCCGACTTGTCTCCAAGTGTCTATAGCTGCCTCGGGCAACTTATGGTCGTTCTCCTGTGAGTCTAGATTATCGAATCCGACGCAAAACTGATACTTAATTGTAACGTTCAGTTCCTTCTAATGACGATGGAACATTCAAACTGCGTCGCGAATCAATACATCGTCCTCCAGGCGACTTGTCTCCAAGGGTCTATTGTGGCCTCGGGCGCCTTTTGGTCGTCCTCCAGTGAGTCTAGATATTCGAATCCGACGCATAACTGATAGTTAATTGTAACGTTCAGTGCCTCCTAATGACGTTGGAATACTCAAATTGCGCCGAGATTCAATACATCGTCCTCCAGCCGACTTGTCTCCACGGGGATTTTGCAGCCTCGGGGACCATATGGTCCGTCTCCTGTGAGTCTAAATTTACGAATCCGACGCGAAACTGAAGGTTAGTTGTAACGTTCATGGCCTCCTAATGACGATGGAGCACACAAATTGCGTCGAGATTCAATACTTCGTCCTCCAGCCGACTTGTCTCCAAGTGTCTATAGCTGCCTCGGGCAACTTATGGTCGTTCTCCTGTGAGTCTAGATTATCGAATCCGACGCAAAACTGATACTTGATTGTAGCGTTCAGGGCCTCCTAATGACGAAGGAACATTCAAATTGCGTCACGATTCAATACATCGTCCTCCAGCCGACTTGTCTCCAAGGATCTATTGTTGCCTCGGGCGCCTTTTGGTCGTCCTCCAGTGAGTCTAGATATTCGAATCCGACGCATAACTGATAATTAATTGTAACGTTCAGGGCCTCCTCATGACGATGGAACACTCAAATTGCGTCGTGATTCAATACATCGTCCTCCAGCCGACTTGTCACCAAGGGGATATTGCTGCCTCGGGCACCTAATGGTCGCTCTCCTGTGAGTCTAGATTTTCGAATCCGACGCATAACTGATAGTTAATTGTAACGTTCATGGACTCCTAATGTCGATGGAACACTCAAATTGCGTCTAGATTCAATACATCGTCCTCCAGCCGACTTGTCTCCAAGGGGATATTGCTGCCTCGGGCACCATATGGTCCGTCTCCTGTGAGTCCAGGTTTCGAATCCGACGTGAAACTGATAGTTAATTGTAACGTTGAGGGCCTCCTAATGACGATGGAAGGCTCAAATTGCGTCGCGATTCAATACATCGTCCTCCAGCCGACTTGTCTCCAAAAGGTCTATTGTTGCCTCTTGCGCCTTTTGGTCGTTCTCCTGTGAGTCTAGATTATGGAATCCGACGCTAAACTGATAGTTAATTGTAACGTTCAGGGCCTCCTAATGTCGATGGAACACTCAAATTCCGTCGAGATTCAATACATCGTCCTCCAGCCGACTTGTCTCCAAGGGGATATTGCTGCCTCGGGAACCTTATGATCCGTCTCCTGTGAGAATAGATTTTCGAATCCGACGAAAAACTGTTGGTTAATTGTAATGTTTAGGGCCACCTAATGACGATGGAACACTCAAATTGCGTCGCGATTCAATACATCGTCCTCCAGCCGACTTGTCTCCAAGGGTCTATTCTTGCATCGTGCGCCTTTTGGTCGTACTCCTGTGAGTCTAGATTATGGAATCCGACGCAAAACTGATATTTAATTGTAACGTTCAGGGCCTCCTAATGACGATGGATCACTCAAATTGCGTCGAGATTAAATACATCGTCCTCCAGCCGACTTGTCTCCAAGGGGATATTGCATCCTCGGGCACTTTGTGGTCCGTCTCCTGTGAGACTAGATTTTCGAATCCGACGCAAGACTGATAGTTAATTGTAACGTTCAGGGCCTCCTAATGACGATGGAACATTCATATTACGTCGAGATTCAATATATTGTCCTGCAGCCGACTTGTCTCCAAGGGGATATTGCTGCCAGGGCACCTTATGATCGTTCTCCTCTGAGTCTACATTTTCGAATCCGACGCAAAACTGATAGTTATTTGTAACGTTCAGGGCCTCCTAATGACGATGGAACACTTAAATTACGTCGCGATTCAATACATCGTCCTCCAGCCGACTTGTCTCCAAGGGTCTATTGCTGGCTCGGGCACCTTATGGTCGTTCTCTTGTGAGTCTAGATTATCGAATCCGACGCAAAATGATATGTAATAGTAACGTTCAGGGCCTGCTAATAACGATGGAACTCTCAAATTCCGTCGCGATTCAAAACATCGTCCTCCAGCCGACTTGTCTCCAACTGGATATTGCTGCCTCGGGCACCATATGGTCCGTCTCCTGTGAGTCTAGATTTTCGAATCCGACGCGAAACTGATAGTTAATTGTAACGTTCAGGGCCACCTAATAACGATGGAACACTCACATTACGTCGAGATTCTTATATATCGTCCACCAGCCGACTTGTCTCCAAGGGGATATTGCTGCCTCGGGCACCTTATTGCCGTTCTCCTGTGAGCCTAGATTGTCGAATCCGACGCAAAACTGATAGTTAATTGTAATGTTCAGGGCATCCTAATGACGATGGAACACTCAAATTGCGTCGAGATTCAATACATCGTCTTTCAGCTGACTTGTCTCCAAGTGTCTATTGCTGCCTCGGGCACTTTATGGTCGTTCTCCTGTGAGTCTGGATTTTCGAATCCGACGCAAAACTATTTCTAACGTTCAGGGCCTCCTAATGACGATGGAGCACACAAATTGCGTCGAGATTCAATACATCGTCCTCCAGCCGACTTGTCTCCAAGGATCTATTGCTGCCTCGGGCACCTTATGGTCGTTCTCCTGTGATTCTAGGTTATCGATTCCGACGCAAAACTGATACTTAATTGTAACGTTCAGTTCCTTCTAATGACGATAGAACATTCAAACTGCGTCGCGAATCAATACATCGTCCTCCAGGCGACTTGTCTCCAAGGGTCTATTGTGGCCTCGGGCGCCTTTTGGTCGTCCTCCAGTGAGTCTAGATACTCGAATCCGACGCATAACTGATAGTTAATTGTAACGTTCAGGGCCTCCTAATGACGTTGGAATACTCAAATTGCGCCGAGATTCAATACATCGTCCTCCAGCCGACTTGTCTCCACGGGGATTTTGCAGCCTCGGGAATCTTATGATCCGTCTCCTGTGAGAATAGATTTTCGAATCCGACGCAAAACTGATGGTTAATTGTAGCGTTCAGGGCCTCCTAATGACGAAGGAACATTCAAATTGCGTCACGATTCAATACATCGTCCTCCAGCCGACTTGTCTCCAAGCATCTATTGTTGCCTCGGGCGCCTTTTGGTCGTCCTCCAGTGAGTCTAGATATTCGAATCCGACGCATAACTGATAGTTAATTGTAACGTTCAGGGCCTCCTCATGTCGATGGAACACTCAAATTGCGTCTAGATTCAATACATCGTCCTCCAGCCGACTTGTCTCCAAGGGGATATTGCTGCCTCGGGCACCATATGGTCCGTCTCCTGTGAGTCCAGGTTTCGAATCCGACGTGAAACTGATAGTTAATTGTAACGTTGAGGGCCTCCTAATGACGACGGAAGGCTCAAATTGCGTCGCGATTCAATACATCGTCCTCCAGCCCATTTGTCTCCAAGGGTCTATTACTGCCTGTGGCACCTAATGGTCGTGCTCCTGTGAGTCTAGATTTTCGAATCCGACGCAAAACTGATAGTTAATTGTAACGTTCAGGGCCTCCTAATGACGATGGAACACTCTATTTGCGTCGAGATTCAATACATCGTCCTCCGCCTGACTTGTCTCCAAGGGGATATTGCTGCGTCGGGCACCATATGATCCGTCTCCAGTGAGTCTAGAATTTCGAATCCGACGCGATACTGATAGTTTATTGTAACTTTCAGGACCTCCTAATGTCGATGGAACACTCAAATTGCGTCGAGATTAAATACATCGGCCTCCAGCCGACTTGTCTCCAAGGGTCTATTGCTGCCTCGGGCACCTTGTGGTCGTTGTCCTGTGAGTCTAGATTTACGAATCCGTTGCATATCTTATAGTTAATTGTAACGTTCAGGGCCTCCTAATGCCGATGAAACACTCAAATCAGGTCGAGATTCAATATATCGTCCTCCAGCCGATTTGTACCCAAGGGGATATTGCTGCCTCTGGAACCTAATGGTCGTTCTCCTGTGAGTCTAGATTTTCGAATCTGACGCAAAACTTAGAGTTAATTATAACGTTCAGGGCCCCCTAATGACAATGGAACACTCAAATGACGTCGAGATTCAATAAATCGTATTCCAGGCGACTTGTCTCCAAGGGTCTATTGCTGCCTCGGGCACCTTATGATCGTTCTCCTCTGAGTCTAGATTTTCGAATCCGACGCATAACTCATAGTTAATTGTAACGTTCAGTGCCTCCTAATTACGGTGGAACACTCATATTACGTCGAGATTCAATATATCGTCCTCCAGCCGACTTGTCTCCAAGGGGATATTGCTGCCAGGGCACCTTATGGTCGTTCTCCAGTGAGTCTAGATTATTGAATCCGATGCAAAACTGTTAGTTAATTATAACTTTCAGGGATTCCTATTGACGATGGAACACTCAAATTACGTCGAGATTCAATACATCGTCCTCCAGCCGACTTGTCTCCAATGTTCTATTGCTGCCTCGGGCACCTTGTGGTCGTTCTCCTGTGAGTCTAGATTATCGAATCCGACGCAAAACTGATAGTTAATTGTAACGTTCACGGCTCCTAATGACGATGAAACACTCAAATTGCGTCGAGATTCAATACATTGTCCTCCAGCAGACTTGTCTCCAAGGGTCTATTGCTGCCTCGGGCACCTTGTGGTCGTTCTCATGTGAGTCTAGATTTACGAATCCGACGCATAACTTATAGTTAATTGTAACGTTCATGGCCTCCTAATGACGATGGAACACTCAAATTAGGTCGAGATTCAATATATCGTCCTCCAGCCGACTTGTCTCCAAGGGGATATTGCTGCCTCGGGCAACTTATGGTCGTTCTCCTGTGAGTCTAGATTTTCGAATCCGACGCAAAACTGAGAGTTAATTATAACGTTCAGGGCCCCCTAATGACGATGGAACACTCAAATAGCTTCGAGATTCAATACATCGTCCTCCAGCCGACTTGTCTCCAAGGGTCTACAGCTGCCTCTGGCATCATATGGTCGTGCTCCTGTGAGTCTAGACTTTCGAATCCGACGCGAAACCGACAGTTAATTGTAACGTTCATGGCCTCCTAATGACGATGGAACACTCAAATTAGGTCGAGATTCAATATATCGTCCTCCAGCCGACTTGTCTCCAAGGGGATATTGCTGCCTCGGGCAACTTATGGTCGTTCTCCTGTGAGTCTAGATTTTCGAATCCGACGCAAAACTGAGAGTTAATTATAACGTTCAGGGCCCCCTAATGACGATGGAACACTCAAATAGCTTCGAGATTCAATACATCGTCCTCCAGCCGACTTGTCTCCAAGGGTCTACAGCTGCCTCTGGCATCATATGGTCGTGCTCCTGTGAGTCTAGACTTTCGAATCCGACGCGAAACCGACAGTTAATTGTAACGTTCTGGAACTCCTAATGACGATGAAACACTCAAATTGCGTCGAGATTCAATACATTGTCCTCCAGCTGACTTGTCTCCAAGGGTCTATTGTTTCCTCGGGCGCCTTTTGTTCGTTCTCCTGTGAGTCGAGTTTATGATCCGTCTCCTGTGAGTCTAGATTTTCGAATCCGACGCGATACTGATAGTTAATTGTAACTTTCAGGGAATCCTAATGTCGATGGAACACTCAGATTGCTTCGAGATTCAATACATCGGCCTCCAGCTGACTTGTCTCCAAGGGTCTATTGCTGCTTCGGGCACCTTGTGGTTGTTCTCCAGCGAGTCTAGATTTTCGAATCCGGCGTATAACAGTTAGTTAATTGTAACTTTCAGGGCCTCCTAATGTCGATGGAACACTCAAATTGCGTTAAGAATCAGTACATCGGCCTCCAGCCGACTTGTCTCCAAGGGTCTATTGCTGCCTCGGGCACCTTGTGGTCGTTCTCCTGTGAGTCTAGATTTACGAATCCGAAGCATAACTGATAGTTAATTGTAACGTTCAGGGCCTCCTAATGACGATGGAACACTCAAATTGCGTCGAGAATCAATACATCGCCCTTCAGCCGACTTGTCTCCAAGGGTCTATTGCTGCCTCGGGCACTTTATGGTCGTTCTCGTGTGAGTCTAGATTTTTGAATCCGACGCAAAACTGATAGTTAATGACAACGTTCAGGGCCACCTAATGACGTTGGGTCACTCAAATTGCGTCGCGAGTCAATACATCGCCCTTCAGCCGACTTGTCTCCAAGGGTCTATTGCTGCCTTGGGCACCTTATTGTCGTTCTCCTGTGAGTCTAGATTGTCGAATCCGACGCAAACCTGATAGTTAATTTTAACGTTCAGGGCCTCCTAATGACGATGGAACACTCAAATTGCGTCGAGATTCAATACATAGTCCTCCAGACGGCTTGTCTCTAAGGGGATATTGCTGCCTCGGGCACCATATAGTCCGTCTCCTGTGAGTCTAGATTTTCGAATCCGACGCGAAACTGATAGTTAATTGTAACGTTTAGGGCCTCCTAATGACGATGGAACACTCAAATTGCGTCGAGATTCAATACATCGTCCTTCAGCCGACTTGTCTCCAAGGGTCTATTGCTGCCTCGGTGCCCTTATGGTCGTTCTCCTGTGAGTCTAGATTTTTGAATCCGACGCAAAACAGATAGTTAATGTCGATGCAACACTAAAATTACGTCGATACATCGTCCTCCAGCCGATTTGTCTCCAAGGGGATATTGCTGCCTCGGGCACCATATGGTCCGTCTCCTGTGAGTGTAGATTTTCGAATCCGACGTGAAACTGATAGTTAATTGTAACGTTCAGGGCCTCATAATGACGAAGGAACACTCAAATTGCGTCGCGATTCAATACATCGTCCTCCAGGCGACTTGTTTCCAAGGGTCTATTGTTGCCTCGGGCGCCATTTGGTCGTTCTCCTGTAGGTCTAGATTGTCGAATCCGACGCAAAACTGATAGTTAATTGTAACGTTCACGGCTCCTAATGACGATGGAACACTGAAATTGCGTCGAGATTCAATACATCGTCCTCCAGCCGACTTGTCTCCAAGGGTCTATTGCTGTCTCTGCACCTTATGGTCGTGCGCCTGTGAGTCTAGATTTTCGAATCCGACGCGAAACTGATGGTTAATTGTATCGTTCAGGACCTCCTAATGACGATGGAATACACAAATTGCGTCACGGTTCAATACATTGTCCTCCAGCCGACTTGACTCCAAGGGTCAATTGTTGTCTTGGCCGCCGTTTGGTTGTTCTCCTGTGAGTCTAGATTATGGAATCCGACGGAAAACTGATAGTTAATTTTAACGTTCAGGGCCTCCTAATGACGATGGAACACTCAAATTGGGTCGCGATTCAATACATCGTCCTCCAGCCGATTTGTCTCCAAGGGTTTATTGCTGCCTGTGGCACCTAATGGTCGATCTCCTGTGAGTCTAGATTTTCGAATCCGACGAAAAAATGATAGTTAATTGTAACGTTCAGGGCCTCCTGATGACGATGGATCACTCATATTGCGTCGGGATTCAATACATCGTCCTCCAGCCGACTTGTCTCCAAGGGTCTATTGTTGCCTCTTGCGCCTTTTGGTCGTTCTCCTGTGAGTCTAGATTATGGAATCCGACGCTAAACTGATAGTTAATTGTAACGTTCAGGGCCTCCTAATGTCGATGGAACACTCAAATTCCGTCGAGATTCAATACATCGTCCTCCAGCCGACTTGTCTCCAAGGGGATATTGCTGCCTCGGGAACCTTATGATCCGTCTCCTGTGAGAATAGATTTTCGAATCCGACGAAAAACTGTCGGTTAACTGTAATGTTTAGGGCCACCTAATGACGATGGAACACTCAAATTGCGTCGCGATTCAATACATCGTCCTCCAGCCGATTTGTCTCCAAGGGTCTAATACTGCCTGTGGCATCTAATGGTCGTTCTCCTGTGAGTCTAGATTTTCGAATCCGACGCAAAACTGATAGTTAATTGTAACGTTCAGGGCCTCCTAATGACAATGGAACACTCTATTTGCGTCGAGATTCAATACATCGTCCTCCGACTGACTTGTCTCCAAGGGGATATTGCTGCGTCGGGCACCATATGATCCATCTCCCGTGAGTCTAGAATTTCGAATCCGACGCGATACTGATAGTTTATTGTAACTTTCAGGGCCTCCTAATGTCGATGGAACACTCAAATTGCGTCGAGATTAAATTCATCGGCCTCCAGCCGACTTGTCTCCAAGGGTCTATTGCTGCCTCGGGCACCTTGTGGTCGTTGTCCTGTGAGTCTAGATTTACGAATCCGTTGCATATCTTATAGTTAATTGTAACGTTCAGGGCCTCCTAATGACGATGAAACACTCAAATTAGGTCGAGATTCAATATAACGTCCTCCAGCCGATTTGTATCCAAGGGGATATTGCTGCCTCTGGCACCTTATTGTCGTGCTTCTGTGAGTCTAGATTTTCGAATCCGACGCGAAACTGATAGTTAATTGTAACGTTCAGGGCCTCCTAATGACGATGGATCACTCAAATTGCGTCGCGATTCAATACATCGTCCTCCAGCCGACTTGTCTCCAAGGGTCTATTCTTGCATCGTGCGCCTTTTGGTCGTACTCCTGTGAGTCTAGATTATGGAATCCGACGCAAAACTGATATTTAATTGTAACGTTCAGGGCCTCCTAATGACGATGGATCACTCAAATTGCGTCGAGATTAAATACATCGTCCTCCAGCCGACTTGTCTCCAAGGGGATATTGCATCCTCGGGCACTTTGTGGTCCGTCTCCTGTGAGACTAGATTTTCGAATCCGACGCAAGACTGATAGTTAATTGTAACGTTCAGGGCCTCCTAATGACGATGGAACATTCATATTACGTCGAGATTCAATATATTGTCCTGCAGCCGACTTGTCTCCAAGGGGATATTGCTGCCAGGGCACCTTATGATCGTTCTCCTCTGAGTCTACATTTTCGAATCCGACGCAAAACTGATAGTTATTTGTAACGTTCAGGGCCTCCTAATGACGATGGAACACTTAAATTACGTCGCGATTCAATACATCGTCCTCCAGCCGACTTGTCTCCAAGGGACTATTGCTGGCTCGGGCACCTTATGGTCGTTCTC
Source organism: Schistocerca americana (assembly GCF_021461395.2). NCBI lineage: Eukaryota > Metazoa > Arthropoda > Insecta > Orthoptera > Acrididae > Schistocerca > Schistocerca americana. The sequence continues at coordinate 10,625,817 of NW_025725790.1, read as the reverse complement.
TTGTGAGTCTAGATTATCGAATCCGACGCAAAACTGATATTTAATTGTAACGTTCAGGGCCTCCTAATGACGATGGATCACTCAAATTGCGTCGCGATTCAATACATCGTCCTCCAGCCGACTTGTCTCCAAGGGTCTATTGCTGCCTCGGGCACCATATGGTCCGTCTCCTGTGAGTCCAGGTTTCGAATCCGACGTGAAACTGATAGTTAATTGTAACGTTGAGGGCCTCCTAATGACGACGGAAGGCTCAAATTGCGTCGCGATTCAATGCATCGTCCTCCAGCCGACTTGTCTCCAAAAAGGTCTATTGTTGCCTCTTGCGCCTTTTGGTCGTTCTCCTGTGAGTCTAGATTATGGAATCCGACGAAAAAATGATAGTTAATTGTAACGTTCAGGGCCTCCTGATGACGATGGATCACTCATATTGCGTCGGGATTCAATACATCGTCCTCCAGCCGACTTGTCTCCAAGGGGATATTGCTGCCTCGGGTAACATATTGTCCGTCTCCTGTGAGTCTAGATTTTCGAATCCGACGCGAAATTGATAGTTAATTGTGACGTTTAGGGCCTCCTAATGACGATGGAACACCCAACTTGCGTCGCGATTCAATTCATCGTCCTCCAGCCGACTTGTTTCCAAGGGTCTATTATTGCCTCGGGCGCCTTTTTGTCGTTCTCCTGTGAATCTAGATTATCGAATCAGACGCCAAACTGATAATTAATTGTAACGTTCAGGGCCTCCTAATGACGATGGAACACTCTATTTGCGTCGAGATTCAATACATCGTCCTCCGCCTGACTTGTCTCCAAGGGGATATTGCTGCGTCGGGCACCATATGATCCGTCTCCAGTGAGTCTAGAATTTCGAATCCGACGCGATACTGATAGTTTATTGTAACTTTCAGGACCTCCTAATGTCGATGGAACACTCAAATTGCGTCGAGATTAAATACATCGGCCTCCAGCCGACTTGTCTCCAAGGGTCTATTGCTGCCTCGGGCACCTTGTGGTCGTTGTCCTGTGAGTCTAGATTTACGAATCCGTTGCATATCTTATAGTTAATTGTAACGTTCAGGGCCTCCTAATGCCGATGAAACACTCAAATCAGGTCGAGATTCAATATATCGTCCTCCAGCCGATTTGTATCCAAGGGGATATTGCTGCCTCTGGAACCTAATGGTCGTTCTCCTGTGAGTCTAGATTTTCGAATCTGACGCAAAACTTAGAGTTAATTATAACGTTCAGGGCCCCCTAATGACAATGGAACACTCAAATTACGTCGAGATTCAATAAATCGTATTCCAGGCGACTTGTCTCCAAGGGTCTATTGCTGCCTCGGGCACCTTATGATCGTTCTCCTCTGAGTCTAGATTTTCGAATCCGACGCATAACTCATAGTTAATTGTAACGTTCAGTGCCTCCTAATTACGGTGGAACACTCATATTACGTCGAGATTCAATATATCGTCCTCCAGCCGACTTGTCTCCAAGGGGATATTGCTGCCAGGGCACCTTATGGTCGTTCTCCAGTGAGTCTAGATTATTGAATCCGATGCAAAACTGTTAGTTAATCATAACTTTCAGGGATTCCTATTGACGATGGAACACTCAAATTACGTCGAGATTCAATACATCGTCCTCCAGCCGACTTGTCTCCAATGTTCTATTGCTGCCTCGGGCACCTTGTGGTCGTTCTCCTGTGAGTCTAGATTATCGAATCCGACGCAAAACTGATAGTTAATTGTAACGTTCACGGCTCCTAATGACGATGAAACACTCAAATTGCGTCGAGATTCAATACATTGTCCTCCAGCAGACTTGTCTCCAAGGGTCTATTGCTGCCTCGGGCACCTTGTGGTCGTTCTCATGTGAGTCTAGATTTACGAATCCGACGCATAACTTATAGTTAATTGTAACGTTCATGGCCTCCTAATGACGATGGAACACTCAAATTAGGTCGAGATTCAATATATCGTCCTCCAGCCGACTTGTCTCCAAGGGGATATTGCTGCCTCGGGCAACTTATGGTCGTTCTCCTGTGAGTCTAGATTTTCGAATCCGACGCAAAACTGAGAGTTAATTATAACGTTCAGGGCCCCCTAATGACGATGGAACACTCAAATAGCTTCGAGATTCAATACATCGTCCTCCAGCCGACTTGTCTCCAAGGGTCTACAGCTGCCTCTGGCATCATATGGTCGTGCTCCTGTGAGTCTAGACTTTCGAATCCGACGCGAAACCGACAGTTAATTGTAACGTTCATGGCCTCCTTATGACGATGGAACACTCAAATTAGGTCGAGATTCAATATATCGTCCTCCAGCCGACTTGTCTCCAAGGGGATATTGCTGCCTCGGGCAACTTATGGTCGTTCTCCTGTGAGTCTAGATTTTCGAATCCGACGCAAAACTGAGAGTTAATTATAACGTTCAGGGCCCCCTAATGACGATGGAACACTCAAATAGCTTCGAGATTCAATACATCGTCCTCCAGCCGACTTGTCTCCAAGGGTCTACAGCTGCCTCTGGCATCATATGGTCGTGCTCCTGTGAGTCTAGACTTTCGAATCCGACGCGAAACCGACAGTTAATTGTAACGTTCTGGAACTCCTAATGACGATGAAACACTCAAATTGCGTCGAGATTCAATACATTGTCCTCCAGCTGACTTGTCTCCAAGGGTCTATTGTTTCCTCGGGCGCCTTTTGTTCGTTCTCCTGTGAGTCGAGTTTATGATCCGTCTCCTGTGAGTCTAGATTTTCGAATCCGACGCGATACTGATAGTTAATTGTAACTTTCAGGGAATCCTAATGTCGATGGAACACTCAAATTGCTTCGAGATTCAATACATCGGCCTCCAGCTGACTTGTCTCCAAGGGTCTATTGCTGCTTCGGGCACCTTGTGGTTGTTCTCCAGCGAGTCTAGATTTTCGAATCCGGCGTATAACAGTTAGTTAATTGTAACTTTCAGGGCCTCCTAATGTCGATGGAACACTCAAATTGCGTTAAGAATCAGTACATCGGCCTCCAGCCGACTTGTCTCCAAGGGTCTATTGCTGCCTCGGGCACCTTGTGGTCGTTCTCCTGTGAGTCTAGATTTACGAATCCGAAGCATAACTGATAGTTAATTGTAACGTTCAGGGCCTCCTAATGACGATGGAACACTCAAATTGCGTCGAGAATCAATACATCGCCCTTCAGCCGACTTGTCTCCAAGGGTCTATTGCTGCCTCGGGCACTTTATGGTCGTTCTCGTGTGAGTCTAGATTTTTGAATCCGACGCAAAACTGATAGTTAATGACAACGTTCAGGGCCACCTAATGACGTTGGGTCACTCAAATTGCGTCGCGAGTCAATACATCGCCCTTCAGCCGACTTGTCTCCAAGGGTCTATTGCTGCCTTGGGCACCTTATTGTCGTTCTCCTGTGAGTCTAGATTGTCGAATCCGACGCAAACCTGATAGTTAATTTTAACGTTCAGGGCCTCCTAATGACGATGGAACACTCAAATTGCGTCGAGATTCAATACATAGTCCTCCAGACGGCTTGTCTCTAAGGGGATATTGCTGCCTCGGGCACCATATAGTCCGTCTCCTGTGAGTCTAGATTTTCGAATCCGACGCGAAACTGATAGTTAATTGTAACGTTTAGGGCCTCCTAATGACGATGGAACACTCAAATTGCGTCGAGATTCAATACATCGTCCTTCAGCCGACTTGTCTCCAAGGGTCTATTGCTGCCTCGGTGCCCTTATGGTCGTTCTCCTGTGAGTCTAGATTTTTGAATCCGACGCAAAACAGATAGTTAATGTCGATGCAACACTAAAATTACGTCGATACATCGTCCTCCAGCCGATTTGTCTCCAAGGGGATATTGCTGCCTCGGGCACCATATGGTCCGTCTCCTGTGAGTGTAGATTTTCGAATCCGACGTGAAACTGATAGTTAATTGTAACGTTCAGGGCCTCATAATGACGAAGGAACACTCAAATTGCGTCGCGATTCAATACATCGTCCTCCAGGCGACTTGTTTCCAAGGGTCTATTGTTGCCTCGGGCGCCATTTGGTCGTTCTCCTGTAGGTCTAGATTGTCGAATCCGACGCAAAACTGATAGTTAATTGTAACGTTCACGGCTCCTAATGACGATGGAACACTGAAATTGCGTCGAGATTCAATACATCGTCCTCCAGCCGACTTGTCTCCAAGGGTCTATTGCTGTCTCTGCACCTTATGGTCGTGCGCCTGTGAGTCTAGATTTTCGAATCCGACGCGAAACTGATGGTTAATTGTATCGTTCAGGACCTCCTAATGACGATGGAATACACAAATTGCGTCACGATTCAATACATTGTCCTCCAGCCGACTTGACTCCAAGGGTCAATTGTTGTCTTGGCCGCCGTTTGGTTGTTCTCCTGTGAGTCTAGATTATGGAATCCGACGGAAAACTGATAGTTAATTTTAACGTTCAGGGCCTAGTAATGACGATGGAACACTCAAATTGGGTCGCGATTCAATACATCGTCCTCCAGCCGATTTGTCTCCAAGGGTTTATTGCTGCCTGTGGCACCTAATGGTCGATCTCCTGTGAGTCTAGATTTTCGAATCCGACGAAAAAATGATAGTTAATTGTAACGTTCAGGGCCTCCTGATGACGATGGATCACTCATATTGCGTCGGGATTCAATACATCGTCCTCCAGCCGACTTGTCTCCAAGGGGATATTGCTGCCTCGGGTAACATATTGTCCGTCTCCTGTGAGTCTAGATTTTCGAATCCGACGCGAAATTGATAGTTAATTGTGACGTTTAGGGCCTCCTAATGACGATGGAACACCCAACTTGCGTCGCGATTCAATTCATCGTCCTCCAGCCGACTTGTTTCCAAGGGTCTATTATTGCCTCGGGCGCCTTTTTGTCGTTCTCCTGTGAATCTAGATTATGGAATCCGACGCCAAACTGATAATTAATTGTAACGTTCAGGGCCTCCTAATGACGGTGGAACACTCAAATTGCATCGAGATTCAATACATCGTCCTCCAGCCGACTTGTCTCCAAGGGTCTATTGCTGCCTCTGGCACCTTATGGTCGTGCTCCTGTGAGTCTAGATTTTCGAATCGGACGCGAAGCTGATGGTTAATTGTAACGTTCAGGACCTACTAATGACGATGGAATACTCAAATTGCGTCGCGATTCTATACATCGACCTCCAGCCGACATGTCTCCAAGGGTCTATTGTTGCCTCGGGCGCCTTTTGGTCGTTCTCCTGTGGGTCTAGATTATGGAATCCGACGCAAAACTGATAGTTAATTGTAACGTTCACGGCCTCCTAATGACGATGGAACACTCAAATTGCGTCGAGATTCAATACATCGTCCACCAGCCGACTTGTATCCAAGGGGATACTGCAGCCTCGGGAACCTTATGGTCCGTCTCCTGTGAGAATAGATTTTCGAATCCGACGCGAAATTGATTGTTAATTGTAACGTTCAGGACCTCCTAATGACGATGGAATACTCAAATTGCGTCGCGATTCTATACATCGTCCTCCAGCCGATTTGTCTCCAAGGGTTTATTGCTGCCTGTGCCACCGAATGGTCGTTCTCCTGTGAGTCTAGATTTTCGAATCCGACGAAAAAATGATAGTTAATTGTAACGTTCAGGGACTCCTAATGACGATGGAACACACAAATTGCGTCGAGAATCAATACATCGTCCTCCAGCCTACTTGTCTCCAAGGGCTATTGCTGCCTCGGGCACCTTGTGTTCGTTCTCCTGTGAGTCTAGATTTACGAATCCGAAGCATAACTGATAGTTAATTGTAACTTTCAGGGATTAATAATGACGATGGAACGCTCAAATTACGTCGAGATTCAATATATCTTTCTCCAGCCGACATGTCTCCAAGGGTATACTGCTGCCTCTGGCATCTTGTGATCGTGCTTCTGTGAGTCTAGACTTTCGAATCCGACTCGAAACTGATAGTTAATTGTAACGTTCAGGGCCTCCTAATGACGATGGAACACACAAATTGCGTCGAGAATCAATACATCGTCCTCCAGCCTACTTGTCTCCAAGGGTCTATTGCTGCCTCGGTCACCTTATTGTCGTTCTCCTGTGAGTCTAGATTGTCGAATCCGACGCAAACCTGATAGTTAATTATAACGTTCAGGGCCTCCTAATGACGATGGAACACTCCAATCGCGTCGAGATTCAATACATCGTCCTCCAGACGACTTGTCTCTAAGGGGATATTGCTGCCTCGGGCACCATATAGTCCGTCTCCTGTGAGTCTAGATTTTCGAATCCGACGCGAAACTGATAGTTAATTGTAACGTTTAGGGCCTCCTAATGACGATGGAACACTCAAATTGCGTCGAGATTCAATACATCGGCCTCCAGCTGACTTGTCTCCAAGGGTCTATTGCTGCTTCGGGCACCTTGTGGTTGTTCTCCAGCGAGTCTAGATTTTCGAATCCGGCGTATAACAGTTAGTTAATTGTAACTTTCAGGGCCTCCTAATGTCGATGGAACACTCAAATTGCGTTAAGAATCAGTACATCGGCCTCCAGCCGACTTGTCTCCAAGGGTCTATTGCTGCCTCGGGCACCTTGTGGTCGTTCTCCTGTGAGTCTAGATTTACGAATCCGAAGCATAACTGATAGTTAATTGTAACGTTCAGGGCCTCCTAATGACGATGGAACACTCAAATTGCGTCGAGAATCAATACATCGCCCTTCAGCCGACTTGTCTCCAAGGCTCTATGGCTGCCTCGGGCACTTTATGGTCATTCTCGTGTGAGTCTAGATTTTTGAATCCGACGCAAAACTGATAGTTAATTATAACGTTCAGGGCCACCTAATGACGTTGGGTCACTCAAATTGCGTCGCGATTCAATACATCGCCCTTCAGCCGACTTGTCTCCAAGGGTCTATTGCTGCCTTGGGCACCTTATTGTCGTTCTCCTGTGAGTCTAGATTGTCGAATCCGACGCAAACCTGATAGTTAATTATAACGTTCAGGGCCTCCTAATGACGATGGAACACTCAAATTGCGTCGAGATTCAATACATAGTCCTCCAGACGGCTTGTCTCTAAGGGGATATTGCTGCCTCGGGCACCATATAGTCCGTCTCCTGTGAGTCTAGATTTTCGAATCCGACGCGAAATTGATAGTTAATTGTAACGTTTAGGGCCTCCTAATGACGATGGAACACTCAAATTGCGTCGAGATTCAATACATCGTCCTTCAGCCGACTTGTCTCCAAGGGTCTATTGCTGCCTCGGTGCCCTTATGGTCGTTCTCCTGTGAGTCTAGATTTTCGAATCCGACGCAAAACAGATAGTTAATGTCGATGCAACACTAAAATTACGTCGATACATCGTCCTCCAGCCGACTTGTCTCCAAGGGGATATTGCTGCCTCGGGCACCATATGGTCCGTCTCCTGTGAGTGTAGATTTTCGAATCCGACGTGAAACTGATACTTAATTGTAACGTTCAGGGCCTCATAATGACGAAGGAACACTCAAATTGCGTCGCGATTCAATACATCGTCTTCCAGGCGACTTGTTTCCAAGGGTCTATTGTTGCCTCGGGCGCCATTTGGTCGTTCTCCTGTAGGTTTAGATTGTCGAATCCGACGCAAAACTGATAGTTAATTGTAACGTTCACGGCTCCTAATGACGATGGAACACTGAAATTGCGTCGAGATTCAATGCATCGTCCTCCAGCCGACTTGTCTCCAAGGGTCTATTGCTGCCTCTGCACCTTATGGTCGTGCGCCTGTGAGTCTAGATTTTCGAATCCGACGCGAAACTGATGGTTAATTGTGTCGTTCAGGACCTCCTAATGACGATGGAATACACAAATTGCGTCACGATTCAATACATTGTCCTCCAGCCGACTTGTCTCCAAGGGTCTATTGTTGTCTTGGCCGCCGTTTGGTTGTTCTCCTGTGAGTCTAGATTATGGAATCCGACGGAAAACTGATAGTTAATTTTAACGTTCAGGGCCTCCTAATGACGATGGAACACTCAAATTGGGTCGCGATTCAATACATCGTCCTCCAGCCGATTTGTCTCCAAGGGTTTATTGCTGCCTGTGGCACCTAATGGTCGATCTCCTGTGAGTCTAGATTTTCGAATCCGACGAAAAAATGATAGTTAATTGTAACGTTCAGGGCCTCCTGATGACGATGGATCACTCATATTGCGTCGGGATTCAATACATCGTCCTCCAGCCGACTTGTCTCCAAGGGGATATTGCTGCCTCGGGTAACATATTGTCCGTCTCCTGTGAGTCTAGATTTTCGAATCCGACGCGAAATTGATAGTTAATTGTGACGTTTAGGGCCTCCTAATGACGATGGAACACCCAACTTGCGTCGCGATTCAATTCATCGTCCTCCAGCCGACTTGTTTCCAAGGGTCTATTATTACCTCGGGCGCCTTTTTGTCGTTCTCCTGTGAATCTAGATTATCGAATCCGACGCCAAACTGATAATTAATTGTAACGTTCAGGGCCTCCTAATGACGGTGGAACACTCAAATTGCATCGAGATTCAATACATCGTCCTCCAGCCGACTTGTCTCCAAGGGTCTATTGCTGCCTCTGGCACCTTATGGTCGTGCGCCTGTGAGTCTAGATTTCCGAATCCGACGCGAAATTGATTGTTAATTGTAACGTTCAGGACCTCCTAATGACGATGGAATACTCAAATTGCGTCACGATTCTATACATCGTCCTCCAGCCGATTTGTCTCCAAGGGTTTATTGCTGCCTGTGCCACCTAATGTTCGTTCTCCTGTGAGTCTAGATATTCGAGTCCGACGAAAAAATGATAGTTAATTGTAACGTTCAGGGCCTCCTAATGACGATGAATCACTCATATTGCGTCGGGATTCAATACATCGTCCTCCAGCCGACTTGTCTCCTAGGGAATATTGCTGCCTCGGGCAACATATTGTCCGTCTCCTGTGGGTCTAGATTTTCGAATCCGACGCCAAATTGATTGTTAATTGTAACGTTCAGGGCCTCCTAATGGCGATGGAACACTCTAATTGCGTCGAGATTGAATACATCGTCCTTCAGCCGACTTGTCTCCTTGGGTCTATTGCTGCCTTGTGCACCTTATGGTCGGTCTCCTGTGACTCTCGATTTTCGAATCCGACGCAAAACGGATAGTTAATTGTAACGTTCAGGGACTCCTAATGACGATGGAACACACAAATTGCGTCGAGAATCAATACATCGTCCTCCAGCCTACTTGTCTCCAAGGGCTTTTGCTGCCTCGGGCACCTTGTGTTCGTTCTCCTGTGAGTCTAGATTTACGAATCCGAAGCATAACTGATAGTTAATTGTAACGTTCAGGGACTCCTAATGACGATGGAACACTCAAATTACGTCGAGATTCAATATATCTTCCTCCAGCCGACATGTCTCCAAGGGTATACTGCTGCCTCTGGCATCTTATGATCGTGCTTCTGTGAGTCTAGACTTTCGAATCCGACTCGAAACTGATAGTTAATTGTAACGTTCAGGGCCTCCTAATGACGATGGAACACTCAAATTGCGTCGAGATCCAATACATCGTCCTCCAGCCGACTTGTCTCTAAGGGGATATTACTGCCTCGGGCACAATATAGTCCGTCTCCTCTGAGTCTAGATTTTCGAATCCGACGCTAAACTGATAGTTAATTGTAACGTTCAGGGCTTCCTAATGACGATGGAACACTCAAATTGCGTCGAGAATTAATACATCGCCCTTCAGCCGACTTGTCTCCAAGGGTCTATTGCTGCCTCGGTCACCTTATTGTCGTTCTCCTGTGAGTCTAGATTTTCGAATCCGACGCGAAACTGATAGTTAATTGTAACGTTTAGGGCCTCCTAATGACGATGGAACACTCAAATTGCGTCGAGATTCAATACATCGGCCTCCAGCTGACTTGTCTCAAAGGGTCTATTGCTGCTTCGGGCACCTTGTGGTTGTTCTCCAGCGAGTCTAGATTTTCGAAACCGGCGTATAACAGTAAGTTAATTGTAACTTTCAGGGCCTCCTAATGTCGATGGAACACTCAAATTGCGTTAAGAATCAGTACATCGGCCTCCAGCCGACTTGTCTCCAAGGGTCTATTGCTGCCTCGGGCACCTTGTGGTCGTTCTCCTGTGAGTCTAGATTTACGAATCCGAAGCATAACTGATAGTTAATTGTAACGTTCAGGGCCTCCTAATGACGATGGAACACTCAAATTGCGTCGAGAATCAATACATCGCCCTTCAGCCGACTTGTCTCCAAGGGTCTATTGCTGCCTCGGGCACTTTATGGTCGTTCTCGTGTGAGTCTAGATTTTTGAATCCGACGCAAAACTGATAGTTAATTATAACGTTCAGGGCCACCTAATGACGTTGGGTCACTCAAATTGCGTCGCGATTCAATACATCTCCCTTCAGCCGACTTGTCTCCAAGGGTCTATTGCTGCCTTGGGCACCTTATTGTCGTTCTCCTGTGAGTCTAGATTGTCGAATCCGACGCAAACCTGATAGTTAATTATAACGTTCAGGGCCTCCTAATGACGATGGAACACTCAAATTGCGTCGAGATTCAATACATAGTCCTCCAGACGGCTTGTCTCTAAGGGGATATTGCTGCCTCGGGCACCATATAGTCCGTCTCCTGTGAGTCTAGATTTTCGAATCCGACGCGAAATTGATAGTTAATTGTAACGTTTAGGGCCTCCTAATGACGATGGAACACTCAAATTGCGTCGAGATTCAATACATCGTCCTTCAGCCGACTTGTCTCCAAGGGTCTATTGCTGCCTCGGTGCCCTTATGGTCGTTCTCCTGTGAGTCTAGATTTTCGAATGCGACGCAAAACAGATAGTTAATGTCGATGCAACACTAAAATTACGTCGATACATCGTCCTCCAGCCGACTTGTCTCCAAGGGGATATTGCTGCCTCGGGCACCATATGGTCCGTCTCCTGTGAGTGTAGATTTTCGAATCCGACGTGAAACTGATAGTTAATTGTAACGTTCAGGGCCTCATAATGACGAAGGAACACTCAAATTGCGTCGCGATTCAATACATCGTCTTCCAGGCGACTTGTTTCCAAGGGTCTATTGCTGCCTCTGCACCTTATGGTCGTGCGCCTGTGAGTCTAGATTTTCGAATCCGACGCGAAACTGATGGTTAATTGTATCGTTCAGGACCTCCTAATGACGATGGAATACACAAATTGCGTCACGATTCAATACATTGTCCTCCAGCCGACTTGTCTCCAAGGGTCTATTGTTGTCTTGGCCGCCGTTTGGTTGTTCTCCTGTGAGTCTAGATTATGGAATCCGACGGAAAACTGATAGTTAATTTTAACGTTCAGGGCCTCCTAATGACGATGGAACACTGAAATTGCGTCGAGATTCAATACATCGTCCTCCAGCCGACTTGTCTGCAAGGGTCTATTGCTGCCTCTGCACCTTATGGTCGTGCGCCTGTGAGTCTAGATTTTCGAATCCGACGCGAAACTGATGGTTAATTGTATCGTTCAGGACCTCCTAATGACGATGGAATACACAAATTGCGTCACGATTCAATACATTGTCCTCCAGCCGACTTGTCTCCAAGGGTCTATTGTTGTCTTGGCCGCCGTTTGGTTGTTCTCCTGTGAGTCTAGATTATGGAATCCGACGGAAAACTGATAGTTAATTTTAACGTTCAGGGCCTCCTAATGACGATGGAACACTCAAATTGGGTCGCGATTCAATACATCGTCCTCCAGCCGATTTGTCTCCAAGGGTTTATTGCTGCCTGTGGCACCTAATGGTCGATCTCCTGTGAGTCTAGATTTTCGAATCCGACGAAAAAATGATAGTTAATTGTAACGTTCAGGGCCTCCTGATGACGATGGATCACTCACATTGCGTCGGGATTCAATACATCGTCCTCCAGCCGACTTGTCTCCAAGTGGATATTGCTGCCTCGGGTAACATATTGTCCGTCTCCTGTGAGTCTAGATTTTCGAATCCGACGCGAAATTGATAGTTAATTGTGACGTTTAGGGCCTCCTAATGACGATGGAACACCCAACTTGCGTCGCGATTCAATTCATCGTCCTCCAGCCGACTTGTTTCCAAGGGTCTATTATTGCCTCGGGCGCCTTTTTGTCGTTCTCCTGTGAATCTAGATTATCGAATCCGACGCCAAACTGATAATTAATTGTAACGTTCAGGGCCTCCTAATGACGGTGGAACACTCAAATTGCATCGAGATTCACTACATCGTCCTCCAGCCGACTTGTCTCCAAGGGTCTATTGCTGCCTCTGGCACCTTATGGTCGTGCTCCTGTGAGTCTAGATTTTCGAATCGGACGCGAAGCTGATGGTTAATTGTAACGTTCAGGACCTACTAATGACGATGGAATACTCAAATTGCGTCGCGATTCTATACATCGTCCTCCGGCCGACTTGTCTCCAAGGGTCTATTGTTGCCTCGGGCGCCTTTTGGTCGTTCTCCTGTGATATTAGATTATGGAATCCGACGCAAAACTGATAGTTAATTGTGACGTTCACGGCCTCCTAATGACGATGGAACACTCAAATTGCGTCGAGATTCAATCCATCGTCCACCAGCCGACTTGTATCCAAGGGGATACTGCAGCCTCGGGAACCTTATGGTCCGTCTCCTGTGAGAATAGATTTTCGAATCCGACGCGAAATTGATTGTTAATTGTAACGTTCAGGACCTCCTAATGACGATGGAATACTCAAATTGCGTCGCGATTCTATACATCGTCCTCCAGCCGATTTGTCTCCAAGGGTTTATTGCTGCCTGTGCCACCTAATGGTCGTTCTCCTGTGAGTCTAGATTTTCGTATCCGACGAAAAAATGATAGTTAATTGTAACGTTCAGGGCCTCCTAATGACGATGGATCACTCATATTGCGTCGGGATTCAATACATCGTCCTCCAGCCGACTTGTCTCCTAGGGAATATTGCTGCCTCGGGCAACATATTGTCCGTCTCCTGTGGGTCTAGATTTTCGAATCCGACGCCAAATTGATTGTTAATTGTAACGTTCAGGGCCGCCTAATGGCGATGGAACACTCTAATTGCGTCGAGATTGAATACATCGTCCTTCAGCCGACTTGTCTCCTTGGGTCTATTGCTGCCTTGTGCACCTTATGGTCGGTCTCCTGTGACTCTCGATTTTCGAATCCGACGCAAAACGGATAGTTAATTGTAACGTTCAGGGACTCCTAATGACGATGGAACACACAAATTGCGTCGAGAATCAATACATCGTCCTCCAGCCTACTTGTCTCCAAGGGCTATTGCTGCCTCGGGCACCTTGTGTTCGTTCTCCTGTGAGTCTAGATTTACGAATCCGAAGCATAACTGATAGTTAATTGTAACGTTCAGGGACTCCTAATGACGATGGAACACTCAAATTACGTCGAGATTCAGTATATCTTCCTCCAGCCGACATGTCTCCAAGGGTATACTGCTGCCTCTGGCATCTTATGATCGTGCTTCTGTGAGTCTAGACTTTCGAATCCGACTCGAAACTGATAGTTAGTTGTAACGTTCAGGGCCTCCTAATGACGATGGAACACTCAAATTGCGTCGAGATCCAATACATCGTCCTCCAGCCGACTTGTCTCTGAGGGGATATTACTGCCTCGGGCACAATATAGTCCGTCTCCTCTGAGTCTAGATTTTCGAATCCGACGCGAAACTGATAGTTAATTGTAACGTTCAGGGCTTCCTAATGACGATGGAACACTCAAATTGCGTCGAGAATTAATACATCGCCCTTGAGCCGACTTGTCTCCAAGGGTCTATTGCTGCCTCGGTCACCTTATTGTCGTTCTCCTGTGAGTCTAGATTGTCGAATCCGACGCAAACCTGATAGTTAATTATAACGTTCAGGGCCTCCTAATGACGATGGAACACTCAAATTGCGTCGAGATTCAATACATCGTCCTCCAGACGACTTGTCTCTAAGGGAATATTGCTGCCTCGGGCACCATATAGTCAGTCTCCTGTGAGTCTAGATTTTCGAATCCGACGCGAAACTGATAGTTAATTGTAACGTTTAGGGCCTCCTAATGACGATGGAACACTCAAATTGCGTCGAGATTCAATACATCGGCCTCCAGCTGACTTGTCTCCAAGGGTCTATTGCTGCTTCGGGCACCTTGTGGTTGTTCTCCAGCGAGTCTAGATTTTCGAATCCGGCGTATAACAGTAAGATAATTGTAACTTTCAGGGCCTCCTAATGTCGATGGAACACTCAAATTGCGTTAAGAATCAGTACATCGGCCTCAAGCCGACTTGTCTCCAAGGGTCTATTGCTGCCTCGGGCAGCTTGTGGTCGTTCTCCTGTGAGGCTAGATTTACGAATCCGAAGCATAACTGATAGTTAATTGTAACGTTCAGGGCCTCCTAATGACGATGGAACACTCAAATTGCGTCGAGAATCAATACATCGCCCTTCAGCCGACTTGTCTCCAAGGGTCTATTGCTGCCTCGGGCACTTTATGGTCGTTCTCGTGTGAGTCTAGATTTTTGAATCCGACGCAAAACTGATAGTTAATTATAACGTTCAGGGCCACCTAATGACGTTGGGCCACTCAAATTGCGTCGCGATTCAATACATCGCCCTTCAGCCGACTTGTCTCCAAGGGTCTATTGCTGCCTTGGGCACCTTATTGTCGTTCTCCTGTGAGTCTAGATTGTCGAATCCGACGCAAACCTGATAGTTAATTATAACGTTCAGGGCCTCCTAATGACGATGGAACACTCAAATTGCGTCGAGATTCAATACATAGTCCTCCAGAAGGCTTGTCTCTAAGGGGATATTGCTGCCTCGGGCACCATATAGTCCGTCTCCTGTGAGTCTAGATTTTCGAATCCGACGCGAAACTGATAGTTAATTGTAACGTTTAGGGCCTCCTAATGACGATGGAACACTCAAATTGCGTCGAGATTCAATACATCGTCCTTCAGCCGACTTGTCTCCAAGGGTCTATTGCTGCCTCGGTGCCCTTATGGTCGTTCTCCTGTGAGTCTAGATTTTCGAATCCGACGCAAAACAGATAGTTAATGTCGATGCAACAGTAAAACTACGTCGATACATCGTCCTCCAGCCGACTTGTCTCCAAGGGGATATTGCTGCCTCGGGCACCATATGGTCCGTCTCCTGTGAGTGTAGATTTTCGAATCCGACGTAAAACTGATAGTTAATTGTAACGTTCACGGCCTCCTGATGACGATGGATCACTCATATTGCGTCGGGATTCAATACATCGCCCTCCAGCCGACATGTCTCCAAGGGGATATTGCTGCCTCGGGTAACATATTGTCCGTCTCCTGTGAGTCTAGATTTTCGAATCCGACGCGAAATTGATAGTTAATTGTGACGTTTAGGGCCTCCTAATGACGATGGAACACCCAACTTGCGTCGCGATTCAATTCATCGTCCTCCAGCCGACTTGTTTCCAAGGGTCTATTATTGCCTCGGGCGCCTTTTTGTCGTTCTCCTGTGAATCTAGATTATCGAATCCGACGCCAAACTGATAATTAATTGTAACGTTCAGGGCCTCCTAATGACGGTGGAACACTCAAATTGCATCGAGATTCAATACATCGTCCTCCAGCCGACTTGTCTCCAAGGGTCTATTGCTGCCTCTGGCACCTTATGGTCGTGCTCCTGTGAGTCTAGATTTTCGAATCGGACGCGAAGCTGATGGTTAATTGTAACGTTCAGGACCAACTAATGACGATGGAATACTCAAATTGCGTCGCGATTCTATACATCGTCCTCCAGCCGACTTGTCTCCAAGGGTCTATTGTTGCCTCGGGCGCCTTTTGGTCGTTCTCCTGTGAGTCTAGATTATGGAATCCGACGCAAAACTGATAGTTAATTGTAACGTTCACGGCCTCCTAATGACGATGGAACACTCAAATTGCGTCGAGATTCAATACATCGTCCACCAGCCGACTTGTATCCAAGGGGATACTGATGCCTCGGGAACCTTGTGGTCCGTCTCCTGTGAGAATAGATTTTCGAATCCGACGCAAAACTGATGGTTAATTGTAATGTTTAGGGCCTCCTAATGACGATGGAGCACTCAAATTACGTCGCGATTCTATACATCGTCCGCCAGCCGATTTGTCTCCAAGGGTTTATTGCTGCCTGTGCCACCTAATGGTCGTTCTCCTGTGAGTCTAGATTTTCGAATCCGACGAAAAAATGATAGTTAATTGTAACGTTCCGGGCCTCATAATGACGAAGGAACACTCAAATTGCGTCGCGATTCAGTACATCGTCTTCCAGGCGACTTGTTTCCAAGGTTCTATTGTTGCCTCGGGCGCCATTTGGTCGTTCTCCTGTAGGTCTAGATTATCGAATCCGACGCAAAACTGATAGTTAATTGTAACGTTCACGGCTCCTAATGACGATGGAACACTGAAATTGCGTCGAGATTCAATACATCGTCCTCCAGCCGACTTGTCTCCAAGGGTCTATTGCTGCCTCTGCACCTTATGGTCGTGCTCCTGTGAGTCTAGATTTTCGAATCCGACGCGAAACTGATGGTTAATTGTTACGTTCAGGACCTCCTAATGACGATGGAATACTCAAATTGCGTCACGATTCAATACATTGTCCTCCAGCCGACTTGTCTCCAAGGGTCTATTCTTGCCTCGGCCGCCGTTTGGTCGTTCTCCTGTGAGTCTAGATTATGGAATCCGACGGAAAACTGATAGTTAATTTTAACGTTCAGGGCCTCCTAATGACGATGGAACACTCAAATTGGTTCGCGATTCAATACATCGTCCTCCAGCCGATTTGTCTCCAAGGGTTTATTGCTGCCTGTGGCACCTAATGGTCGTTCTCGTGTGAGTCTAGATTTTCGAATCCGACGAAAAAATGATAGTTAATTGTAACGGTCAGGGCCTCCTGATGACGATGGATCACTCATATTGCGTCGGGATTCAATACATCGTCCTCCAGCCGACTTGTCTCCAAGGGGATATTGCTGCCTCGGGTAACATATTGTCCGTCTCCTGTGAGTCTAGATTTTCGAATCCGACGCGAAATTGATAGTTAATTGTGACGTTTAGGGCCTCCTAATGACGATGGAACACTCAACTTGCGTCGCGATTCAATTCATCGTCCTCCAGCCGACTTGTTTCCAAGGGTCTATTATTGCCTCGGGCGCCTTTTGGTCGTTCTCCTGTGAATCTAGATTATCGAATCCGACGCAAAACTGATAATTAATTGTAACGTTCAGGGCCCCTAATGACGGTGGAACACTCAAATTGCGTCGAGATTCAATACATCGTCCACCAGCCGACTTGTATCCAAGGGGATACTGCAGCCTCGGGAACCTTATTGTCCGTCTCCTGTGAGAATAAATTTTCGAATCCGACGCAAAACTGATGGTTAATTGAAATGTTTAGGGCCTCCTAATGACGATGGAACACTCAAATTGCGTCGCGATTCAATACATCGTCCTCCAGCCGATTTGTCTCCAAGGGTTTATTGCTGCCTGTGGCACCTAATGGTCGTTCTCCTGTGAGTCTAGATTTTCGAATCCGACGAAAAAATGATAGTTAATTGTAACGTTCAGGGCCTCCTAATGACGATGGATCACTCATATTGCGTCGGGATTCAATACATCGTCCTCCAGCCGACTTGTCTCCAAGGGGATATTGCTGCCTCGGGCAACATATTGTCCGTCTCCTGTGAGTATTGATTTTCGAATCCGACGCGAAATTGATTGTTAATTGTAACGTTCAGGGCTTCCTAATGACGATGGAACACTCCAATTGCGTCGAGATTCAATACATCGTCCTTCAGCCGACTTGTCTCCAAGGGTCTATTGCTGCTTCGTGCACCTTATGGTCGTTCTCCTGTGAGTCTAGATTATCGAATCCGACGCATAACTGATAATTAATCGTAACGTTCAGGGCCTCCTAATGACGATGGAACACTCAAATTGCGTCGAGGTTCAATACATCGTCCTCCAGCCGACATGTCTCCAAGGGGATATTGCTGCCTCGGGCAACATATTGTCCGTGTCCTATGAGTCTAGATTTTCGAATCCGACGCGAAATTGATTGTTAATTGTAACGTTCAGGGCCTCCTAATGACGATGGAACACTCCAATTGCGTCGAGATTCAATACATCGTCCTCCAGCCGACTTGTCTAAAAGGGTCTATTGCTGCCTCTGGCACATAATGGTCGTGCTCCTGTGAGTCTAGATTTTCGAATCCGACGCGAAACTGATGGTTAATTGTATCGTTCAGGACCTCCTAATGACGATGGAATACTCAAATTACGTCGCGATTCAATACATCGTCCTCCAGCCGATTTGTCTCCAAGGGTTTATTGCTGCCTGTGGCACCTAATGGTCGTTCTCCTGTGAGTCTAGATTTTCGAATCCGACGAAAAAATGATAGTTAATTGTAACGTTCCGGGCCTCATAATGACGAAGGAACACTCAAATTGCGTCGCGATTCAGTACATCGTCTTCCAGGCGACTTGTTTCCAAGGTTCTATTGTTGCCTCGGGCGCCATTTGGTCGTTCTCCTGTAGGTCTAGATTATCGAATCCGACGCAAAACTGATAGTTAATTGTAACGTTCACGGCTCCTAATGACGATGGAACACTGAAATTGCGTCGAGATTCAATACATCGTCCTCCAGCCGACTTGTCTCCAAGGGTCTATTGCTGCCTCTGCACCTTATGGTCGTGCTCCTGTGAGTCTAGATTTTCGAATCCGACGCGAAACTGATGGTTAATTGTAACGTTCAGGACCTCCTAATGACGATGGAATACTCAAATTGCGTCACGATTCAATACATTGTCCTCCAGCCGACTTGTCTCCAAGGGTCTATTCTTGCCTCGGCCGCCGTTTGGTCGTTCTCCTGTGAGTCTAGATTATGGAATCCGACGGAAAACTGATAGTTAATTTTAACGTTCAGGGCCTCCTAATGACGATGGAACACTCAAATTGGTTCGCGATTCAATACATCGTCCTCCAGCCGATTTGTCTCCAAGGGTTTATTGCTGCCTGTGGCACCTAATGGTCGTTCTCGTGTGAGTCTAGATTTTCGAATCCGACGAAAAAATGATAGTTAATTGTAACGGTCAGGGCCTCCTGATGACGATGGATCACTCATATTGCGTCGGGATTCAATACATCGTCCTCCAGCCGACTTGTCTCCAAGGGGATATTGCTGCCTCGGGTAACATATTGTCCGTCTCCTGTGAGTCTAGATTTTCGAATCCGACGCGAAATTGATAGTTAATTGTGACGTTTAGGGCCTCCTAATGACGATGGAACACTCAACTTGCGTCGCGATTCAATTCATCGTCCTCCAGCCGACTTGTTTCCAAGGGTCTATTATTGCCTCGGGCGCCTTTTGGTCGTTCTCCTGTGAATCTAGATTATCGAATCCGACGCAAAACTGATAATTAATTGTAACGTTCAGGGCCCCTAATGACGGTGGAACACTCAAATTGCGTCGAGATTCAATACATCGTCCACCAGCCGACTTGTATCCAAGGGGATACTGCAGCCTCGGGAACCTTATTGTCCGTCTCCTGTGAGAATAAATTTTCGAATCCGACGCAAAACTGATGGTTAATTGAAATGTTTAGGGCCTCCTAATGACGATGGAACACTCAAATTGCGTCGCGATTCAATACATCGTCCTCCAGCCGATTTGTCTCCAAGGGTTTATTGCTGCCTGTGGCACCTAATGGTCGTTCTCCTGTGAGTCTAGATTTTCGAATCCGACGAAAAAATGATAGTTAATTGTAACGTTCAGGGCCTCCTAATGACGATGGATCACTCATATTGCGTCGGGATTCAATACATCGTCCTCCAGCCGACTTGTCTCCAAGGGGATATTGCTGCCTCGGGCAACATATTGTCCGTCTCCTGTGAGTATTGATTTTCGAATCCGACGCGAAATTGATTGTTAATTGTAACGTTCAGGGCTTCCTAATGACGATGGAACACTCCAATTGCGTCGAGATTCAATACATCGTCCTTCAGCCAACTTGTCTCCAAGGGTCTATTGCTGCTTCGTGCACCTTATGGTCGTTCTCCTGTGAGTCTAGATTATCGAATCCGACGCATAACTGATAATTAATCGTAACGTTCAGGGCCTCCAAATGACGATGGAACACTCAAATTGCGTCGAGGTTCAATACATCGTCCTCCAGCCGACATGTCTCCAAGGGGATATTGCTGCCTCGGGCAACATATTGTCCGTGTCCTATGAGTCTAGATTTTCGAATCCGACGCGAAATTGATTGTTAATTGTAACGTTCAGGGCCTCCTAATGACGATGGAACACTCCAATTGCGTCGAGATTCAATACATCGTCCTCCAGCCGACTTGTCTAAAAGGGTCTATTGCTGCCTCTGGCACATAATGGTCGTGCTCCTGTGAGTCTAGATTTTCGAATCCGACGCGAAACTGATGGTTAATTGTATCGTTCAGGACCTCCTAATGACGATGGAATACTCAAATTACGTCGCGATTCAATACATCGTCCTCCAGCCGATTTGTCTCCAAGGGTTTATTGCTGCCTGTGGCACCTAATGGTCGTTCTCCTGTGTGTCTAGATTTTCGAAACCGACGAAAAAATGATAGTTAATTGTAACGTTCAGGGCCACCTAATGACGATGGGTTACCCAAATTGCGTCGAGATTCAATACATCGCCTTCCAGCCGACTTGTCTCCAAGGGTCTATTGCTGCCTTTGGCACCTTATTGTCGTTCTCCTGTGAGTCTAGATTGTCGAATCCGACGCAAAACCGATTCTTACATATAACGTTCAGGGCCTCCTAATGACGATGGAACACTCAAATTGCGTCGAGATTCAATACATCGTCCTTCAGCCGACTTGTCTCCAAGGGTCTGTTGCTGCCTCGGGCACCTTATGGTCGTTCTCCTGTGAGTCTAGATTATCGAATCCGACGCAAAACTGATACTTAATTGTAACGTTCAGGGCCTCCTAATGACGATGGAACACTCAAATTGCGTCGCGATTCAATACATCGTCCTCCAGCCGACTTGTCTCCAAGGGTCTATTGTTGTCTCGGGCGCCTTTTGGTCGTCCTCCAGTCAATCTAGATTACGGAATCCGACGCATAACTGATAGTTAATTCTAACGTTCATGGCCTCCTAATGACGTTGGAACACTCAAATTGCGTCGAGATTCAATACATCTTCCTCCAGCCTACTTGTCTCCAATGGGATATTGCTGCCGCGGGCACCATATGGTCCGTCTCCTGTGAGTCTAGATTTTCGAATCCGACGCGAAACTGATAGTTAGTTGTAACCTTCAGGGCCTCCTAATGACGATGGAACACTCAAATTGCGACGAGATCCAATACATCGTCCTCCTGACGACTTGTCTCTAAGGGGATATTGCTGCCTCGGGCACCATATAGTCCGTCTCCCATGAATCTAGACTTTCGAATCCGACGCGAAACTGATAGTTAATTATATCGTTTAGGGCCTCCTAATGACGATGGAACACTCAAATTGCGTCGCGATTCAATACATCGTCTTCCAGCCGACTTGTTTCCAAGGGTCTATTGTTGCCTCGGGCGCCATTTGATCGTTCTCCTGTGAGTCTAGATTATCGAATCCGACGCAAAACTGATAGTTAATTGTAACGTTCACGCCTCCTAATGACGATGGAACACTCAAATTGCGTCGAGATTCAATACATCGTCCACCAGCCGACTTGTATCCAAGGGGATACTGATGCCTCGGGAACCTTGTGGTCCGTCTCCTGTGAGAATAGATTTTCGAATCCGACGCAAAACTGATGGTTAATTGTAATGTTTAGGGCCTCGTAATGACGATGGAACACTCAAATTGCGTCGCGATTCAATACATCGTCCTCCAGCCGATTTGTCTCCAAGGGTTTATTTCTGCCTGTGGCACCTAATGGTCGTTCTCCTGTGAGTCTAGATTTTCGAATCCGACGAAAAAATGATAGTTAATTGTAACGTTCAGGGCCTCCTAATGACGATGGATCACTCATATTGCGTCGGGATTCAATACATCGTCCTCCAGCCGACTTGTCTCAAAGGGGATATTGCTGCCTCGGGCAACATATTGTCCGTCTCCTGTGAGTATTGATTTTCGAATCCGACGCGAAATTGATTGTTAATTGTAACGTTCAGGGCTTCCTAATGACGATGGAACACTCCAATTGCGTCGAGATTCAATACATCGTCCTTCAGCCGACTTGTCTCCAAGGGTCTATTGCTGCCTCGTGCACCTTATGGTCGTTCTCCTGTGAGTCTAGATTATCGAATCCGACGCAGAACTGATAATTAATTGTAACGTTCAGGGCCTCCTAATGACGATGGAACATTCAAATTGCGTCGCGATTCAATACATCGTCCTCCAGCCGACTTGTCTCCAAGGGGATATTGCTGCCTCGGGCGCCATATGGTCCGTCTCCTGTGAGTCTAGATCTTCGAATCCGCCGCGAAACTGATAGTTAGTTGTAACGTTCAGGGCTTCCTAATGACGATGGAATATCAAATTGCGACGAGATCCAATACATCGTCCTCCAGCCTACTTGTCTCTAAGGGTCTATTGTTGCTTCGGGCGCCTTTTGGACGTCCTCCTGCGAGTCTATATTTTCGAATCCGTCGCATAAGTGATAGTTAATTGTAACGTTCAGGGCCTCCTAATGACGATGGAACACTCAAATTTCGTCGAGATTCAATACATCGTCCACCAGCCGACTTGTATCCAAGGGGATACTGATGCCTCGGGAACCATGTGGTCCGTCTCCTGTGAGAATAGATTTTCGAATCCGACGCAAAACTGATGGTTAATTGTAATGTTTAGGGCCTCCTAATGACGATGGAGCACTCAAATTGCGTCGCGATTCAATACATCGTCCTCCAGCCGATTTGTCTCCAAGGGTTTATTTCTGCCTGTGGCACCTAATGGTCGTTCTCCTGTGAGTCTAGATTATCGAATCCGACGAAAAAATGATAGTAAATTGTAACGTTCAGGGCCTCCTAATGACGATGGATCACTCATATTGCGTCGGGATTCAATACATCGTCCTCCAGCCGACTTGTCTCCAAGGGGATATTGCTGCCTCGGGCAACATATTGTCCGTCTCCTGTGAGTATTGATTTTCGAATCCGACGCGAAATTGATTGTTAATTGTAACGTTTAGGGCCTCCTAACGACGATGAAACGCTCAAATTGCGTTGAGATTCAATACATCGTCCTCCAGCCGACTTGTCTCTAAGGGTCTATTGTTGCTTCGGGCGCCTTTTGGACGTCTTCCTGCGAGTCTATAATTTCGAATCTGTCGCATAAGTGATAGTTAATTGTAACGTTCAGGGCCTCCTAATGACGATGGAACACTCAAATTGCGTCAAGATTCAATACATCGTCCTCCAGCCGACTTGTCTCCAAGGGGATATTGCTGCCTCGGGCACCTTACGGTCCGTCTCCTGGGAGTCTAGATTTTCGAATCCGAAGCGATACTGATAGTAAATTGTAACGTTCAGGGCCTCTTAATGGCGATGGAACACTCAAATTGCGTCGCGATTCAATTCATCGTCGTCCAGCCGACTTGTCTCCAATGATCTATTGTTGCCTCCGGCGCCCTTTGGTCATTCTCCTGTGGATCTAGATTATCGAATCCGACGCAAAACTGATAGTTAATTGTAACGTTCACGGCCTCCTAATGACGATGGAACCCTCAAATTGCGTCGAGATTCAATAAATCGTCCTCCAGCCGACTTGTCTCCAAAGGTCTATTGCTGCCTCGGGCACCTTATGGTCGTTCTCCTGTGAGTGTAGATTATCGAATCCGACGCAAAACTGATACTTAATTTTAACGTTCAGGGAGTCCTAATGACGATGGAACAATCAAATTGCGTCGAGATTCAATACATCGTCCTCCAGCCGACTTGTCTCCAAGGGTCTATTGCTGCCTGTGGCACCTTACGCTCGTTCTCCTGTGACTCTAGATTTACGAATACGTCGCAAAACTGATAGTTAATTGTAACGCACAGGGCCTCCTAATGACGATGGAACACTCAAATTGCGTCGAGATTCAATACATCGTCCTCCAGCCGACTTGTCTCTAAGGGTCCATTGTTGCCTCGGGCACCTTTTGGACGTCCACCTGTGAGTCTAGATTTTCGAATCCGACGCAAAACAGATGGTTAATTGTAACGTTCATGGCATCCTAATGACGATGAAACACTCAAATTGCGTCGAGGTTCAATACATCGTCCTCCAGCCGACTTGTAACCAAGGGGATATTGCTGCCTCGGGCACCATATGGTCCGTCTCCTGTGAGTCTAGATTTTCGAATCAGACGCGAAACTGATAGTTAATTGTAACGTTCAGGGCCTCCTAATGACAATGGAACACTCAAATTGCGTCGAGATTCAATGCATCTGCCTCCAGCCGACTTGCCTCCAAGGGTCTATTGCAGCCTCGGGCACCTTGTGGTCGTTCTCCTGTGAGTCTGGACTTACGAATCCGACGCATAACTGATATTTCATTGTAACGTTCAGGGCCTCCTACTGACGATGGAACACTCAAATTACGTCGTGATTCAATATATCGTCCTCCAGCCGACTTGTCTCCAAGGGGATATTGCTGCCTCGGGCACCTTATGGTCATTCTCCTGTGACTCTAGATTTTCGAATCCGACGCAAAATGTTAGTTAATTATAACGTTCAGGGCCTTCTAATGACGATGGAATGCTGAAAGTCCGTCGCGAATTAATACATAGTCCTCCAGCCGACTTGTCTCAAGGGTCTATTGCTGCCTTTGGCACCTTATTGTCGTTCTCCTGTGAGTCTAGATTGTCGAATCCGACGCAAAACCGATTCTTACATATAACGTTCAGGGCCTCCTAATGACGATGGAACACTCAAATTGCGTCGAGATTCAATACATCGTCCTTCAGCCGACTTGTCTCCAAGGGTCTATTGCTGCCTCGGGCACCTTATGGTCGTTCTCCTGTGAGTCTAGATTATCGAATCCGACGCAAAACTGATACTTAATTGTAACGTTCAGGGCCTCCTAATGACGATGGAACACTCAAATTGCGTCGCGATTCAATACATCGTCCTCCAGCCGACTTGTCTCCAAGGGTCTATTGTTGTCTCGGGCGCCTTTTGGTCGTCCTCCAGTCAATCTAGATTACGGAATCCGACGCATAACTGATAGTTAATTCTAACGTTCATGGCCTCCTAATGACGTTGGAACACTCAAATTGCGTCGAGATTCAATACATCTTCCTCCAGCCTACTTGTCTCCAATGGGATATTGCTGTGGCGGGCACCATATGGTCCGTCTCCTGTGAGTCTAGATTTTCGAATCCGACGCGAAACTGATAGTTAGTTGTAACCTTCAGGGCCTCCTAATGACGATGGAACACTCAAATTGCGACGAGATCCAATACATCGTCCTCCTGACGACTTGTCTCTAAGGGGATATTGCTGCCTCGGGCACCACATAGTCCGTCTCCCATGAATCTAGACTTTCGAATCCGACGCGAAACTGATAGTTAATTATATCGTTTAGGGCCTCCTAATGACGATGGAACACTCAAATTGCGTCGCGATTCAATACATCGTCTTCCAGCCGACTTGTTTCCAAGGGTCTATTGTTGCCTCGGGCGCCATTTGATCGTTCTCCTGTGAGTCTAGATTATCGAATCCGACGCAAAACTGATAGTTAATTGTAACGTTCACGCCTCCTAATGGCGATGGAACACTCAAATTGCGTCGAGATTCAATACATCGTCCACCAGCCGACTTGTATCCAAGGGGATACTGATGCCTCGGGAACCTTGTGGTCCGTCTCCTGTGAGAATAGATTTTCGAATCCGACGCAAAACTGATGGTTAATTGTAATGTTTAGGGCCTCGTAATGACGATGGAACACTCAAATTGCGTCGCGATTCAATACATCGTCCTCCAGCCGATTTGTCTCCAAGGGTTTATTTCTGCCTGTGGCACCTAATGGTCGTTCTCCTGTGAGTCTAGATTTTCGAATCCGACGAAAAAATGATAGTTAATTGTAACGTTCAGGGCCTCCTAATGACGATGGATCACTCATATTGCGTCGGGATTCAATACATCGTCCTCCAGCCGACTTGTCTCCAAGGGGATATTGCTGCCTCGGGCAACATATTGTCCGTCTCCTGTGAGTATTGATTTTCGAATCCGACGCGAAATTGATTGTTAATTGTAACGTTCAGGGCTTCCTAATGACGATGGAACACTCCAATTGCGTCGAGATTCAATACATCGTCCTTCAGCCGACTTGTCTCCAAGGGTCTATTGCTGCCTCGGTCACCTTATGGTCGTTCTCCTGCGAGTTTATTTTTTCGAATCCGACGCAAACCTGATAGTTAATGTCGATGAAACACTCAAATTGCGTCGAGATTCAATACATCGTCCTCCAGCCGATTTGTCTCTAAGGGTCTATTGTTGCTTCGGGCGCCTTTTGGACGTCTTCCTGCGAGTCTATAATTTCGAATCTGTCGCATAAGTGATAGTTAATTGTAACGTTCAGGGCCTCCTAATGACGATGGAACACTCAAATTGCGTCAAGATTCAATACATCGTCCTCCAGCCGACTTGTCTCCAAGGGGATATTGCTGCCTCGGGCACCTTACGGTCCGTCTCCTGGGAGTCTAGATTTTCGAATCCGAAGCGATACTGATAGTTAATTGTAACGTTCAGGGCCTCTTAATGACGATGGAACACTCAAATTGCGTCGCGATTCAATACATCGTCTTCCAGCCGACTTGTTTCCAAGGGTCTATTGTTGCCTCGGGCGCCATTTGATCGTTCTCCTGTGAGTCTAGATTATCGAATCCGACGCAAAACTGATAGTTAATTGTAACGTTCACGCCTCCTAATGGCGATGGAACACTCAAATTGCGTCGAGATTCAATACATCGTCCACCAGCCGACTTGTATCCAAGGGGATACTGATGCCTCGGGAACCTTGTGGTCCGTCTCCTGTGAGAATAGATTTTCGAATCCGACGCAAAACTGATGGTTAATTGTAATGTTTAGGGCCTCGTAATGACGATGGAACACTCAAATTGCGTCGCGATTCAATACATCGTCCTCCAGCCGATTTGTCTCCAAGGGTTTATTTCTGCCTGTGGCACCTAATGGTCGTTCTCCTGTGAGTGTAGATTATCGAATCCGACGCAAAACTGATACTTAATTTTAACGTTCAGGGAGTCCTAATGACGATGGAACAATCAAATTGCGTCGAGATTCAATACATCGTCCTCCAGCCGACTTGTCTCCAAGGGTCTATTGCTGCCTGTGGCACCTTACGCTCGTTCTCCTGTGACTGTAGATTTACGAATACGACGCAACACTGATAGTTAATTGTAACGCACAGGGCCTCCTAATGACGATGGAACACTCAAATTGCGTCGAGATTCAATACATCGTCCTCCAGCCGACTTGTCTCTAAGGGTCCATTGTTGCCTCGGGCACCTTTTGGACGTCCACCTGTGAGTCTAGATTTTCGAATCTGACGCAAAACAGATGGTTAATTGTAACGTTCAGGGCCTCCCAATGACGACGGAACACTCAAATTGAGTCGAGATTCAATACATCGGCCTCCAGCCGAGTTGTCTCCATTGGTCTATTGTTGCTTCGGGCGCCTTTTGGTCGTCCTCCTGTGAGTCTAGATTTTCGAATCCGACGCATAGCTGATAGTTAATTGAAACGTTCAGGGCCTCCTAATGACGATGGAACAGTCAATTTGCGTCGAGATTCAATACATCGTCCTCCAGCCGACTTGTCTCCAGGGTTATATTGCTGCCTCGGGCAAAATATTGTCCGTCTCCTGTGAGTTTAGATTTTCGAATCCGACGAGAAACTGATAGTTAATTGTAACGTTCAGGGCCTCTTAATGACGAAGGAACACTCAAATTGCGTCGCGATTCAAT
Organism: Schistocerca americana; assembly: GCF_021461395.2. Lineage (NCBI taxonomy): Eukaryota > Metazoa > Arthropoda > Insecta > Orthoptera > Acrididae > Schistocerca > Schistocerca americana. The sequence continues at coordinate 10,597,802 of NW_025725790.1, read as the reverse complement.
ACGTCGTCTTCCGGCCGACTTGTTTCCAAGGGTCTATTGTTGCCGCGGGCGCCATTTGGTCGTTCTCCTGTGAGTCTAGATTACCGAATCCGACGCAAAACTGATAGTTAATTGTAACGTTCACGCCTCCTAATGACGATGGAACACTCAAATTGCGTCGAGATTCAATACATCGTGTTCCGGCCGACTTGTTTCCAAGGGTCTATTGCTGCCTCTGGCACCTTATGGTCGTGCTCCTGTGAGTCTAGATTTTCGAATCCGACAAGAAACTGATGGTTAATTGTATCGTTCAGGAAGCCCTAATGACGATGGAATACTCAAATTGCGTCGCGATTCTATACATCGTCCTTCAGCCGACTTGTCTCCAAGGGTCTATTGCTGCCTCGTGCACCTTATGGTCGTTCTCCTGTGAGTCTAGATTATCGAATCCGACGCAGAACTGATAATTAATTGTAACGTTCAGGGCCTCCTAATGACGATGGAACATTCAAATTGCGTCGCGATTCAATACATCGTCCTCCAGCCGACTTGTCTCCAAGGGGATATTGCTGCCTCGGGCGCCATATGGTCCGTCTCCTGTGAGTCTAGATCTTCGAATCCGCCGCGAATCTGATAGTTAGTTGTAACGTTCAGGGCTTCCTAATGACGATGGAATATCAAATTGCGACGAGATCCAATACATCGTCCTCCAGCCGACTTGTCTCTAAGGGTCTATTGTTGCTTCGGGCGCCTTTTGGACGTCCTCCTGCGAGTCTATATTTTCGAATCCGTCGCATAAGTGATAGTTAATTGTAACGTTCAGGGCCTCCTAATGACGATGGAACACTCAAATTTCGTCGAGATTCAATACATCGTCCACCAGCCGACTTGTATCCAAGGGGATACTGATGCCTCGGGAACCTTGTGGTCCGTCTCCTGTGAGAATAGACTTTCGAATCCGACGCAAAACTGATGGTTAATTGTAATGTTTAGGGCCTCCTAATGACGATGGAACCCTCAAATTGCGTCGCGATTCAATACATCGTCCTCCAGCCGATTTGTCTCCAAGGGTTTATTTCTGCCTGTGGCACCTAATGGTCGTTCTCCTGTCAGTCTAGATTTTCGAATCCGACGAAAAAATGATAGTTAATTGTAACGTTCAGGGCCTCCTAATGACGATGGATCACTCATATTGCGTCGGGATTCAATACATCGTCCTCCAGCCGACTTGTCTCCAAGGGGATATTGCTGCCTCGGGCAACATATTGTCCGTCTCCTGTGAGTATTGATTTTCGAATCCGACGCGAAATTGATTGTTAATTGTAACGTTCAGGGCTTCCTAATGACGATGGAACACTCCAATTGCGTCGAGATTCAATACATCGTCCTTCAGCCGACTTGTCTCCAAGGGTCTATTGCTGCTTCGTGCACCTTATGGTCGTTCTCCTGTGAGTCTAGATTATCGAATCCGACGCAGAACTGATAATTAATCGTAACGTTCAGGGCCTCCTAATGACGATGGAACATTCAAATTGCGTCACGATTCAATACATCGTCCTCCAGCCGACTTGTTTCCAAGGGGATATTGCTGCCTCGGGCACCATATGGTCCGTCTCCTGTGAGTCTAGATCTTCGAATCCGCCGCGAAACTGATAGTTAATTGTAACGTTTAGGGGCTCCTAACGACGATGAAACGCTCAAATTGCGTTGAGATTCAATACATCGTCATTCAGCCGACTTGTCTCCAAGGGTCTATTGCTGCCTCGGTCACCTTATGGTCGTTCTCCTGCGAGTTTATTTTTTCGAATCCGACGCAAACCTGATAGTTAATGTCGATGAAACACTCAAATTGCGTCGAGATTCAATACATCGTCCTCCAGCCGACTTGTCTCTAAGGGTCTATTGTGTCTTCGGGCGCCTTTTGGACGTCTTCCTGCGAGTCTGTAATTTCGAATCTGTCGCATAAGTGATAGTTAATTGTAACGTTCAGGGCCTCCTAATGACGATGGAACACTCAAATTGCGTCAAGATTCAATACATCGTCCTCCAGCCGACTTGTCTCCAAGGGGATATTGCTGCCTCGGGCACCTTACGGTCCGTCTCCTGTGAGTCTAGATTTTCGAATCCGAAGCGATACTGATAGTTAATTGTAACGTTCAGGGCCTCTTAATTGCGATGGAACACTCAAATTGCGTCGCGATTCAATTCATCGTCGTCCAGCCGACTTGTCTCCAATGATCTATTGTTGCCTCCGGCGCCCTTTGGTCATTCTCCTGTGGATCTAGATTATCGAATCCGACGCAAAACTGATAGTTAATTGTAATGTTCAGGGCCTCCTAATGACGATGGAACATTCAAATTGCGTCGCGATTCAATACATCGTCCTCCAGCCGACTTGTCTCCAAGGGGATATTGCTGCCTCGGGCGCCATATGGTCCGTCTCCTGTGAGTCTAGATCTTCGAATCCGCCGCGAAACTGATAGTTAGTTGTACCGTTCAGGGCTTCCTAATGACGATGGAATATCAAATTGCGACGAGATCCAATACATCGTCCTCCAGCCTACTTGTCTCTAAGGGTCTATTGTTGCTTCGGGCGCCTTTTGGACGTCCTCCTGCGAGTCTATATTTTCGAATCCGTCGCATAAGTGATAGTTAATTGTAACGTTCAGGGCCTCCTAATGACGATGGAACACTCAAATTTCGTCGAGATTCAATACATCGTCCACCAGCCGACTTGTATCCAAGGGGATACTGATGCCTCGGGAACCTTGTGGTCCGTCTCCTGTGAGAATAGACTTTCGAATCCGACGCAAAACTGATGGTTAATTGTAATGTTTAGGGCCTCCTAATGACGATGGAACACTCAAATTGCGTCGCGATTCAATACATCTTCCTCCAGCCGATTTGTCTCCAAGGGTTTATTTCTGCCTGTGGCACCTAATGGTCGTTCTCCTGTGAGTCTAGATTTTCGAATCCGACGAAAAAATGATAGTTAATTGTAACGTTCAGGGCCTCCTAATGACGATGGATCATTCATATTGCGTCGGGATTCAATACATCGTCCTCCAGCCGACTTGTCTCCAAGGGGATATTGCTGCCTCGGGCAACATATTGTCCGTCTCCTGTGAGTATTGATTTTCGAATCCGACGCGAGATTGATTGTTAATTGTAACGTTCAGGGCTTCCTAATGACGATGGAACACTCCAATTGCGTCGAGATTCAATACATCGTCCTTCAGCCGACTTGTCTCCAAGGGTCTATTGCTGCTTCGTGCATCTTATGGTCGTTCTCCTGTGAGTCTAGATTATCGAATCCGACGCAGAACTGATAATTAATCGTAACGTTCAGGGCCTCCTAATGACGATGGAACATTTAAATTGCGTCACGATTCAATACATCGTCCTCCAGCCGACTTGTCTCCAAGGGGATATTGCTGCCTCGGGCACCATATGGTCCGTCTCCTGTGAGTCTAGATCTTCGAATCCGCCGCGAAACTGATAGTTAATTGTAACGTTTAGGGCCTCCTAACGACGATGAAACGCTCAAATTGCGTTGAGATTCAATACATCGTCATTCAGCCGACTTGTCTCCAAGGGTCTATTGCTGCCTCGGTCACCTTATGGTCGTTCTCCTGCGAGTTTATTTTTTCGAATCCGACGCAAACCTGATAGTTAATGTCGATGAAACACTCAAATTGCGTCGAGATTCAATACATCGTCCTCCAGCCGACTTGTCTCTAAGGGTCTATTGTTGCTTCGGGCGCCTTTTGGACGTCCTCCTGCGAGTCTATATTTTCGAATCTGCCGCATAAGTGATAGTTAATTGTAACGTTCAGGGCCTCCTAATGACGATGGAACACTCAAATTGTGTCAAGATTCAGTACATCGTCCTCCAGCCGACTTGTCTCCAAGGGGATATTGCTGCCTCGGGCACCTTACGGTCCGTCTCCTGTGAGTCTAGATTTTCGAATCCGACGCGATACTGATAGTTAATTGTAACGTTCAGGGCCTCTTAATGGCGATGGAACACTCAAATTGCGTCGCGATTCAATTCATCGTCGTCCAGCCGACTTGTCTCCAATGGTCTATTGTTGCCTCCGGCGCCCTTTGGTCATTCTCCGGTGGATCTAGATTATCGAATCCGACGCAAAACTGATAGTTAATTGTAACGTTCACGGCCTCCTAATGACGATGTAACCCTCAAATTGCGTCGAGATTCAATAAATCGTCCTCCAGCCGACTTGTCTCCAAAGGTCTATTGCTGCCGCGGGCACCTTATGGTCGTTCTCCTGTGAGTGTAGATTATCGAATCCGACGCAAAACTGATACTTAATTTTAACGTTCAGGGAGTCCTAATGACGATGGAACAATCAAATTGCGTCGAGATTCAATACATCGTCCTCCAGCCGACTTGTCTCCAAGGGTCTATTGCTGCCTGTGGCACCTTACGCTCGTTCTCCTGTGACTCTAGATTTACGAATACGACGCAAAACTGATAGTTAATTGTAACGCTCAGGGCCTCCTAATGACGATGGAACACTCAAATTGCGTCGAGATTCAATACATCGTCCTCCAGCCGACTTGTCTCTAAGGGTCCATTGTTGCCTCGGGCACCTTTTGGACGTCCACCTGTGAGTCTAGATTTTCGAATCCGACGCAAAACAGATGGTTAATTGTAACGTTCATGGCATCCTAATGACGATGAAACACTCAAATTGCGTCGAGGTTCAATACATCGTCCTCCAGCCGACTTGTCCCCAAGGGGATATTGCTGCCTCGGGCACCATATGGTCCGTCTCCTGTGAGTCTAGTTTTTCGAATCCGACGCGAAACTGATAGTTAATTGTAACGTTCAGGGCCTCCTAATGACAATGGAACACTCAAATTGCGTCGAGATTCAATGCATCTGCCTCCAGCCGACTTGTCTCCAAGGGTCTATTGCAGCCTCGGGCACCTTGTGGTCGTTCTCCTGTGAGTCTGGACTTACGAATCAGACGCATAACTGATATTTCATTGTAACGTTCAGGGCCTCCTACTGACGATGGAACACTCAAATTACGTCGTGATTCAATATATCGTCCTCCAGCCGACTTGTCTCCAAGGGGATATTGCTGCCTCGGGCAAAATATTGTCCGTCTCCTGTGAGTTTAGATTTTCGAATCCGACGCGAAATTGATAGTTAATTGTAACGTTCAGGGCCTCGTAATGACGATGGAACACTCTAATTGTGTCGCGATTCAATTCATCGTCCTCCAGCCGAGTGGTTTCCAAGGGTCTATTGTTCCCTCAGGCGCCTTTTAGTCGTTCTCCTGTGAATCTAGATTATCGAATCCGACGCAAAACTGATAGTAAATTGTAACGTTCACAGCCTCTTAATGACGATGGAACACTCCAATTGCGTCGAGATTCAATACATCGTCCTTCTGCCGACTTGTCTCCAAGGGTCTATTGCTGCCTCGTGCACCTAATGGTCGTTCTCCTGTGAGTCTAGATTTTCGAATCCGACGCAAAACGGATAGTAAATTGTAACGTTCAGGGCCTCCTAATGACGATGGAACACTCAAATTGCGTCGAGGTTCAATCCATCGTCCTCCAGCCGACTTGTCTCCAATGGTCTATTATTGCCAAGGGCGCCCTTTGGTCGTTCTCCTGTGACTCATGATTTACGAATACGACGCAAAACTGATAGTTAATTTTATTGTTCAGGGCCTCCTAATGACGATGGAGCACTCAAATTGCTTCGAGATTCAATACATCGTCCTCCAGCCGACTTGTCTCCAAGGGTCTATTGCAGCCTCGGGCACCTTCTGGTCGTTCTCCTGTGAGTCTGGACTTACGAATCCGACGCATAACTGATAGTTAATTGTAACGTTCAGGGCCATCTACTGACGATGGAACACTCAAATTACGTCGAGATTCAATATATCGTCCTCCAGCCGACTTGCCTCCAAGGGGATATTGCTGCCTCGGGCAGCTTATGGTCGTTCTCCTGTGACTCTAGATTTTCGAATCCGACGCAAAACTGACAGTTAATTGTGACGTTAAAGGCCTCCTAATGGCGATGGATTACACAAATTACGTCTAGATTCAATATATCGTCCTCCAGTCGACTTGTCTCCATGGGGATATTGCAGCCACGGGCACCTTTTGGTCCGTCTCCTGTGAGTAAAGATTTTCGATCCGACGCAAAACTGATGGTTAATTGTAATGTTCAGGGCCTCCTAATGACGATGGAACACTCAAATTGCGTCGAATTCAATACATCGTCCTCCAGCCGATTTGTATCCAAGGGTCTATCGCTGCCTGTGAGTATAGATTTTCGACTCCGACGCAAAACTGATAGTTAATTGTGACGTTCAGGGCCTCCTAATGACGATGGAGTACTCAAATTGCGTCTAGATTCAATACATCGTCCTCCAGCCGAGTTGCCTCCAATGGGATATTGCAGCCACGGGCACCATATGGTCCGTCTCCTGTGAGTCTAGAATGTCGAATCCGACGCAAAACTGATAGTTAATTTTAACGTTCAGGACTTCCTAATGATGATGGAACACTCAAATTAAGCCGAGATTCAATACATCGTCCTCCAGCCAACCTGTCTCCAAGGATCTACTGCTGCCTCGGGCACCTTATGTTCGTTCTCCTCTGAGTCTACATTTTCGAATCCGACGCAACACTCATAGTTAATTGTAACGCTCAGGGCCTCCTAATGACGATGGAACACTCAAATTGCGTCGCGATTCAATTCATCGTCCTCCAGCCGTTTTGACTCCAACGGTCCATTGTTGCCTCGGGTACCTTTTGGTCGTTCTCCTGTGAGTCTAGATTATCCAATCCGACGGAAACCTGATAGTTAATTGTAACTTTCAGGGGCTCCTAATGATTATGGAATACTCAAATTGCAACGAGATTCAATACATCGTCCTCCAGCCGACTTGTTTCCAAGGGGATATTGCAGCCTCGGGCACCTTATGGTCCGACTCCTGTGAGTAAAGATTTTCGAATCCGAAACAAAACTGATGGTTAATTGTAATGTTCAGGGCCTCCTAATGACGATGGAACACTCAAATTGCGTCGCAATTCAATACATCATCCTCCAGCCGATTTGTCTCCAAGGGTCTATTGCTTCCTGTGAGTCTACATTTTCGAATCCGACGCAAAACTGATATTTAATTGTAACGTTCAGGGCCTCCTAATGACGGTGGAACACTCAAATTGCGTCTAGATTCAATACATCGTCCTCCAGCCCACTTGTCTCCAATGGGATATTGCAGCCTCGGGCACCATATGGTCCGTTTCCTGTGAGTCTAGAATTTTGAATCCGACGCAAAACTGATAGTTAATTGTAACGTTCAGGACTTCCTAATGACGATGGAACACTCAAATTGCGTCGAGATTCTACACTTCGACCTCCAGCCGACTTGTCTCCAAGGGGTATTGCTGACTCGGGCACCTTAAGGTCCGTCTCCTGTGAGTATAGATCTTTGAATCCGACGGAAAACTGATGGTTAATTGTAATGCTCAGGGCCTCCTAATGACGATGGAACACTCAAATTGCGTCGCGATTCAATACATCGTAATCCAGCCGATTAGTCTCCAAGGGTCTGTTGCTGACTGTGGCCCCTATAGGTCGTTCTCCTGTGAGTCTAGATTTTCGATTCCGACGTTCAGGGCCTTCTAATGACGATGGAACGCTGAAATTCCGTCGCGATTCAATACATAGTCCTCCAGCCGACTTGTCCCCAAGGGTCTATTGCTGCCTTTAGGCACATTATTGTCGTTCTCCTGTGACTCTAGATTTTCGAATCCGACGCAAAACTGACAGTTAATTCTAATGTTCAAGGCTTCCTAATGACGATGAAACACTCAAATTGCGTCGAGATTCAGTACATAGTCCTCCTGCCGACTTGTCTCCAAGTGTCTGTTGCTTCCACGGGCTCCTTATGGTCGTTTTGCTGTGACTCTAGATTTTCGAATCCGACGCAAAACTGATAGTTAATTGTGACGATAAAGGCCTCCTAATGACGATGGAACACACAAATTCCGTCGCGATTCAATACATCGTCCTCCAGCCGATTTGCCTCCAAGGGTCTATTTCTGCCTGTCGCACCTAATGTTCGTTCTCCTGTGAGTCTAGATTTTCGAATCCGACGCAAAACTGAAAGATAATTGTAACGTTCAGGGCCTCTTAATGACGGTGGAACAATCAAATTGCGTCAACATTCAATACATCGTCCTCCAGCCAACCTGTCTCCAAGGATCTATTGCTGCCTCGGGCACCTTATTGTTCGTTCTCCTCTGAGTCTACATTTTCGAATCCGACGCAAAACTGATAGTTAATTGTAACGTTCAGGGCCTCCTAATGACGATGGAACACTCAAATTGCGTCGCGATTCAATACATCGTCCTCCAGCAGTTTTGCCTCCAAGGGTCTGTTGCTGCCTGTGGCACCTAATGGTCGTTCTCCTGTGAGTCTAGATTTTCGAATCCGACGTTCAGGGCCTTCTAATGACGATGGAACGCTGAAATTCCGTCTCGATTCAATACATAGTCCTCCAGCCGACTTGTCTCCAAGGGTCTATTGCTGCCTCAGGCACCTTATTGTCGTTCTCCTGTGACTCGAGAGTTTCGAATCCGACGCAAGACTGATAGTTAATCGTAACGTTCAGGACTTCCTAATGACGATGGAACACTCCAATTGCGTCGAGATTCAATATTTCGTCCTCCAGCCGACTTGTCTCCAAGGGGATATTGCTGACTCGGGCACCTTATGGTCCGTCTCCAGTGAGTATAGATTTTTGAATCCGACGCAAGACTGATAGTTAATTGTAACGTTCAGGGCCTCCTAATGACGATGGAACACTCAAATTGCGTCGCGATTCAATACATCGTCTTCCAGCCGATTTGTCTCCAAGGGTCTGTTGCTGCCTGTGGCACCTACTGGTCGTTCTCCTGTGAGTCTAGATTTTCGAATCCGACGTTCAGGGCCTTCTAATGACGATGGAACGCTGAAATTCCGTCTCGATTCAATACATAGTCCTCCAGCCGACTTGTCTCCAAGGCTCTATTGCTGCCTCGGGCGACTTTTGGTAGTCCTCCAGTGAGTCTAGATTTTCGAATCCGACGTATAACTGACAGTTAATTGTAACGTTCAGGGCCTCCTAATGACGATGGAACACTCAAATTGCGTCGATATTTAATACATCGTCCTCCAGCCGACTTGTCTCCAAGGGGATATTGCTGCCTAGGGGAACCTTACGGTCGTTCTCCTGTGAGTCTAGATTTTCGAATCCGACGCAAAACTGATAGTTGATTGTAACGTTCAGGACCTCCTAATAACGATGGAACACTCAAATTGCGTCGAGATTCAATACTTCGTCCTCCCGCCGACTTGTCTCCAAGAGGATATTGCTGCCTCGGGCACCATATGGTCCGTCTCCTGTGAGTCTAGATTTTCGAATCCGACGCGAAACTCATAGATAGTTGTAACGTTCAGGGCCTCCTAATGAGGATGGAACACTCAAATTACGTCGCGATTCAATACATTTTCCTCCAGCCGAGTTGTTTCCAATTGTCTATTGTTCCCTCGGGCGCCTTTTGGTCGTTCTCCTGTGAGTCTAGATTATCGAATCTGACGCAAAACTGACTGTTAATTGTAACGCTCACAGCCCCTAATGACGATTGAACACTCAAATTGCGTCGAGATTAAATACATCGTCCTCCAGCCGAATTGCCTCCAAGGGTCTATTTCTGCTTCTGGCACCTTATAGTCGTGCTCCTGTGAGTCTAGATTTTCGAATCCGACGCGAAACTGTTAGTTAATTGTAACGTTCAGGGCCACCTAATGACGATGGATCACTCAAATTGCGTCGCGATTCAATACATTGTCCTCCAGCCGCCTTGTCTCCAAGGGTCTATTCTTGCATCGTGCGCCTTTTGGTCGTACTCCGATGAGTCTAGATTATGGAATCCGACGCAAAACTGATATTTAATTGTAACGTTCAGGGCCTCCTAATGGCGATGGATCACTCAAATTGCGTCGAGAATAAATACATCGTCCTCCAGCCGACTTGTCTCCAAGGGGATATTGCTGCCTCGGGCACTTTGTGGTCCGTCTCCTGTGAGACTAGATTTTCGAATCCGACGCAAAACTGATAGTTAATTGTAACGTTCAGGGCCTCCTAATGACGATGGAACATTCATATTACGTCGAGATTCAATATATCGTCCTCCAGCCGACTTGTCTCCAAGGGGATATTGCTGCCAGGGCACCTTATGGTCGTTCTCCTGTGAGTCTAGATTTTCGAATCCGACGCGAAACTGATAGTTAATTGTAACGTTCAGGGCCTCCTAATGACGATGGATCACTCAAATTGCGTCGCGATTCAATACATCGTCCTCCAGCCGCCTTGTCTCCAAGGGTCTATTCTTGCATCGTGCGCCTTTTGGTCGTACTCCGATGAGTCTAGATTATGGAATCCGACGCAAAACTGATATTTAATTGTAACGTTCAGGGCCTCCTAATGACGATGGATCACTCAAATTGCGTCGAGATTAAATACATCGTCCTCCAGCCGACTTGTCTCCAAGGGGATATTGCTGCCTCGGGCACTTTGTGGTCCGTCTCCTGTGAGACTAGATTTTCGAATCCGACGCAAAACTGATAGTTAATTGTAACGTTCAGGGCCTCCTAATGACGATGGAACATTCATATTACGTCGAGATTCAATATATCGTCCTCCAGCCGACTTGTCTCCAAGGGGATATTGCTGCCAGGGCACCTTATGGTCGTTCTCCTGTGAGTCTAGATTTTCGAATCCGACGCGAAACTGATAGTTAATTGTAACGTTCAGGGCCTCCTAATGACGATGGATCACTCAAATTGCGTCGCGATTCAATACATCGTCCTCCAGCCGCCTTGTCTCCAAGGGGCCCATTCTTGCATCGTGCGCCTTTTGGTCGTACTCCGATGAGTCTAGATTATGGAATCCGACGCAAAACTGATATTTAATTGTAACGTTCATGGCCTCCTAATGACGATGGAACACTTAAATTACGTCGCGATTCAATACATCGTCCTCCAGCAGACTTGTCCCCAAGGGTCTATTGCTGCCTCGGGCACCTTATGATCGTTCTCCTGTGAGTCTAGATTATCGAATCCGACGCAAAATGATATGCAATAGTAACGTTCAGGGCCTGCTAATGACGATCTAACACTCAAATTCCGTCGCGATTCAAAACATCGTCCTCCAGCCGACTTGTCTCCAAGGGTCTATTGCTGCCTCGGGCACCTTATTGCCGTTCTCCTGTGAGCCTAGATTGTCGAATCCGACGCAAAACTGATAGTTAATTGTAATGTTCAGTTCCTTCTAATGACGATGGAACACTCAAATTGCGTCGAGATACAATACATCGTCCTTCAGCTGACTTGTCTCCAAGTGTCTATTGCTGCCTCGGGCACTTTATGGTCGTTCTCCTGTGACTCTGGATTTTCGAATCCGACGCAAAATTATTTCTAACGTTCAGGGCCTCCTAATGACGATGGAGCACACAAATTGCGTCGAGATTCAATACATCGTCCTCCAGCCGACTTGTCTCCAAGGATCTATTGCTGCCTCGGGCACCTTATAGTCGTTCTCCTGTGAGTCTAGGTTATCGAATCCGACGCAAAACTGATACTTAATTGTAACGTTCAGTTCCTTCTAATGACGATGGAACATTCAAACTGCGTCGCGACTCAATACATCGTCCTCCAGGCGACTTGTCTCCAAGGGTCTATTGTGGCCTCGGGCGCCTTTTGGTCGTCCTCCAGTGAGTCTAGATATTCGAATCCGACGCATAACTGATAGTTAATTGTAACGTTCAGTGCCTCCTAATGACGTTGGAATACTCAAATTGCGCCGAGATTCAATACATCGTCCTCCAGCCGACTTGTTTCCACGGGGATTTTGCAAGCTCGGGGACCATATGGTCCGTCTCCTGTGAGTCTAAATTTTCGAATCCGACGCGAAACTGAAGGTTAGTTGTAACGTTCATGGCCCCCAAATGACGATGGAGCACACAAATTGCGTCGAGATTCAATACTTCGTCCTCCAGCCGACTTGCTCCAGGTGTCTGTAGCTGCCTCGGGCAACTTATGGTCGTTCTCCTGTGAGTCTAGATTATCGAATCCGACGCAAAACTGATACTTAATTGTAGCGTTCAGGGCCTCCTAATGACGAAGGAACATTCAAATTGCGTCACGATTCAATACATCGTCCTCCAGCCGACTTGCCTCCAAGGATCTATTGTTGCCTCGGGCGCCTTTTGGTCGTCCTCCAGTTAGTCTAGATATTCGAATCCGACGCATAACTGATAGTTAATTGTAACGTTCAGGGCCTCCTCATGACGATGGAACACTCAAATTGCGTCGAGATTCAATACATCGTCCTCCAGCCGACTTGTCACCAAGGGGATATTGCTGCCTCGGGCACCTAATGGTCGCTCTCCTGTGAGTCTAGATTTTCGAATCCGACGCATAACTGATAGTTAATTGTAACGTTCATGGCCTCCTAATGTCGATGGAACACTCAATTTGCGTCTAGATTCAATACATCGTCCTCCAGCCGACTTGTCTCCAAGGGGATATTGCTGCCTCGGGCACCATATGGTCCGTCTCCTGTCAGTCCAGGTTTCGAATCCGACGTGAAACTGATAGTTAATTGTAACGTTGAGGGCCTCCTAATGACGATGGAAGGCTCAAATTGCGTCGCGTTTCAATACATCGTCCTCCAGCCGACTTGTCTCCAAGGGGATATTGCTGCCTCGGGAACCTTATGATCCGTCTCCTGTGAGAATAGATTTTCGAATCCGACGCAAAACTGATGGTTAATTGTAATGTTTAGGGCCACCTAATGACGATGGAACACTCAAATTGCGTCGCGATTCAATACATCGTCCTCCAGCCGATTTGTCTCCAAGGGTCTATTACTGCCTGTGGGACCTAATGGTCGTTCTCCTGTGAGTCTATATTTTCGAATCCGACGCAAAACTGATAGTTAATTGTAACGTTCAGGGCCTCCTAATAACAATGGAACACTCTATTTGCGTCGAGATTCAATACATCGTCCTCCGACTGACTTGTCTCCAAGGGGATATTGCTGCGTCGGGCACCATATGATCCGTCTCCTGTGAGTCTAGAATTTCGAATCCGACGCGATACTGATAGTTTATTGTAACTTTCAGGGCCTCCTAATGTCGATGGAACACTCAAATTGCGTCGACATTAAATACATCGGCCTCCAGCCGACTTGTCTCCAAGGGTCTATTGCTGCCTCGGGCACCTTGTGGTCGTTGTCCTGTGAGTCTAGATTTACGAATCCGTTGCATATCTTATAGTTAATTGTAACGTTCAGGGCCTCCTATTGACGATGAAACACTCAAATTAGGTCGAGATTCAATATAACGTCCTCCAGCCGATTTGTATCCAAGGGGATATTGCTGCCTCTGGCACCTTATGGTCGTGCTTCTGTGAGTCTAGATTTTCGAATCCGACGCGAAACTGATAGTTAATTGTAACGTTCAGGGCCTACCAATGACGATGGATCACTCAAATTGCGTCGCGATTCAATACATCGTCCTCCAGCCGACTTGTCTCCAAGGGTCTATTCTTGCATCGTGCGCCTTTTGGTCGTACTCCTGTGAGTCTAGATTATGGAATCCGACGCAAAACTGATATTTAATTCTAACGTTCAGGGCCTCCTAATGACGATGGATCACTCAAATTGCGTCGAGATTAAATACATCGTCCTCCAGCCGACTTGTCTCCAAGGGGATATTGCTGCCTCGGGCACTTTGTGGTCCGTCTCCTGTGAGACTAGATTTTCGAATCCGACGCAAAACTGATAGTTAATTGTAACGTTCAGGGCCTCCTAATGACGATGGAACATTCATATTACGTCGAGATTCAATATATCGTCCTCCAGCCGACTTGTCTCCAAGGGGATATTGCTGCCAGGGCACCTTATGATCGTTCTCCTCTGAGTCTACATTTTCGAATCCGACGCAAAACTGATAGTTATTTGTAACGTTCAGGGCCTCCTAATGACGATGGAACACTTAAATTACGTCGCGATTCAATACATCGTCCTCCAGCCGACTTGTCTCCAAGGGTCTATTGCTGCCTCGGGCACCTTATGGTCGTTCTCCTGTGAGTCTAGATTATCGAATCCGACGCAAAATGATATGTAATAGTAACGTTCAGGGCCTGCTAATGACGATGGAACTCTTAAATTCCGTCGCGATTCAAAACATCGTCCTCCAGCCGACTTGTCTCCAAGGGTCTATTGCTGCCTCGGGCACCTTATTGCCGTTCTCCTGTGAGCCTAGATTGTCGAATCCGACGCAAAACTGATAGTTAATTGTAATGTTCAGGGCATCCTAATGACGATGGAACACTCAAATTGCGTCGAGATTCAGTACATCGTTCTTCAGCTGACTTGTCTCCAAGTGTCTATTGCTGCCTTGGGCACTTTATGGTCGTTTTCCTGTGAGTCTGGATTTTCGAATCCGACGCCAAACTATTTCTAACGTTCAGGGCCTCCTAATGACGATGGAGCACACAAATTGCGTCGAGATTCAATACATCGTCCTCCAGCCGACTTGTCTCCAAGGATCTATTGCTGCCTCGGGCACTTATCGTCGTTCTCCTGTGATTCTAGGTTATCGATTCCGACGCAAAACTGATACTTAATTGTAACGATGGAACATTCAAACTGCGTCGCGAATCAATACATCGTCCTCCAGGCGACTTGTCTCCAAGGGTCTATTGTGGCCTCGGGCGCCTTTTGGTCGTCCTCCAGTGAGTCTAGATATTAGAATCCGACGCATAACTGATAGTTAATTGTAACGTTCAGGGCCTCCCAATGACGTTGGAATACTCAAATTGCGCCGAGATTCAATACATCGTCCTCCAGCCGACTTGTCTCCACGGGGATTTTGCAGCCTCGGGGACCATATGGTCCGTCTCCTGTGAGTTTAAATTTTCGAATCCGACGCGAAACTGAAGGTTAGTTGTAACGTTCATGGCCTCCTAATGACGATTGAGCACACAAATTGCGTCGAGATTCAATACTTCGTCCTCCAGCCGACTTGTCTCCAAGTGTCTATAGCTGCCTCGGGCAATTTATGGTCGTTCTCCTGTGAGTCTAGATTTTCGAATCCGACGCAAAACTGATAGTTAATTGTAACGTTCAGGGCCTCCTAATGACGATGGAACACTCTATTTGCGTCGAGATTCAATACATCGTCCTCCGCCTGACTTGTCTCCAAGGGGATATTGCTGCGTCGGGCAACATATGATGCGTCTCCTGTGAGTCTAGAATTTCGAATCCGACGCGATACTGATAGTTTATTGTAACTTTGAGGGCCTCCTAATGTCGATGGAACACTCAAATTGCGTCGAGATTAAATACATCGGCCTCCAGCCGACTTGTCTCCAAGGGTCTATTGCTGCCTCGGGCACCTTGTGGTCGTTGTCCTGTGAGTCTAGATTTACGAATCCGTTGCATATCTTATAGTTAATTGTAACGTTCAGGGCCTCCTAATGACGATGAAACACTCAAATTAGGTCGAGATTCAATATATCGTCCTCCAGCCGATTTGTATCCAAGGGGATATTGCTGCCTCTGGCACCTTATGGTCGTGCTCCTGTGAGTCTAGATTTTCGAATCTGACGCAAAACTTAGAGTTAATTATAACGTTCAGGGCCCCCTAATGACAATGGAACACTCAAATTTCGTCGAGATTCAATACATCGTCCTCCAGCCGACTTGTCTCCAAGGGTCTACTGCTGCCTCTGGCATCATATGATCGTGCTCCTGTGAGTCTAGACTTTCGAGTCCGACGCGAAACTCATAGATAATTGTAACGTTCAGGAACTCCTATTGTCGATGGAACAATCAAATTACGTCGAGATTCAATAAATCGTATTCCAGGCGTCTTGTCTCCAAGGGTCTATTGCTGCCTCGGGCACCTTATGATCGTTCTCCTCTGAGTCTAGATTTTCGAATCCGACGCATAACTCATAGTTAATTGTAACGTTCAGGGCCTCCTAATTACGGTGGAACACTCATATTACGTCGAGATTCAATATATCGTCCTGCAGCCGACTTGTCTCCAAGGGGATATTGCTGCCAGGGCACCTTATGGTCGTTCTCCTGTGACTCTAGATTATTGAATCCGATGCAAAACTGTTAGTTAATTGTAACTTTCAGGGATTCCTAATGACGATGGAACACTCAAATTACGTCGAGATTCAATACATCGTCCTCCAGCCGACTTGTCTCCAAGGGTCTATTGCTGATTCTGGCGCCTTATGGTCGTGCTCCTGTGAGGCTAGATTTTCGATTCCGACGCGAAACTGATGGTTAATTGTAACGTTCAGGGCCTCCTATTGACGATGGAACACTCAAATTGCGTCGCGATTCAATACATCTTCCTCCTGCTGACTTGTCTCCAAGGGTCTATTGTTTCCTCGGACGCCTTATGGTCGTTCTCCTGTGAGTCTAGATTACGGAATCCGACGCAAAACTGATAGTTAATTGTAACGTTCAGGGCCTCCAAATGACGATGGAACACTCAAATTACGTCGAGATTCAATATATCGTCCTCCAGCCGTCTTGTCTCCAAGGTTCTACTGCTGCTTCTGGCACCTTATGGACGTGCTCTTGTGAGTCTAGACTTTCGAATCCGACGCGAAACTGATAGTTAATTGTACCGTTCAGGAAATCCTAATGAATATGGAACAATCAAATTGCGTCGAGATTCAATATATCGTCCTCCAGCCGACTTGTCTCTAAGGGTGTACTGCGGCCTCTGGCATCTTATGGTCGTGCTCCTGTGAGTCTAGACTTTCGAATCCGACGCAAAACTGATAGTTAATTGTAACGTTCAGGAACTCCTAATGGCGATGGAACAATCAAATTGCGTCGAGATTCAATACATCGTCCGCCAGGCGACTTGTCTCCAAGGGTCTATTGCTGCCTCGGGCACCTAATGATCGTTCTCCTCTGAGTCTACATCTTCGAATACGACTCATAACTGATAGTTATTTGTAACGTTCAGGGTCTCCTAATGACGATGGACCACTCACATTACGTCGAGATTCAATATATCGTCCTCCAGCCTACTTGTCTCGAAGGGGATATTTCTGCCAGGGCACCTTATGGTCGTTCTCCTGTGAGTCTAGATTATCGAATCCGACGCAAAACTGTTAGTTAATTGTAACGTTCAGGGCTTCCAAATGACGATGGAACACTCAAATTACGTCGAGATTCAATATATCGTCCTCCAGCCGACTTGTCTCCAAGGGGATATTGCTGCCTCGGGCACCTAATGGTCGTTCTCCTGTGAATCTAGATTTTCGAATCCGACGCAAAACTGAGACTTAATTATAACGTTCAGGGCCTCCTAATGACGATGGAACACACAAATTACGTCGAGATTCAATATATCGTCCTCCAGCCGGCTTGTCATCAAGGGGATATTGCTGCCTTGGGTACCATACGGTGCGTCTCCTGTGAGTCGAGATTTTCGATTCCGACGCGAAACTGATAGTTAGTTGTAACGTTCAGGGCCTCCTAATGACGATGTAACACACAAATTGCGTCGAGATTCAATACATCGTCCTCCAGCCGACTTGTCTCCAAGGGTCTATTGCTGCCTCGGGCTCCTTATGGTCGTTCTCCTGTGAGTCTAGATTTTCGAATCCGACGCAAAACTGATACTTAATTGTAACGTTCAGGGCCTCATAATGACGATGGAACATTCCATTGCGTCGCGATTCAATACATCGTCCTCCAGCCGACTTGTCACCAAGGGTCTTTTGTTGCCTCGGGCGCCTTTTGGTCGTCCTCCAGTGAGTCTAGATATTCGAATCCGACGCATAACTGATAGTTAATTGTAACGTTCAGGGCCTCCTATTTACGATGGATCACTCAAATTGCGTCGAGATTCAATACATCGTCCTCCAGCCGACTTGTCTCCAAGGGTCTATTGCTGCCTCGTGCTCCTTATGGTCGTTCTCCTGTTAGTCTAGATTTTCGAATCCGACGCAAAACTGATACTTAATTGTAACATTCAGGGCCTCCTAATGACGATGGAAGACTCAAATTGCGTCGCGATTCAATACATCGTCCTCCAGCCGACTTGTTTCAAAGTGTCTATTGTTGCCTCGGGCGCCTTTTGGTCGTTCTCCTGTGAATCTAGATTTTCGAATCCGACGCAAAACTGAGAGTTAATTATAACGTTCGGGGCCCCCTAATGACGATGGAACACTCAAATTGCGTTGAGATTCAATACATCGTCCTCCAGCCGACTTGTCTCCAAGGGTCTACTGCTGCCTCTGGCATAATATGGTCGTGCTCCTGTGAGTCTAGACTTTCGAAACCGACGCGAAACCAATAGTTAATTGCAACGTTCAGGAACTCCTAATGACGATGGAACAATCAAATTGCGTCGAAATTCAATACATCGTCCTATAGGCGACTTGTCTCCAAGGGTCTATTGCTGCCTCGGGCACCTTATGATCGTTCTCCTCTGAGTCTAGATTTTCGAATCCGACGTATGACTGATAGTTAATTGTAACGTTCAGGGCCTCCTAATGACGATGGATCACTTAAATTGTTACGTGATTCAATACATCGTCCTCCAGCCGACTTGTCTTGAAGGGGATATTGCTGCCTTGGGTACCATACGGTCCGTCTCTTGTGAGTCGAGATTTTCGAATCCGACGCGAAACTGATAGTTAGTTGTCACGTTCAGGGCCTCCTAATGACCATGGAACACTCAAATTGCGTCGCGATTCAATATATCGTCCTCCAGCCGACTTGTCTCTAAGGGTGTACTGCGGCCTCTGGCATCTTATGGTCGTGCTCCTGTGAGTCTAGACTTTCGAATCCGACGCAAAATTGATAGTTAATTGTAACGTTCAGGAACTCCTAAAGGCGATGGAACAATCAAATTGCGTCGAGATTCAATACATCGTCCGCCAGGCGACTTGTCTCCAAGGGTCTATTGCTGCCTCGGGCACCTAATGATCGTTCTCCTCTGAGTCTACATCTTCGAATACGACTCATAACTGATAGATATTTGTAACGTTCAGGGTCTCCTAATGACGATGGACCACTCACATTACGTCGAGATTCAATATATCGTCCTCCAGCCTACTTGTCTCGAAATGGATATTTCTGCCAGGGCACCTTATGGTCTTTCTCCTGTGAGTCTAGATTATCGAATCCGACGCAAAACTGTTAGTTAATTGTAACGTTCAGGGCTTCCAAATGACGATGGAACACTCAAATTACGTCGAGATTCAATATATCGTCCTCCAGCCGACTTGTCTCCAAGGGGATATTGCTGCCTCGGGCACCTTATGGTCGTTCTCCTGTGAATCTAGATTTTCGAATCCGACGCAAAACTGAGACTTAATTATAACGTTCAGGGCCTCCTAATGACGATGGAACACACAAATTACGTCGAGATTCAATATATCGTCCTCCAGCCGGCTTGTCATCAAGGGGATATTGCTGCCTTGGGTACCATACGGTGCGTCTCCTGTGAGTCGAGATTTTCGATTCCGACGCGAAACTGATAGTTAGTTGTAACGCTCAGGGCCTCCTAATGACGATGTAACACACAAATTGCGTCGAGATTCAATACATCGTCCTCCAGCCGACTTGTCTCCAAGGGTCTATTGCTGCCTCGGGCTCCTTATGGTCGTTCTCCTGTGAGTCTAGATTTTCGAATCCGACGCAAAACTGATACTTAATTGTAACGTTCAGGGCCTCATAATGACGATGGAACATTCCATTGCGTCGCGATTCAATACATCGTCCTCCAGCCGACTTGTCACCAAGGGTCTTTTGTTGCCTCGGGCGCCTTTTGGTCGTCCTCCAGTGAGTCTAGATATTCGAATCCGACGCATAACTGATAGTTAATTGTAACGTTCAGGGCCTCCTATTTACGATGGAACACTCAAATTGCGTCGAGATTCAATACATCGTCCTCCAGCCGACTTGTCTCCAAGGGTCTATTGCTGCCTCGTGCTCCTTATGGTCGTTCTCCTGTGAGTCTAGATTTTCGAATCCGACACAAAACTGATAGTTAATTGTAACATTCAGGGCCTCCTAATGACGATGGAAGACTCAAATTGCGTCGCGATTCAATACATCGTCCTCCAGCCGACTTGTTTCAATGTGTCTATTGTTGCCTCGGGCGCCTTATGGTCGTTCTCCTGTGAATCTAGATTTTCGAATCCGACGCAAAACTGAGAGTTAATTATAACGTTCGGGGCCCCCTAATGACGATGGAACACTCAAATTGCGTTGAGATTCAATACATCGTCCTCCAGCCGACTTGTCTCCAAGGGTCTACTGCTGCCTCTGTCATAATATGGTCGTGCTCCTGTGAGTCTAGACTTTCGAAACCGACGCGAAACCAATAGTTAATTGCAACGTTCAGGAACTCCTAATGACGATGGAACAATCAAATTGCGTCGAAATTCAATACATCGTCCTATAGGCGACTTGTCTCCAAGGGTCTATTGCTGCCTCGGGCACCTTATGATCGTTCTCCTCTGAGTCTAGATTTTCGAATCCGACGTATGACTGATAGTTAATTGTAACGTTCAGGGCCTCCTAATGACG
Source organism: Schistocerca americana (assembly GCF_021461395.2). NCBI lineage: Eukaryota > Metazoa > Arthropoda > Insecta > Orthoptera > Acrididae > Schistocerca > Schistocerca americana. Next base: position 10,577,139 of record NW_025725790.1, on the reverse strand, counting down.
ATGGATCACTCATATTACGTTGGGATTCGATATATCGTCCTCCAGCCGACTTGCATCCAAGGGGATATTGCTGCCTCGGGCACCTTATGGTCGTTCTCCTGTGAGTCTAGATTTTCGAATCCGACGCAAAACTGAGGGTTAATTATAACGTTCAGGGCCTCCAAATGACGATGGAACACTCAAATTGTTACGTGATTCAATACATCGTCCTCCAGCCGACTTGTCTTCAAGGCGATATTGCTGCCTTGGGTACCATACGGTCCGTCTCTTGTGAGTCGAGATTTTCGAATCCGACGCGAAACTGATAGTTAGTTGTCACGTTCAGGGCCTCCTAATGACCATGGAAAACTCAAATTGCGTCGCGATTCAATATATCGTCCTATAGCTGACTTGCCTCCGAGGGTCTATTGTTTCCTCGGGCACCTTTTGGTCGTTCTCCTGTGAGTCTAGATTATGGAATCCGACGCAAAACTGATAGTTACTTGTAACGTTCACGGCTCCTAATGACGATGAAACACTCAAATTGCGTCGAGATTCAATACATCGTCCTCCAGCAGACTTGTCTCCAAGGGCCTATTGCTGCCTCGGGCACCTTATGGTCGTGCTCCTGTGAGTCTAGATTATCGAATCCGACGCAAAACTGTTAGTTAATTGTAACGTTCAGGGCCTCCTAATGACTGTGGAACTCTCAAATTACGTCGAGATTCAATATATCGTCCTCCAGCCGACTTGTCTTCAAGGGGATATTGCTGCCTTGGATACCATACGGTGCGTCTATTGTGAGTCGAGATTTTCGAATCGTCCGCCAGGCGACTTGTCTCCAAGGGTCTATTGCTGCCTCGGGCACCTAATGATCGTTCTCCTCTGAGTCTACATCTTCGAATACGACTCATAACTGATAGTTATTTGTAACGTTCAGGGTCTCCTAATGACGATGGACCACTCATATTACGTTGGGATTCGATATATCGTCCTCCAGCCTACTTGTCTCGAAGGGGATATTGATGCCAGGGCACCTTATGGTCGTTCTCCTGTGAGTCTAGATTATCGAATCCGACGCAAAACTGTTAGTTAATTGTAACGTTCAGGGCCTCCAAATGACGATGGAACACTCAAATTATGTCGAGATTCAATATATCGTCCTCCAGCCGACTTGTCCCCAAGGGGATATTGCTGCCTCGGGCACCTTATGGTCGGTCTCCTGTGAGTCTAGATTTTCGAATCCGACGCAAAACTGAGAGTTAATTGTAACGTTCAGGTTCTCCTAATGACGATGGAACACTCAAATTACGTCGAGCTTCAATATATCGTCCTCCAGCCGACTTGTCTCTAAGGCGATATTGCTGCCTCGGGAACCTTATGGTCCGTCCCCTGTGAGATAAGATTTTCGAATCCGACGCTAAACTGATGGTTAATTGTATTGTTTATTGCCTCCTAATGACGATGCAACACTCAAATTGCGTCGAGATTCAATACATCGGCCTCCAGCCGACTTGTCTCCAAGGGTCTATTGCTGCTTCGGGCACCTTGTGGTTGTTCTCCAGCGAGTCTAGATTTTCGAATCCGACGTATAGCAGATAGTTAAATGTAACTTTCAGGGCCTCCTAATGTCGATGGAACACTCAAATTGCGTTAAGAATCAGTACATCGGCCTCCAGCCGACTTGTCTCCAAGGGTCTATTGCTGCCTCGGGCACCTTGTGGTCGTTCTCCTGTGAGTCTAGATTTACGAATCCGAAGCATAACTGATAGTTAATTGTAACGTTCAGGGCCTCCTAATGACGATGGAACACACAAATTGCGTCGAGAATCAATACATCGCCCTCCAGCCGACTTGTCTCCAAGGGTCTATTGCTGCCTTGGGCACCTTATTGTCGTTCTCCTGTGAGTCTAGATTGTCGAATCCGACGCAAACATGATAGTTAATTATAACGTTCAGGGCCTCCTAATGACAATGGAACACTCAAATTGCGTCGAGATTCAATACATCGTCCTCCAGACGACTTGTCTCTAAGGGGATATTGCTGCCTCGGGCACCATATAGTCCGTCTCCTGTGAGTCTAGATTTTCGAATCCGACGCGAAACTGATAGTTAATTGTAACGTTTAGGGCCTCCTAATGACGATGGAACACTCAAATTGCGTCGAGATTCAATACATCGTCCTTCAGCCGACTTGTCTCCAAGGGTCTATTGCTGCCTCGGTGACCTTATGGTCGTTCTCCTGTGAGTCTAGATTTTCGAATCCGACGCAAAACAGATAGTTAATGTCGATGCAACACTAAAATTACGTCGACACATCGTCCTCCAGCCGACTTGTCTCCAAGGGGATATTGCTGCCTCGGGCACCATATGGTCCGTCTCCTGTGAGTGTAGATTTTCGAATCCGACGTGGAAGTGATAGTTAATTGTAACGTTCAGGGCCTCATAATGACGAAGGAACACTCAAATTGCGTCGCGATTCAATACATCGCCTTTCAGGCGACTTGTTTCCAAGGTTCTATTGTTGCCTCGGGCGCCATTTGGTCGTTCTCCTGTAGGTCTAGATTATCGAATCCGACGCAAAACTGATAGTTAATTGTAACGTTCACGGCTCCTAATGACGGTGGAACACTGAAATTGCGTCGAGATTCAATACATCGTCCTCCAGCCGACTTGTCTTAAATGGTCTATTGCTGCCTCTGCACCTTATGGTCGTGCTCCTGTGAGTCTAGATATTCGAATCCGACGCGAAACTGATGGTTAATTGTAACGTTCAGGACCTCCTAATGACGATGGAATACTCAAATTGCGTCACGATTCAATACATTGTCCTCCAGCCGACTTGTCTCCAAGGGTCTATTGTTGCCTCGGGCGCCGTTTGGTCGTTCTCCTGTGAGTCTAGATTATGGAATCCGACGGAAAACTGATAGTTAATTTTAACGTTCAGGGCCTCCTAATGACGATGGAACACTCAAATTGGGTCGCGATTCAATACATCATCCTCCAGCCGATTTGTCTCCAAGGGTTTATTGCTGCCTGTGGCACCTAATGGTCGTTCTCCTGTGTGTCTAGATTTTCGAATCCGACGAATAAATGATAGTTAATTGTAACGTTCAGGGCCTCCTCAGTGTTCCATCGTCATTAGGAGCCGTGAACGTTACAATTAACTATCAGTTTTGCGTCGGATTCGATAATCTAACCCTACAGGAGAACGACCAAATGGCGCCCGATGGATCACTCATATTGCGTCGGGATTCAATACATCGTCCTCCAGCCGACTTGTCTCCAAGGGGATATTGCTGCCTCCGGTAACATATTGTCCGTCTCCTGTGAGTCTAGATTTTCGAATCCGACGCGAAATTGATAGTTAATTGTGACGTTTAGGGCCTCCTAATGACGATGGAACACTCAACTTGCGTCGCGATTCAATTCATCGTCCTCCAGCCGACTTGTTTCCAAGGGTCTATTATTGCTTCGGGCGCCTTTTGGTCGTTCTCCTGTGAATCTAGATTATCGAATCCGACGCAAAACTGATAATTAATTGTAACGTTCAGGGCCTCCTAATGACGGTGGAACACTCAAATTGCGTCGTGATTCAATACATCGTCCACCAGCCGACCTTATGGTCCGTCGCTTGTGAGAATAGATTTTCGAATCCGACGCAAAACTGATGGTTAATTGAAATGTTTAGGGCCTCCTAATGGCGATGGAACACTCAAATTGCGTCGCGATTCGATACATCGTCCTCCAGCCGACTTGTCTTAAATGGTCTATTGCTGCCTCTGCACCTTATGGTCGTGCTCCTGTGAGTCTAGATTTTCGAATCCGACGCGAAACTGATGGTTAATTGAAATGTTTAGGGCCTCCTAATGACGATGGAACACTCAAATTGCGTCGCATAACTGCGACGCATAACTGATAGTTAATTCTAACGTTCAGGGCCTCCTAATGACGTTGGAACACTCAAATTGCGTCGAGATTCAATACATCTTCCTCCAGCCTACTTGTCTCCAATGGGATATTGCTGCCGCGGGCACCATATGGTCCGTCTCCTGTGAGTCTAGATTTTCGAATCCGACGCGAAACTGATAGTTAGTTGTAACCTTCAGGGCCTCCTAATGACGATGGAACACTCAAATTGCGACGAGATCCAATACATCGTCCTCCTGACGACTTGTCTCTAAGGGGATATTGCTGCCTCGGGCACCATATAGTCCGTCTCCCACGAGTCTAGACTTTCGAATCCGACGCGAAACTGATAGTTAATTGTAACGTTCAGGGCCTCCTAATGACGATGGAACAGTCAAATTGCGTCGAGATTCAATACATCGTCCACCAGCCGACTTTTATCCAAGGGGATACTGCTGCTCGGGAACCTTATGGTCCGTCTCCTGTGAGAATAGATTTTCGAATCCGACGCAAAACTGATGGTTAATTGTAATGTTTAGGGCCTCCTAATGACGATGGAACACTCAAATTGGGTCGCGATTCAATTCATCGTCCTCCAGCCGACTTGTTTCCAAGGGTCTATTATTGCCTCGGGCGCCTTTTGGTGAATCTAGATTATCGAATTCGACGCAAAACTGATAATTAATTGTAATGTTCAGGGCCTCCTAATGACGATGCAACATTCAAATTGTGTCGCGATTCAATACATCGTCCTCCAGCCGACTTGTCTCCAAGGGGAAATTGCTGCCGCGGGCCCATATGGCCCGTCTCCTGTGAGTCTAGATTTTCGAATCCGACGCGAAACTGATAGTTAATTGTAACGTTTAGGGCCACCTAATGACGATGGAACACTCAAATTGCGTCGAGATTCAATACATCGTCCTTCAGCCGACTTGTCTCCAAGGGTCTATTGCTGCCTCGGTGACCTTATGGTCGTTCTCCTGTGAGTCTAGTTTTTCGAATCCGACGCAAAACTGATAGTTAATGTCGATGGAACACTCAAATTACGTCGAGATTCAATACATCGTCCTCCAGCCGACTTGTCTCCAAGGGGATATTGCTGCCTCGGGCACCATATGGTCCGTCTCCTGTGAGTCTAGATTTTCGAATCCGACGAGAAACTGATAGTTAATTGTAACGTTCAGGGCTTCCTAATGACGATGGAACACTCCAATTGCGTCGAGATTCAATACATCGTCCTTCAGCCGACTTGTCTCCAAGGGTCTATTGCTGCCTCGTGCACCTTATGGTCGTTCTCCTGTGAGTCTAGGTTATCGAATCCGACGCAGAACTGATAATTAATTGTAACGTTCAGGGCCTCCTAATGACGATGGAACATTCAAATTGCGTCGCGATTCAATACATCGTCCTCCAGCCGACTTGTCTCCAATTGGATATTGCTGCCTCGGGCACCATATGGTCCGTCTCCTGTGAGTCTAGATCTTCGAATCCGCCGCGAAACTGATAGTTAGTTGTAACGTTCAGGGCTTCCTAATGACGATGGAATATCAAATTGCGACGAGATCCAATACATCGTCCTCCAGCCTACTTGTCTCTAAGGGTCTATTGTTGCTTCGGGCGCCTTTTGGACGTCCTCTTGCGAGTCTATATTTTCGAATCCGTCGCATAAGTGATAGTTAATTGTAACGTTCAGGGCCTCCTAATGACGATGGAACACTCAAATTTCGTCGAGATTCAATACATCGTCCACCAGCCGACTTGTATCCAAGGGGATACTGATGCCTCGGGAACCTTGTGGTCCGTCTCCTGTGAGAATAGATTTTCGAATCCGACGCAAAACTGATGGTTAATTGTAATGTTTAGGGCCTCCTAATGACGATGGAACACTCAAATTGCGTCGCGATTCAATACATCGTCCTCCAGCCGATTTGTCTCCAAGGGTTTATTTCTGCCTGTGGCACCTAATGGTCGTTCTCCTGTGAGTCTAGATTTTCGAATCCGACGAAAAAATGATAGTTAATTGTAACGATCAGGGCCTCCTAATGACGATGGGTCACTCATATTGCGTCGGGATTCAATACATCGTCCTCCAGCCGACTTGTCTCCAAGGGGATATTGCTGCCTCGGGCAACATATTGTCCGTCTCCTGTGAGTATTGATTTTCGAATCCGACGCGAAATTGATTGTTAATTGTAACGTTCAGGGCGTCCTAATGACGATGGAACACTCCAATTGCGTCGAGATTCAACACATCGTCCTTCAGCCGACTTGTCTCCAAGATTCTATTGCTGCCTCGTGCACCTTAAGGTCGTTCTCCTGTGAGTCTAGATTATCGAATCCGACGCAGAACTGATAATTAATCGTAACGTTCAGGGCCTCCTAATGACGATGGAACATTCAAATTGCGTCGCGATTCAATACATCGTAATCCAGCCGACTTGTCTCCAAGGGGATATTGCTGCCTCGGGCACCATATGGTCCGTCTCCTGTGAATCTAGATCTTCGAATCCGCCGCGAAACTGATAGTTAATTATAACGTTTAGGGCCTCCTAACGACGATGAAACGCTCAAATTGCGTTGAGATTCAATACATCGTCATTCAGCCGACTTGTCTCCAAGGGTCTATTGCTGCCTCGGTCACCTTATGGTCGTTCTCCTGCGAGTTTATTTTTTCGAATCCGACGCAAACCTGATAGTTAATGTCGATGAAACACTCAAATTGCGTCGAGATTCAATACATCGTCCTCCAGCCGAATTGTCTCTAAGGGTCTATTGTTCCTTCGGGCGCCTTTTGGACGTCCTCCTGCGAGTCTATATTTTCGAATCCGTCGCATAAGTGATAGTTAATTGTAACGTTCAGGGCCTCCTAATGACGATGGAACACTCAAATTACGTCAAGATTCAATACATCGTCCTCCAGCCGACTTGTCTCCAAGGGGATATTGCTGCCTCGGGCACCTTACGGTCCGTCTCCTGTGAGTCTAGATTTTCGAATCCGACGCGATACTGATAGTTAATTGTAACGTTCAGGGCCTCCTAATGACGATGGAACCCTCAAATTGCGTCGAGATTCAATAAATCGTCCTCCAGCCGACTTGTCTCCAAGGGTCTATTGCTGCCTCGGGCACCTTATGGTCGTTCTCCTGTGAGTGTAGATTATCGAATCCGACGCAAAACAGATGGTTAATTGTAACGTTCATGGCATCCTAATGACGATGGAACACTCAAATTGCGTCGAGGTTCAATACATCGTCCTCCAGCCGACTTGTCTCCAAGGGTCTATTGCTGCCTGTGGCACCTTATGCTCGTTCTCCTGTGACTCTAGATTTACGAATACGACGCAAAACTGATAGTTAATTGTAACGCTCAGGGCCTCCTAATGACGATGGAACACTCAAATTGCGTCGAGATTCAATACATCGTCCTCCAGCCGACTTGTCTCTAAGGGTCCATTGTTGCCTCGGGCACCTTTTGGACGTTCTCCTGTGAGTCTAGATTTTCGAATCCGACGCAAAACAGATGGTTAATTGTAACGTTCATGGCATCCTAATGACGATGGAACACTCAAATTGCGTCGAGGTTCAATACATCGTCCTCCAGCCGACTTGTCTCCAAGGGGATATTGCTGCCTCGGGCACCATATGATTCGTCTCCTGTGAGTCTAGATTTTCGAATCCGACGCGAAACTGATAGTTAATTGTAACGTTCAGGGCCTCCTAATGACAATGGAACACTCAAATTGCGTCGAGATTCAATGCATCTGACTCCAGCCGACTTGTCTCCAAGGGTCTATTGCAGCCTCGGGAACCTTGTGGTCGTTCTCCTGTGAGTCTGGACTTACGAATCCGACGCATAACTGATAATTCATTGTAACGTTCAGGGCCTCCTACTGACGATGGAACACTCAAATTACGTCGTGATTCAATATATCGTCCTCCAGCCGACTTGTCTCCAAGGGGATATTCCTGCCTCGGGCACCTTACGGTCATTCTCCTGTGACTCTAGATTTTCGAATCCGACGCAAAATGTTAGTTAATTATAACGTTCAGGGCCTTCTAATGACGATGGAATGCTGAAAGTCCGTCGCGAATTAATACATAGTCCTCCAGCCGACTTGTCTCAAGGGTCTATTGTTGCCTCGGGCACCATATGGTCTGTCTCCTGTGAGTCTAGATTTTTGTATCCGACGCGAAACTGATAGATAATTGTAACGTTCAGGGCCTCCTAATGACGATGGAACACACAAATTGCGTCGAGATTCAATACATCGTCATTCAGCCGACTTGTCTCCAAGGGTCTATTGCTGCCTCCTGTGAGTCTAGATCTTCGATTTCGACGCTAAACTAAAAGTTAATTGTAACGTTCAGGGATTCCTAATGACGATGGAACACTCAAATTGCGTCGAGATTCAATACATCGGCCTCCAGCCGAGTTGTCTCCAATGGTCTATTGTTGCTTCGGGCGCCTTTTGGCCGTCCTCCTGTGAGTCTAGATTTTCGAATCCGACGCATAACTGATAGTTAATTGTAACGTTCAGGGCCTCCTAATGACGATGGAACAGTCAATTTGCGTCGAGATTCAATACATCGTCCTCCAGCCGACTTGTCTCCAAGGGGATATTGCTGCCTCGGGCAAAATATTGTCCGTCTCCTGTGAGTTTAGATTTTCGAATCCGTCGCGAAATTGATAGTTAATTGTAACGTTCAGGGCCTCGTAATGACGATGGAACACTCTAATTGCGTCGCGATTCAATTCATCGTCCTCCAGCCGAGTGGTTTCCAAGGGTCTATTGTTGCCTCGGGCGCCTTTTAGTCGTTCTCCTGTGAATCTAGATTATCGAATCCGACGCAAAACTGATAGTTAATTGTAACGTTCACAGCCTCTTAATGACGATGGAACACTCCAATTGCGTCGAGATTCAATACATCGTCCTTCTGCCGATTTGTCTCCAAGGGTCTATTGCTGCCTCGTGCACCTTATGGTCGTTCTCCTGTGAGTCTAGATTTTCGAATCCGACGCAAAACGGATAGTAAATTGTAACGTTCAGGGCCTCTTAATGACGATGGAACACTCAAATTGCGTCGAGGTTCAATCCATCGTCCTCGGGCCGACTTGTCTCCAATGGTCTATTATTGCCAAGGGCGCCCTTTGGTCGTTCTCCTGTGGGTCTAGATTATCGAATCCGACGCAAAACTGATAATTAATGGTAACGTTCACGGCCTCCTAATGACGATGGAACCCTCAAATTGCGTCGAGATTCAATACATCGTCCTCCAGCCGACTTGTCTCCAAGGGTCTATTGCTTCCTCGGGCACCTTATGGTCGTTCTCCTGTGAGTGTAGATTATCGATGCCGACGCAAAACTGATACTTATTTTAACGTTCAGGGAGTCCTAATGACGATGGAACATTCAAATTGCGTCGAGATTCAATACATCGTCCTCCAGCCGACCAGTCTCCATGGGTCTATTGCTGCCTCGGGCACCTTATGGTCGTTCTCCTGTGACTCATGATTTACGAATACGACGCAAAACTGATAGTTAATTGTATTGTTCAGGGCCTCCTAATGACGATGGAGCACTCAAATTGCTTCGAGATTCAATACATCGTCCTCCAGCCGACTTGTCTCCAAGGGTCTATTGCAGCCTCGGGCACCTTCTGGTCGTTCTCCTGTGAGTCTGGACTTACGAATCCGACGCATAACTGATAGTTAATTGTAACGTTCAGGGCCATCTACTGACGATGGAACACTCAAATTACGTCGAGATTCAATATATCGTCCTCCAGCCGACTTGCCTCCAAGGGGATATTGCTGCCTCGGGCAGCTTATGGTCGTTCTCCTGTGACTCTAGATTTTCGAATCCGACGCAAAATGTTAGTTAATTATAACGTTCAGGGCCTCCTAATGACGGTGGAACACTCAAATTGCGTCGCAATTCAATACATCGTCCTCCAGCCGATTTGTATCCAAGGGTCTATTGCTGCCTGTGAGTATAGATTTTCGAATCCGACGCAAAACTGATAGTTAATTGTGACGTTCAGGGCCTCCTAATGACGATGGAGTACTCAAATTGCGTCTAGATTCAATACATCGTCCTCCAGCCGAGTTGTCTCCAATGGGATATTGCAGCCTCGGGCACCATATGGTCCGTCTCCTGTGAGTCTAGAATGTCGAATCCGACGCAAAACTGATAGTTAATTTTAACGTTCAGGACTTCCTAATGCTGATGGAACACTCAAATTGCTCCGAGATTCAATACATCGTCCTCCAGCCAACCTGTCTCCAAGGATCTACTGCTGCCTCGGGCACCTTATGTTCGTTCTCCTCTGAGTCTACATTTTCGAATCCGACGCAACACTTATAGTTAATTGTAACGCTCAGGGCCTCCTAATGACGATGGAACACTCAGATTGCGTCGCGATTCAATTCATCGTCCTCCAGCCGTTTTGACTCCAACGGTCTATTGTTGCCTCGGGTGCCTTTTGGTCGTTCTCCTGTGAGTCTAGATTATCCAATCCGACGCAAACCTGATAGTTAATTGTAACTTTCAGGGGCTCCTAATGATTATGGAATACTCAAATTGCAACGAGATTCAATACATCGTCCTCCAGCCCACTTGTCTCCAATGGGATATTGCAGCCTCGGGCACCATATGGTCCGCTTCCTGTGAGTCTAGAATTTTGAATCCGACGCAAAACTGATAGTTAATTGTAACGTTCAGGACTTCCTAATGACGATGGAACACTCAAATTGCGTCGAGATTCTACATTTCGACCTCCAGCCGACTTGTCTCCAAGGGGTATTGCTGACTCGGGCACCTTATGGTCCGTCTCCAGTGAGTATAGATTTTTGAATCCGACGGAAAACTGATGGTTAATTGTAATGCTCAGGGCCTCCTAATGACGATGGAACACTCAAATTGCGTCGCGATTCAATACATCGTAATCCAGCCGATTTGTCTCCAAGGGTCTGTTGCTGACTGTGGCCCCTAATGGTCGTTCTCCTGTGAGTCTAGATTTTCGATTCCGACGTTCAGGGCCTTCTAATGACGATGGAACGCTGAAATTCCGTCGCGATTCAATACATAGTCCTCCAGCCGACTTGTCCCCAAGGGTCTATTGCTGCCTCAGGCACCTTATTGTCGTTCTCCTGTGACTCTAGATTTTCGAATCCGACGCAAAACTGACAGTTAATTGTAATGTTCAAGGCTTCCTAATGACGATGAAACACTCAAATTGCGTCGAGATTCAGTACATAGTCCTCATGCCGACTTGTCTCCAAGTGTCTTTTGCTTCCACGGGCTCCTTATGGTCGTTTTGCTGTGACTCTAGATTTTCGAATCCGACGCAAAACTGATAGTTAATTGTGACGATCAAGGCCTCCTAATGACGATGGAACACACAAATTGCGTCGCGATTCAATACATCGTCCTCCAGCCGATTTGCCTCCAAGGGTTTATTTCTGCCTGTCGCACCTAATGTTCGTTCTCCTGTGAGTCTAGATTTTCGAATCCGACGCAAAACTGAAAGATAATTGTAACGTTCAGGGCCTCTTAATGACGGTGGAACAATCAAATTGCGTCAACATTCAATACATCGTCCTCCAGCCAACCTGTCTCCAAGGATCTATTGCTGCCTCGGGCACCTTATTGTTCGTTCTCCTCTGAGTCTACATTTTCGAATCCGACGCAAAACTGATAGTTAATTGTAACGTTCAGGGCCTCCTAATGACGATGGAACACTCAAATTGCGTCGCGATTCAATACATCGTCCTCCAGCCGATTTGTCTCCAAGGGTCTGTTGCATCCTGTGGCACCTAATGGTCGTTCTCCTGTGAGTCTAGATTTTCGAATCCGACGTTCAGGGCCTTCTAATGACGATGGAACGCTGAAATTCCGTCTCGATTCAATACATAGTCCTCCAGCAGACTTGTCTCCAAGGGTCTATTGCTGCCTCAGGCACCTTATTGTCGTTCTCCTGTGACTCGAGATTTTCGAATCCGACGCAAGACTGATAGTTAATCGTAACGTTCAGGACTTCCTAATGACGATGGAACACTCAAATTGCGTCGAGATTCACTATTTCGTCCTCCAGCCGACTTGTCCCCAAGGGGATATTGCTGACTCGGGCACCTTATGGTCCGTCTCCAGTGAGTATAGATTTTTGAATCCGACGGAAAACTGATGGTTAATTGTAATGCTCAGGGCCTCCTAATGACGATGGAACACTCAAATTGCGTCGCGATTCAATACATCGTCCTCCAGCCGATTTGCCTCCAAGGGTCTATTTCTGCCTGTCGCACCTAATGCTCGTTCTCCTGTGAGTCTAGATTTTCGAATCCGACGCAAAACTGAAAGATAATTGTAACGTTCAGGGCCTCTTAATGACGGTGGAACAATCAAATTGCGTCAACATTCAATACATCGTCCACCAGCCAACCTGTCTCCAAGGATCTATTGCTGCCTCGGGCACCTTATTGTTCGTTCTCCTCTGAGTCTACATTTTCGAATCCGACGCAAAACTGATAGTTAATTGTAACGTTCAGGGCCTCCTAATGACGATGGAACACTCAAATTGCGTCGCGATTCAATACATCGTCCTCCAGCCGATTTGTCTCCAAGGGTCTGTTGCTGCCTGTGGCACCTACTGGTCGTTCTCCTGTGAGTCTAGATTTTCGAATCCGACGTTCAGGGCCTTCTAATGACGATGGAACGCTGAAATTCCGTCTCGATTCAATACATAGTGCTCCAGCCGACTTGTCTCCAAGGGTCTATTGCTGCCTCAGGCACCTTATCGTCGTTCTCCTTGAAACGTCCCCTTTGAACAATTCTTACATGACTGTGCTTAAACTGACATACAATATTTTTAGCGCAACGCAATCTGACTTTCAAAATTCCCTACAAAAGAATGGCCCTGACTAACATTAAACTATACCTTTCACAAATCACTTACCTCACAAAAATCTTCGCTGCTCAAGCTACTGCAATACAGCGAGCGCCACTACTGCCAGCTAAATAAAAGATTCAAACTATGGAAGGCACTAACTACTGATAGGGATGGTTAGCAAATGAAAGATATTAATAGAGAGCAAACAATGTATTTACCTTAATATCATCACAAGTCATAATATATATATATCAGTTCATGACAAATTATAAAACTCCGCCATCTCTCTCCCCACATCCACCACTGCTGGCGGCTCACCTCCAACTGCGCAACGCTACGCGCTGTTCACATCCAGCTGCCGCTGCCCAACACTACAATGGCAGACAACAATGCAAAGCAGCCACAGACTGCACACAGCACAGCCAGTGATTTTCATACAGAGGTGGCGTTACCAATAAAAAACCTAAACAGCCTACTTACATAGAGAAAACATAAACAGCCTACTTACATAGAGAAAACATAAACAGCCTACTTACATAGAGAAAACATAAACAGCCTACTTACACAGAGAAAACATAAACAGCCTACTTACATAGAGAAAACATAAACAGCCTACTTACATAGAGAAAACATAAACAGCCTACTTACATAGCCCCCATGCTCCCCACAAAAATTTTTACAAATGGTGTTGGGCACTGGCCAATACAGATTTGACAAAAATTTTTCACAATTACAGTAACAAAGATATAAAATGCACACACTTATTGATACAATGTTGGTCAAAAGCTCAAATTTTCTCACAGTCCATAAAGACAGTCCTAATCGTACATAACAGCAGAATAGCAACATGCTGACAGATAATGGGCCACAACAGAGCAAACCCACAGCAGAGTCAGTCGTACTTTGGAAGAATATTGGTAGGTAGGTCATCACAGAGCAGACCCACTGTAGTCCTGGTAGAGATAATGGTATTGGTGGGCCACCAGAGGTGCAGACCCACTGTAGTCCTTGTAGAAATAATGGCATGGTGGGTCATCAAAGATGTAGACCCACTGTAGTCCTTGTAGAGATAATGGTACTGGTGGATCATCGAAGTGTAGACCCACTGTAGTCCTTGTAGAGATAATGGTATTGGTGGGCCACCAGAGGTGCAGACCCACTGTAGTCCTGGTATAGACGGCCAGCAGCCATCCGTTGCGACTGTGCAGGTGCACAATCACCATCGAAGAGTCGTGCAGAGAATATAGCAAGTCCATAAACCACCACTTGTGCACTCACAATGTGTTTGGAATTGTCCTTAGAACCAGCAATGCTGTTATCCAGTCCCTTGCTGAATTAGTAACACACGTGCAAACACTAACAGTCCCTACGTCTCACATATTGTCCATATACTACGACCAACAGAAACGTGTGCAGTGAAATGTAACTTACAAGTTAATAATATCATGAACTGGTGACAATTACAATTTTATAACATAAGAATACAATTACAAAGGTACAAAATACATCATTAAAACATAACAATACAGATAACATTTGTAGTACAGGCTTTACAAAAGAATAGAAATAGACATATACGTCAGTGTTGCAGGAATTATGACATGAGTACATACATAGAAGATCAGAATAACTTGCGAAACATCAACTTCACACATGAGCATTTAAACAGAATGAATAATGTCTAACATCTTTACAAAGTAAATAACATATTATTAATGCCAATTATATTTGAGGATAACAGTATTCCTCATCATAGTGAATGTAGCTTAATATTAAAAGAAGAAAAAATTCTATGAAACTACACAGAGACAGGAAGAAAACAAATACACAAGGGTACACAAACACATAGTGGGATAACACCAATAGGAAAGAACAGGGTTCGTTTTCAATGTAACATTTGGTACTGCAGTCCATCCCAAAACTTCATATATCTTTCCTCTTATTTCATCCTTTGTTTCCACCAAAAAAATTCTATCTAAGCATGCTTTCTGTATTTATATGTTCACACATTTCTTACCTCAACATTTATTTCCAAGAAAATCCTACCTAAAATACTTTTTTTCTTTTGGCCAAACCATTTTCTTATAGCGTCTAAATGCATTTCTTCCAATTCATCATAGTTAGTTTCGCTCACCTCCAACTGCGCAACGCTACGCGCTGTTCACATCCAGCTGCCGCTGCCCAACACTACAATGGCAGACAACAATGCAAAGCAGCCACAGACTGCACACAGCACAGCCAGTGATTTTCATACAGAGGTGGCGTTACCAATAAAAAACCTAAACAGCCTACTTACATAGAGAAAACATAAACAGCCTACTTACATAGAGAAAACATAAACAGCCTACTTACATAGAGAAAACATAAACAGCCTACTTACACAGAGAAAACATAAACAGCCTACTTACATAGAGAAAACATAAACAGCCTACTTACATCCTGTGACTCAAGATTTTCGAATCCGACGCAAAACTGACAGTTAATTGTAACGTTCAGGGCTTCCTAATGACGATGGAATACTCAAATTGCAACGAGATTCAATACATCGTCCTCCAGCCGACTTGTCTCCAAGGGGTTATTGCAGCCTCGGGCAGCTTATGGTCCCTCTCCTGTGAGTAAAGATTTTCGAATCCGACGCAAAAATGATGGTTATTTGTAATGTTCAGGGCCTCCTAATGACGATGGAACACTAAAATTGCGTCGCAATTCATTACATCGTCCTCCAGCCGTTTTGTCTCCAAGGGTCTATTGCTGCCTGTGAGTCTAGATTTTTGAATTCGGCGCAAAACTGATAGTTAATTGTAACGTTCAGGGCCTATTAATGACAATGGAACATTCAAATTGCGTCGCGATTCAATACTTCGTCCTCCAACCGACTTGTCTCCAAGGGTCTATTGTCGCTTCGGACGTCTTTTGGTCGTCCTGCTGTGAGTCTAGATTTTCGAATCCGACGCATAACTGATAGTTAATTGTAACGTTCAGGGCTTCCTAACGATGCTGGAACACTCAAATTGCGTCGGGATTCAATACATCGTCCTTCAGCCGAGTTGTCTCCAAGGGTCTATTGCTGCCTCTGGCACCTTATGGTCGTTCTCCTGTGAATCTTGATTATCGAATCCGACGCAAAACTGATATTAAATTGTAACGTTCGGGGCCTCCTAATGACGATGGAACATTCAAATTGCGTCGCGATTCAATACATCGTCCACCAACCGACTTGTCTCCAAGGGTCTATTGTTGCTTCGGACGTCTTTTGGTCGTCCTCCTGTGAGTCTAGATTTTCGAATCCGACGCATAACTGATAGTTAATTGTAACGTTCAGGGCCTCCTAATGACGATGGAACACTCAAAATGCGTCGGGATTCAATACATCGTCCTCCAGCCGACTTGTCTCCAAGGGGATATTGCTGCCTCGGGCACCATATGGTCCGTCTCCTGTGAGTCTAGATTTTCGTATTCGACGCGAAACTGATAGTTAATTGCAACGTTCACGGCCTCCGAACGACGATGGAACACTCAAACTGCGCCGAGATTCAATACATCGTCCTCCAGCCGACTTGTCTCCATGGGGATATTGCTGCCTCGGGCACCTTATGGTCGTTGTCCTGTGAGTATAGATTTTCGAATTCGACGCTAAACTAGTAGTTAATTGTAACGTTCAGGGCCTCCTAATGAAGATGGAACACTCAAATTGCGTCGAGACTCAATACATCGTCCTCCAGCCGACTTGTCTCCAAGGGGATATTGCTGCCATGGACAACTTATGGTCGTTCTCCTGTGAGTCTAGATTTTCGAATCCGACGCATAACTGATAGTTAATTGCAACGTTCAGGGCCTCTTAATGATGATGGAACACTCTCATTGCGTCGAGATTCAATACATCGTCCTCCAGCCGACTTGTCTCCAAGGGTTTATTGCTGCTTAGGGCACCCTATGGTCGTTCTCCTGTGAGTCTAGATTATCGAATCCGACGCAAAACTGATAGCTAATTGTAACGTTCACGGCCTCCTGATGACGATGGAACACTCAAATTGCGTCGAGATTCAATACATCGTCCTCCAGCCACTTGTCTCCAAGGGTCTATTGCTGCCTCTGGCACCTTATGGTCGTGCTCCTGTGAGTCTAGATTTTCGAACCCGACGCGAAACTGATAGATTATAGTAACGTTCAGCGCCTCCTAATGACGATGGAACAATAAAATTGCATCGAGATTTAATACATCGGCCTCCAGCCGACTTGTCTCCAAGGGGATATTGCTGCCTCGGGCACCATATGATCCGTTTCCTGTGAGTCTAGATTTTCGTATCCGACGCGACACTGATAGTTAATTGCAACGTTCAGGGCCTCCTAATGACGATGAAACACTCAAACTGCGCTGAGATTCAATACATCGTCCTCCAGCCGACTTGCCTCCATGGGGATATTGCTGCCTCGGGCACCTTATGGTCGTTCTCCTGTGTGTCTTGATTTTCGAATCCGACGCTAAACTGATAGTTAATTGTATCGTTCAGGGCCTCCTAATGACGATGGAACACTCAAATTGCGTCGAGATTCAATACATCGTCCTCCAGCCGACTTGTCTCCAAGTGAATATTGGTGCATCGGGCACCTTATGGTCGTTCTCTTGTGAGTATAGATTTTCGAATCCGACACATAACTGATAGTTAATATTATTGTTCAGGGCCTCCTAATGACAATGGAACACTCACATTGCGTCGAGGTTGAATACATCGTCCTCCAGCCGACTTGTCTCCAAGGGTCTAATGCTGCCTCGGGCACCTTATGGTCGTTCTCCTGTGAGTCTAGATTTTCGAATCCGACGCCAAACTGATAGTTTATTGTAGCTTTCAGGGCCTCCTAATGACGATGGAACAATAAAATTGCATCGACGTTCGATACATCGTCCTCCAGCCGACTTGTCTCCAAGGATCTATTGCTGCCTCGGCCACCTTATGATCGTTCTCCTCTGAGTCTACATTTTCGTATCCGACGCAACACTGATAGTTACTAGCAACCTTCAGGGCCTCCTAAAGACGATGGAACACCCAAATTGCGCCGAGATTCAATACATCGTCTTCCTGCCGACTTGTCTCCAACGGTCTATTGCTGCCTTGGGCGCCTTTTGTTCGTTCTCCTGTGAGTCTAGATTATGGAATCCGACGCAAAACTGATAGTTAATTGTAACGTTCAGGGCCTCCTAATGACGATGGAACACTCAAATTGCGTCGAGATTCAATACATCGTCCTCCAGCCGACTTGTCTCCAACGGTCTATTGCTGACTCTGGCACCTTATGCTCGTGCTCCTGTGAGTCTAAATTTTCGAATCCGACGCGAAGCTGATAGTTAATTGTGACGTTCAGGGCCTCCAAATGACGATGGAACACTCATATTGCGACGCAATTCAATACATCGTCCTCCAGCTGATTTGTCTCCAAGGGTCTACTGCTGTCTGTGAGTCTAGATTTTCGAATCCGACGCAAAACTGATAGTTAATTGTGACGTTCAGGGCCTCCAAATGACGATGGAACACTCAAATTACGTCGAGATTCAATACATCGCCCTCCAGCTGACTTGTCTCCAAGGGGATATTGCTGCCTCGGGCACCATATGATCCGTTTCCTGTTAGTCTAGATTTTCGTATCCGACGCGACACTGATAGTTAATTGCAACGTTCAGGGCCTCCTAATGACGATGAAACACTCAAACTACGCCGAGATTCAATACATCGTCCTCCAGCCGACGTGTCTCCATGGGGATATTGCTGCCTCTGGCACCTTATGGTCGTTCTCCTGTGAGTCTAGATTTTCGAATCCGACGCATAACTGATAGTTAATTGTAACGTTCAGGGCCTCCTAATGACGATGGAACACTTACATTGCGTCGAGGTTCAATACATCGTCCTCCAGCCGACTTGTCTCCAAGGGTCTATTGCTGCCTCGGGAACCTTACGGTCGTTCTCCTGTGAGTCTAGATTTTCGAATCCGACGCGAAACTGATAGTTTATTGTAACTTCCAGGGCCTCCTAATGACGATGGAACAATAAAATTGCATCGACATTCAATACATCATCCTCCAGCCGACTTGTCTCTAAGGTGATATTGCTACCTCGGGCACCATATAGTCCGGTTCCTGTGAGTCTAGATTTTCGAATCCGACGCCAAACTGATAGTTAATTGTAACTTTCACGGCCTCTTACTGACGATGGAACACTCAATTTGAGTCGAGATTCAATACATCGTCCTCAAGCCGACTTGTCTCCAAGGGTCTATTGCTGCCCTGGCACCTTATGGTCGTGCTCCTGTGAGTCTAGATTTTCGAATCCGACGCGAAACTGATAGTTTATTGTACCGTTCAGGGCCTCCTAATGACGATGGAACAATCAAATTGCATCGAGATTCAATACATCGTCCTCCAGCCGACTTGTGTCCAAGGATCTATTGCTGCCTCGGCCACTTTATGAACGATCTCCTCTGAGTCTACATTTTCGTATCCGACGCAAAACTGATAGTTAATTGTAACGTTCAGGGCCTCCTAATGACGATGGAACACTCAAATTGCGTCGCTATTCAATACATCGTCCTCCAGCCGATTTGTCTCCAAGGGTCTATTGCTGTCTGTGAGTCTAGATTTTCGAATCCGACGCAAAACTTATAGTTAATTGTGACGTTCAGGGCCTCGTAACGACGATGGAACACTCAAATTGCGTCGAGATTCAATACATCGTCCTCCACCCGACTTGTCTCCAAGGGGATATTACTGCTTCGGGTAACATATGGTCCGTCTCCTGTGAGTCTAGAATTTCGAACCCGACGCAAAATTGTAACGTTCAGGGCCTCCTAATAACGATGGAACACTGAAATTGCGTCGCTATTCAATACATCGTCCTCCAGCCGATTTGTCTCCAAGGGTCTATTGCTGTCTGTGAGTCTAGATTTTCGAATCCGACGCAAAACTGATAGTTAATTGTGACGTTCAGGGCCTCCTAATGACGATGGAACACTCAAATTGCGTCGAGATTCAATACATCGTCCTTCAGCCGACTTGTCTCCAATGGTTTATTGCTGCCTCGGGCACCTTATGGTCGTTCTCCTGTGAGTCTAGATTTTCGTATTCGATGCATAACTGATAGTTAATTACGTTCAGGGCCTCCTAATGACGATGGAACACTCAAACTGCGCCGAGTTTCAATACATCGTCCCCCAGCCGACTTGTCACCATGGGGATATTGCTGCCTCCGGCACCTTATGGTCGTTCTCCTGTGAGTCTAGATTTTCGAATCCGACGCTAAACTGATAGTTAATTGTAACGTTCAGGGCCTCCTAAAGACGATGGAACACTCAAATTGCGTCGGGATTAAATACATCGTCCTCCAACCGACTTGTCTCCAAGGGTCTATTGTTTCTTCGGACGTCTGATGGTCGTCCTCCTGTGAGTCTAGATTTTCGAATCCGACGGATACCTGATAGTTAATTGTAACGTTCAGGACTTCCTAATGATGATGGAACACTCAAATTGCGTCGAGATTCAATACATCGTCCTCCAGTTGACTTGTCTCCAAGGGGATATTGCTGTCACGGGCACCTTATGGTCGTTCTCCTGTGAGTCTAGATTTTCGAATCCGGTTCTAAACTGATAGTTAATTGTAACGTTCAGGGCCTCCTAATGACGATGGAACACTCAAATTGCGTCGAGATTCAGTACATCGTACTCCAGCCGACTTGTCTCCAAGGGGATATTGCTTCCTCGGACACCTTATGTTCGTTCTCCTTGTAATCTCCCCACGGAAAATTACCCTCTACCACGCAATAATTAATAATGGTCAACCAAATCATCCACATGTATTTACGTTTGAAAAGTATCTGATCAGATTTTCTAGTAATATATGCGCCGACAGCTCGTCGACGCCAAGGTATTTTTCTAGCACGTTTATTCTTTGGAACAACAGAGGTACAGAAATGTATGCTCCATGATTATTATAGTGGGAGAAAGGAACAGCTTCGGAAGTATCGGTTGGAGGATTTTTGGACTGCTAAAAGAGATTTATTTACTCTTCTTCGCGCTAAAGCGAGATAGGAAAATTTGTGCTGCTCGCGTGAGAGATAAAAAGAAAGAAAACCCTGTAAAAGAAATTTACATGAGTCTTGGAACCAACAGAAAACGGAACATGTACGGAAATGGATTCAATATACAATTTTCCTCAGAAATAAGATTTGTGACCATTTTATTCTAGAGTGAATGACGAATGAGTTCTCTGTTTGAACCATTGATGATTGTCTGGGCCCTGTAATTAATTGGGAAGTTTCAGCTGTGACGAAGAGAGCCTGCAATCTGAGTTTTGTGAAATCGTCCAAAAAGGCTTCGTCCACATCTGAAATTTTAGATCTGTCGTAAACTGAACGAATTGTTCAAACGATCGATTTTCCCAACTGAATGCAGCGCTTAATAATAATAACAAATGTAAAGATCTTTTCTAGCAAGCCAGCCGCTGAATATTAAGACGAAGGGCTCCACCAGAGATTCTACTAGGCTGATTTCACGTAAATAATATAGTTAAACTGTACACAGATAAAGGACAGAGAGATAGAGAGAGAGAGGGAAGAAATGCGAGAAATTACTCAGAATCCTCCATTAGCATAATTGTTTGTCTGTCTTTTCACGGATCAGCTTAATAAGAAAACACGAAGCCCTGACTTTATTGTACCGATTTATGTGTGAGGGTGAAAGAGCGATAAAGGCGACAGATACACTTCTGTACAGACAAAACATTACACGAAGTTAGCGGCAAGCTGCATTCATATAGACTTTCATCATTTACAGAGTGGAATTCATTACAATGGCCAATCCGTGACAGGACACTGTTTTGGACGTTGTTAAAATAATTTTGGTTTCTGGTTCATGTGAACTACGACGAGACAATTTAACTTGGAAAAGATAAGAAATACTCGCAGCCAAGTTAGTCAGACCTACAAATAAAACCGGCACGCTGGGCGCAGAAAAAAGCCCAGATCTATAATTTTTTATTAAAGCTTGCTAGTATTGAGGAAGTAGACGTAGATTGGAACATTTTCTAATTGTGTTCATGCTACATGTAGTTTGATTGATCTGGCCTAGTTGCATTTACCTGGATATAATATAAGAAAGTAGCCACAGAAGTATTCTTGTGTGAAGGGAGATATATACACCTTGACTGTAGAACATTTATATGGTTTTAACTAGGGCAATGCTTAAGATGAGTCAAACAGAGCAGAGCAACACGAAACAGCCTTCAGCTGTTAACACTGATGATAATGATGGAGTAAGAAGTGTTGTAGAACCGATCGCTACAGATAGCGCAATAGAACGCCCTGTAGACACGGCTGGAGATGTAACAGCAGGTATGCAACATGGATTAGATCCATTAGTAATTATCATGAGTCAGATGCAGATGATAACCGAGAGCATGAATAATATGAAAATCGACATTAACGCGAAATTAGCCTCAGTTACTGCAGGGCAGGAAAATTTGAAAACCGACATTAACGCGAAACTAGCCTCAGTTACTGAAGGGCAAGAAAATCTGAAAATTGACATTAATGAGAAGTTAGCCTCAGTTACCGAGGGGCAAAATGATTTGAATTCGAAGTTAGCCTCAGTTACTGAGGGGCAAAATGATTTGAATACGAAGTTAGCCTCAGTTACGGAAGGTCAGGAGAATTTGAAAGCTGAGATTAAGCAGCAGTTACACGACAGTTTTTCCGAATTAGAGCAGCGGATAGAGGCGAAGACAAAGGAACTTAAAGATCAGGCCGAAGAGACGGAACGAAAATTAACTGCACAAATAGAATTGGTGAAAGCTCAATGTGAGGAATCTACTCACCGCGTACGTGTAGAAATGAAGGAGTATGTGGCGATTAAGTTAGATACCGTACGCGAACAGATGGAAATGGTTCCGCAGTTAGTACAAAAGCAAGATGCCATGTCATGTGCAATTGCGCAACTTCCTGAATGGGCACGTACGCAGACGAACCTAAAGGAAAGTGTTGAACATCTGACCGAACGTCAAGAAGTTATAGACCACCAAATTAATGTATTGACGGGTAAATTATCCGAAATCACATTAGAAAACAAAAGGCTAATGTGTGAAAACGTTGAGCAAAATGTTAAAGCAGCATTCCAGAGTCTATGCGGCAAACAGGAAGAGCATTTGTTTGCGAAAGGACTTGAGGAAGTGCGACAGCAGTTAGGGGCTGATTTCGAGCATTGGAAACAAACGATAGCAGAGTCGATACGCGTTTCACAACAAGGCTCAGAACAAATGAATACAGGCCAACAGCAGAAGTTGGCAGCGACTGTAGAGCCAGTTACTGCACATTCGCACACGATACCGACTTGTGTGAGTAACTCGGATATTAAATTGCCACGAGCTAGATGTTCGCGTGAAGTTTTATCTCACGGAGATTACGAAAGCCTTTGCCATGCCGAAGAAAAAATGCTAAATCATCGGCAATTTCAGATTTTTAACACTGACAAAAGGGGGGTCCATCCGATTGTTTTTATTCGAAGTTTTAGAGGAGTACTACCCAGAAATTGGTCGGAGTGGCAGAAGATCAGTTTCGTGACTGGGTATATACAAGGTTCGGGGGCGATCTGGGCCTCGGACATGACTTCTGTTTGCTCGACATATGATGATTTTGAGAAAGCGTTTTTAGCAAAATTCTGGTCTGAAGGGGTACAGGAACGCCTAAGGCAGGAGGTGCTCTACCCAGAGCCTTTCTCTTTTTCAAAAGGAAGCCTTAGGAAGTATTTTGAAAAATATAGAAACAAAACTAGATATTGGGACAGACCTATGCCTTTGCCAGACATAATAAACATACTTAAGGCAAGATTACCAACTAACATCCGGAATCAATTAATTTACGGGAACGATAAAGTCTTGGAGTCGTTCCTCACGACGTTAGATCATATAGACACTATAGAACAGAACAACCAGAAAGCCCGTAACAACAGATTCCAATATAGGGAGATAGAACCTCCGCCAAATGGTAGGCAAGTAAACGCACAGAGATCGATAAATAGTGGAGAAACCCCTCAAAATCTCAACAATAATATCGGCAATAGTCTTGCGAGGGGCTATCCAAGGAACAACAGGAATGGGAAAAGATGAAATCCCGTATGGGGAAACGAAAGGAATTTCAGACCGCAAGCCTGGAACAATAACGGTAATAGAAAGTGGAATCAACCGGGGGGAATAAACTCAAATAACCAACATCAGTGGGGACGGACATCTGCGAATCAACCGGTAATTACCGAAGTGACGGACGATGTCAACCACCAGGCGAATCAAAATCCAACAAACTTGTAAGGACCCACTCGTGCCCCGGAGGAGCGGTCAACAATTGGTTGAGGGGCAACAGGATATGTGTACACATGCTAACGTATAATGATGGACGATTACTGGCAGATGAATTGACCGAGGACTTAGAACCCCAAGATGAGGATAAGGAACAGGTGGCAGTAGCCGAAGTGCAAGTCATTTTAGAGACTGTACCGATAGTGGCGGTTTTGGACACAGCTGCAACCACAAATGTTATTTCGGAGGCTCTATTCAACAAGATCAGAAATATAAGACGAGTACCAGTTTTTCCAGTTCAAAATTGCAGAATAATAGGCGCCGTTGGGGCTAGATCGGCTAATGTAAAAGTAGAAGTCGGAAATGTAGCAATATTAAGCACATTCCTTGTTGTAAAAAATTTGGTGGTAGACAGCATTATAGGAGTCGACAGCCTACGTCAATACGGATGCAGAATAGATTTTAAAACGGAAAAATTTGGTTAAATGTAAATAAACAAGAAATTGAGTTGGACTTGTTGAAAAAGGAAAGCCTTACCACAAAATATAATAGTGGGATCAGTGTGCAAGTAATCAGGACTGCACAAAATTCTAAACAGCACGTAAATAATGAGTTCCAAGTCAAAGGAGATTTCGGTCAATTAGTGTATGAGAAGTTAAATGAATCCGACTGCATTATTGAAGATCAGAAGCAGCAGCTCAAAGAATTATTATTAGCGTATGAGAACGTGTTTGACGAAAGGCCAGGAGTAATTAAGGGATACATATGCCATCTCTACGTTAAGCCGCACGAAACGTATTGTAGAACTTTCTATCCTGTTCCCTGGAGGTTAAAGGCTCAAGTTCAAAAAGAAACAGATTGCATGTTGAAATGGGGTTTGATCGAACCCTCTACAAGCCCATACTGCTCCCCAATTGTTGGTCGTGCCAAAAGCAAAATGAACGCTCGTAAAAAACATAACAATAAACTGTGTGTGTAGTGATAGAAACCTTTAAGTTGAAATAGTTAAGCAGTGACATAGAGTATAGAAATAGTGACTAACTATTATTATCGAGTGTTGTAAAGAAGATAGTGGAGATAGGCTTCACCTGTGGTATGGGTCAACATAGAACTTTAGCATTGCTAATGTCCTCAAAAATGATTAAGGATCTAAGTGACTTTCAAGAAGAATGAAATGTTTCCCGCAAATGACGCTGAATAATCTAAAGAGGTTCGAGTGAAGATTCATATATAATCTCATATGAACGCTTACATGTGTAAACGTGTGAAGGGATGTGTTGTGGCAGTGAATCGTGAGTGACGGTTAACGCCGCAAAACAGTTGACGTTGGCGCGAGAGTTAAAATCGATATAGACGATACAGATATGCTTTGTAAGAGACTCGCAACAAACGCGAGGATAAACTGATTCATGTTGAACTCTAAAAGGAATAGGTGTTATAATTAGAAGTTAAGAGTTTTTAATTTATTAATGAATGATTAAAGAAAGTAATATTCATAGATTCAGTAGTAATTTAATGGTTCGTGTTCGTTTGGGAATTTTGTGTGAAAAATACATTTCCATATATGAGCATGGATGAACACCGTATGAATCAGAGAGGAATTGAAAGAAGCGAATCCGCATTCCTCAATGCTAATAACTTTTACATTTCAGCACTCAAGCGAAGAAATATATGTATTTAGAATAAAAAGTTTTGAGTATAGCTAAATTATATGACTTATCAAGGAAATATAGATGATGTCTTGGTATAAAATGAAGTACACTTTCCATTATTCGATGATTTGAATCCAAAATCTATAGTAAGTTACATGAATCCTTTAAATTACTTATGGACTTATAAGCACAAGTGGGGAGGCAAAGTCAAAAGGAGTATTCAAAAGGGAGTAAAAATGTGGACGTCGGGGACATGCAAGACCCGGGGGAGTTTAGCACCGCAAGATATTGTACCAGGAGCAAGACTGTAAAACGAGAATTCACGTTATTTATTGTAAAACGTTTTTTTTTTTTTTTTTTTTTTTTTGCTAGATGCACAAACCACTCTTCTCCAAACCGTGATACAAATTGATCCCTGTCTTTCCTTTAGAGATCAATTTCAAAATTATATTTTCTTTTCTTCTATAGGCTTTCCTATCTTCTATGTACCGTTGGCTGGGGGCCTAGGCTTAAGAGGTTTTCCAAGGTTTCCCTGCTTAAGAAAGTTCCCGAATGGGTAGACCCTGACATCAGTTCATGAAAGATCATCTTCCTTGGTTGTGCACAGCAAATAGAACACCTAGATGCACGTAAAAGCAATACAGCCGCGGTACCGGTCTCTTCATTTCTTCTGTTTTCAACATTTCTTTTCTTCGTCTGTCTCAAATATAATATTCTTTTTCTGTCGGAGGACTGACAATCATCACTTCCGGGTTATCCACGCTAATAGATAGCTCGCGAAGTGTGTTCGGTGAATCAAAATTGAGCTCACAAACTTCGCTCGCTGCGAGGGGCATTGTAATCTCCCCACGGAAAATTACCCTCTACCACGCAATAATTAATAATGGTCAACCAAATCATCCACATGTATTTACGTTTGAAAAGTATCTGATCAGATTTTCTAGTAATATATGCGCCGACAGCTCGTCGACGCCAAGGTATTTTTCTAGCACTTTTATTCTTTGGAACAACAGAGGTACAGAAATGTATGCTCCATGGTTATTATAGTGGGAGAAAGGAACATCTTCGGAAGTATCGGTTGGAGGATTTTCGGACTGCTAAAAGGGATTTTTTTACTCTTCTTCGCGCTAAAGCGAGATAGGAAAGTTTGTGCCGCTAGCGTGACAGATAAAAAGAAAGAAAACCCTGTAAAAGAAAATTACATGAGTCTTGGAACCAACAGAAAACGGAACATGTACGGAAATGGATTCAATATACAATTTTCCTCAGAAAAAAGATTTGTGACCATTTTATTCTAGAGTGAATGACGAATGAGTTCTCTGTCTGAACCATTGATGATTGTCTGGGCCCTGTAATTAATTGGGAAGTTTCAGCTGTGACGAAGAGAGCCTGCAATCTCTGAGTTTTTATAAATCGTCCAAAAAGGCTTCGTCCACATCTGAAATTTTAGATCTGTCGTAAACTGAACGAAGTGGTCAAACGATCGATTTTCCCAACTGAATGCAGCGCTTAATAATAATAACAATTGTAAAGATCTTTTCCAGCAAGCCAGCCGCTGAACATTAAGACGAAGGGCTCCACCAGAGATTCTACTAGGCTGATTTCACGTAAATAATATAGTTAAACTGTACACAGATAAAGGACAGAGAGAGAGAGAGAGAGAGAGAGAGAGAGAGAGAGAGCGAATGAAATTCGGGAAATTACTCAGAATCCTCCATTAGCATAATTGTTTGTCTGTCTTTTCACGGATCAGCCTAATAAGAAAACACGAAGCCCTGACTTTATTGTACCGATTTATGTGTGAGGGTGAAAGAGCGATAAAGGCGACAGATACACTTCTGTACAGACAAAACATTACACCAAGTTAGCGGCAAGCTGCATTCATATAGACTTTCATCATTTACAGAGTAGAATTCATTATATCCTGTGAGTCTAGATTTTAGAATCCGACGCAAAACTGATGGTTAATTGTAACGTTCATCGCCTCCTAATGACGATGGAACACTCAAATTGCATCGCAATTCAATACATCGTCCTCCAGCCGACTTGTCTCCAACGGGATATTGCTGCCTCAGGCACCATATGGTCAGTCTCCTGTGAGTCTCGAATTTCGAATCCGACGCAAAATTGTAACGTTCAGGGCCTCCTAATGACGATGGAATACTCAAATTGCGTCGAGATTCAATACATCGTACTCCAGCCGACATGTCTCAAAGGGGATATTGCTTCCTCGGGCACCATATGGTCGTGTTCCTGTGAGTCTAGATTTTCGAATCCGACGCAAAACTGATGGTTAATTGTAAAGTTCATGGCCTCCTAATGACGATGGAACACTCAAACTGCGTCGAGATTCAATACATCGTCTTCCAATCGACTTGTCTCCAAGGTTCAATTGTTGCTTTGGGCGCCTCTTGTTCGTTCTTCTATGAGTCTAGAATTTTCGAATCCGACGCATAACTGATAGTTAATTGTAACGTTCAGGGCTTCCTAACGGCGATGGAACATTCAAATTGCGTCGAGATGCAATACATCGCCCTTCAGCCGACTTGTCTCCAAGGGGATATTGCTGCCTCGGGCACCTTATGGTCCGTCTCCTGTGAGTTTAAATTTTCGAATCCGACGCAAAACTGATGGTTAATTGTAATGTTCAGGACTTCCTATTGACGATGGAACACTCAAATTGCGTCGATATTCTATACATCGTCCTCCAGCCAACTTGTCTCCAGGAGGATATAGCTGCCTCGTTCACCATATGTGCCGTCTCCTGTGAGTCTAGATTTTCGAATCCGACGCCAAACTGATAGTTAATTGTAACGATCAGGGCCTCGTATTGACGATGGAACACTCAAATTGCGTCGAGATTCAATAGATCGGCCTCCAGCCGACTTGTCTCCAAGGGTCTATTGTTGCTTCGGGCGCCTTTTGGTCGTTCTCCTGTGAGTCTAGATTGTCGAATCCGACGCATAACTGATAGTTAATTACGTTCAGGGCCACCTAATGACGATGGAACACTCAAATTGCGACGCAATTCAATACATCGGCCTCCAGCCGATTTGTCTCCAAGGGGATTTGCTGCCTGTGGCACCTTATGGTCCGTCTCCTGTGAGTCTAGATTTTCGAATCCGACGCAAAACTGATGGATAATTGTAATGCTCAGGGCCTCCTAATGACGATGGAACACTCAAATTGCGTCGCGATTCAATACATCGTCCTCCAGCCGACTTGTCTCCAAGGGTCTATTGCTGCCTAGGGCACCTTATTGTCGTTCTCCTGTCAGTCTAGATTGTCGAATCCGACGCAAAACTGATAGTTAATTGTAACGTTAAGGACTTCCTAATGACGATGGAACACTCAAATTGCGTCGAGATTCAATACACCGTCCTCCAGCCGACTTGTTTATTTATTTATTTATTTATTGTTCCGTGGGACCACATTTAGGAGAAGTCTCCTTGGTCATGGAACGAGTCAATACATGAAATTATAACACGATTGTAGAAACAGATAAAATGAAATATAAGAAACATATTCAGGCGACAAGTCATTAGTTTAAATAAAGAAAATCAGGAATGTAACACTGGATTTTGCTTAATTTTTTATCTCTTCCAGGAGCTCCTCGACAGAATAGAAGGAGTGAGCCATGAGGAAACTCTTCAGTTTAGACTTAAAAGTGTTTGGGCTACTGCTAAGATTTTTGAGTTCTTGTGGTAGCTTATTGAAAATGGATGCAGCAGAATACTGCACTCCTTTCTGCACAAGAGTCAAGGAAGTGCATTCCACATGCAGATTTGATTTCTGCCTAGTATTAACTGAGTGAAAGCTGCTAACTCTTGGGAATAAGCTAATATTGCTAACAACAAACGACATTAAAGAAAATACATACTGTGAGGGCAATGTCAAAATTCCCAGACTATTGAATAGGGGTCGACAAGAGGTTTTCGAACTTACACCATACATAGCACGAACAGCCCGTTTTTGAGCCAAAAATACCCTTTTTGAATCAGAAGAATTACCCCAAAAAATTATACCATATGACATAAGCGTATGAAAATATGCGAAGTATACTACTTTTCGTGTTGAAATGTCACTTATTTCAGATACTGTTCTAATGGTAAATAAAGCGGCATTTAGTTTCTGAACAAGATCCTGAACATGGGCTTTCCACAACAGCTTACTATCTATCCGTACGCCTAGGAACTTGAACTGTTCCGTCTCGCTTATAACATGCCCATTCTGTCTGATTACAATGTCAGTTCTTGTTGAATTGTGGGTTAGAAACTGTAAAAACTGAGTCTTACTGTGATTTAGCATGAAATTATTTTCCACAAGCCACGAACTTATATCATGAACTACATTATTTGATAATGTTTCAATATTACACACAAGATTCTTCACTACCAAGGTGGTGTCATCAGCAAACAGAAATATTTTTGAATCACCTGTAATACTAGAAGGCATATCATTTACATAAATAAGGAACAGCAGTGGCCCCACCACCGACCCTTGGGGAACGCCCCATTTAACAGTGCCCCATTGGGACTGAACATTATTACCACTCTCAATATTGCGGAGGATTACCTTCTGCTTTCTGTTCTTAAAGTAGGAGGCGAACCAATTGTAAGCTACTCCCCTTACTCCATAATGTTCCAACTTCTGCAGTAATATTTTGTGGTCAACACAGTCAAAAGCCTTCGTTAAATCAAAGAAAACACCTAACGTTCGCAACCTTTTATTTAATCCGTCCAAAACCTCACAGAGAAAAGAGACTATAGCATTTTCAGTTGTTAAGCCATTTCTAAAACCGAACTGTACATTTGACAGCAAATTATATGAATTTAAATGCTGCAGTAACCTTGTATATACAACCCTCTCGATAACTTTAGCAAACACCGATGGCATAGAAATAGGTCTATAATTGTCAACATTATCCCTGTCTCCCTTTTTATAAAGTGGCTTCACTACCGAGTACTTTAATCGGTCAGGAAACCGACCACTCCTAAAGGAAAAGTTACAGATATGGCTAAGTACTGAGCTAACATACGTGGAACAATACTTCAGTATTCTGCTAGATACCCCGTCATATCCATGAGAGTTCTTGGTCTTTAGTGATTTAATTTTTAACTCAATCTCCCTCTTGTCAGTATCATGGAGGAGCGTTTCAGGTAACAGTCTCGGAACACTTTTTTCTAAGAGCCCTATATGATTCCCTGTTGGGACTAGGTTTCTATTTAGTTCACCTGCTATATTCAGAAAGTGATTATTAAGTACTGTACATATATGCGACTTATCAGTAACACGGACATCCCCACTACGCACTGATTCTACATCCCCCTTGTCTCTAAGGGGATATTGCTGCCTCGGGCACCATATAGTCCGTCTCCTGTGAGTCTAGATTTTCGAATCCGACGAAAAACTGATAGTTAATTGTAACGTTCAGGGCCTCCTAATGACGATGGAACACTCAAATTGCGTCGAGATTCAATACATCATCCTCCAGCCGATTTGTCTCCAACGGTCTATTGTTGCCTCGGACGACTTTTGGTCGTTCTCCTGTGAGTCTTGATTCTCGAATCCGACGCATAACTGATAGTTAATTACGTTCAGGGCCTCCTAATGACGATGGAACACTCAAATTGCGCCGAGATTCAATACATCGTCCTCCAGCCGACTTGTCTCCAAGGGGATATTGCTGCCTCGGGCACCTTATGGTCGTTCTCCTGTGAGTCTATATTTTCGAATCCGACGCTAAACTGATAGTTAATTGTATCGTTCAGGGCCTCCTAACGACGATGGAACACTCAAATTGCGATGAGATTCAATACATCGTCCTTCAGCCGACTTGTCTCAAAGGGGATATTGCTGCTTCGGGCACCTTATGGTCGTTCTACTGTGAGTCTAGATTTTCGAATCCGACGCAAAACTGATAGTTAATTGTAACGTTCAGCGCCTCCTAATGACGATGGAACAGTCAAATTGCGTCGCGATTCAATACATCGTCCTCCAGCCGACTTGTCTCCAAGGGTCCTTTGTTGCTTCGGACGTCTTTTGGGCGTCCTCCTGTGAGTCTACATTTTCGTATTCGACGCAAAACTGATAGTTAATTGTAAAGTTCATGGCCTTCTAATGACGATGGAACACTCAAATTGCGTCGCAATTCAATACATCGTCCTCCAGCCGATTTGTCTCCAAGGGTCTATTGCTGTCTGTGAGTCTAGATTTTAGTATCCGACGCAAAACTGATAGTTAATTGTAACGTTCATCGCCTCCTAATGACGATGGAACACTCAAATTGCATCGCAATTCAATACATCGTCCTCCAGCCGACTTGTCTCCAACGGGATATTGCTGCCTCAGGCACCATATGGTCAGTCTCCTGTGAGTCTCGAATTTCGAATCCGACGCAAAATTGTAACGTTCAGGGCCTCCTAATGACGATGGAATACTCAAATTGCGTCGAGATTCAATAGATCGTACTCCAGCCGACATGTCTCAAAGGGGATATTGCTTCCTCGGGCACCATATGGTCGTGTTCCTGTGAGTCTAGATTTTCGAATCCGACGCAAAACTGATGGTTAATTGTAAAGTTCATGGCTTCCTAATGACGATGGAACACTCAAACTGCGTCGAGATTCAATACATCGTCTTCCAATCGACTTGTCTCCAAGGTTCAATTGTTGCTTTGGGCGCCTCTTGTTCGTTCTTCTATGAGTCTAGAATTTTCGAATCCGACGCAAAACTGATGGTTAATTGTAATGTTCAGGACTTCCTATTGACGATGGAACACTCAAATTGCGTCGAGATTCTATACATCGTCCTCCAGCCAACTTGTCTCCAGGAGGATATAGCTGCCTCGTTCACCATATGTGCCGTCTCCTGTGAGTCTAGATTTTCGAATCCGACGCCAAACTGATAGTTAATTGTAACGATCAGGGCCTCGTATTGACGATGGAACACTCAAATTGCGTCGAGATTCAATAGATCGGCCTCCAGCCGACTTGTCTCCAAGGGTCTATTGTTGCTTCGGGCGCCTTTTGGTCGTTCTCCTGTGAGTCTAGATTGTCGAATCCGACGCATAACTGATAGTTAATTACGTTCAGGGCCACCTAATGACGATGGAACACTCAAATTGCGACGCAATTCAATACATCGGCCTCCAGCCGATTTGTCTCCAAGGGGATTTGCTGCCTGTGGCACCTTATGGTCCGTCTCCTGTGAGTCTAGATTTTCGAATCCGACGCAAAACTGATGGATAATTGTAATGCTCAGGGCCTCCTAATGACGATGGAACACTGGAATTGCGTCGCGATTCAATACATCGTCCTCCAGCCGACTTGTCTCCAAGGGTCTATTGCTGCCTAGGGCACCTTATTGTCGTTCTCCTGTCAGTCTAGATTGTCGAATCCGACGCAAAACTGATAGTTAATTGTAACGTTAAGGACTTCCTAATGACGATGGAACACTCAAATTGCGTCGAGATTCAATACACCGTCCTCCAGCCGACTTGTTTATTTATTTATTTATTTATTGTTCCGTGGGACCACATTTAGGAGAAGTCTCCTTGGTCATGGAACGAGTCAATACATGAAATTATAACACGATTGTAGAAACAGATAAAATGAAATATAAGAAACATATTCAGGCGACAAGTCATTAGTTTAAATAAAGAAAATCAGGAATGTAACACTGGAATTTGCTTAATTTTTTATCTCTTCCAGGAGCTCCTCGACAGAATAGAAGGAGTGAGCCATGAGGAAACTCTTCAGTTTAGACTTAAAAGTGTTTGGGCTACTGCTAAGATTTTTGAGTTCTTGTGGTAGCTTATTGAAAATGGATGCAGCAGAATACTGCACTCCTTTCTGCACAAGAGTCAAGGAAGTGCATTCCACATGCAGATTTGATTTCTGCCTAGTATTAACTGAGTGAAAGCTGCTAACTCTTGGGAATAAGCTAATATTGCTAACAACAAACGACATTAAAGAAAATACATACTGTGAGGGCAATGTCAAAATTCCCAGACTATTGAATAGGGGTCGACAAGAGGTTTTCGAACTTACACCATACATAGCACGAACAGCCCGTTTTTGAGCCAAAAATACCCTTTTTGAATCAGAAGAATTACCCCAAAAAATTATACCATATGACATAAGCGTATGAAAATATGCGAAGTATACTACTTTTCGTGTTGAAATGTCACTTATTTCAGATACTGTTCTAATGGTAAATAAAGCGGCATTTAGTTTCTGAACAAGATCCTGAACATGGGCTTTCCACAACAGCTTACTATCTATCCGTACGCCTAGGAACTTGAACTGTTCCGTCTCGCTTATAACATGCCCATTCTGTCTGATTACAATGTCAGTTCTTGTTGAATTGTGGGTTAGAAACTGTAAAAACTGAGTCTTACTGTGATTTAGCATGAAATTATTTTCCACAAGCCACGAACTTATATCATGAACTACATTATTTGATAATGTTTCAATATTACACACAAGATTCTTCACTACCAAGGTGGTGTCATCAGCAAACAGAAATATTTTTGAATCACCTGTAATACTAGAAGGCATATCATTTACATAAATAAGGAACAGCAGTGGCCCCACCACCGACCCTTGGGGAACGCCCCATTTAACAGTGCCCCATTGGGACTGAACATTATTACCACTCTCAATATTGCGGAGGATTACCTTCTGCTTTCTGTTCTTAAAGTAGGAGGCGAACCAATTGTAAGCTACTCCCCTTACTCCATAATGTTCCAACTTCTGCAGTAATATTTTGTGGTCAACACAGTCAAAAGCCTTCGTTAAATCAAAGAAAACACCTAACGTTCGCAACCTTTTATTTAATCCGTCCAAAACCTCACAGAGAAAAGAGACTATAGCATTTTCAGTTGTTAAGCCATTTCTAAAACCGAACTGTACATTTGACAGCAAATTATATGAATTTAAATGCTGCAGTAACCTTGTATATACAACCCTCTCGATAACTTTAGCAAACACCGATGGCATAGAAATAGGTCTATAATTGTCAACATTATCCCTGTCTCCCTTTTTATAAAGTGGCTTCACTACCGAGTACTTTAATCGGTCAGGAAACCGACCACTCCTAAAGGAAAAGTTACAGATATGGCTAAGTACTGAGCTAACATACGTGGAACAATACTTCAGTATTCTGCTAGATACCCCGTCATATCCATGAGAGTTCTTGGTC
This sequence comes from Schistocerca americana, assembly GCF_021461395.2. Classification (NCBI taxonomy): domain Eukaryota; kingdom Metazoa; phylum Arthropoda; class Insecta; order Orthoptera; family Acrididae; genus Schistocerca; species Schistocerca americana. The sequence goes on along the minus strand of NW_025725790.1, from coordinate 10,542,180 downwards.
TTTAGTGATTTAATTTTTAACTCAATCTCCCTCTTGTCAGTATCATGGAGGAGCATTTCAGGTAACAGTCTCGGAACACTTTTTTCTAAGAGCCCTATATGATTCCCTGTTGGGACTAGGTTTCTATTTAGTTCACCTGCTATATTCAGAAAGTGATTATTAAGTACTGTACATATATGCGACTTATCAGTAACACGGACATCCCCACTATGCACTGATTCTATATTCTCGACCTCTCTCTGCAGACCAGCCACTTCCTTTACGACTGACCATATGGTTTTAATTTTATCCTGAGACTTAGCTATTCTATCTGCATACCACATACTTTTTGCCTTCCTAATAACTTTTTTAAGCACCTTACAATACTGTTTGTAATGGGCTGCTGCATTTAGATTTTGACTGTTTCTAACGTTTTGATATAATTGCCACTTTGTTCTACAAGATATTCTTATCCCTTTAGTCAGCCACCCAGGCTGCCTGTTTGTGCTAGTAACCTGTTTTGAACGTTCTAACGGAAAGCAACTTTCAAAGAGCACGAGAAAAGTCTTGAGGAAAGCATTATATTTATCGTCTACTGTATCAGCACTATAAACATCTTGCCACTCTTGTTCCTTGATAAGGTTTACAAAAGTCTGTACAGCAACTGGATCAGCTTTCCTAAAAAGTTGGTAACTATATTTAACATGTGTTGCAGCACAAAAATCTTTTAGACTTAAAATTTGTGCATCATGATCTGAAAGGCCATTCACCTTTTTGCTAACAGAATGCCCTTCTAATAATGACGAATGAACAAAAATATTGTCTATGGTTGTTCTACTGTTCCCTTGCACTCTCGTTGGAAAGAATACGGTTTGCATAAGGTTATATGAATTAAGGAGGTCTACAGCATCCTTTTCCTTGCACAATCACTTATACAATTAATATTGAAGTCACCACATATAACTAACTTTTTGTATTTCCTATAAAGTGAACCAAGAACATCCTCTAGCTTTAGCAAAAATGTTGTAAAATCGGAGTCTGGGGATCTATAAATAACAACAGTAAGAAGTTTAGCTCCACTAAATTTAACCACACCCGCACAACATTCAAACACCTTTTCAGTGCAGTACTTTGAAACATCAATTGACTCAAATGGGATACCGTTTTTCACATACATGGCTACTCCCCCACACCGCAAAGAGCTCCTAGAAAAGCTGCCAGCCAACCTGTATCCTGGTAAAGGAAGCCTCTGAATTATCTCCTCATTTAAGAAGTGTTCAGATACACCAATAATTTCAGAGTCAACATCTATAAGCAGTTCACTAACTTTATCTCTAATACCTTGTATATTTTGATGAAATATACTAATTTCCTCATTAATTGGATACCCAAGCTTTGTAGAAAGTGGTTTCTTTGTTAGAGAGACTTCCCTTAAGCAGGAATACCTATCAGCTGACTTCAGTCTAAAAAAGGTACAGCTCTAACACCCACAACTACCGGAATTTTCCCATGAGTGATCCCACCACCCCCACCTATGCTGTCACCTATAAGTTTTGCCAACCTCCCCTTCCCATACCTGTTGAGGTGCAGGCCATGTCTAGTGAAACCCGTCCTACTGATAGACTCCACCGACACCACTGAAATGTGACTCATGCCTTCTGTCATCAGCGCACCCCCAAGTCTCATGTTATTACGCCTGACGGCTGTATTAAGATGAGGCCGATAGTGACGCTGAAACAGTTCCACGAAATGCACATTGGTGTTGCCAGTCTGAGTGGCTATCTTTTCCAGGTCACTGTCTATGTCATACTCCCCATCCCTATCAATACTATTACCAACCCCACCCACAATCACTACCTGATCCTCTTTAGTAAAATCCCTACATAACCCCCCTATGTTAAAAGTCATCTGAGCCAATCCTGCATTAGGCTTCACAATGCTGGTGACCTGGTACTCACTCTTCAAAACTTCCTGCAACTGCTGGCCTACACCTCTACCATGAGAACTACCTAACAGCAGAACCTTCTTCTTTCTCTTAGACTTTGCAACTGTCCTAGCCACCGTAACTGCTGAGGTCTGCTGCATACTTTATACATCTACAGCTACTAGAGACTCCTCTCCACTAGACTCTGACAGTTGGTCATATCTATTACAAACACCAATAGTAAAACTATCTGAAAATCTCCTTCTCCAGCAGATCTCTTGCCAACAGCCAGCTCCCATTCCCCAACCCCCTTCTCCCTCCTCATCCTATCTAGCTCCTCCTGTGCGTTCTTCAACTGCAAATGAAGGGCACAGATCTTACGCTCGAGCTCCTCTATCAATTTACTCTTGCTACATAACCTGCAGTTCCGGGAGAGGATCTCACCAGAATGCCCACTGGCTTCCCCACTGCATTCCCCCCAGTGAAAATACTTCGAACAAGTCTCACACCGCAATCCACTACTCACGAACCTACGCCAAAGCCCACACTTCTCACTCATGGTAACATTTTACAATTATTCAAACAAGAAAACAACTTTATCTAAGTTCCGCTACTACAATAAGAAAATGTTAAAAACTGACTACAATTATCACAAACTTGCTCTACAAGGGAAGTAACTACTATTATTGACAGTATTAATCAACAACTTGTCTCCAAGGGGATATTGCTGCCTCGGGCACCTTATGGTCCGCCTCCTGTGAGTCTAGATTTTCGAATCCGACGCAAAACTGATGGTTAATTGTAACGTTCAGGGCCTCCTAATGACGATGGAACACTCAAATTGCGTCGAGATTCAATACATTGTCCTTCAGCCGACTTGCAGCCTCGGGCACCTTATGGTCGTTCTCCTGTGACTCTAGATTTTCGAATCCGACGCAAAACTGATAATTAATTGTGACAATCAAGGCCTCCTAATGACGATGGAACACTCAAATTGCGTCAAGATTCAATACATCGTCGTCCAGCCGACTTGTCTCCAAGGGTCTATTGCTGCCCCGCGCACCTTATTGTCGTTCTCCTGTGAGTCTAGATTGTCGAATCCGACGCAAAACTGATAGTTAATTGTAACGTTCAGGGCCTCCTAATGACGATGGAACACTCAAATTGCGTCGAGATTCAATACATCGTCCTATAGCCGACTTGTCTCCAAGGGGATATTGCTGCCTCGGGCACCTTATGGTCCGTCGCCTGTGAGTCTAGATTTTCGAATCCGACGCAAAACTGATAGTTAATTGTAACGTTCAGGGCCTCCTATTGACGATGGAACACTCACATTGCGTCGAGATTCAATACATCGTCCTCCAGCCGACTTGTCGCCAAGGCTCTATTGCTGCTACGGGCCCCTTATGGTCGTTCTCCTGTGAGTCTAGATTATCGAATCCGACGCAAAACTGATGCTTAATTGTAACGTTCAGGGCCTCCTAATGACGATGGAACATTCAAATTGCATCGCGATTCAATACATCGTCCTGCAACCGACTTGTCTCCAAGGGTCTATTGTTGCTTCGGGCGCCTTTTGGTCGTCCTCCTGTAAGCCTAGATTATAGAACCCGACGCAAAACTGATAGTTAATTGCAATGTTCAGGGCCTCCTAATGACGATGGAACACTCAAATTGCGTCGCAATTCAATACATCGTCCTCCAGCCGATTTGTCTCCAAGGGTCTATTGCTGCCTGTGAGTCTAGGTTTTCGAATCCGACGCAAAACTGATAGTTAATTGTGACGTACTGGGCCTCCTAATGACGATGGAACGTTGAAATTGCGTCGAGATTCAATACATCGTCCTCCAGCCGACTTGTCTCCAAGGGGATATTGCTGCCTCGGGCACCAAATGGTCCGTCTCCTGTGAGCCTAGATATTCGAATCCGACGCAATTCTGATGGTTAATTGTAACGTTCAGGGCCTCCTAATGATGATGGAACACTCAAATTGCGTCGAGATTCAAAACATCGCCCTCCAGCCGTCTTGTCTCCAAGGGGATATTGCTGCCTTGGGCGTCATATGGTCCTTCTCCTGTGAGTCTAGATTTTCGTATCCGACGCGAAACTGATAGGTAATTGTAACGTTCAGGGCCTCCTAATGACGATGGAACACTCAAATTGCGTCGAGATTCAATACATCGTCCTCCAGCCGACTTGTCTCCAAGGGTCTATTGCTGCCTCGGGCACCTTATGCGCGTAATCCTGTGAGTCTAGATTATGGAATCCGACGCAATACTGGTTGCTAATTGTAACGTTCAGCGCCTCCTAATGACGATGGAACACTCAAATTGCGTCGAGATTCAATACATCGTTCTCCAGCCGACTTGTCCCGAAGGGTCTATTGCTGCCTCGGGCACCTAATTGTCGTTCTCCCGTGAGGCTAAATTGTCGAATCCGACGCAAGACTGATAGTTAATTGTAACGTTCAGGGCCTCCTAATGACGATGGAACACTCAAATTGCGTCGAGATTCAATACAGTGCCCTTCAGCCGACTTGCCTCCAAGAGTCTATTGCTGCAGCGGTCACCTTATGGTCGTTCTCCTGTGACTCTAGATTTTCGAATCCGACGCCAAACTGATAATTAGTTGTAACGTTCAGGGCCTCCTAATGACGATGGAACACTCACATTGCGTCGAGATTCAATACATCGTCCTCCAGCCGACTCGTCTCCAAGGGTCTATTGCTGCCTCGGGCACCTTATGGTCGATCTCCTTTGAGTCTAGATTCTCGAATCCGACCCAAACTGATACTTAATTGTAACGTTCAGGGCCTCCTAATGACGATGGAACATTGAAATTGCGTCGCGATTCAATACATTGTCCTGCAACCAACTTGTCTCCAAGGGTCTATTGTTGCTTCGGGCGCCCTTTGGTCGTCCTCCTGTGAATCTAGATTATCGAATCCGACGCAAAACTGATGGTTAATTGTAATGTTCAGGGCCTCCTAATGACGATGGAACACTCAATTTGCGTCGAGATTCAATACATCGTCCTCCAGCCGACTTGTCTTCAAGGTGATATTGCTGCCTCGGGCACCATACGGTCCGTCCCTTGTGAGTCTAAATTATAGAATCCGACGCGATACTGATAGTTAATTGTAACGTTCAGGGCCTCCTAATGACGATGGAACACTCAAATTACGTCGAGATTCAATATATCGTCCTCCAGCCGACTTGTCTCCAAGGGGATACTGCTGCCTCGGGCACCTTATGGTCATTCTCCTGTGAGTCTAAATTGTCGAATCCGACGCAAAACTGATAGTTAATTGTGACGTTCAAGGCCTCCTAATGACGATGGAACACTCAAATTGCGTCGCGATTCAATACATCGTCCTCCAGCCGTTTTGTCTCCAAGGGTCCATTGCTGCCTGTGGCACCTAATGGTCGTTCTCCTGTGAGTCTAGATTTTCGAATCCGACGCAAAACTGATAGTTAATTGTAACGTTCGGGGCCTCCTAATGACGATGGAACACTCAATTTGCGTCGAGATTCAATACATCGTCCTCCAGCCATCTTGACTCCAAGGGGATATTGCTGCCTCAGGCGTCATATGTTCCTTCTCCTGTAAGTCTAGATTTTCGAATCCGACGCAAAACTGAAAGTTAATTGTTACGTTCAGGGGTTCCTAATGACGATGGAACACTCAAATTGCGTCGAGATTCAATACATCGGCCTCCAGCCGACTTGTCTTCAAGGGTCTATTGCTGCCTCGGGCACCTTGTGGTCGTTCTCCTGTGAGCCTAGATTTACGAATCCGACGCATAACTGATAGTTAATTGTGACGTTCAGGGCCTCCTAATGACGATGGAACAATCAAATTACGTCGAGATTCAATATATCGTCCTCCAGCCGACTTGTCTCCAAGGGGATATTTCTGCCTCGGGCACCTTATGGTCATTCTCCTGTGAGGCTAGATTTTCGAATCCGACGCAAAACTGAGAGTTAATTATAACGTTCAGCGCCTCCTAATGACGAAGGAACACTCAAATTGCGCGCGAGATTCAATACATCGTCCTCCAGCCAGCTTGGCTTCAAGGTGATGTTGCTGCCTCGGGCACCATTCGGTCCGTCCCTTGTGAGTCTAGATTATAGAATCCGGCGCGATACTGATAGTTAATTGTAACGTTCAGCGCCTCCTAATGACGAGGGAACAATCAAATTACGTCGAGATTCGATACATCGTCCTCCAGCCGACTTGTGTCCAGGGGTCTATTGCTGAATCGGGCACCATATGGTCGTTCTCCTTTGAGTCTAGATTATCGAATCCGACGCAAAATAATAGTTAATTGTAACGTTCAGGGCCTCGTAATGACGATGGAACGCTCAAATTCCGTCGCGATTCAATACATAGTCCTCCAGCCGACTTGTCACCAAGGGTCTATTGTTGCATCGAGCGCCTTTTGGTCGTTCTCCTGTGAGTCTAGATTATCGAATCTGACGCAAAACTGATAGTTAATTATAACGTTCAGGGCCTCCTAATGACGATGGAACACTCAAATTGCGTAGCGATTCAATACATCGGCCTCCAGCCGACTTGTCTCCAAGGGTCTATTGCTGCCTCGGGCACCTTATGGTCGTTCTCCTGTGACTCAAGATTTTCGTATCCGACGCAAAACTGATAGTTAATTGTAACGTTCAGGGCCTCCTAATGTCGATGGAACTCTCAAATTGCGTAGAGATTCAATACATCTTCCTCCAGCCGACTTGTCTCCAAGGGGATATTGCTGCCTCGGGCATGATATGGTCCGTCTCCTGTGAGTCTAGATTTTCGTATCCGACGCGATATTGGTTGATAATTGTAACGTTCAGGGCCTCCTAATGACGATGGAACACTCAAATTGCGTCGAGATTCAATACATCGTCCTCCAGCCGACTTGTCTCCAAGGGTCTATTGCTGCCTCGGGCACCTTATGGTCGTTGTCCTGTAAGTCTAGATTATGGAATCCGACGCAAGACTGATAGTTACTTGTAACGTTCAGGGCCTCCTAATGACGATGGAACCCGCAAATTTCGTCGAGATTCAATACATCGTTCTCCAGCCGACTTGTCCCGAAGGGTCCATTGCTGCCTCGTTCACCTTATTGTCGTTCTCCCGTGAGTCTAAATTGTCGAATCCGACGCAAAACTGATAGTTAATTGCAACGTTCAGGGCCTCCTAATGACGATGGAACAATCTAATGGTGTCGAGAATTATTCATAGTCCTTCAGCCGACTTGCTGCCTCGGGCACCTCATGGTCCTTCTCCTGTGACTCTAGATTTTCGAATCCGACGCAAAACTGATAGTTAATTGTGACGTTCAAGGCCTCCTAATGACGATGGAACACTCAAATTGCGTCGAAATTCAATACATCGTCCTCCAGCCGACTTGTCTCCAATGGTCTATTGCTGCCTCGGGCACTTTATTGTCGTTCTCCTGTGAGTCTAGATTGTCGAATCCGACGCAAAACTGATAGTTAATTGTAACGTTCAGAGCCTCCAAATGACGATGGAACACTCAAATTGCGTCGAGATTCAATACGTCGTCCTTCTGCCGCCTTGTCTCCAAGGGGATATTGCTGCCTCGGGCACCTTATGGTCGTTCTGCTGTGACTCTAGATTTTCGAATCCGACGCAAAACTGAGAGTTAATTATAACGTTCAGCGCCTCCTAATGACGATGGTACACTCAAATTGCGCGAGAGACTCAATACATCGTCCTCCAGCCTACTTGTCTTCAAGGTGATATTGCTGCCTCGGGCACCATACGGTCCTTCTCTTGTGAGTCTAGATTATAGAATCCGAAGCGATACTGATATTTAATTGTAACTTTCAGGGCCTCCTAATGACGATGGAACACTCAAATTGCGTCTCGATTCAATACATCGTCCTCCAGCCGACTTGTGTCCAAGGGTCTATTGCTGCCTCTGGCACCTTATGGTCGTTCTCCTGTCAGTCTAGATTATAGAATCCGAAGCAAAACTGATACTTAATTGTAACGTTCAGGGCCTCCTAATGACGATGGAACACTCAAATTGCGTCGAGATTCAATACATCGTTCTCCAGCCGACTTGTCTCCAAGGGTCTATTGCTACCTCTGGCACCTTATGGTCGTGCTCTTGTGAGTCTAGAGTTTCGAATCCGACGCGAAACTAATAGTTAATTGTAACGTTCAGGGCCTCCTAATGACGATGGAACACTCAAATTGCGTCGCAATTCAATACATCGTCCTCCAGCCGACTTGTGTCCAGGGGTCTATTGCTGAATCGGGCACCATATGGTCGTTCTCCTTTGAGTCTAGATTATCGAATCCCACGCAAAATGATAGTTAATTGTAACGTTTAGGGCCTCGTAATGACGATGGAACGCACAAATTCCGTCGCGATTCAATACATAGTCCTCCAGCCGACTTGTCACCAAGGGTCTATTGTTGCATCGGGCGCCTTTTGGTCGTTCTCCTGTGAGTCTAGATTATCGAATCTGACGCAAAACTGATAGTTAATTATAACGTTCAGGGCCTCCTGATGACGATGGAACACTCAAATTGCGTAGCGATTCAATACATCGGCCTCCAGCCGACTTGTCTCCAAGGGTCTATTGCTGCCTCGGACACCTTATGGTCGTTCTCCTGTGACTCAAGATTTTCGTATCCGACGCAAAACTGATAGTTAATTGTAACGTTCAGGGCCTCCTAATGTCGATGGAACTCTCAAATTGCGTAGAGATTCAATACATCTTTCTCCAGCCGACTTGTCTCCAAGGGATATTGCTGCCTCGGGCATGATATGGTCCGTCTCCTGTGAGTCTAGATTTCCGTATCCGACGCGATACTGGTAGGTAATTGTAACGTTCAGGGCCTCCTAATGACGATGGAACACTCAAATTGCGTCGAGATTCAATACATCGTCCTCCAGCCGACTTGTCTCCAAGGGTCTATTGCTGCCTCGGGCACCTTATGGTCGTTATCCTGTGAGTCTAGATTATTGAATCCGACGCAAGACTGATAGTTACTTGTAACGTTCAGGGCCTCCTAATGACGATGGAACCCGCAAATTTCGTCGACATTCAATACATCGTTCTTCAGCCGACTTGTCCCGAAGGGTCCATTGCTGCCTCGTTCACCTTATTGTCGTTCTCCCGTGAGTCTAAATTGTCGAATCCGACGCAAAACTGATAGTTAATTGTAACGTTCAGGGCCTCCTAATGACGATGGAACACTCAAATGGTGTCGAGAATTATTCATTGTCCTTCAGCCGACTTGCTGCCTCGGGCACCTCATGGCCGCTCTCCTATGACTCTAGTTTTCGAATCCGACGCAAAACTGATAGTTAATTGTGACGTTCAAGGCCTCCTAATGACGATGGAACACTCAAATTGCGTCGAGATTCAATACATCGTTCTCCAGCCGACTTGTCTCCAATGGTCTATTGCTGCCTCGGGCACTTTATTGTCGTTCTCCTGTGAGTCTAGATTGTCGAATCCGACCCAAACTGATACTTAATTGTAACGTTCAGGGCCTCCTAATGACGATGGAACACTCAAATTGCATCGAGATTCATTACGTCGTCTTTCTGCCGCATTGTCTCCAAGGGGATATTGCTGCCTCGGGCACCTTATGGTCGTTCTCCTGTGACTCTAGATTTTCGAATCCGACGCAAAACTGAGAGTTAATTATAACGTTCAGCGCCTCCTAATGACGATGGTCCACTCAAATTGCGCGCGAGATTCAATACATCGTCCTCCAGCCTACTTGTCTTCAAGGTGTTATTGCTGCCTCGGGCACCATACGGTCCTTCTCTTGCGAGTCTAGATTATAGAATCCGACGCGATACTGATATTTAATTGTAACGTTCAGGGCCTCCTAATGCCGATGGAACACTCAAATTGCGTCTCGATTCAATACATCGTCCTCCAGCCGACTTGTCTCCAAGGGTCTATTGCTGCCTCTGGCACCTTATGGTCGTTCTCCTGTCAGTCTAGATTATAGAATCCGACGCAAAACTGATACTTAATTGTAACGTTCAGGGCCTCCTAATGACGATGGAACACTCAAATTGCGTCGAGATTCAATACATCGTTCTCCAGCCGACTTGTCTCCAAGGGTCTATTGCTACCTCTGGCACCTAATGGTCGTGCTCTTGTGAGTCTAGATTTTCGAATCCGACGCGAAACTAATAGTTAATTGTAACGTTCAGGGCCTCCTAATGACTATGGAACACTCAAATTGCGTCGCAATTCAATACATCGTCCTCCAGCCGACTTGTCTCCAAGGGTCTATTGCTGTCTCTCCCACCTTATGGTCGTGCTCTTGTGAGTCTAGATTTTCGAATCCGACGCGAAACTGATAGTTAATTGTGACTTTCAAGGCCTCCTAATGACGATGGAACACTCAAATTGCGTCTCGATTCAATACATCGTCCTCCTGCCGTTTTGTCTCCAAGGGTCTATTGCTGCCTGTGGCACCTAATGGTCGTTCTCCTGTGAATCTAAATTTTCGAATCCGACGCAAAACTGAAAGTTAATTGTAACGTTCAGGGCCTCCTAATGACGATGGAACACTCAAATTGCGTCGAGATTCAATACATCGGCCTCCAGCCGACTTGTCTCCAAGGGTCTATTGCTGCCTCGGTCACCTTGTGGTCGTCCTCCTGTGAGTCTAGATTAACGAATCCGACGCATAATTGATAGTTAATTGTAACGTTCAGGGCCTCCTAATGACGATGGAACACTCAAATTACGTCGAGATTCAATATATCGTCCTCCAGCCGACTTGTCTCCAAGGGGATTTTGCTGCCTCGGGCACCTTATGGTCGTTCTCCTGTGAGTCTAGATTTTCGAATCCGACGCAAAACTGAGAGTTAATTATAACGTTCAGCGCCTCCTAATGACGATGGTACACTTAAATTGCGCGGCAGATTCAATACATCGTTCTCCAGCCGACTTGTCTCCAAGGGTCTATTGCTACCTCCGCACCTTATGGTCGTGCTCTTGTGAGTCTAGATTTTCGAATCCGACGCAAAACTGATAGTTAATTGTGACGTTCAGGTCCTCCTAATGACGATGGAACACTCAAATTACGTCGAGATTCAATACATCGTCTTCCAGCCGACTTGGCTCCAATAGGATATTGCTGCCTCGGGCACCATATGGTCCGTCTCCTGTGAGTCTAGAATTTCGAATCCGACGCAAAATTGTAACGCTCAGGACATCCTAATGAAGATGGAACACTCAAATTGCGTCGAGATACAGTACATCGTCCTCCAGCCGCTTTGTCTCCAAGGGGATACTGCTGCCTCGGGCACGTTATGGTCGTTCTCCTGCGAGTCTAGATTATCGAATCCGACGCAAAACTGATACTTAATTGTAATGTTCAGGGCCTACAAATGACGATGGAACATTCAAATTGCGTCGCGATTCAATACATCGTCCTCCAGCCGACTTGTCTCCAAGTGTCTATTGTTGCATCGGGCGTCTTTTGGTCGTCCTCCTGTGAGTCTAGATTAACGAATCCGACGCTTAATTGATGGTTAATTGTAACATTCAGGGCCTCCTAATCACGATGGAACACTCAAATTAAGTCGAGATTCAATATATCGTCCTCCAGCCGACTTGTCTCCAAGGGGATGTTGCTGCCTCGGGCACCTTATGGTCGTTCTCCTGTGAGACTAGATTTTCGAATCCGACGCAAAACTGAGAGTTAATTATAACGTTCAGCGCCTCCTAATGATTATGGTCCACTCAAATTGCGCGCGAGATTCAATACATCGTTCTCCAGCCGACTTGTCTCCAAGGGTCTATTGCTACCTCCGCACCTTATAGTCGTGTTCTTGTGAGTCTAGATTTTCGAATCCGACGCCAAACTAATACTTAGTTGTAACGTTCAGGGCCTCCTAATGACGATGGAACATTCAAATTGCGTCGCGATTTAATACATCGTCCTCCAACCGACATGTCTCCAAGGGTCTATTGTTGCTTTGGGCGCCTTTTGGTCGTCTTCCTGTGAGTCTAGATTTTCGAATACGACGCATAACTGATAGTTAATTGTAACGTTCAGGTCTTCCTAATGATGATGGAACACTCAAATTGCGTCGCGATTCAATCCATTGTCCTTCAGCCGACTTGTCTCCAAGGGGATAGTGCTGCCTCGGGCACCTTATGGTCGTTCTCCTGTGAGTCTAGATTTTCGAATCCGACGCAGTACTGATAGTTAATTGTAACGTTCAGGGCCTCCTAATGACGATGGAACACTCACATTGCGTCGAGATTTAATACATCGTCCTCCAGCCGACTTGTCTCCAACGGTCTATTGCTGCCTCTGGCACCTTATGGTCGTTCTCCTATGAGTCTAGATTATCGAATCCGACGCAAAACTGATACTTAATTGTAAGGTTCATGGCCTCCTAATAACGATGGGACACTCAAATTGCGTCGCGATTGAATTCATCGTCCTCCAGCCGACTTGTCTCCAAGGGTCTATTGTTGCTTCGGGCGCCTTTTGGTCGTCCTCCTGTGAGTCTAGATTTTCGAATCCGACGCATAACTGATAGTTAATTGTAACGTTGTTAATTGTAATGACGATGGAACACTCAAATTGCATCGAGATTCAATACATCGTCCTCCAGCCGACTTGTCTCCAAGGGGATATTGCTGCCTTTGGCACCTAATGGTCTTGCTCCTGTGAGTCTAGATTTTCGAATCCAAGGCAAAACTGATAGTTAATTGTGACTTTCAGGGCCTCCTAATGACGATGGAACACTCAAATTACGTCGAGATTCAATACACTCCAGCCGACGTGTCTCCATGGGGATATTGCTGCCTCGGGCACCATACGGGCCGTCTCCTGTGAGCCTAGATTTTTGAATCCGACGCAAAACTGATAGTTAATTGTAACAATCAGGACCTCCTAATGACGATGGAACACTCAAATTGCGTCGAGATTGACTACATCGGCCTCCAGCCGACTTGTCCCCAAGGGGCTATTGCTGCCTCGGGCACCTTGTGGTCGTTCTCCTGTGAGTCTACATTTTCGAATCCGACGCATGACTGATAGTTAATTACGTTCAGGGCCTCCTAATGACGATGGAACACTCAAATTGCGACGAGATTCAATAAATCGTCCTCCAGCCGACTTGTCTCCAATTGGATATTGCTGGCTTGGGCCTCTTATGGTCGTTCTCCTGTGAGTCTAGATTTTCGAATTCCACGCTAAACTGATAGTTAATTGGAACGTTCATGGCCTCCTAATGACGATGGAACACTCAAATTGCGTCGAGATTCAGTACATCGTCCTCCAGCCGACTTGTCTCTAAGGGGATATTGCTACCTCGCGCACCATTTATCCCGGCTTCTGTGAATCTAGATTTTCGAATCCGACGCGGAACTGATAGTTAATTGTGACGTCCAGGGCCTCCTAATGACGATGGAACACTCAAATTACGTCGAGATTCGATACATCGTCCTCCAGCCGACTTGTCTCCTAGGTGATATTACTGCCTCGGGCACCATATGGTCCGTCTCCTGTGAGTCTAGAATTTCGAATCCGACGCAAAATTGTAACGTTCAGGACTTCCTAATGGCGATGGAACACTCAAATTGCGTCGAGATTCAATATATCGTCCTCCAGCCGACGTGTTTCCAAGGGGATATTGCTGCCTCGGGCTCCATATCGTCCGTCTTCTGTGAGTGTAGATTTTCGTATCAGACGCGAAACTGATAGTTAATTGTAACGTTCAGGGCCTCCTAATGACGATGGAACACTCTAATTGCGTCGAGATTCAATACATCGTCCTTCAGCCGACTTGTCTCCAAGGGTCTATTGCTGCCTTGGGCACCTTATGGTCGTTCTCCTGCGAGTCTAGATTATCGTATCCGACGCAAAACTGATACTTAATTGTAACGTTGAGGGCCTCCTAATGACGATGGAACATTATAATTGCGTCGCGATTCAATACTTCGTCCTCAGGCCGACTTGTCTCCAAGGGTCTACTGTTGCTTCGGGCACCCTTTGGTCGTTCTCCTGTGAGTCTAGATTTTCGAATACGTCGCATAACTGATAGTTAATTGTAACGGCCAGGGCTACCTAATGACGATGGAACACTCAAATTGCGTCGAGATTCAATACATCGTCGGCCAGCCGACTTTTCTCCAAGGGGATACTGCTGCATCAGTCTCCTTATGGTCTGTCTCCTGTGAGTCTAAATTTTCGAATCCAACGCAAAACCGATGGTTAATTGTGATGATCAGGGCGTCCTAATGACGATGGAATACTCAAATGGCGTCGCGATTCAATACATCGTCGTCCAGCCGATTTGTCTCCAAGGGTATATTGCTGCCTGTGGCACCTAATAGTCGATCTCCTGTGAGTCTAGATTTTCGAATCCGACGCAAAACTGATAGTTAATTGTAACGTTCAGGGCCTCCTATTGACGATGGAACACTCAAATTGCTTCGAGATTCAATTCATCGTCCTCCAGCCGACTTCTCTCCAAGGGGATATTGCTGCCTCGGGCACTTTATGGTCCGTCTCCTGTGAGTCTAGATTTTCGAATCCGACGGCAAACTGATGGTTAATTGTAATGCTTAGGACCTCCTAATGACGATGGAACACTCAAATTGCGTCGAGATTCAATACATCGTCCTCCAGCCGATTTGTCTCCAAGGGTCTATTGCTGCCTGTGGCACCTAATGGTCGTTCTTCTGTGAATCTAGATTTTCGAATCCGACGCAAAACTGATAGTTAATTGCGACGTTCAAGACCTCCTAATGACGATGGAAAACTCAAATTGCGTCGAGATTCAATACATCGTAATCCAGCCGACTTGTCTTTAAGGGGATATTGCTGCCTTGGGCACCATATGTTCCGTCTCCTGTGAGTCCAGATTTTCGTATACTACGCGAAACTGATACTTAATTTAAACGTGCAGGGCCTCCTAATGACGATGGAACACTCACATTGCGTCGAGATTCAATACATCGTCCTCCAGCCGACTTGTCTCCAAAGGTCTATTGCTGCCTCGGGCACCTTATAGTCGTTCTCCTGTGAGTCTAGATTTTCGAATCCGACGCATAACTGATAGTTAATTGTAACGTTCAGGGCCTGCTAATGACGATGGAACACTCAAATTGCATCGCGATTCAATACATCGTCCTCCAGCCGACTTGTCTGCAAGGGTCTATTGTTGCCTCGGGCGCCTTTTGGTCGTTCTCCTGTGAGTCTAGATTATGGAGTCCGACGCAAAACTGATAGTTAATTGTAACGTTCAGGCCTCCTAATGACGATGGAACACTCAAATTGCGTCGAGATTCAATACATCGTTCTCCAGCCGACTCTTCGCCAAGGGTCTATTGCTGCCTCGGGCACCTTATGGTCGTTTTCCTGTGAGTCTAGATTATCGAATCCGACGCAAAACTTATACTTAATTGTGACGTTCGGGACCTCTTAATGACGATGGAACATTCAAATTGCGTCGCGATTCAATACATCGTCCTCCAACCGACTTGTCTCCAAGGGTCTATTATTGCTTCGGGCGCCTTTTGGTCGTCCTCCTGTGAGTCTAGATTTTCGAATCCGACGCATAACTGATAGTTAATTGTAGCGTTGAGGGCTTCCTACTGACGATAGAACACTCAAATGGTGTCGAGATTCAATACATAGTCCTCCAGCCGACTTGTCTCCAAGGGGACATTGCTGCCTCGGGCACCTTATGGTCCGTCTCCTGTGAGTCTTGATTTTCGAATCCAACGCAAAACAGATGTTTAATTGTAACGTTCATGGACTCCAAATGACGATGGGACACTCAAATTGCGTCGAGATTCAATACATCGTCGTCCAGCCGACTTGTCTCCAAGGGGATATTGCTGTCTCGGGCACCTTATGGTCGTTCTCCTGTGAGTCTAGATTTTCGAATTCGATGCAAAACTGATAGTTAACTGTAACGTTCAGGGTCTCCTAATGACGATGGAACACTCAAATTGCGTCGAGATTCAATACATGGTCCTCCAGCCGACTTGTCTCCAAGGGTCTACTGCTGCCTCTGGCACCTTTGGGCCTTCTCCTGTGAGTCTAGATTTTCGAATCCGACGCAAAACTGATGGTTAATTGTAATGTACAGGGTCTCCTAATGACGATGGAACACTCAAATTTTGTCGAGATTCAATACATCGTCCTTCAGCCGACTTGTCTCCAAGGGCATATTGCTGCGTCGATCATCTTATGGTCGTTCTCCTGTGACTCTAGATTTTGAAATTCGACGCATAACTGATAGTTAATTACGTTCAGGGCCTCCTAATGACGATGGAACACTCAAATTGCGCCAGGATTCAATACCACTTCCTCCAGCCGACTTGTCTCCAAGGGTCTACTGCTGCCTCGGGCACCATATGGTCAGTCTCCTGTTAGCCTAGATTTTCGTATCCGAAGCGAAACGGATAGTTAATTGTAACGTTCAGGGCCCTCTAATGACGATGGAACACTCAAATTGCGTCGAGATTCAATACATCGTCCTTCAGGCGACTTGTCTCCAAGGGTCTATTTCTGCCTCTGGCACCTTATGGTCGTTCTCCTGTGACTCTAGATTCTCGAGTCCGACGCAAAACTGATAGTCAATTGTAACGTTCTGGTCCTCCTAATGACGATGGAACTCTCAAATTGCGTCGAGATTCAATACATCGTCCTCCAGCCGATTTGTCTCCAAGGGTCTATTGCTGCCTCGGGCACCTTATTGTCGTTCTCCTGTGAGTCTAGATTGCCGAAACCGACGAAAAACTGATAATTAATTCTAACGTCAGGGCCTCCTAATGACGATGGAACACTCAAATTGCGTCGAGATTCAATAAATTGTCCTTCAGCCGACTTGTCTCCAAGGGTCTATTGCTGCCTTGGGCACCTTATGGTCGTTCTCCTGTGACTCTAGATTTTCGAATCCGACGCAAAACTGATAGTTAATTGTAACGTTTAGGCCTCCTAATGACGATGGAACACTCAAATTGCTTCGAGATTCAATACATCGTCCTCTAGCCGACTTGTCTCCAAGGGGATATTGCTGCCTCGGGCACCAAATGGTCCGTCTCCTGTGAGACTAGATTTTCGTATCCGACGCGAAACTGATAGTTAATTGTACTGTTCGGGGCCTCCTAATGACGTTGGAACACTCAAATGGCGTCTAGATTCAATACATCGTCCTCCAGCCGACTTGTCTCCAAGGGTCTATTGCTGCCCCGAGCACCTTGTGGTCGTTCTTCTGTGAGTCTA
This sequence comes from Schistocerca americana, assembly GCF_021461395.2. Taxonomy (NCBI): domain Eukaryota; kingdom Metazoa; phylum Arthropoda; class Insecta; order Orthoptera; family Acrididae; genus Schistocerca; species Schistocerca americana. Next base: position 10,525,010 of record NW_025725790.1, on the reverse strand, counting down.
GATTTTCGAATCCGACGCAAAACTGATAGGTAATTGTAATGTTCAGGGCCTCTTAATGACGATGGAACACTCAAATTGCGTCGCATTTCAATACATCGTCCTCCAGCCGATTTGTCTCCAAGGGTCTATTGCTGCCTGTGAGTCTAGATTTTCGAATCCGACGCAAAACTGATAGTTAATTGTGTCGTTCAGGGCCTTCTAATGACGATGGAACACTCAAATTGCTTCGAGATTCAATACATCGTCCTCCAGCCGACTGGTCTCCAAGGGTCTATTGCTGCCTTGGGCAGCCTATGGTCGTTCTCCTGTGAGTCTAGATTTTCGAATCCGACGCAAAACTGATAGTTAAATGTAACGTTCAGGGAATCCTAATGATGATCGAACACTCAAATTGCTTCGAGATTAAATACATCGTCCTCCAGCCGACTTGTCTCCAAGGGGATATTGCTGCCTCGGGCACCATATGGTCCGTCTCCTGTGAGTCTAGATTTTCGTATCCGACGCAAAACTGATAGTTAATTGTAACGTTCAGGGAATCCTAATGACGATGGAACACTCAAATTGCGTCGCGATTCAATACATCGTCCTCCAACCGACTTGACTCCAATGGTTTATTGTTGCTTCGGGCGCCTTTTGGTCGTCCGCCTGTGAGTCTAGATTTTCGAATCCGACGCATAACTGATAGTTAATTGTAACGTTAAGGGCTTCCTAATGACGATGGAACACTCAAATTGCGTCGAGATTCAATACATCGTCCTCCAGCCAACTTGTCTCCAAGGGGACATTGCTGCCTCGGGCACCTTATGGTCCGTCTCCTGTGAGTCTTGATTTTCGAATCCAACGCAAAACAGATGTCTAATTGTAGCGTTCATGGCCTCCAAATGACGATGGAACACTCAAATTGCGTCGAGATTCAATACATCGTCCTCCAGCCGACTTGTCTCCAAGGGGATATTGCTGTCTCGGGCACCTTATGGTCGTTCGCCCCTGAGTCTAGATTTTCGAATCCGATGCAAAACTGATAGTTAACTGTAACGTTCAGGGTCTCCTAATGACGATGCAACACTCAAATTGCGTCGAGATTCAATACATGGTCCACCAGCCGACTTGTCTCCAAGGGTCTACTGCTGCCTCGGGCACCTTTCGTCCTTCTCCTGTGAGTTTAGATTTTCGAATCCGACGCAAAACTGATAGTTAGTTGTAACTTTCAGGGCCTTCTAATGACGATGGAACACTCACATTGCTTCGAGATTCAATACATCGTCCTCCAGCCGACTAGTCTCCAAGGGTGTATTGCTGCCTGTGGCACCTTATTGTCGTTCTCTTGTGAGTCTAGATTGTCGAATCCGACGCAAAACTGATAGTTAATTGTAACGTCAGGGCCTCCTAATGACGATGGAACACTCAAATGGCGTCGAGATTCAATACATCGTCCTCCAGCCGAATTGTCTCCAGGGGGATATTGCTGCCTCGGGCACCATACGGTCCGTCTCCTGTAAGTCAGGATTTTCGAATCCGACGCAATACTGATAGTTAATTGTAACGAACAGGGCTTCCTAATGACGATGGAACACTCAAATTGCGTCGAGTTTCAATACATCGGCATCCAGCCGACGTGTCTCCAAGGGTGTATTGCTGCCTCGGGCACCTTGTGGTCGTTCTCCTCTGAGTCTAGATTTTCGAATCCGACGCATAACTTATAGTTAATTACGTTCAGGGCCTCCTAATGACGATGGAACACTCAAATTGCGTCGAGATTCAATATATCGTCCCCCAGCCGACTTGCCTCGAAGGGGATATTGCTGCCTCGGGCACATTATGGTCTGTCTAGATTTTCGAATCCAACGCAAAACGGATGGTTAATTGTAACGTTCGTGGCCTCCTAATGACGATGGATCACTCAAATTGCGTCGAGATTCAATACATCGTCCTCCAGCCGACTTGTCTCCAAGGGTCTATTGCAGCCTCGGGCACCTTATTGTCGTTCTCCTGTGAGTATAGATTGTCGAATACGACGCAAAACTGATAGTTAATTGTAACGTTCTGGACCCCCTAATGAGGAGGAAACACTCTAATTGCGTCGAGATTAAATACATTGTCCTTCAGCCGACTTGTCTCCAAGGGTTTACTGCTGCCTAGGGCACCTTATGGTCCGTCTCCTGTGAGTCTAGATTTTCGAATCCGACGCAAAACTGATGGTTAATTGTAATGTTAAGGGCCTCCTAATGACGATGGAACACTCAAATTGCTTCGAGTTTCATTACATCTTCCTGCAGCCGACTTGTCTCCAAGGGGATAGTGCTGCCTCGGGCACCATATGGTCCGTCTCCTGTGAGTCTAGATTTTCGAGTCCGACGCAAAACTGACAGTTAATTGTACGTTCAGGGCCTCCTAATGACGATGGAACACTCAAATTGCGTCGAGATTCTATACATCGTCCCTCAGCCGACTTGTCTCCAAGGGTCTATTGCTGCCACGGGCTCCTTATGGTCGTTCTCCTGTGAGTCTAGATTTTTGAATCCGACGCAAAACTGATAGTTAATTGTAACGATCAGGGGCTCCTAATGAGGATGGAACACTCAAATTGCGTCGACATACACTACATTGTCCTTCAACCGACTTGTCTCCAAGAGTCTACTGCTGCCTCGGGCACCTTATAGTCGTTCTCCTGTGAGTCTAGATTTTCGAATCCGACGCAAAACTGATAGTCAATTGTATCGTTCAGGGAATCCTAATGACGATGGAACACTCAAATTGCTTCGAGATTAAATACATCGTCCTCCAGCCGACTTGTCTCCAAGGGGATATTGTTGCCTCGGGCACCATATGGTCCGTCTCCTGTGAGTCTAGATTTTCGTATCCGACGCGAAACTGATAGTTAATTGTAACGTTCAGGGCCTCCTAATGACGATGGAACATTCAAATTGCGTCGCGATTCAATACATCGTCCTCCAGCCGACTAGTCTCCAAGGGTCTATTGCTGCCTGTGGCACCTTATTGTCGTTCTCCTGTGAGTCTAGATTGTCGAATCCGACGCAAAACTGATAGTTAATTGTGACGTCAGGGCCTCCTAATGACGATGGAACACTCAAATTGCGTCGAGATTCAATACATCGTCCTCCAGCCGAATTGTCTCCAGGAGGATATTGCTGCCTCGGGCACCAAATGGTCCGTCTCCTGTGAGTCTAGATTTTCGAATCCGACGCAAAACTGATAGTTAATTGTAACGAACAGGGCCTCCCAATGACGATGGAACACTCAAATTGCGTCGAGATTCAATACATCGTCCTCCAGCCGACTTGTCTCCAAGGGTCTATTGCAGCCTCGGGCACCTTAAATGTCGTTCTCCTGTGAGTATAGATTGTCGAATACGACGCAAAACTGATAGTTAATTGTAACGTTCAGGACCCCCTAATGACGATGGAACGCTCAAATTGCGTCGAGATTAAATACATTGTCCTTCAGCCGACTTGTCTCCAAGGGTCTACTGCTGCCTCGGGCACCTTATGGTCCGTCTCCCGTGAGTCTTGATTTTCGAATCCGACGCAAAACTGATGGTTAATTGTAATGTTAAGGGCCTCCTAATGACGATGGAACACTCATATTGCTTCGAGTTTCAATACATCTTCCTGCAGCCGACTTGTCTCCAAGGGGATATTGCTGCCTCAGGCACCATATGGTCCGTCTCCTGTGAGTCTTGATTTTCGAATCCGACGCAAAACTGATAGCTAATTGTGACGTTCAGGGCCTCCTAATGACGAAGGAACACTCAAATTGCTTCGAGTTTCAATACATCGTCCTCCAGCCGACTTGTCTCCAAGGGGATATTGCTGCCTCGGGCACATTATAGTCTGTCTAGATTTACGAATCCAACGTAAAACAGATGGTTAATTGTAACGTTCGTGGCCTCCTAATGACGATGGAACACTCAAATTGCGTCGAGATTTAATACATCGTCCTCCAGCCGACTTGTCGCCAAGGGGATATTGCTGTCTCGGGCACCTTATGGTCGTTCTCCTGTGAGTCTAGATTTTCGAATCGGATGCAAAACTGATAGTTAACTGTAACGTTCAGGGCCTCCTAATGACGATGGAACGCTCAAATTGCGTCGAGATTCAATACATCGTCCTCCAGCCGACTTGTCTCCAAGGGCCTATTGCAGCCTCGGGCACCTTATTGTCGTTCTCCTGAGAGTATAGATTGTCGAATACGACGCAAAACTGATAGTTAATAGTAACGTTCAGGTCCCCCTAATGAGGAGGAAACACTCAAATTGCGTCGAGATTAAATACATTGTCCTTCAGCCGACTTGTCTCCAAGGGTTTACTGCTGCCTCGGGCACCTTATGGTCCGTCTCCTGTGAGTCTAGATTTTCGAATCCGACGCAAAACTGATGGTTAATTGTAATGTTAAGGGCCTCCTAATGACGATGGAACACTCAAATTGCGTCGCGATTCAATAAATTGTCCTTCAGCCGACTTGTCTCCAAGTGTCTATTGCTGCCTTGGGCACCTTATGGTCGTTCTCCTGTGACTCTAGATTTTCGAATCCGACGCAAAACTGATAGTTAATTGTAACGTTCAGGGCCTCCTAATGACGATGGAACACTCAAATTGCTTCGAGTTTCAATACATCTTCCTTCAGCCGACTTGTCTCCAAGGGTCTATTGCTGCCACGGGCACCTTATGGTCGTTCTCCTGTGAGTCTAGATTTTTGAATCCGACGCAAAACTGATAGTTAATTGTAACGATCAGGGGCTCCTAATGAGGATGGAACACTCAAATTGCGTCGACATTCACTACATTGTATTTCAACCGACTTGTCTCCAAGGGTCTATTGCTGCCTCGGCACCTTATAGCCGTTCTCCTGTGAGTCTAGATTTTCGAATCCGACGCAAAACTGATAGTTAATTGTAACGTTCAGGGAATCCTAATGACGATGGAACACTCAAATTGCTTCGAGATTAATTACATCGTCCTCCAGCCGACTTGTCTCCAAGGGGATATTGCTGCCTCGGGCACCATATGGTCCGTCTCCTGTGAGTCTAGATTTTAGTATCCAACGCGAAACTGATAGTTAATTGTAACGTTCAGGGCCTCCTAATGACGATGGAACATTCAAATTGCGTCGCGATTCAATTCATCGTCCTCCAGCCGACTAGTCTCCAAGGGTCTATTGCTGCCTGTGGCACCTTATTGTCGTTCTCCTGTGAGTCTAGATTGTCGAATCCGACGCAAAACTGATAGTTAATTGTGACGTCAGGACCTCCTAATGACGATGGAACACTCTAATTGCGTCGAGATTCAATACATCGTCCTCCAGCCAAATTGTCTCCAGGAGGATATTGCTGCCTCGGGCACCATATGGTCCGTCTCCTGTGAGTCTAGATTTTCGAATCCGACGCAAAACTGATAGTTAATTGTAACGAACGGGGACTCCCAATGACGATGGAACACTCAAATTGCGTCGAGATTCAATACATCGGCATCCAGCCGACTTGTCTCGAAGGGGATGTTGCTGCCTCGGGCACCTTATGGTCCGTCTCCTGTGAGTCTAGATTTTCGAATCCGACGCAAAACTGATGATTAATTGTAATGTTAAGGGCCTCCTAATGACGATGGAACACTCTAATTGCTTCGAGTTTCAATACATCTTCCTGCAGCCGACTTGTCTCCAAGGGGATAGTGCTGCCTCGGGCACCATATGGTCCGTCTCCTGTGAGTCTTGATTTTCGAATACGGCGCAAAACTGATAGCTAATTGTGACGTTTAGGGCCTCCTAATGACGAAGGAACACTCAAATTGCTTCGAGTTTCAATACATCGTCCTCCAGCCGACTTGTCTCCAAGGGGATATTGCTGCCTCGGGCACCATATGGTCAGTCTCCTGTGAGTCTAAATTTTCGTATCCGACGCGAAACTGATAGTTAATTGTAACGTTCAGGGCCTCCTAATGACGATGGAACACTCAAATTGCGTCGAGATTCTATACATCGTCCTTCAGCCGACCTGTCTCCAAGGGTCTATTGCTGCCATGGGCACCTTATGGTCGTTCTCCTGTGAGTCTAGATTTTCGAGTCCGACGCAAAACTGATAGTTAATTGTACGTTCAGGGCCTCCTAATGACGATGGAACACTCAAATTGCGTCGAGATTCTATACATCGTCCTTCAGCCGACTTGTCTCCAAGGGTCTATTGCTGCCACGGGCACCTTATGGTCGTTCTCCTGTGAGTCTAGATTTTTGAATCCGACGCAAAGCTGATAGTTAATTGTAACGATCAGGGGCTCCTAATGAGGATGGAACACTCAAATTGCGTCGACATACACTACATTGTCCTTCAACCGACTTGTCTCCAAGAGTCTATTGCTGCCTCGGGCACCTTATAGTCGTTCTCCTGTGAGTCTAGATTTTCGAATCCGACGCAAAACTGATAGTCAATTGTAACGTTCAGGGAATCCTAATGACGATGGAACACTCAAATTGCTTCGAGATTAAATACATCGTCCTCCAGCCGACTTGTCTCCAAGGGGATATTGCTGCCTCGGGCACCATATGGTCCGTCTCCTGTGAGTCTAGATTTTCGTATCCGACGCGAAACTGATAGTTAATTGTAACGTTCAGGGCCTCCTAATGACGATGGAACATTGAAATTGCGTCGCGATTCAATACATCGTCCTCCAGCCGACTAGTCTCCAAGGGTCTATTGCTGCCTGTGGCACCTTATTGTCGTTCTCCTGTGAGTCTAGATTGTCGAATCCGACGCAAAACTGATAGTTAATTGTGACGTCAGGGCCTCCTAATGACGATGGAACACTCAAATTGCGTCGAGATTCAATACATCGTCCTCCAGCCGAATTGTCTCCAGGAGGATATTGCTGCCTCGGGCACCAAATGGTCCGTCTCCTGTGAGTCTAGATTTTCGAATCCGACGCAAAACTGATAGTTAATTGTAACGAACAGGGCCTCCCAATGACGATGGAACACTCAAACTGCGTCGAGATTCAATACATCGGCATCCAGCCGACTTGTCTCGAAGGGGATATTGCTGCCTCGGGCACCTTATGGTCCGTCTAGATTTTCGAATCCAACGCAAAACAGATGGTTAATTGTAACGTTCGTGGCCTCCTAATGACGATGGAACACTCAAATTGCGTCGATATTCAATACATCGTCCTCCAGACGACTTGTCTCCAAGGGGATATTGCTGTCTCGGGCACCTTATGGTCGTTCTCCTGTGAGTCTAGATTTTCGAATCGGATGCAAGACTGATAGTTAACTGTAACATTCAGGGCCTCCTAATGACGATGGAACACTCAAATTGCGTCGAGATTCAATACATCGTCCTCCAGCCGACATGTCTCCAAGGGTGTACTGCAGCCTCGGGCACCTTATTGTCGTTCTCCTGTGAGTATAGATTGTCGAATACGACGCAAAACTGATAGTTAATTGTAACTTTCAGGACCCCCTAATGACGATGGAACGCTCAAATTGCGTCGAGATTAAATACATTGTCCTTCAGCCGACTTGTCTCCAAGGGTCTACTGCTGCCTCGGGCACCTTATGGTCCGTCTCCCGTGAGTCTTGATTTTCGAATCCGACGCAAAACTGATGGTTAATTGTAATGTTAAGCGCCTCCTAATGACGATGGAACACTCAAATTGCGTCGAGATTCAATACATCGGCCTCCAGCCGACTTGTCTCCAAGTGTCTATTGCTGCCTCGGGCACCTTATTGTCGTTCTCCTGTGAGTCTAGGTTGTCGAATCCGACGCAAAACTGATAGTTAATTGTAACGTCAGGGCCTCCTAATGACGATGGAACACTCAAATTGCGTCGAGATTCAATTAATTGTCCTTCAGCCGACTTGTTTCCAAGGGTCTATTGCTGCCATGAACACCTTATGGTCGTTCTCCTGTGACTCTAGATTTTCGAATCCGACGCAAAACTAACAGTTAATTGTAACGTTCAGGGCCTCCTAATGACGATGGAACACTCATATTGCTTCGAGTTTCAATACATCTTCCTGCAGCCGACTTGTCTCCAAGGGGATATTGCTGCCTCAGGCACCATATGGTCCGTCTCCTGTGAGTCTTGATTTTCGAATCCGACGCAAAACTGATAGATAATTGTGACGTTCAGGGCCTCCTAATGACGAAGGAACACTCAAATTGCTTCGAGTTTCAATACATCGTCCTCCAGCCGACTTGTCTCCAAGGGGATATTGCTGCCTCGGGCACATTATGGTCTGTCTAGATTTTCGAATCCAACGCAAAACAGATGGTTAATTGTAACGTTCGTGGCCTTCTAATGACGATGTAACACTCAAATTGCGTCGAGATTCAATACATCGTCCTCCAGCCGACTTGTCTCCAAGGGGATATTGCTGTCTCGGGCACCTTATGGTCGTTCTCCTGTGAGTCTAGATTTTCGAATCGGATGCAAAACTGATAGTTAACTGTAACGTTCAGGGCCTCCTAATGAGGATTTAACACTCAAATTGCGTCGAGATTCAATACATCGTCCTCCAGCCGACTTGTCTCCAAGGGTGTATTGCAGCCTCGGGCACCTTATTGTCGTTCTCCTGTGAGTATAGATTGTCGAATACGACGCAAAACTGATAGTTAATTGTATCGTTCAGGACCCCCTAATGAGGAGGAAACACTCAAATTGCGTCGAGATTAAATACATTGTCCTTCAGCCGACTTGTCTCCAAGGGTTTACTGCTGCCTCGGGCACCTTATGGTCCGTCTCCTGTGAGTCTAGATTTTCGAATCCGACGCAAAACTCATGGTTAATTGTAACGATCTCGGGCTCCTAATGACGATGGAACACTCAAATTGCTTCGAGATTAAATACATCGTCCTCCAGCCGACTTGTCTCGAAGGGGATATTGCTGCCTCGGGCACCTTATGGTCTGTCTAGATTTTCGAATCCAACGCAAAACAGATGGTTAATTGTAACGTTCGTGGCCTCCTAATGACGATGGAACACTCAAATTGCGTCGATATTCAATACATCGTACTCCAGACGACTTGTCTCCAAGGGGATATTGCTGCCTCAGGCACCATATGGTCCGTCTCCTGTGAGTCTTGATTTTCGAATCCGACGCAAAACTGATAGATAATTGTGACGTTCAGGGCCTCCTAATGACGAAGGAACACTCAATATGCTTCGAGTTTCAATACATCGTCCTCCAGCCGACTTGTCTCCAAGGGGATATTGCTGCCTCGGGCACCATATGGTCAGTCTCCCGTGAGTCTAAATTTTCGTATCCGACGCGAAACTGATAGTTAATTGTAACGTTCAGGGCCTCCTAATGACGATGGAACACTCAAATTGCGTCGAGATTCAATACATCGTCCTTCAGCCGACCTGTCTCCAAGGGTCTATTGCTGCCACGGGCACCTTATGGTCGTTCTCCCGTGAGTCTAGATTTTCGAGTCCGACGCAAAACTGATAGTTAATTGTACGTTCAGGGGCTCCTAATGACGATGGAACACTCAAATTGCGTCGAGATTCTATACATCGTCCTTCAGCCGACTTGTCTCCAAGGGTCTATTGCTGCCACGGGCACCTTATGGTCGTTCTCCTGTGAGTCTCGATTTTTGAATCCGACGCTAAACTGATAGTTAATTGTAACGATCAGGGGCTCCTAATGAGGATGGAACACTCAAATTGCGTCGACATACACTACATTGTCCTTCAACCGACTTGTCTCCAAGAGTCTATTGCTGCCTCGGGCACCTTATAGTCGTTCTCCTGTGAGTCTAGATTTTCGAATCCGACGCAAAACTGATAGTCAATTGTAACGTTCAGGGAATCCTAATGACGATGGAACACTCAAATTGCTTCGAGATTAAATACATCGTCCTCCAGCCGACTTGTCTCCAAGGGGATATTGCTGCCTCGGGCATAATATGGTCCGTCTCCTGTGAGTCTAGATTTTCGTATCCGACGCGAAACTGATAGTTAATTGTAACGTTCAGGGCCTCCTAATGACGATGGAACATTCAAATTGCGTCGCGATTCAATACATCGTCCTCCAGCCGACTAGTCTCCAAAGGTCTATTGCTGCCTGTGGCACCTTATTGTCGTTCTCCTGTGAGTCTAGATTGTCGAATCCGACGCAAAACTGATAGTTAATTGCGACGTCAGGGCCTCCTAATGACGATGGAACACTCAAATTGCGTCGAGATTCAATACATCGTCCTCCAGCCGAATTGTCTCCAGGAGGATATTGCTGCCTCGGGCACCATATGGTCCGTCTCCTGTGAGTCTAGATTTTCGAATTTGACGCAAAACTGATAGTTAATTGTAACGAACAGGGCCTCCCAATGACGATGGAACACTCAAATTGCGTCGATATTCAATACATCGTCCTCCAGCCGACTTGTCTCCAAGGGGATATTGCTGCCTCGGGCACATTATGGTCTGTCTAGATTTTCGAATCCAACGCTAAACAGATGGTTAATTGTAACGTTCGTGGCCTCCTAATGACGATGGAACACTCAAATTGCGTCGAGATTCAATACATCGTCCTCCAGCCGACTTGTCTCCAAGGGGATATTGCTGTCTCGGGCACCTTATGGTCGTTCTCCTGTGAGTCTAGATTTTCGAATCGGATGCAAAACTGATAGTTAACTGTAACGTTCAGGGCCTCCTAATGACGATGGAACACTCAAATTGCGTCGAGATTCAATACATCGTCCTCCAGCCGACTTGTCTCCAAGGGCCTATTGCAGCCTCGGGCACCTTATTGTCGTTCTCCTGTGAGTATAGATTGTCGAATACGACGCAAAACTGATAGTTAATAGTAACGTTCAGGACCCCCTAATGAGGAGGAAACACTCAAATTGCGTCGAGATTAAATACATTGTCCTTCAGCCGACTTGTCTCCAAGGGTTTACTGCTGCCTCGGGCACCTTATGGTCCGTCTCCTGTGAGTCTAGATTTTCGAATCCGACGCAAAACTGATGGTTAATTGTAATGTTAAGGGCCTCCTAATGACGATGGAACACTCAAATTGCGTCGCGATTCAATAAATTGTCCTTCAGCCGACTTGTCTCCAAGTGTCTGTTGCTGCCTTGGGCACCTTATGGTCGTTCTCCTGTGACTCCAGATTTTCGAATCCGACGCAAAACTGATAGTTAATTGTAACGTTCAGGGCCTCCTAATGACGATGGAACACTCAAATTGCTTCGAGTTTCAATACATCTTCCTTCAGCCGACTTGTCTCCAAGGGTCTATTGCTGCCACGGGCACCTTATGGTCGTTCTCCTGTGAGTCTAGGTTTTTGAATCCGACGCAAAACTGATAGTTAATTGTAACGATCAGGGGCTGCTAATGAGAATGGAACACTCAAATTGCGTCGACATTCACTACATTGTCCTTCAACCGACTTGTCTCCAAGGGTCTATTGCTGCCTCGGCACCTTATAGTCGTTCTCCTGTGAGTCTAGATTTTCGAATCCGACGCAAAACTGATAGTTAATTGTAACGTTCAGGGAATCCTAATGACGATGGAACACTCAAATTGCTTCGAGATTAATTACATCGTCCTCCAGCCGACTTGTCTCCAAGGGGATATTGCTGCCTCGGGCACCATATGGTCCGTCTCCTGTGAGTCTAGATTTTAGTATCCGACGCGAAACTGATAGTTAATTGTAACGTTCAGGGCCTCCTAATGACGATGGAACATTCAAATTGCGTCGCGATTCAATTCATCGTCCTCCAGCCGACTAGTCTCCAAGGGTCTATTGCTGCCTGTGGCACCTTATTGTCGTTCTCCTGTGAGTCTAGATTGTCGAATCCGACGCAAAACTGATAGTTAATTGTGACGTCAGGGCCTCCTAATGACGATGGAACACTCAAATTGCGTCGAGATTCAATACATCGTCCTCCAGCCAAATTGTCTCCAGGAGGATATTGCTGCCTCGGGCACCATATGGTCCGTCTCCTGTGAGTCTAGATTTTCGAATCCGACGCAAAACTGATAGTTAATTGTAACGAACAGGGCCTCCCAATGACGATGGAACACTCAAATTGCGTCGAGATTCAATACATCGGCATCCAGCCGACTTGTCTCGAAGGGGATATTGCTGCCTCGGGCACCTTATGGTCCGTCTCCTGTGAGTCTAGATTTTCGAATCCGACGCAAAACTGATGGTTAATTGTAATGTTAAGGGCCTCCTAATGACGATGGAACACTCAAATTGCTTCGAGTTTCAATACATCTTCCTGCAGCCGACTTGTCTCCAAGGGGATAGTGCTGCCTCGGGCACCATATGGTCCGTCTCCTGTGAGTCTTGACTTTCGAATACGGCGCAAAACTGATAGCTAAATATGACGTTTAGGGCCTCCTAATGACGAAGTAACACTCACATTGCTTCGAGTTTCAATACATCGTCCTCCAGCCGACTTGTCTCCAAGGGGATATTGCTGCCTCGGGCACCATATGGTCAGTCTCCCGTGAGTCTAAATTTTCGTATCCGACGCGAAACTGATAGTTAATTGTAACGTTCAGGGCCTCCTAATGACGATGGAACACTCAAATTGCGTCGAGATTCAATACATCGTCCTTCACCCGACCTGTCTCCAAGGGTCTATTGCTGCCACGGGCACCTTATGGTCGTTCTCCCGTGAGTCTAGATTTTCGAGTCCGACGCAAAACTGATAGTTAATTGTACGTTCAGGGGCTCCTAATGACGATGGAACACTCAAATTGCGTCGAGATTCTATACATCGTCCTTCAGCCGACTTGTCTCCAAGGGTCTATTGCTGCCACGGGCACCTTATGGTCGTTCTCCTGTGAGTCTCGATTTTTGAATCCGACGCTAAACTGATAGTTAATTGTAACGATCAGGGGCTCCTAATGAGGATGGAACACTCAAATTGCGTCGACATACACTACATTGTCCTTCAACCGACTTGTCTCCAAGAGTCTATTGCTGCCTCGGGCACCTTATAGTCGTTCTCCTGTGAGTCTAGATTTTCGAATCCGACGCAAAACTGATAGTCAATTGTAACGTTCAGGGAATCCTAATGACGATGGAACACTCAAATTGCTTCGAGATTAAATACATCGTCCTCCAGCCGACTTGTCTCCAAGGGGACATTGCTGCCTCGGGCATAATATGGTCCGTCTCCTGTGAGTCTAGATTTTCGTATCCGACGCGAAACTGATAGTTAATTGTAACGTTCAGGGCCTCCTAATGACGATGGAACATTCAAATTGCGTCGCGATTCAATACATCGTCCTCCAGCCGACTAGTCTCCAAAGGTCTATTGCTGCCTGTGGCACCTTATTGTCGTTCTCCTGTGAGTCTAGATTGTCGAATCCGACGCAAAACTGATAGTTAATTGCGACGTCAGGGCCTCCTAATGACGATGGAACACTCAAATTGCGTCGAGATTCAATACATCGTCCTCCAGCCGAATTGTCTCCAGGAGGATATTGCTGCCTCGGGCACCATATGGTCCGTCTCCTGTGAGTCTAGATTTTCGAATTTGACGCAAAACTGATAGTTAATTGTAACGAACAGGGCCTCCCAATGACGATGGAACACTCAAATTGCGTCGATATTCAATACATCGTCCTCCAGCCGACTTGTCTCCAAGGGGATATTGCTGCCTCGGGCACATTATGGTCTGTCTAGATTTTCGAATCCAACGCTAAACAGATGGTTAATTGTAACGTTCGTGGCCTCCTAATGACGATGGAACACTCAAATTGCGTCGAGATTCAATACATCGTCCTCCAGCCGACTTGTCTCCAAGGGGATATTGCTGTCTCGGGCACCTTATGGTCGTTCTCCTGTGAGTCTAGATTTTCGAATCGGATGCAAAACTGATAGTTAACTGTAACGTTCAGGGCCTCCTAATGACGATGGAACACTCAAATTGCGTCGAGATTCAATACATCGTCCTCCAGCCGACTTGTCTCCAAGGGCCTATTGCAGCCTCGGGCACCTTATTGTCGTTCTCCTGTGAGTATAGATTGTCGAATACGACGCAAAACTGATAGTTAATAGTAACGTTCAGGACCCCCTAATGAGGAGGAAACACTCAAATTGCGTCGAGATTAAATACATTGTCCTTCAGCCGACTTGTCTCCAAGGGTTTACTGCTGCCTCGGGCACCTTATGGTCCGTCTCCTGTGAGTCTAGATTTTCGAATCCGACGCAAAACTGATGGTTAATTGTAATGTTAAGGGCCTCCTAATGACGATGGAACACTCAAATTGCGTCGCGATTCAATAAATTGTCCTTCAGCCGACTTGTCTCCAAGTGTCTGTTGCTGCCTTGGGCACCTTATGGTCGTTCTCCTGTGACTCCAGATTTTCGAATCCGACGCAAAACTGATAGTTAATTGTAACGTTCAGGGCCTCCTAATGACGATGGAACACTCAAATTGCTTCGAGTTTCAATACATCTTCCTTCAGCCGACTTGTCTCCAAGGGTCTATTGCTGCCACGGGCACCTTATGGTCGTTCTCCTGTGAGTCTAGGTTTTTGAATCCGACGCAAAACTGATAGTTAATTGTAACGATCAGGGGCTCCTAATGAGAATGGAACACTCAAATTGCGTCGACATTCACTACATTGTCCTTCAACCGACTTGTCTCCAAGGGTCTATTGCTGCCTCGGCACCTTATAGTCGTTCTCCTGTGAGTCTAGATTTTCGAATCCGACGCAAAACTGATAGTTAATTGTAACGTTCAGGGAATCCTAATGACGATGGAACACTCAAATTGCTTCGAGATTAATTACATCGTCCTCCAGCCGACTTGTCTCCAAGGGGATATTGCTGCCTCGGGCACCATATGGTCCGTCTCCTGTGAGTCTAGATTTTAGTATCCGACGCGAAACTGATAGTTAATTGTAACGTTCAGGGCCTCCTAATGACGATGGAACATTCAAATTGCGTCGCGATTCAATTCATCGTCCTCCAGCCGACTAGTCTCCAAGGGTTTATTGCTGCCTGTGGCACCTTATTGTCGTTCTCCTGTGAGTCTAGATTGTCGAATCCGACGCAAAACTGATAGTTAATTGTGACGTCAGGGCCTCCTAATGACGATGGAACACTCAAATTGCGTCGAGATTCAATACATCGTCCTCCAGCCAAATTGTCTCCAGGAGGATATTGCTGCCTCGGGCACCATATGGTCCGTCTCCTGTGAGTCTAGATTTTCGAATCCGACGCAAAACTGATAGTTAATTGTAACGAACAGGGCCTCCCAATGACGATGGAACACTCAAATTGCGTCGAGATTCAATACATCGGCATCCAGCCGACTTGTCTCGAAGGGGATATTGCTGCCTCGGGCACCTTATGGTCCGTCTCCTGTGAGTCTAGATTTTCGAATCCGACGCAAAACTGATGGTTAATTGTAATGTTAAGGGCCTCCTAATGACGATGGAACACTCAAATTGCTTCGAGTTTCAATACATCTTCCTGCAGCCGACTTGTCTCCAAGGGGATAGTGCTGCCTCGGGCACCATATGGTCCGTCTCCTGTGAGTCTTGACTTTCGAATACGGCGCAAAACTGATAGCTAAATATGACGTTTAGGGCCTCCTAATGACGAAGTAACACTCACATTGCTTCGAGTTTCAATACATCGTCCTCCAGCCGACTTGTCTCCAAGGGGATATTGCTGCCTCGGGCACCATATGGTCAGTCTCCCGTGAGTCTAAATTTTCGTATCCGACGCGAAACTGATAGTTAATTGTAACGTTCAGGGCCTCCTAATGACGATGGAACACTCAAATTGCGTCGAGATTCAATACATCGTCCTTCACCCGACCTGTCTCCAAGGGTCTATTGCTGCCACGGGCACCTTATGGTCGTTCTCCCGTGAGTCTAGATTTTCGAGTCCGACGCAAAACTGATAGTTAATTGTACGTTCAGGGGCTCCTAATGACGATGGAACACTCAAATTGCGTCGAGATTCTATACATCGTCCTTCAGCCGACTTGTCTCCAAGGGTCTATTGCTGCCACGGGCACCTTATGGTCGTTCTCCTGTGAGTCTCGATTTTTGAATCCGACGCTAAACTGATAGTTAATTGTAACGATCAGGGGCTCCTAATGAGGATGGAACACTCAAATTGCGTCGACATACACTACATTGTCCTTCAACCGACTTGTCTCCAAGAGTCTATTGCTGCCTCGGGCACCTTATAGTCGTTCTCCTGTGAGTCTAGATTTTCGAATCCGACGCAAAACTGATAGTCAATTGTAACGTTCAGGGAATCCTAATGACGATGGAACACTCAAATTGCTTCGAGATTAAATACATCGTCCTCCAGCCGACTTGTCTCCAAGGGGATATTGCTGCCTCGGGCATAATATGGTCCGTCTCCTGTGAGTCTAGATTTTCGTATCCGACGCGAAACTGATAGTTAATTGTAACGTTCAGGGCCTCCTAATGACGATGGAACACTCAAATTGCGTCGAGATTCAATACATCGTCCTCCAGCCGAATTGTCTCCAGGAGGATATTGCTGCCTCGGGCACCATATGGTCCGTCTCCTGTGAGTCTAGATTTTCGAATCCGACGCAAAACTGATAGTTAATTGTAACGAACAGGGCCTCCCAATGACGATGGAACACTCAAATTGCGTCGAGATTCAATACATCGGCATCCAGCCGACTTGTCTCGAAGGGGATATTGCAGCCTCGGGCACCTTATGGTCCGTCTAGATTTTCGAATCCAACGCAAAACAGATGGTTAATTGTAACGTTCGTGGCCTCCTAATGACGATGGAACACTCAAATTGCGTCGATATTCAATACATCGTCCTCCAGACGACTTGTCTCCAAGGGTCTACTGCTGCCTCGGGCACCTTATGGTCCGTCTCCCGAGAGTCTTGATTTTCGAATCCGACGCAAAACTGATGGTTAATTGTAATGTTAAGGGCCTCCTAATGACGATGTAACACTCAAATTGCGTCGAGATTCAATACATCGGCCTCCAGCCGACTTGTCTCCAAGTGTCTATTGCTGCCTCGGGCACCTTATTGTCGTTCTCCTGTGAGTCTAGTTTGTCGAATCCGACGCAAAACTGATAGTTAATTGTAACGTCAGGGCCTCCTAATGACGATGGAACACTCAAATTGCGTCGAGATTCTATTAATTGTCCTTCAGCCGACTTGTTTCCAAGGGTCTATTGCTGCCATGAACACCTTATTGTCGTTCTCCTGTGACTCTAGATTTTCGAATCCGACGCAAAACTAACAGTTAATTGTAACGTTCTGGGCCTCCTAATGACGATGGAACACTCATATTGCTTCGAGTTTCAATACATCTTCCTGCAGCCGACTTGCCTCCAAGGGGATATTGCTGCCTCAGGCACCATATGGTCCGTCTCCTGTGAGTCTTGATTTTCGAATCCGACGCAAAACTGATAGATAATTGTGACGTTCAGGGCCTCCTAATGACGAAGGAACACTCAAATTGCTTCGAGTTTCAATACATCGTCCTCCAGCCGACTTGTCTCCAAGGGGATATTGCTGCCTCGGGCACATTATGGTCTGTCTAGATTTTCGAATCCAACGCTAAACAGATGGTTAATTGTAACGTTCGTGGCCTCCTAATGACGATGGAACACTCAAATTGCGTCGAGATTCAATATACCGTCCTCCAGCCGACTTGTCTCCAAGGGGATATTGCTGTCTCGGGCACCTTATGGTCTTTCTCCTGTGAGTCTAGATTTTCGAATCGGATTCAAAACTGATAGTTAACTGTAACGTTCAGGGCCTCCTAATGACGATGGAACACTCAAATTGCGTCGAGATTCAATACATCGTCCTCCAGCCGACTTGTCTCCAAGGGCCTATTGCAGCCTCGGGCACCTTATTGTCGTTCTCCTGTGAGTATAGATTGTCGAATACGACGCAAAACTGATAGTTAATAGTAACGTTCAGGACCCCCTAATGAGGAGGAAACACTCAAATTGCGTCGAGATTAAATACATTGTCCTTCAGCCGACTTGTCTCCAAGGGTTTACTGCTGCCTCGGGCACATTATGGTCCGTCTCCTGTGAGTCTAGATTTTCGAATCCGACGCAAAACTGATAGTTAATTGTAACGTTCAGGGAATCCTAATGACGATGGAACACTCAAATTGCTTCGAGATTAATTACATCGTCCTCCAGCCGACTTGTCTCCAAGGGGATATTGCTGCCTCGGGCACCATATGGTCCGTCTCCTGTGAGTCTAGATTTTAGTATCCGACGCGAAACTGATAGTTAATTGTAACGTTCAGGGCCTCCTAATGACGATGGAACATTCAAATTGCGTCGCGATTCAATTCATCGTCCTCCAGCCGACTAGTCTCCAAGGGTCTATTGCTGCCTGTGGCACCTTATTGTCGTTCTCCTGTGAGTCTAGATTGTCGAATCCGACGCAAAACTGATAGTTAATTGTGACGTCAGGGCCTCCTAATGACGATGGAACACTCAAATTGCGTCGAGATTCAATACATCGTCCTCCAGCCAAATTGTCTCCAGGAGGATATTGCTGCCTCGGGCACCATATGGTCCGTCTCCTGTGAGTCTAGATTTTCGAATCCGACGCTAAACTGATAGTTAATTGTAACGAACAGGGCCTCCCAATGACGATGGAACACTCAAATTGCGTCGAGATTCAATACATCGGCATCCAGCCGACTTGTCTCGAAGGGGATATTGCTGCCTCGGGCACCTTATGGTCCGTCTCCTGTGAGTCTAGATTTTCGAATCCGACGCAAAACTGATGGTTAATTGTAATGTTAAATGCCTCCTAATGACGATGGAACACTCAAATTGCTTCGAGTTTCAATACATCTTCCTGCAGCCGACTTGTCTCCAAGGGGATAGTGCTGCCTCGGGCACCATATGGTCCGTCTCCTGTGAGTCTTGACTTTCGAATACGGCGCAAAACTGATAGCTAAATATGACGTTTAGGGCCTCCTAATGACGAAGGAACACTCAAATTGCTTCGAGTTTCAATACATCGTCCTCCAGCCGACTTGTCTCCATGGGGATATTGCTGCCACGGGCACCTTATGGTCGTTCTCCCGTGAGTCTAGATTTTCGAGTCCGACGCAAAACTGATAGTTAATTGTACGTTCAGGGGCTCCTAATGACGATGGAACACTCAAATTGCGTCGAGATTCTATACATCGTCCTTCAGCCGACTTGTCTCCAAGGGTCTATTGCTGCCACGGGCACCTTATGGTCGTACTCCTGTGAGTCTCGATTTTTGAATCCGACGCAAAACTGATAGTTAATTGTAACGATCAGGGGCTCCTAATGAGGATGGAACACTCAAATTGCGTCGACATACACTACATTGTCCTTCAACCGACTTGTCTCCAAGAGTCTATTGCTGCCTCGGGCACCTTATAGTCGTTCTCCTGTGAGTCTAGATTTTCGAATCCGACGCAAAACTGATAGTCAATTGTAACGTTCAGGGAATCCTAATGACGATGGAACACTCAAATTGCTTCGAGATTAAATACATCGTCCTCCAGCCGACTTGTCTCCAAGGGGATATTGCTGCCTCGGGCATAATATGGTCCGTCTCCTGTGAGTCTAGATTTTCGTATCCGACGCGAAACTGATAGTTAATTGTAACGTTCAGGGCCTCCTAATGACGATGGAACATTCAAATTGCGTCGCGATTCAATACATTGTCATCCAGCCGACTAGTCTCCAAGGGTCTATTGCTGCCTGTGGCACCTTATTGTCGTTCTCCTGTGAGTCTAGATTGTCGAATCCGACGCAAAACTGATAGTTAATTGCGACGTCAGGGCCTCCTAATGACAATGGAACACTCAAATTGCGTCGAGATTCAATACATCGTCCTCCAGCCGAATTGTCTCCAGGAGGATATTGCTGCCTCGGGCACCATATGGTCCGTCTCCTGTGAGTCTACATTTTCGAATCCGACGCAAAACTGATAGGTAATTGTAACGAACAGGGCCCCCCAATGACGATGGAACACTCAAATTGCGTCGAGATTCAATACATCGGCATCCAGCCGACTTGTCTCGAAGGGGATATTGCTGCCTCGGGCACCTTATGGTCCGTCTAGATTTTCGAATCCAACGCAAAACAGATGGTTAATTGTAACGTTCGTGGCCTCCTAATGACGATGGAACACTCAAATTGCGTCGATATTCGATACATCGTCCTCCAGACGACTTGTCTCCAAGGGTCTACTGCTGCCTCGGGCACCTTATGGTCCGTCTCCCGTGAGTCTTGATTTTCGAATCCGACGCAAAACTGATGGTTAATTGTAATGTTAAGGGCCTCCTAATGACGATGGAACACTCAAATTGCGTCGAGATTCAATTTATCGGCCTCCAGCCGACTTGTCTCCAAGTGTCTATTGCTGCCTCGGGCACCTTATTGTCGTTCTCCTGTGAGTCTAGGTTGTCGAATCCGACGCAAAACTGATAGTTAATTGTAACGTCAGGGCCTCCTAATGACGTTGGAACACTCAAATTGCGTCGAGATTCTATTAATTGTCCTTCAGCCGACTTGTTTCCAAGGGTCTATTGCTGCCATGAACACCTTATGGTCGTTCTCCTGTGACTCTAGATTTTCGAATCCGACGCAAAACTAACAGTTAATTGTAACGTTCAGGGCCTCCTAATGACGATGGAACACTCATATTGCTTCGAGTTTCAATACATCTTCCTGCAGCCGACTTGTCTCCAAGGGGATATTGCTGCCTCAGGCACCGTATGGTCCGTCTCCTGTGAGTCTTGATTTTCGAATCCGACGCAAAACTGATAGATAATTGTGACGTTCAGGGCCTCCTAATGACGAAGGAACACTCAAATTGCTTCGAGTTTCAATACAACGTCCTCCAGCCGACTTGTCTCCAAGGGGATATTGCTGCCTCGGGCACATTATAGTCTGTCTAGATTTTCGAATCCAACGCAAAACGGATGGTTAATTGTAACGTTCGTGGCCTCCTAATGACGATGGAACACTCAAATTGCGTCGAGATTCAATACATCGTCCTCCAGCCGACTTGTCTCCAAGGGGATATTGCTGTCTCGGGCACCTTATGGTCGTTCTCCTGTGAGTCTAGATTTTCGAATCGGATGCAAAACTGATAGTTAACTGTAACGTTCAGGACCCCCTAATGAGGAGGAAACACTAAAATTGCGTCGAGATTAAATACATTGTCCTTCAGCCGACTTGTCTCCAAGGGTTTACTGCTGCCTCGGGCACCTTATGGTCCGTCTCCTGTGAGTCTAGATTTTCGAATCCGACGCAAAACTGATGGTTAATTGTAATGTTAAGGGCCTCCTAATGACGATGGAACACTCAAATTGCGTCGCGATTCAATAAATTGTCCTTCAGCCGACTTGTCTCCAAGTGTCTATTGCTGCCTTGGGCACCTTATGGTCGTTCTCCTGTGACTCTAGATTTTCGAATACGACGCAAAACTGTAGTTAATTGTAACGTTCAGGGCCTCCTAATGACGATGGAACACTCAAATTGCGTTGAGATTCAATACATCGTCCTTCAGCCGACTTGTCCCCAAGGGTCTATTGCTGCCACGGGCACCTTATGGTCGTTCTCCTGTGAGTCTAGATTTTCGAGTCCGACGCAAAACTAATGGTTAATTGTAATGTTAAGGGCCTCCTAATGACGATGGAACACTCAAATTGCGTCGCGATTCAATACAACGTCCTCTAGCCGATTTGTCTCCAAGGGTCTATTGCAGCCTGTGGCACCTAATAGTCGTTCTCCTGTGAGTCTAGATTTTCTAATCCGACGCAAAACTGATAGTTAAGTGTGACGTTCAGGGCCTCCTAATGACAAGGAACACTCAAATTGCGTCGAGATTCAATACATCGTCCTTCAGCCGACTTGTCCCCAAGGGTCTATTGCTGCCACGGGCACCTTATAGTCGTTCTCCTGTGACTCTAGATTTTCGAATCCGACGCAAAACTAACAGTTAATTGTAACGTTCAGGGCCTCCTAATGACGATGGAACACTCATATTGCTTCGAGTTTCAATACATCTTCCTGCAGCCGACTTGTCTCCAAGGGGATATTAGTGCCTCAGGCACCATATGGTCCGTCTCCTGTGAGTCTTGATTTTCGAATCCGACGCAAAACTGATAGCTAATTGTGACGTTCAGGGCCTCCTAATGACGAAGGAACACTCAAATTGCTTCGAGTTTCAATACATTGTCCTCCAGCCGACTTGTCTCCAAGGGGATATTGCTGCTTCAGGCACCATATGGTCCGTCTCCTGTGAGTCTTAATTTTCAAATCCGACGCCAAACTGATAGCTAATTGTGACGTTCAGGGCCTCCACATGACGAAGGAACGCTCAAATTGCTTCGAGTTTCAATACATCGTCATCCAGCCGACATGTCTCCAAGGGGATATTGCTGCCTCGGGCACCATATGGTCAGTCTCCTGTTAGTCTAGATTTTCGTATCCGAAGCGAAACTGATAGTTAATTGTGACGTTCAGGGCCTCCTAATGACGATGGAACACTCAAATTGCTTAGAGTTTCAATACATCTTCCTCCAGCCGACTTGTCTCCAAGGGGATATTGCTGCCTCGGGCACCATATGGTCACTCTCCTGTGAGTCTAGATTTTCGTATCCGATGCGAAACTGATAGTTAATTGTAGCGTTCAGGGCCTCCTAATGACGATGGAACACTCAAATTGCGTTGAGATTCAATACATCGTCCTTCAGCCGACTTGTCTCCAAGGGTCTAATGCTGCCACGGGCACCTTATGGTCGTTCTCCTGTGAGTCTAGATTTTCGAGTCCGACGCAAAACTGATGGTTAATTGTAATGTTAAGGGCCTCCTAATGACGATGGAACACTCAAATTGCGTCGAGATTCAATACATCGGCCCCAGCCGACTTTTCTCCTAGGGTCTATTGCTGCCTCGCGCACCTTGTGGTCGTTGTCCTGTGAGTCTAGATTTTCGAATCCGACGCATAACTGCAAGTTGATTACGTTCAGGGCCACCTAATGACGATGGAACACTCAAATCGCGTCAAGATTCGAAACATCGTCCTCGAGCCGACTTGTCTCCAAGGGGATATTGCAGCCTCGGGCACCTTATGGTCGTTCTCCTGTGAGTCTAGATTTTCGAATCCGACTCAAAACTGATGGTTAATTGTAACGTTCATGGCCTAGTAATGACGAAGGAACACTCAAATTGCTTCGAGTTTCAATACATCGTCATCCAGCCGACATGTCTCCAAGGGGATATTGCTGCCTCGGGCACCATATGGTCAGTCTCCTGTTAGTCTAGATATTCGTATCCGAAGCGAAACTGATACCTAATTGTAACGTTCAGCGCCTTCTAATGACGACGGAACACTCAAATTGCGTCGAGATTCAATACATCGTCCTCCAGCCGACTTGTCTCCAAGGGTCTATTGCAGCCTCGGGCACCTTATTGTCGTTCTCCTGTGAGTATAGATTGTCGAATCCGACGCAGAACTGATAGTTAATTGTAATGTTCAGGACCTCCTAATGACGATGGAACACTCAAATTGCGTCGCGATTCAATACATCGTCCTCCAACCGCCTTGTCTCCAAGGGTCTATTGTTGATTCGGGCGCCTGTTGGTCGTCCTCCTGTGAGTCTAGATTTTCGAATCCGACGCATAACTGATAGTTAATTATAACGTTCAGGGCTTACTAATGACCATGGGACACTCAAATAGCGTCCAGATTCAGTATATCGTCCTCCAGCCGACTTGTCTCCAAGGGTCTATTGCTGCCTCGGGCACCTTGTGGTCGTTCTCCCGTGAGTCTAGATTTTCGATTCCGACGCAAAACTGATAGATAATTGTAACGTTCAGGGCCTTCCAATGACGATGAAAAGCTCAAATTCCGTCGCAATTCAATACATAGTCCTCCAGCCGACTTGTCTCCAAGGGTCTATTGTTGTCTCGGTCGCCTTTTGGTCGTTATCCTGTGAGTCTCGATTATCGAATCCGACGCAAATCTGTTAGTTAGTTGTAAGTTTCAGGGCCACCTAAAGACGATGAACCCCTCAAATTGCGGCGAGTTTCAATACATCGGCCTCCAGCCGACTTGTCTCCAAGGGGATATTGCTGCCTCGGGCACCATATGGTCCGTCTCCTGTGAGTCTAGACTTTCGTCTCTGACGCGAAACTGATAGTTAATTGTAACGTTCAGGGCCTCCTAATGACGATGGAACACTGAAATTGCGTCGAGATTCAATACATCGTCCTCCAGCCGAATTGTCTCCAGGGGGATATTGCTGCCTCGGGCACCATATGGTCCGTCTCCTGTGAGTCTAGATGTTGGAATCCGACGCAAAACTGATAGTTAATTGTAACGATCAGGGCCTCCTAATGACGATGGAACACTCAAATTGCGTCGAGATTGAATACATCGTCCTCCAGCCGACTTGTCTCCAAGGGGATATTGCTGCCTCGGGCACCTTATAGTCGTTCTCCTGTGACTCTAGATTTTCGTAACCGACGCAAAAATTATTGTTAATTGTAACGTTCAGGGCCTCCAAATGACGATGGAACTCTCAAATTGCGTCGAGATTCAATACACCGTCCTCCAGCCGACTTGTCTCCAAGGGGATATTGCTGCCTCGGGCAACATATGGTCCGTCTCCTGTGAGTCTAGATCTTCGTATAACTGATAGTTAATTGTAACGTTCAGGGCCTCCTAATGACGATGGAACACTCAAATTGCGTCGAGATTCAATACATCGTCCTCCAGGAGTCATGTCTCCAAGGGTCTATTGCTGCCTCGGGCACCTTATTGTCGTTATCCTGTGAGTTTAGATTATGCAATACGACGCAAAACTGATATTTAATTGTAACGTTCAGGGCCTCCTAATGATGATGGAACACTCAAATTGCGTCGAGATTTAATACATCGTCCTCCAGCCGACTTGTCTCCAAGGGTCTATTGCTGCCTCGGGCACCTTATGCTCGTTCTCCTGTGAGTCTAGATTTTCGAATCCGACGCAAAACTGAGAGTTAATTGTAACGTTCAAGGCCTCCTAATAACGATGGAACACTCAAATTGCGTCGAGGTTTAATATTTCGTCCTCCAGCCGACTTGTCTCCAAGGGGATATTGCTGCCTCGGGCACCTTATGGTCGTTCTCCAGTGAGTCTAGATCTTCGAATCCGACGCAAAACTGATGGTTAATTGTAACGTTCATGGCCTCCTAATGATGATGGAAAACTCAAATTGCGTCGAGATTGAATACATCGTCCTCCAGCCGACTTCTCTCCAAGGGGATATTGCTGCCTCGGGCACCTTATGGTCGTTCTCCTGTGACTCTAGATTTTCGAATACGACGTGAAAATGATAGTTAATTGAAACGTTCAGGGCCTCCTAATGACGATGGAACTCTCAAATTGCGTTGAGATTCAATACACCGTCCTCCAGCCGACTTGTCTCCAAGGGGATATTGCTGCCTCGGGCACCATATGGTCCGTCTCCTGTGAGTCTAGATTTTCGTATCCGACACGAAACTGATAGTTAATTGTAACATTTAGGGCCTCCTAATGACGATGGAACACTCACATTGCGTCGAGATTCAATACATCGTCGTCCAGCCGACTTGTCTCCAAGGGTCTATTGCTGCCTCGATCACCTCATGGTCGATCTCCTGTGACTCTAGATTTTCGAATCCGACGCAAAACTGATAGTTAATTGTAACGTTCAGGGCCTCCTAATGACGATGGAACACTCAAATTTTGTCGAGATTCAATACATCGTCCTCCAGCCAACTTGTCTCCAAGGGGATATTGCTGCCTCGGGCACCATATAATCCGGCCCCTGTGAGTCACGATTTTCGAATCCGATGCATAACTGATAGTTAATTACGTCCAGGGCCTCCTAATGACGCTGGAACACTCAAATTGCGACAAGATTCAATACATCGTCGTCCAGCCGACTTGTCTCCAAGGGGATATTGCTGCCTCGGGCACCTTATGGTCGTTCTCCTGTGACTCTAGATTTTCGAATACGACGTGAAAATGATAGTTAATTGTAACGTTCAGGGCCTCCTAATGACGATGGAACTCTCAAACTGCGTCGAGATTCAATACACCGTCCACCAGCCGACTTGTCTCCAAAGGTCTATTGCTGCCTCGGGCACCTTATAATCGTTCTCCTGTGAGTCCAGATTGTCGAATCCGACGCAAATCTGATAGTTAATTGTAACTTTCAGGGCCTCATAATGACGATGGAACATTCAAATTGCGACGAGATTCAATACATCGGCCTCCAGCCGACTTGTCTCCAAGGGGATATTGCTGCCTTGGGCACCATATGGTCAGTCTCCTGTTAGTCTACATTTTCGTATCCGAAGCGAGACTGATAGTTATTTGTAACGTTCAGAACCTTCTAATGACGATGGAACACTCAAATTGCGTCGAGATTCAATACATCGTCCTTCAGCCGACTTGTCTCCAATGGTCTAGTGCTGCCTCGGGCACCTTATGGTCGTTCTCCTGTGACTCTAGATTCTCGAGTCCGTCGCAAAACTGATAGTCAATTGTAACGTTCAGTTCCTCCTAATGACGATGGAACTCGCAAATTGCGCCGAGATTCAATAAATCGTCCTCCAGCCGACTTGTCTCCAAGTGTCTATTGCTGCCTCGGGCACCTTATGGTCGTTATCCTGTGAGTTTAGATTATGGAATCCGATGCAAAACTGATAGTTAATTGTAACGATCAGGGCCTCCTAATGACGATGGAACACTCAAATTGCGTCGAGATTCAATACTTCGGCCTCCAGCCGACTTTTCTCCAAGGGTCTATTGCTGCCTCGGGCACCTTGTGGTCGTTCTCCTGTGAGTCTAGATTTTCGAATCCGACGCATAACTGATAGTTAATTACGTTCAGGGCCTCCTAATGACGCTGGAACACTCAAATTGCGTCAAGATTCAAGACATCGTCGTCCAGCCGACTTGTCTCGAAAGGGATATTGCTGCCTCGGGCACCTTATGGTCGTTCTCCTGTGAGTCTAGATTTTCGAATCCGACGCAAAACTGATAGTTAATTGTAACGATCAGGGCCTCCTAATGACGATGGAACACTCAAATTGCGTCGAGATTGAATACATCGTCCTCCAGCCGACTTGTCTCCAAGGGGAAATTGCTGCCTCGGGCACCTTATGGTCGTTCTCCTGTGAGTCTAGATTTTCGAATCCGACGCAAAACTGATGGTTAATTGTAACGTTCATGGCCTCCTAATGATGATGGAAGACTCAAATTGCGTCGAGATTGAATACATCGTCCTCCAGTCGACTTGTCTCCAAGGGGATATTGCTGCCTCGGGCACCTTATGGTCGTTCTCCTGTGACTATAGATTTTTGAATACGACGTGAAAATGATAGTTAATTGTAACGTTCAGGGCCTCCTAATGACGATGGAACTCTCAAATTGCGTCGAGATTCAATACACCGTCCTCCAGCCGACATGTCTCCAAGGGGATATTGATGCCTCGGACACCATATGGTCCGTCACCTGTGAGTCTAGATTTTCGTATCCGACGCGAAACTGATAATTAATTGTAACTTTCAGGGCCTCCTAATGACGATGGAACACTCAAATTGCGTCGAGATTCAATACATCGTCCTCCAGCCGACTTGTCTCCAAGGGGATATTGCTGTCTCGGGCACCATATGGTCCGTCTCCTGTGTGTCTAGGTTTTCGAATCCGACGCAAAACTGATAGTTAATTACGTCCAGGGCCTCCTAATGACGTTGGAACACTCAAATTGCGACAAGATTCAATACATCGTCGTCCAGCCGACTTGTCTCCAAGGGGATATTGCTGTCTCGGGCACCTTATGCTCGTTCTCCTGTGAGTCTAGATTTTCGAATCCGACGCAAAACTGAGAGTTAATTGTAACGTTCAAGGCCTCCTAATAACGATGGAACACTCAAATTGGGTCGAGGTTCAATATTTCGTCCTCCAGCCGAATTTTCTCCAGGGGGATATTTCTGCCTCGGGCACCATATGGTCCGTCTCCTGTGTGTCTAGGTTTTCGAATCCGACGCAAAACTGATAGTTAATTGTAACGATCAGGGCCTCCTAATGACGATGGATCACTCAAATTGCGTCGAGATTCAATACTTCGGCCTCCAGCCGACTTTTCTCCAAGGGTCTATTGCTGCCTCGGGCACCTTGTGGTCGTTCTCCTGTGAGTCTAGATTTTCGAATCCGACGCATAACTGATAGTTAATTACGTCCAGGGCCTCCTAATGACGTTGGAACACTCAAATTGCGACAAGATTCAATACATCGTCGTCCAGCCGACTTGTCTCCAAGGGGATATTGCTGCCTCGGGCACCTTATGGTCGTTCTCCTGTGTGTCTAGAATTTCGAATCCGTCGCAAAACTAATAGTTAATTGTAACGTTCATGGCCTCCTAATGACGATGGAACACTGAATTTGCGTCGAGGTTCAATATTTCGTCCTCCAACCGACTTGTCTCCAAGGGGATATTGCTGCCTCGGGCACCTTATGGTCGTTCTCCTGTGAGTCTAGATTTTCGAATCCGACGCAAAACTGATGGTTAATTGTAACGTTCATGGCCTCCTAATGACGATGGAACACTCAAATTGCGTCGAGATTGAATACATCGTCCTGTAACCGACTTGCCTCCAAGGATCTATTGTTGCTTCTGGCGTCTTTTGGTCGTCCCCCTGTGAGTCTAGATTTTCGAATCCGACGCATAACTGATAGTTAATTGTAACGATCAGGGCCTCCTAATGACGATGGAACACTCAAATTGCGTCGAGATTCAATACTTCGGCCTCCAGCTGACTTTTCTCCAACGGTCTATTGCTGCCTCGGGCACCTTGTGGTCGTTCTCCTGTGAGTCTAGATATTCGAATCCGACGCAAAACTGATAGTTAATTGTAGCGTTCAAGACCTCCTAATGACGATGGAACACTCAAATTGCGCTGAGGTTCAATATTTCGTCCTCCAGCCGACTTGTCTCCAAGGCGATATTGCTGCGTCGGGCACCTTATGGTCGTTCTCCTGTGAGTCTAGATTATCGAATCTGAGGCAAAACTGATGGTTAATTGTAACGTTCATGGCCTCCTAATGATGATGGAAGACTCATATTGCGTCGAGAATGAATACATCGTCCTCCAGCCGACTTGTCTCCAAGGGGATATTGCTGCCTCGGGCACCTTATGGTCGTTCTCCTGTGACTCTAGATTTTCGAATACGACGTGAAAGTGATAGTTAATTGTAACGTTAAGGGCCTCCTAATGACGATGGAGCTCTCAAATTGCGTCGAGATTCAATACATCGTCGTCCAGCCGACTTGTCTCCAAGGGGATATTGCTGTCTCGGGCACCTTATGCTCGTTCTCCTGTGAGTCTAGATTTTCGAATCCGACGCAAAACTGATGGTTAATTGTAACGTTCATGGCCTCCTAATGATGATGGAAGACTCATATTGCGTCGAGAATGAATACATCGTCCTCCAGCCGACTTGTCTCCAAGGGGATATTGCTGCCTCGGGCACCTTATGGTCGTTCTCCTGTGACTCTAGATTTACGAATACGACGTGAAAGTGATACTTAATTGTAACGTTAAGGGCCTCCTAATGACGATGGAACTCTCAAATTGCGTCGAGATTCAACACATCGTCGTCCAGCCGACTTGTCTCCAAGGGGATATTGCTGTCTCGGGCACCTTATGCTCGTTCTCCTGTGAGTCTAGATTTTCGAATCCGACGCAAAACTGAGAGTTAATTGTA
Organism: Schistocerca americana; assembly: GCF_021461395.2. Classification (NCBI taxonomy): domain Eukaryota; kingdom Metazoa; phylum Arthropoda; class Insecta; order Orthoptera; family Acrididae; genus Schistocerca; species Schistocerca americana. The sequence goes on along the minus strand of NW_025725790.1, from coordinate 10,495,249 downwards.
ACGTTCAAGGCCACCTAATAACGATGGAACACTCAAATTGCGTCGAGGTTCAATATTTCGTCCTCCAGCCGACTTGTCTCCAAGGGGATATTGCTGCCTCGGGCACCTTATGGTCGTTCTCCAGTGAGTCTAGATTTTCGGATCCGACGCAAAACTGACGGTTAATTGTAACGTTCATGGCCTCCTAATGATGATGGAAGACTCAAATTGCGTCGAGATTGAATACATCGTCCTCCAGCCGACTTGTCTCCAAGGGGATATTGCTGCCTCGGGCACCTTATGGTCGTTCTCCTGTGACTCTAGATTTTCGAATACGACGTGAAAATGATAGTTAATTGAAACGTTCAGGGCATCCTAATGACGATGGAACACTCAAATTGCGTCGAGATTCAATACATCGTCCCCCAGCCGAATTGTCTCCAGGGCGATATTGCTGCCTCGGGCACCATATGGTCCGTCTCCTGTGTGTTTAGGTTTTCGAATCCGACGCAAAACTGATAGTTAATTGTAACGATCAGGGCCTCCTAATGACGATGGATCACTCAAATTGCGTCGAGATTCAATACTTCGGCCTCCAGCCGACTTTTCTCCAAGGGTCTATTGCTGCCTCGGGCACCTTGTGGTCGTTCTCCTGTGAGTCTAGATTTTCGAATCCGACGCAAAACTGATAGTTAAATGCGGCGTTCAGGGCCTCCTAATGACGATGGAACACTCAAATTGCGTCGAGATTCATTACATCGTCCCCCAGCCGAATTGTCTCCAGGGGGATATTGCTGCCTCGGGCACCATATGGTCCGTCTAATGTGTGTCTAGGTTTTCGAATCCGACGCAAAACTGATAGTTAATTGTAACGATCAGGGCCTCCTAATGACGATGGATCACTCAAATTGCGTCGAGATTCAATACTTCGGCCTCCAGCCGACTTTTCTCCAAGGGTCTATTGCTGCCTCGGGCACCTTGTGGTCGTTCTCCTGTGAGTCTAGATTTTCGAATCCGACGCATAACTGATAGTTAATTACGTCCAGGGCCTCCTAATGACGCTAGAACACTCAAATTGCGACAAGACTCAATACATCGTCGTCCAACCGACTTGTCTCCAAGGGGATATTGCTGCCTCGGGAACCTTATGGTCGTTCTCCTGTGACTCTAGATTTTCGAATTCGACGTGAAAGTGATAGTTAATTGTAACGTTAAGGGCCTCCTAATGACGATGGAACTCTCAAATTGCGTCGAGATTCAACACATCGTCGTCCAGCCAACTTGTCTCCAAGGGCATATTGCTGTCTCGGGCACCTTATGCTCGTTCTCCTGTGAGTCTTGATTTTCGAATCCGACGCAAAACTGAGAGTTAATTGTAACGTTCAAGGCCTCCTAATAACGATGGAACACTCAAATTGCGTCGAGGTTCAATATTTCGTCCTCCAGCCGACTTGTCTCCAAGGGGATATTGCTGCCTCGGGCACCTTATGGTCGTTCTCCAGTGAGTCTAGATTTTCGAATCCGACGCAAAACTGACGGTTAATTGTAACGTTCATGGCCTCCTAATGATGATGGAAGACTCAAATTGCGTCGAGATTGAATACATCGTCCTCCAGCCGACTTGTCTCCAAGGGGATATTGCTGCCTCGGGCACCTTATGGTCGTTCTCCTGTGTCTCTAGATTTTCGAATACGACGTGAAAATGATAGTTAATTGAAACGTTCAGGGCCTCCTAATGACGATGGAACTCTCAAATTGCGTCGAGATTCAATACACCGTCCTCCAGCCGACTTGTCTCCAAGGGGATATAGCTGCCTCGGGCACCATATGGTCCGTCTCCTGTGAGTCTAGATTTTCGTATCCGACGCAAAACTGACGGTTAATTGTAACGTTCATGGCCTCCTAATGATGATGGAAGACTCAAATTTTGTCGAGATTCAATACATCGTCCTCCAGCCAACTTGTCTCCAAGGGGATATTGCTGCCTCGGGCACCTTATGTTCCGTCTCCTGTAAGCCTATATTTTCGTATACGACGCAAAACAGATTGTTAATTGTAACGTTCATGACCTCCTAATGACGACGGAACACTCATATTGCGTCGAGATTAAATACATCGTCCTCCAGCCGACTTGTCTCCAAGGGGATATTGCTGCCTCGGGCACCTTATGGTCGTTCTCCAGTGAGTCTAGATTTTCGAATCCGACGCAAAACTGACGGTTAATTGTAACGTTCATGGCCTCCTAATGATGATGGAAGACTCAAATTTTGTCGAGATTCAATACATCGTCCTCCAGCCAACTTGTCTCCAAGGGGATATTGCTGCCTCGGGCACCTTATGTTCCGTCTCCTGTAAGCCTATATTTTCGTATACGACGCAAAACAGATTGTTAATTGTAACGTTCATGACCTCCTAATGACGCCGGAACACTCATATTGCGTCGAGATTAAATACATCGTCCTCCAGCCGACTTGTCTCCAAGGGGATATTGCTGCCTCGGGCACCATATAATCCGGCCCCTGTGAGTCAAGATTTTCGAATCCGACGCAAAACTGATAGTTAAATGCGGCGTTCAGGGCCTCCTAATGACGATGGAACACTCAAATTGCGTCGAGATTCAATACATTGTCCATCAGCCGACTTGTCTCCAAGGGTCTACTGCTGCCTGTGGCACCTAATAGTCGTTCTCCTGTGAGTCTAGATTTTCGAATCCGACGCAAAACTGATAGTTAAATGCGGCGTTCAGGGCATCCTAATGACGATGGAACACTCAAATTGCGTCGAGATTCAATACATCGTCCCCCAGCTGAATTGTCTCCAGGGGGATATTGCTGCCTCGGGCACCATATGGTCCGTCTCCTGTGTGTCTAGGTTTTCGAATCCGACGCAAAACTGATAGTTAATTGCAACGATCAGGGCCTCCTAATGACGATGGATCACTCAAATTGCGTCGAGATTCAATACTTCGGCCTCCAGCCGACTTTTCTCCAAGGGTCTATTGCTGCCTCGGGCACCTTGTGGTCGTTCTCCTGTGAGTCTAGATTTTCGAATCCGACGCAAAACTGATGGTTAATTGAAACGTTCATGGCCTCCTAATGATGATGGAAGACTCAAATTGCGTCGAGATTGAATACATCGTCCACCAGCCGAATTGTCTCCAAGGGGATATTGCTGCTTCGGGTGCCTTATGGTCGTTCTCCTGTGACTCTAGATTTTCGAATACGACGTGAAAATGATAGTTAATTGTAACGTTCAGGGCCTCCTAATGACGATGGAACTCTCAAACTGCGTCGAGATTCGATACACCGTCCACCAGCCGACTTGTCTCCAAAGGTCTATTGCTGCCTCGGGCACCTTATAATCGTTCTCCTGTGAGTCCAGATTGTCGAATCCGACGCAAATCTGATAGTTAATTGTAACTTTCAGGGCCTCATAATGACGATGGACCATTCAAATTGCGACGAGATTCAATACATCGGCCTCCAGCCGACTTGTCTCCAAGGGGATATTGCTGCCTTGGGCACCATATGGTCAGTCTCCTGTTAGTCTACATTTTCGTATCCGAAGCGAGACTGATAGTTATTTGTAACGTTCAGAACCTTCTAATGACGATGGAACACTCAAATTGCGTCGAGATTCAATACATCGTCCTTCAGCCGACTTGTCTCCAAGGGTCTAGTGCTGCCTCGGGCACCTTATGGTCGTTCTCCTGTGACTCTAGATTCTCGAGTCCGTCGCAAAACTGATAGATAATTGTAACGTTCAGTTCCTCCTAATGACGATGGAACTCGCAAATTGCGCCGAGATTCAATAAATCGTCCTCCAGCCGACTTGTCTCCAAGTGTCTATTGCTGCCTCGGGCACCCTATGGTCGTTATCCTGTGAGTTTAGATTATGGAATCCGATGCACAACTGATAGTTAAATACGTTCAGGGCCTTCTAATGACGCTGGAACACTCAAATTGCGTCAAGCCGACTTGTCTCCAAGGGGATATTGCTGCCTCGGGCACCTTATGGTCGTTCTCCTGTGAGTCTAGATTTTCGAATCCGACGCAAAACTGATTGTTAACTGTAACGTTCATGGCCTCCTAATGATGATGGAAGACTGAAATTGCGTCGAGATTGAATACATCGTCCTCCAGTCGACTTGTCTCCAAGGGGATATTGCTGCCTCGGGCACCTTATGGTCGTTCTCCTGTGACTCTAGATTTTTGAATACGACGTGAAAATGATAGTTAATTGTAACGTTCAGGTTCTCCTAATGACGATGGAACTCTCAAATTGCGTCGAGATTCAATACACCGTCCTCCAGCCGACATGTCTCCAAGGGGATATTGCTGCCTCGGACACCATATGGTCCGTCTCCTGTGAGTCTAGATTTTCGTATCCGACGCGAAACTGATAATTAATTGTAACGTTCAGGGCCTCCTAATGACGATGGAACACTCAAATTGCGTCGAGATTCAATACATCGTCCTCCAGCCGACTTGTCTCCAAGGGGATATTGCTGTCTCGGGCACCATATGGTCCTTCTCCTGTGAGTCTAGATTTTCGAATCCGACGCCAAACTGATTGTTAACTGTAACGTTCAGGGCCTCCTAATGACGATGGAACACTCAAATTGCGTCGAGATTCAATACTTCGGCCTCCAGCCGACTTTTCTCCAAGGGTCTATTGCTGCCTCGGGCACCTTTTGGTCGTTCTCCTGTGAGTCTAGATTTTCGAATCCGACGCAAAACTGATAGTTAATTGTGGCGTTCAGGGCCTCCTAATGACGATGGAACACTCAAATTGCTTTGAGATTCAATACACCGTCCCCCAGCCGAATTGTCTCCAGGGGGATATTGCTGCCTCGGGCACCATATGGTCCGTCTCCTGTGTGTCTAGATTTTCGAATCCGACGCAAAACTGATAGTTAATTGTAACGATCAGGGCTTCCTAATGACGATGGAACACTCAAACTGCGTCGAGATTCAATACTTCGGCCTCCAGCCGACTTTTCTCCAAGGGTCTATTGCTGCCTCGGGCACCTTTTGGTCGTTCTCCTGTGAGTCTAGATTTTCGAATCCGACGCAAAACTGATAGTTAATTGTGGCGTTCAGGGCCTCCTAATGACGATGGAACACTCAAATTGCGTCGAGATTCAATACACCGTCCCCCAGCCGAATTGTGTCCAGGGGGATGTTGCTGCCTCGGGCACCATATGGTCCGTCTCCTGTGTGTCTAGATTTTCGAATCCGACGCAAAACTGATAGTTAATTGTAACGATCAGGGCTTCCTAATGACGATGAAACACTCAAATTGCGTCGAGATTCAATACTTCGGCCTCCAGCCGACTTTTCTCCAAGGGTCTATTGCTGCCTCGGGCACCTTATGGTCGTTCTCTTGTGACTCTAGATTTTCGAATACGACGTGAAAATGATAGTTAATTGTAACGTTCAGGGCCTCCTAATGACGATGGAACTCTCAAATTGCGTCGAGATACAATACACCGTCCTCCAGCCGACTTGTCTCCAAGGGGATAATGCTGCCTCGAGCACCATATGGTCCTTCTCCTGTGAGTCTAGATTTTCGTATCCGACGCGAAACTGATAGCTAATTGTAACGTTCAGGGCCTCCTAATGACGATGGAACACTCAAATTGCGTCGAGATTCAATGCATTGTCCTTCAGCCGACGTGTCTCCAAGGGTCTACTGCTGCCTCGGGCACCTTATGGTCCGTCTCCTGTGAGTCTAGATTTTCGAATCCGTAGCAAAACTGATGGTTAATTGTAATGTTCAGGGCCTCCTAATGACGACGGAACTCTCAAATTGCATCGAGATTCAATACTTCGGCCTCCAGCCGACCTTTGTCCAAGGGTTTATTGCTGCCTCGGGCACCTTGTGGCCGTTCTCCTGTGAGTCTAGATTTTCGAATCCGACGCATAACTGATAGTTAATTACGTTCAGGGCCTCCTAATGTCGATGGAACACTCAAATTGCGTCAAGATTCAATACATCGTCCTCCAGCCGACTCTTCTCCAAGGGCCCATTGCTGCCTCGGGGACCTTATGGTCCGTCTCCTGTGAGTCTAGATTTTCGAATCCAGCGCAAAACAGATGGTTAATTGTAACGTTCATGGCCGCCTAATGTCGATGGAACACGCAAATTGCGTCGAGATTCAATACATCGTACACCAGCCGACTTGTCTCCAAGGGCCTATTGCTGCCTCGGGCACCTTATGGTCCGTCTCCTGTGAGTCTAGATTTTCGAATCCAACGCAAATCAGATGGTTAATTGTAACGATCATGGCCTCCTAATGACGATGGAACACGCAAATTGCGTTGAGATTCAATACATCGTCCTCCAGCTGACTTGTCTCCAAGGGGCTATTGCTGCCTCGGGCACCATATGGTCAGTCTCCTGTTAGTCTAAGTTTTCGTATCCGAAGCGAAACTGATAGTTAATTGTAACGTTCAGGGCCTCCTAATGACGATGGACCACTCAAATTGCGTCGAGATACAATACGTCGTCCTTCAGCCGACTTGTCTCCAAGGGTCTATTGCTGTCTCGGGCACCTTATGGTCGTTCTACTGTAAGTCTAGATTTTCGAATCCGACGCAAAACTGATAGTTAATTGTAATGTTCTGGGCCTTTTAATGACGATGGAACGCCCAAATTCCGTCGCAATTCGATACATAGTCCTCCAGCCGACTTGTCTCCTAGGGTCTATTGTTGCCTCGGGAGCCTTTTGGTCGTTATCCTGTGGGTTTAGATTATCGAATACGCCGCAAAACTGATAGTTAATTGTAACTTTCAGGGCCTCCTAGTGACGATGGAACACTCAAACTGCGACGAGATTCAATACATCGGCCTCCAGCCGACTTGTCTCCAAGGGGATATTGCTGAGTCGGCACCATATGGTCAGTCTCCTGTTAGTCTAGATTTTCGTATCCGAAGCGAAACTGATAGTTAATTGTAACGTTCAGTTCCTCCTAATGGCGATGGAACACTCAAATTGCGTCCAGATTCAATACATCGTCCTTCAGTCGACTTGTCTCCAAGGGACTATAGCTGCCTCGGGCACCATATGGTCCGTCTCCTGTGAGTCTTGATTTTCGAATCCGACGCAAAACTGACAGTTAATTGTATCGTTCAGGGCCTTCTAATGACGATGGAACGCTCAAATTCCGTCGCAATTCAATACATAGTCCTCGAGCCGACTTGTCTCCAAGGGTCTACTGTTGCCTCGGGCGCCTTTTGGTCGTAATCCTGTGAGTCTAGATTATCGAATCCGACGCAAATCTGATAGTTAATTGTAACGTTCAGGGCCTCCTAATGACGATGGAACACTCAAACTGCGTCAAGATTCAATACATCGTCCTCCAGCCGTCTTGTTTCCAAAGGGATATTGCTGCCTTGGGCACCACATGGTCAGTCTGCTGTTAGTCTAGATTTTCGTATCAGAAGCGAAACTGATAGTTAATTGTAACGTTCAGGGCCTCCTAATGACGATTGAACACTCAAATTGCGTCGAGATTCAATATATCGTCCTTCAGCCGACTGGTCTCCAAGGGACTATTGCTGTGTCGGGCACCTCATGGTCGTTCTCCTGTGAGTCTAGATTTTCGAATCCGACGCAAAACTGACAGTTAATTGTATCGTTCAGGGCCTTGTAATGACGATGGAACGCTCAAATTCCGTCGCAATTCAATACATAGTCCTCCAGCCGACTTGTCTCCAAGGGTCTACTGTTGCCTCGGGCGCCTTTTGGTCGTAATCCTGTGAGCCTAGATTATCGAATCCGACGCAAAACGGATAGTTAATTGTAATTTTCAGGGCCTCCTAACGACGATGGAACACTCAAATTGCGACGAGATTCAATACATCGTCCTCCAGCCGACTTGTCTCCAAGGGGATATTTCTGCCTCGGGCACCATATGGTCCGTCTCCTGTGAGTCTAGATTTTCGAATCTGACGCAAAACTGATGGTTAATTGTAATGTTCAGGGCCTCCTAATGACGATGTAACACTCAAATTGCATCGCAATTCAATACATCGTTCTCCAGCCGATTTGTCTCCAAGGGTCGACTGCTGCCTGTGAGTCTAGATTTTCGAATCCGACGCAAAACTCATAGTTAATTATGACGTTCAGGGCCTCCTAATGACGATGGAACATTCAAATTGCGTCGAGATTCAATACTCCGTCCTCCAGCCTACTTGTCTCCAAGGAGATATTGCTGCCTCGGTCACCATATGGTCCGTCTCCTGTGAGTCTAGAATTTCGATTCCGACGCAAAACTGATAGTTAATTGTAAGGTTCAGGACTTCCTAATGACGATGGAACACTCAAATTGCGTCTAGATTCAATACATCGTCCTACAGCCGACTTGTCTCCAAGGGTCTACTGCTGCCTCGGGCACGTTATGGTCCGTCTCCTGTGAGTCTAGATTTTCGAATCCGTAGCAAAACTGATGGTTAATTGTAATGTTCAGGGCCTCCTAATGACGACGGAACACTCAAGTTGCATCGAGATTCAATACATCGGCCTCCAGCCGACTTTTGTCCAAGGGTTTATTGCTGCCTCGGGCACCTTATTGTCGTTCTCCTGTGAGTCTTGATTGTCGAATCCGACGCAAAACTAATAGTTAATTGTAACGTTCAGGACCTCCTAATGACGATGGAACACTCAAATTGCGTCGAGATTCAATGCATTGTCCTTCAGCCGACGTGTCTCCAAGGATCTACTGCTGCCTCGGGCACGTTATGATCCGTCTCCTGTGAGTCTAGATTTTCGAATCCGTAGCAAAACTGATGGTTAATTGTACAGGGCCTCCTAATGACGACGGAACACTCAAGTTGCATCGAGATTCAATACATCGGCCTCCAGCGACTTTTGTCCAAGGGTTTATTGCTGCCTCGGGCACCTTGTGGCCGTTCTCCTGTGAGTCTAGATTTTCGAATCCGACGCATACTGATAGTTAATTACGTTCAGGGCCTCGTAATGTCGATGGAACACTCAAATTGCATCAAGATTCAATACATCGACCTCCAGCCGACTTGTCTCCAAGGGCCTATTGCTCCCTCGGGCACCTTATGGTCCGTCTCCTGGGAGTCTTGATTTCGAATCCAACGCAAAACAGATGGTTAATTGTAACGTCCATGCCGCCTAATGACGATGGAACACGCAAATTGCGTCGAGATTCAATACATCGTACACCAGCCGACTTGTCTCCAAGGCCTATTGCAGCCTCGGGCACCTTATGGTCCGTCTCCTGTGAGTCTAGATTTTCGAATCCAACGCAAATCAAATGGTTAATTGCAACGATCATGGCCTCCTAATGGCGATGGAACACGCAAATTGCGTCGAGATTCAATACATCGTCCTCCAGCTGACTTGTCTCCAAGGGGCTATTGCTGCCTCGGGCACCACATGGTCAGTCTCCTGTTAGTCTACATTTTCGTATCCGAAGCGAAACTGATAGTTAATTGTAACGGTCAGGGGCCTCTAATGACGATGGACCACTCAAATTGCGTCGAGATACAATACGTCGTCCTTCAGCCGACTTGTCTTTAAGGTCTATTGCTGTCTCGGGCACCTTATGGTCGTTCTACTGTGAGTCTAGATTTTCGAATCCGACGCAAAACTGATAGTTAATTGTAATGTTCAGGGCCTTTTAATGACGATGGAACGCCCAAATTCCGTCGCAATTCGATACATAGTCCTCCAGCCGACTTGTCTCCTAGGGTCTATTGTTGCCTCGGGCGCCTTTTTGTCGTTATCCTGTGGGTTTAGATTATCGAATACGCCGCAAAACTGATAGTAATTGCAACGTTCAGGGCCTCCTAATGACGATGGAACACTCAAATTGCGTCGAGATTCAATATATCGTCCTTCAGCCGACTGGTCTCCAAGGGACTATTGCTGTCTCGGGCACCTTATGGTCGTTCTCCTGTGAGTCTAGATTTTCGAATCCGACGCAAAACTGACAGTTAATTGTATCGTTCAGGGCCTTCTAATGACGATGGAACGCTCAAATTCCGTCGCAATTCAATACATAGTCCTCCAGCCGACTGGTCTCCAAGGGTCTACTGTTGCCTCGGGCGCCTTTTGGTCGTAATCCTGTGAGCCTAGATTATCGAATCCGACGCAAAACGGATAGTTAATTGTAATTTCAGGGCCTCCTAACGACGATGGAACACTCAAATTGCGACGAGATTCAATACATCGTCCTCCAGCCGACTTGTCTCCAAGGGATACTGCTGCCTCGGGCACCTTATGGTCCGTCTCCTGTGAGTCTAGATTTTCGAATCCGTAGCAAAACTGATGGTTAATTGTAATGTTCAGGGCCTCCTAATGACGACGGAACACTCAAGTTGCATCGAGATTCAATACTTCGGCCTCCAGCCGACTTTTGTCCAAGGGTTTATTGCTGCCTCGGGCACCTTGTGGCCGTTCTCCTGTGAGTCTAGATTTTCGAATCCGACGCATAACTGATAGTTAATTACGTTCAGGGCCTCGTAATGTCGATGGAACACTCAAATTGCGTCAAGATTCAATACATCGTCCTCCAGCCGACTTGTCTCCAAGGCCTATTGCTCCCTCGGGCACCTTATGGTCCGTCTCCTGTGAGTCTTGATTTTCGAATCCAACGCAAAACAGATGGTTAATTGTAACGTTCATGGCCTCCTAATGACGATGGAACACGCAAATTGCGTCGAGATTCAATACATCGTACACCAGCCGACTTGTCTCCAAGGGCCTATTGCTGCCTCGGGCACCTTATGGTCCGTCTCCTGTGAGTCTAGATTTTCGAATCCAACGCAAATCAGATGGTTAATTGTAACGATCATGGCCTCCTAATGGCGATGGAACACGCAAATTGCGTCGAGATTCAATACATCGTCCTCGAGCTGACTTGTCTCCAAGGGGCTATTGCTGCCTCGGGCACCATATGGTCAGTCTCCTGTTAGTCTAGATTTCGTATCCGAAGCGAAACTGATAGTTAATTGTAACGGTCAGGGCCTTTTAATGACGATGGAACGGCCAAATTCCGTCGCAATTCGATACATAGTCCTCCAGCCGACTTGTCTCCTAGGGTCTATTGTTGCCTCGGGCGCCTTTTGGTCGTTATCCTGTGGGTTTAGAATATCGAATACGCCGCAAAACTGATAGTTAATTGTAACTTTCAGGGCCTCCTAATGACGATGGAACACTCAAACTGTGACGAGATTCAATACATCGGCCTCCAGCCGACTTGTCTCCAAGGGGATATTGCTGAGTCGCACCATATGGTCAGTCTCCTGTTAGTCTAGATTTTCGTATCCGAAGCGAAACTGATAGTTAATTGTAACGTTCAGGGCCTCCTAATGGCGATGGAACACTCAAATTGCGTCCAGATTCAATACATCGTCCTTCAGTCGACTTGTCTCCAAGGGACTATTGCTGCCTCGAGCACATTATGGTCGTTCAACTGTGACTCTAGATTTTCGAATCCGACGCAAAAACGATAATTAATTTTAACGTTCAGCGGCTACCTAATTACGATGGAACACTCAAATTTCGTCGAGATACAATACATCGTCCTCCAGCCGACTTGTCCCCAAGTGTCTATTACTGCCTCGGGCACCTCATTGTCGTTCTCCTGTGAGTCTGGAATGTCGTATCCGACGCAAAACTGATAGTTAATTGTAACGTCAGGGCCTCCTAATGACGATGGAACACTCAAATTGCGTCGAGAATCAATACATTGTCCTTCAGCCGACTTGTCTCCATGGGTCTATTGCTGCTCGGGCGCCTTATGGTCGTTCTCCTGTGACTCTAGATTTCGAATCCGACTCAAATCTGATAGTTTATTGTAACGTTCAAGTCCTCCTAATAACGATGGAACACTCAAATTGCTTCGAGATTCAATACATCTTCCTCCAGCCGACTTGCCTCCAAGGGAATATTGCTGCCTCGGGCACCATATGGTCCGTCTCCTGTGAGTCTTGATTTTCGAATCCGACGCAAAACACATGGTTAATTGTACGTTCTCGGCCTCCTAATGACGATGGAACACTCAAATTGCGTCGATATTCAATACATCGTCCTCCAGCCGACTTGTCTCCAAGGGCATATTGCTGCCTCGGGCACGTTATGGTCGTTCTCCTGTGACTCTAGATTTCGAATACGACGCAAAACTGATAGTAAATTGTAAAGTTCAGAGCCTCCTAATGACGATGGAACACTCAAATTGCTTCGAGATTCGATACATCGTCCTCCAGCCGACTTGTTTCCAAGGGGATATTGCTGCCTCGGGCACCATAGGTCCGTCTCCTGTGGGTCTAGATTTTCGTATCCGACGCGAAACTGATAGTTAATTGAAACGTTCGGGGCCTCCTAATGACGATGGAACACTCAAATTGCGTCGAGATTCAATACATCGTCCTTCAGCCGACTTGTCTCCAAGGGTCTATTGCTGCCACGGGCACCGTGTAGTCGTTCTCCTGTGAGTCTAGATTTTCGAGTCCGACGCAAATCTGATAGTTAATTGTAACGTTCAGGGCCTCCTAATGACGATGGAACACCACATTGCGTCGAGATTCAATACATCGTCGTCCAGCCGGCTTGTCTTCAAGGGTCTATTGCTGCCTCGGGCATCTCATGGTCGTTCTCCTGTGAGCCTAGATTATCTAACCCGACGCAAAACTGATACTTAATTGAAACGTTTAGGGCCTACGAATAACGATGGAACACCCGAATTGCGTCGCGATTCAATACATCGTCCTCCAACCGACTTGTCTCCAAGGGTCTATTGTTGCCTCGGGCGCCTTTCGTCGTTCTCCTGTGAGTCTTGATTTTCGAATCCGACGCAAAACAGATGGATAATTGTAACGTTCATGTCCTCCTAATGACGATGGAACACTCAAATTGCGTCGACATTCAATACATCGTCCTCCAGCGACTTGTCTCCAAGGGGATATTGCTGCCTCGGGCACCTTATGGTCGTTCTCCTGTGACTCTAGATTTTCGAATACGACGCAAAACTGTTAGTAAATTGTAACGGTCAGAGCCTCCTAATGACGATGGAATACTCAAATTGCTTCGAGATTCAATACATCGTCCTCCAGCCGACTTGTCTCCAAGGTTATATTTCTGCCTCGGGCACCATATGGTCCGTCTCCTGTGAGTCTAGATTTTCGTATCCGACGCGAAACTGATAGTTAATTGTAACGTTCAGGGCCTCCCAATGACGATGGAACACTCAAATTGCGTCGAGATTCAATACATCGTCCTTCAGCCGACTGGTCTCCAAGGGACTATTGCTGTCTCGGGCACCTTATGGTCGTTCTCCTGTGAGTCTAGATTTTCGAATCCGACGCAAAACTGACAGTTAATTGTATCGTTCAGGGCCTTCTAATGACGATGGAACGCTCAAATTCCGTCGCAATTCAATACATAGTCCTCCAGCCGACTTGTCTCCAAGGGTCTACTGTTGCCTCGGGCGCCTGTTGGTCGTTATCCTGTGAATCTAGATTCTCGAATCCGACGCAAAACTGATAGTTAATTGTAACTTTCAGGGCCTCCTAATGACGATGGAACACTCAAATTGCGATGAGATTCAATACATCAGATTCCAGCCGACTTGTCTCCAAGGGGATATTGCTGCCTCGGGCACCATATGGTCAGTCTCCTGATAGTCTAGATTGTCGTATCCGAAGCGAAACTGATAGTTAATTGTAACGTTCAGGGCCTCCTAATGACGATGGAACACTCAAATTGCGTCGAGATTCAATACATCGTCCTCCAGCCGACTTGTCTCCAAGGGGATATTGCTGCCTCTGGCACCTTATGGTCGTTCTCCTGTGACTCTAGATTTTCTAATCCGACGCAAATCTGAAAGTTAATGATAACGTTCAGGGCATCCTAATGACGATGGAACACCACATTGCGTCGAGATTCAATACATCGTCGTACAGCCGACTTGTCTTCAAGGGTCTATTGCTGCCTCGGACACCTCATGGTCGTTCCCTGTGAGTCTAGATTATCGAATCCGACGCAAAACTGATACTTAATTGAAACGTTTAGGGCCTACGAATGACGATGGAACATTCGAACTGCGTCGCGATTCAATACATCGTCCTCCAACCGACTTGTCTGCAAGGGGATATTTCTGCCTCGGGCACCATATGGTCCGTCTCCTGTGAGTCTAGATTTTCGTATCCGACGCGAAACTGACAGTTAATTGTAACGTTCAGGGCCTCCCAATGACGATGGAACACTCAAATTGCGTCGAGATTCAATACATCGACCTTCAGCCGACTGGTCTCCAAGGGACTATTGCTGTCTCGGGCACCTTATGGTCGTTCTCCTGTGAGTCTAGATTTTTGAATCCGACGCAAAACTGACAGTTAATTGTATCGTTCAGGGCCTTCTAATGACGATGGAACGCTCAAATTCCGTCGCAATTCAATACATAGTCCTCCAGCCGACTTGTCTCCAAGTGTCTACTGTTGCCTCGGGCGCCTGTTGGTCGTTATCCTGTGAATCTAGATTCTCGAATCCGACGCAAAACTGATAGTTAATTGTAACTTTCAGGGCTTCCTAATGACGATGGAACACTCAAATTGCGATGAGATTCAATACATCAGCCTCCAGCCGACTTGTCTCCAAGGGGATATTGCTGCCTCGGGCACCATATGGTCAGTCTCCTGATAGTCTAGATTGTCGTATCCGAAGCGAAACTGATAGTTAATTGTAACGTTCAGGGCCTCCTAATGACGATGGAACACTCAAATTGCGTCGAGATTCAATACATCGTCCTCCAGCCGACTTGTCTCCGTGGGGATATTGCTGCCTCTGGCACCTTATGGTCGTTCTCCTGTGACTCTAGATTTTCTAATCCGACGCAAATCTGATAGTTAATGATAACGTTCAGGGCATCCTAATGACGATGGAACACCACATTGCGTCGAGATTCAATACATCGTCGTACAGCCCACTTGTCTTCAAGGGTCTATTGCTGCCTCGGACACCTCATGGTCGTTCCCTGTGAGTCTAGATTATCGAATCCGACGCAAAACTGATACTTAATTGAAACGTTTAGGGCCTACGAATGACGATGGAACATTCGAACTGCGTCGCGATTCAATACATCGTCCTCCAACCGACTTGTCTGCAAGGGGATATTTCTGCCTCGGGCACCATATGGTCCGTCTCCTGTGAGTCTAGATTTTCGAATCCGACGCAAAACTGATGGTTAATTGTAATGTTCAGGGCCTCCTAATGACGATGTAACACTCAAATTGCATCGCAATTCAATACATCGTTCTCCAGCCGATTTGTCTCCAAGGGTCGATTGCTGCCTGTGAGTCTAGATTTTCGAATCCGACGCAAAACTCATAGTTAATTATGACGTTCAGGGCCTCCTAATGACGATGGAACATTCAAATTGCGACGAGATTCAATACATCGTCCTCCAACCGACTTGTCTCCAAGTTGCCTCGGGCGCCTTTTCGTCGTTCTACTGTGAGTTTTGATTTTCGAATCCGTTGCAAAACAGATGGTTAATTGTAACGTTCATGGCCTCCTAATGACGATGGAACACACAAATTGCGTCGAGATTCAATACATCGTCCTCCAGCCGACTTGTCTCCAAGGGGATATTGCTGCCTCGGGCACCTTATGGTCGTTCTCCTGTGACTCTAGATTTTCGAATACGACGCAAGACTGATAGTAAATTGTAACGGTCAGAGCCTCCTAATGACGATGGAATACTCAAATTGCTTCGAGATTCGATACATCGTCCTCCAGCTGACTTGTCTCCAAGGGGATATTTCTGCCTCGGGCACCATATGGTCCGTCTCCTGTGAGTCTAGATTTTCGTATCCGACGCGAAACTGATAGTTAATTGTAACGTTGAGGGCTTCCTACTGACGATAGAACACTCAAATTGCGTCGAGACTCAATACATCGTCCACCAGCCGACTTGTCTCCAAGGGGACATTGCTGCCTCGGGCACCTTATGGTCCGTCTCCTGTGAGTCTTGATTTTCGAATCCAACGCAAAACAGATGTTTAATTGTAACGTTCATGGACTCCAAATGACGATGGGACACTCAAATTGCGTCGAGATTCAATACATCGTCGTCCAGCCGACTTGTCTCCAAGGGGATATTGCTGTGTCGGGCACCTTATGGTCGTCCTCCTGTGAGTGTAGATTTTCGAATTCGATGCAAAACTGATAGTTAACTGTAACGTTCAGGGTCCCCTAATGACGATGGAATACTCAAATTCCGTCGAGATTCAATACATGGTCCTCCAGCCGACTTGTCTCCAAGGGTCTACTGCTACTTCTGGCACCTTTGGGCCTTCTCCTGTGAGTCTAGATTTTCGAATCCGACGCAAAACTGATGGTTAATTGTAATGTACAGGGTCTCCTAATGACGATGGAACACTCAAATTTTGTCGAGATTCAATACATCGTCCTTCAGCCGACTTGTCTCCAAGGGGTTATTGCTGCGTCGATCACCTTATGGTCGTTCTCCTGTGACTCTAGATTTTGAAATTCGACGCATAACTGATAGTTAATTACGTTCAGGGCCTCCTAATGACGATGGAACACTCAAATTGCGTCAGGATTCAATACCACTTCCTCCAGCCGACTTGTCTCCAAGGGGTTATTGCTGCCTCGGGCATCTTATGGTCGTTGTCCTGTGAGTCTTGTTTTTCGAATCAGACGCAAAACTGATAGTTAGTTGTAACGTTCAGGGCCTCCTAATGACGATGGAACACTCAAATTGCGTCGACATTCAATACATCGTCCTCCAGCCGACTTGTCTCCAAGGGGATATTGCTGCCTCGGGCACCTTATGGTCGTTATCCTGTGACTCTAGATTTTCGAATACGACGCAAAACTGTTAGTAAATTGTAACGGTCAGAGCCTCCTAATGACGATGGAATACTCAAATTGCTTCGAGATTCAATACATCGTCCTCCAGCCGACTTGTCTCCAAGGTTATATTTCTGCCTCGGGCACCATATGGTCCGTCTCCTGTGAGTCTAGATTTTCGTATCCGACGCGAAACTGATAGTTAATTGTAACGTTCAGGGCCTCCCAATGACGATGGAACACTCAAATTGCGTCAAGATTCAATCCATCGTCCTCCAGCCGACTTGTCTCCAAAGGGATATTGCTGCCTTGGGCACCATATGGTCAGTCTGCTGTTAGTCTAGATTTTCGTATCCGAAGCGAAACTGATAGTTAATTGTAACGTTCAGGGCCTCCTAATGACGATGGAACACTCAAATTGCGTCGAGATTCAATACATCGTCCTTCAGCCGACTGGTCTCCAAGGGACTATTGCTGTCTCGGGCACCTTATGGTCGTTCTCCTGTGAGTCTAGATTTTCGAATCCGACGCAAAACTGACAGTTAATTGTATCGTTCAGGGCCTTCTAATGACGATGGAACGCTCAAATTCCGTCGCAATTCAATACATAGTCCTCCAGCCAACTTGTCTCCAAGGGTCCACTGTTGCCTCGGGCGCCTGTTGGTCGTTATCCTGTGAATCTAGATTCTCGAATCCGACGCAAAACTGATAGTTAATTGTAACTTTCAGGGCCTCCTAATGACGATGGAACACTCAAATTGCGATGAGATTCAATACGTCAGCCTCCAGCCGACTTGTCTCCAAGGGGATATTGCTGCCTCGGGCACCATATGGTCAGTCTCCTGATAGTCTAGATTGTCGTATCCGAAGCGAAACTGATAGTTAATTGTAACGTTCAGGGCCTCCTAATGACGATGGGACACTCAAATTGCGTCGAGATTCAATACATCGTCGTACAGCCGACTTGTCTCCAAGGGGATATTGCTGTGTCGGGCACCTTATGGTCGTCCTCCTGTGAGTCTAGATTTTCGAATTCGATGCAAAACTGATAGTTAACTGTAACGTTCAGGGTCCCCTAGTGACGATGGAATACTCAAATTGCGTCGAGATTCAATACATGGTCCTCCAGCCGACTTGTCTCCAAGGGTCTACTGCTGCCTCTGGCACCTTTGGGCCTTCTCCTGTGAGTCTAGATTTTCGAATCCGACGCAAAACTGATGGTTAATTGTAATGTACAGGGTCTCCTAATGACGATGGAACACTCAAATTCTGTCGAGATTCAATACATCGTCCTTCAGCCGACTTGTCTCCAAGGGGTTATTGCTGCGTCGATCACCTTATGGTCGTTCTCCTGTGACTCTAGATTTTGAAATTCGACGCATAACTGATAGTTAATTACGTCCAGGGCCTCCTAATGACGATGGAACACTCAAATTGCGTCAGGATTCAATACCACTTCCTCCAGCCGACTTGTCTCCAAGGGGTTATTGCCGCCTCGGGCATCTTATGGTCGTTGTCCTGTGAGTCTTGTTTTTCGAATCAGACGCAAAACTGATAGTTAGTTGTAACGTTCAGGGCCTCCTAATGACGATGGAACTCTCAAATTGCTCGAGATTCAATACATCGTCCTCCGGCCGACTTGTTTCCCAAGGGTCTATTGCTGCCTCGGGCACCATATGGTCAGTCTCCTGTTAGTCTAGATTGTCGTATCCGAAGCGAAACTGATAGTTAATTGTAACGTTCAGGGCCTTCTAATGACGATGGAACACTCAAATTGCGTCGAGATTCAATACATCGTCCTTCAGGCGACTTGTCTCCAAGGGTCTATTTCTGCCTCGGGCACCTTATGGTCGTTCTCCTGTGACTCTAGATTCTCGAGTCCGACG
This sequence comes from Schistocerca americana, assembly GCF_021461395.2. Classification (NCBI taxonomy): domain Eukaryota; kingdom Metazoa; phylum Arthropoda; class Insecta; order Orthoptera; family Acrididae; genus Schistocerca; species Schistocerca americana. The sequence continues at coordinate 10,476,532 of NW_025725790.1, read as the reverse complement.
CAAAACTGATAGTCAATTGTAACGTTCTGGTACTCCTAATGACGGTGGAACTCTCAAATTGCGTCGAGATTCAATACATCGTCCTCCAGCCGATTTGTCTCCAAGGGTTTATTGCTGCCTCGGGCACCTTATTGTCGTCCTCCTGTGAGTCTAGATTGCCGAATCCGACGAAAAACTGATAATTACTTGTAACGTCAGGGCCTCCTAATGACGATGGAACACTCAAATTGCGTCGAGATTCAATAAATTGTCCTTCAGCCGACTTGTCTCCAAGGGTCTATTGCTGCCTTGGGCACCTTATGGTCGTTCTCCTGTGACTCTAGATTTTCGAATCCGACGCAAAACTGATAGTTAATTGTAACGTTTAGGGCCTCCTAATGACGATGGAACACTCAAATTGCTTCGAGTTTCAATACATCTACCTGCAGCCGACTTGTCTCCAAGGGGAAATTGCTGCCTCGGGCACCATATGGTCCGTCTCCTGTGAGTCATGATTTTCGAATCTGACGCAAAAGAGGTGGTTAATTGTAACGTACATGGCCTCCTAATGACGATGGAGCACTCAAATTGCGTCGATTTTCAATACATCGTCCACCAGCCGACTTGTCTCCAAGGGGATATTTCTGCCACGGGCACCATATGGTCCGTCTCCTGTGAGTCGAGATTTTCGAATCCGACGCAAAACTGATGGTTAATTGTAATGTTCAGGGCCTCCTAATGACGATATAACACTCAAATTGCATCGCAATTCAATACATCGTTCTCCAGCCGATTTGTCTCCAAGGGTCGATTGCTGCCTGTGAGTCTAGATTTTCGAATCCGACGCAAAACTCATAGTTAATTATGACGTTCAGGGCCTCCTAATGACGATGGAACATTCAAATTGCGACAAGATTCCATACATCGTCCTCCAACCGACTTGTCTCCAAGGGTCAATTGTTGCCTCGGGCGCCTTTTCGTCGTTCTCCTGTGAGTTTTGATTTTCGAATCCGTTGCAAAACAGATGGTTAATTGTAACGTTCATGGCCTCCTAATGACGATGGAACACACAAATTGCGTCGAGATTCAGTACATCGTCCTCCAGCCGTCTTGTCTCCAAGGGGATATTGCTGCCTCGGGCACCTTATGGTCGTTCTCCTGTGACTCTAGATTTTCGAATACGACGCAAGACTGATAGTAAATTGTAACGGTCAGAGCCTCCTCATGACGATGGAATACTCAAATTGCTTCGAGATTCGATACATCGTCCTCCAGGTGACTTGTCTCCAATTGGATATTTCTGCCTCGGGCACCATATGGTCAGTCTCCTGTGAGTCTAGATTTTCGTATCCGACGCGAAACTGATAGTTAATTGTAACGTTCATTGCTTCCTACTGACGATAGAACACTCAAATTGCGTCGAGACTGAATACATCGTCCTCCAGCCGACTTGTCTCCAAGGGGACATTGCTGCCTCGGGCACCTTATGGTCCGTCTCCTGTGAGTCTTGATTTTCGAATCCAACGCAAAACAGATGTTTAATTGTAACGTTCATGGACTCCAAATGGCGATGGGACACTCAAATTGCGTCGAGATTCAATACATCGTCGTCCAGCCGACTTGTCTCCGAGGGGATATTGCTGTGTCGGGCACCTTATGGTCGTCCTCTTGTGAGTCTAGATTTTCGAATTCGATGCAAAACTGATAGTTAACTGTAACGTTCAGGGTCCCCTAATGACGATGGAACACTCAAATTGCGTCGAGATTCAATACATGGTCCTCCAGCCGACTTGTCTCCAAGGGTCTACTGCTGCCTCTGGCACCATTGGGCCTTCTCGTGTGAGTCTAGATTTTCGAATCCGACGCAAAACTGATGGTTAATTGTAATGTACAGGGTCTCCTAATGACGATGGAACACTCAAATTTTGTCGAGATTCAATACATCGTCCTTCAGCCGACTTGTCTCCAAGGGGTTATTGCTGCGTCGATCACCTTATGGTCGTTCTCCTGTGACTCTAGATTTTGAAATTCGACGCATAACTGATAGTTAATTACGTTCAGGGCCTCCATATGACGATGGAACTCTAAAATTGCTCGAGATTCAATACATCGTCCTCCAGCCGACTTGTTTCCCAAGGGTCTATTGCTGCCTCGGGCACCATATGGTCAGTCTCCTGTTAGTCTAGATTTTCGTATCCGAAGCGAAACTGATAGTTAATTGTAACGTTCAGGGCCTTCTAATGACGATGGAACACTCAAATTGCGTCGAGATTCAATAGATAGTCCTTCAGGCGACTTGTCTACAAGGGTCTATTTCTGCCTCGGGCACCTTATGGTCGTTCTCCTGTGACTCTAGATTCTCGAGTCCGACGCAAAACTGATAGTCAATTGTAACGTTCTGGTCCTCCTAATGACGATGGAACTCTCAAATTGCGTCGAGATTCAATACATCGTCCTCCAGCCGATTTGTCTCCAAGGGTTTATTGCTGCCTCGGGCACCTTATTGTCGTTCTCCTGTGAGTCTAGATTGCCGAATCCGACGAAAAACTGATAATTAATTCTAACGTCAGGGCCTCCTAATGACGATGGAACACTGAAATTGCGTCGAGATTCAGTAAATTGTCCTTCAGCCGACTTGTCTCCAAGGGTCTATTGCTGCCTTGGGCAAATTATGGTCGTTCTCCTGTGACTCTAGATTTTCGAATCCGACGCAAAACTGATAGTTAATTGTGACGTTTAGGGCCTCCTAATGACGATGGAACACTCAAATTGCTTCGAGTTTCAATACATCTACCTGCAGCCGTCTTGTCTCCAAGGGGAAATTGCTGCCTCGGGCACCATATGGTCCGTCTCCTGTGAGTCATGATTTTAGAATCTGACGCAAAACAGGTGGTTAATTGTAACGTACATGGCCTCCTAATGACGATGGAGCACTCAAATTGCGTCGATTTTCAATACATCGTCCACCAGCCGACTTGTCTCCAAGGGGATATTGCTGCCTCGGGCACTTTATGGTCGTTCTCCTGTGACTCTAGATTTTCGAATACGACGCAAAACTGATAGTTGATTGTAACGTTCATGGCCTCCTAATGACGATGGAACACTCAAATTGCTTCGAGATTCAATACATCGTCCTCTAGCCGACTTGTCTCCAAGGGGATATTGCTGCCTCGGGCACCAAATGGTCCGTCTCCTGTGAGTCTAGATTTTCGTATCCGACGCGAAACTGATAGTTAATTGTAACGTTCAGGGCCTCCTAATGACGATGGAACACTCACATTGCGTCGAGATTCAATACATCGTCCTCCAGCCGACTGGTTTCCAAGGGGCTATTGCTGCCTTGGGCAGCCTATGGTCGTTCTCCTGTGAGTCTAGATTTTCGAATCCGACGCAAAACTGATAGTTAATTGTAACGTTCAGGGAATCCTAATGACGATGGAACACTCAAATTGCTTCGAGATTAAATACATCGTCCTCCAGCCGAATTGTCTCCAGTGGGATATTGCTGCCTCGGGCACCATACGGTCCGTCTCCTGTGAGTCTAGATTTTCGAATCCGACGCAAAACTGATAGTTAATTGTAACGAACAGGGCTTCCTAATGACGATGGAACACTCAAATTGCTTCGAGTTTCAATACATCGTCCTCCAGCCGACTTGTCTCCAAGGGGATATTGCTGCCTCGGGCACATTATGGTCTGTCTAGATTTTCGAATCCAACGCAAAACAGATGGTTAATTGTAACGTTCGTGGCCTCCTAATGACGATGGAACACTCAAATTTCGTCGAGATTCAATACATCGTCCTCCAGCCGACTTGTCTCCAAGGGGATATTGCTGTCTCGGGCACCTTATGGTCGTTCTCCTGTGAGTCTAGATTTTCGAATCGGATGCAAAACTGATAGTTAGCTGTAACGTTCAGGGCCTCCTAATGACGATGGAACACTCAAATTGCGTCGAGATTCAATACATCGTCCTCCAGCCGACTTGTCTCCAAGGGTCTATTGCAGCCTCGGGCACCTCATTGTCGTTCTCCTGTGAGTATAGATTGTCGAATACGACGCAAAACTGATAGTTAATTGTAACGATCAGGACCCCCTAATCAGGAGGAAACACTCAAATTGCGTCGAGATTAAATACATTGTCCTTCAGCCGACTTGTCTCCAAGGGTTTACTGCTGCCTCGGGCACCTTATGGTCCGTCTCCTGTGAGTCTAGATTTTCGAATCCGACGCAAAACTGATGGTTAATTGTAATGTTAAGGGCCTCCTAATGACGATGGAACACTCAAATTTCGTCGCGATTCAATAAATTGTCCTTCAGCCGACTTGTCTCCAAGTGTCTATTGCTGCCTTGGGCACCTTATGGTCGTTCTCCTTTGACTCTAGATTTTCGAATCCGACGCAAACCTGATAGTTAATTGTAACGTTCAGGGCCTCCTAATGACGATGGAACACTCAAATTGCTTCGAGTATCAATACATCTTCCTGCAGCCGACTTGTCTCCAAGGGGATAGTGCTGCCTCGGGCACCATATGGTCCGTCTCCTGTGTCTTGATTTTCGAATCCGGCGCAAAACTGATAGCTAATTGTGACGTTTAGGGCCTCCTAATGACGATGGAACACTCAAATTGCTTCGAGTTTCAATACATCGTCCTCCAGCCGACTTGTCTCCAAGGGGATATTGCTGCCTCGGGCACCATATTGTCAGTCTCCTGTGAGTCTAAATTTTCGTATCCGACGCGAAACTGATAGTTAATTGTAACGTTCAGGGCCTCCTAATGACGATGGAACACTCAAATTGCGTCGAGATTCTATACATCGTCCTTCAGCCGACTTGTCTCCAAGGGTCTATTGCTGCCACGGGCACCTTATGGTCGTTCTCCTGTGAGTCTAGATTTTTGAATCCGACGCAAAACTGATAGTTAATTGTAACGATCAAGGGCTCCTAATGAGGATGGAACACTCAAATTGCGTCGACATTCACTACATTGTCCTTCAACCGACGTCTCCAAGGGTCAATTGCAGCCTCGGCACCTTATAGTCGTTCTCCTGTGAGTCTAGCTTTTCGAATCCGACGCAAAACTGATAGTTAATTGTACCGTTCAGGGAATCCTAATGACGATGGAACACTCAAATTGCATCGAGATTAAATACATCGTCCTCCAGCCGACTTGTCTCCAAGGGGATATTGCTGCCCCGGGCACCATATGGTCCGTCTCCTGTGAGTCTAGATTTTCGTATCCGACGCGAAACTGATTGTTAATTGTAACGTTCAGGGCCTCCTAATGACGATGGAACATTCAAATTGCGTCGCGATTCAATACATTGTCCTCCAGCCGACTAGTCTCCAAGGGTCTATTGCTGCCTGTGGCACCTTATTGTCGTTCTCCTGTGAGTCTAGATTGTCGAATCCGACGCAACACTGATAGTTAATTGTGACGTCAGGGCCTCCTAATGACGATGGAACACTCAAATTGCGTCGAGATTCAATACATCGTCCTCCAGCCGACTTGTCTCCAAGGGTCTATTGCAGCCTCGGGCACCTTATTCTCGTTCTCCTGTGAGTATAGATTGTCGAATACGACGCAAATCTGATAGTTAATTGTAACGTTCAGGACCCCCTAATGACGATGGAACGCTCAAATTGCTTCGAGTTTCAATACATCGTCCTCCAGCCGACTTCTCTCCAAGGGGATATTGCTGCCTCGGGCACCATATGGTCAGTCTCCTGTAAGTCTAGATTTTCGTATCCGAAGCGAAACTGATAGTTAATTGTAACGTTCAGAGCCTCCTAATGACGATGGAACACTCAAATTGCTTCGATTTTCAATACATCTTCCTCCAGCCGACTTGTCTCCAAGGGGATATTGCTGCCTCGGGCACCATATGGTCAGTCTCCTGTGAGTCTAGATTTTCGTATCCGACGCGAAACTGATAGTTAATTGTAACGTTCAGGGCCTCCTAATGACGATGGAACACTCAAATTGCGTTGAGATTCAATACATCGTCCTTCAGCCGACTTGTCTCCAAGGGTCTATTGCTGCCACGGGCACCTTATGGTCGTTCTCCTGTGAGTCTAGATTTTCGAGTCCGACGCAAAACTGATAGTTAATTGTACGTTCAGGGCCTCCTAATGACGATGGAACACTCAAATTGCGTCGAGATTCTATACATCGTCCTTCAGCCGACTTGCCTCCAAGGGTCTATTGCTGCCACGGGCACCTTATGGTCGTTCTCCTGTGAGTCTAGATTTTCGAATCCGACGCAAAACTGATGGTTAATTGCAATGTTAAGGGCCTCCTAATGACGATGGAACACTCAAATTGCTTCGAGTTTCAATACATCTTCCTGCAGCCGACTTGTCTCCAAGGGGATAGTGCTGCCTCGGGCACCATATGGTCCGTCTCCTGTGAGTCTTGATTTTCGAATCCATCGCAAAACTGATAGCTAATTGTGACGTTTAGGGCCTCCTAATGACGAAGGAACACTCAAATTGCTTCGAGTTTCAATACATCGTCCTCCAGCCGACTTGTCTCCAAGGGGATATTGCTGCCTCGGGCACCATATGGTCAGTCTCCTGTGAGTCTAAATTTTCGTATCCGACGCGAAACTGATAGTAATTTGTAACGTTCAGGGCCTCCTAATGACGATTAAACACTCACATTGCGTCGAGATTCAATACATCGGCATCCAGCCGACTTGTCTCGAAGGGGATATTGCTGCCTCGGGCACCTTATGGTCTGTCTACATTTTCGAATCCAACGCAAAACAGATGGTTAATTGTAACATTCGTGGCCTCCTAATGACGATGGAACACTCAAATTGCGCCGAGATTCAATACATCGTCCTCCAGACGACTTGTCTCCAAGGGGATATTGCTGTCTCGGGCACCTTATGGTCGTTCTCCTGTGAGTCTAAGTTGTCGAATCCGACGCAAAACTGATAGTTAATTGTAACGTCAGGGCCTCCTAATGACGATGGAACACTCAAATTGCGTCGAGATTCAATAAATTGTCCTTCAGCCGACTTGTTTCCAAGGGTCTATTGCTGCCATGAACACCTTACGGTCGTTCTCCTGTGACTCTAGATTTTCGAATCCGACGCAAAACTAACAGTTAATTGTACCGTTCAGGGCCTCCTAATGACGATGGAACACTCAAATTGCTTCGAGTTTCAATACATCGTCCTCCAGCCGACTTGTCTCCAAGGGGATATTGCTGCCTCGGGCACATTATGGTCTGTCTAGATTTTCGAATCCAACGCAAAACAGATGGTTAATTGTAACGTTCGTGGCCTCCTAATGACGATGGAACTCTCAAATTGCGTCGAGATTCAATACATCGTCCTCCAGCCGACTTGTCTCCAAGGGTCAATTGCAGCCTCGGGCACCTTATTGTCGTTCTCCTGTGAGTATAGATTGTCGAATACGACGCAAAAATGATAGTTAATTGTAACGTTCAGGACCCCCTAATGAGGAGGAAACACTCAAATTGCGTCGAGATTAAATATATTGTCCTTCAGCCGACTTGTCTCCAAGGGTTTACTGCTGCCTCGGGCACCTTATGGTCCGTCTCCTGTGAGTCTAGATTTTCGTATCCGACGCAAAACTGATGGTTAATTGTAATGTTAAGGGCCTCCTAATGACGATGGAACACTCAAATTGCGTCGCGATTCAATAAATTGTCCTTCAGCCGACTTGTCTCCAAGTGTCTATTGCTGCCTTGGGCACCTTATGGTCGTTCTCCTGTGACTCTAGATTTTCGAATCCGACGCAAAACTGATAGTTAATTGTAACGTTCAGGGCCTCCTAATGACGATGGAACACTCAAATTGCTTCGAGTTTCAATACATCTTCCTGCAGCCGACTTGTCTCCAAGGGGATAGTGCTGCCTCGGGCACCATATTGTCCGTCTCCTGTGAGTCTTGATTTTCGAATCCGGCGCAAAACTGATAGCTAATTGTGACGTTTAGGGCCTCCTAATGACGAAGGAACACTCAAATTGCTTCGAGTTTCAATACATCGTCCACCAGCCGACTTGTCTAAAAAGGGGATATTGCTGCCTCGGGCACCATATGGTCAGTCTCCTGTGAGTCTAAATTTTCGTATCCGACGCGAAACTGATAGTTAATTGTAACGTTCAGGGCCTCCTAATGACGATGGAACACTCATATTGCGTCGAGATTCAATACATCGACCTTCAGCCGACTGGTCTCCAAGGGTCTATTGCTGCCACGGGCACCTTATGGTCGTTCTCCTGTGAGTCTAGTTTTTCGAGTCCGACGCAAAACTGATAGTTAATTGTACGTTCAGGGCCTCCTAATGACGATGGAACACTCAAATTGCGTCGAGATTCCATACATCGTCCTTCAGCCGACTTGTCTCCAAGGGTCTATTGCTGCCACGGGCACCTTATGGTCCTTCTCCTGTGACTCTAGATTTTTGAATCCGACGCAAAACTGATAGTTAATTGTAACGATCAGGGGCTCCTAATGAGGATGGAACACTCAAATTGCGTCGACATTCACTGCATTGTCCTTCAACCGACTTGTCTCCAAGGGCCTATTGCTGCCTCGGCACCTTATAGTCGTTCTCCTGTGAAACTAGATTTTCGAATCCGACGCAAAACTGATAGTTAATTGTAACGTTCAGGGAATCCTAATGACGATGGAACACTCAAATTGCTTCGAGATTAAATACATCGACCAGCCGACTTGTCTCCAAGGGGATATTGCTGCCTCGGGCACCATATGGTCCGTCTCCTGTGAGTCTAGATTTTCGTATCCGACGCGAAACTGATAGTTAATTGCAACGTTCAGGGCCTCCTAATGACGATGGAACATTCAAATTGCGTCGCGATTCAATACATCGTCCTCCAGCCGACTAGTCTCCAAGGGTCTATTGCTGCCTGTGGCACCTTATTGTCGTTCTCCTGTGAGTCTAGATTGTCGAATCCGACGCAAAACTGATAGTTAATTGTGACGTCAGGGCCTCCTAATGACGATGGAACACTCAAATTGCGTCGAGATTCAATACATCGTCCTCCAGCCAAATTGTCTCCAGGAGGATATTGCTGCCTCGGGCACCATATGGTCCGACTCCTGTGAGTCTAGATTTTCGAATCCGACGCAAAACTGATAGTTAATTGTAACGAACAGGGCCTCCCAATGACGTTGGAACACTCAAATTGCGTCGAGATTCAATACATCGGCATCCAGCCGACTTGTCTCGAAAGGGATATTGCTGCCTCGGGCACCTTATGGTCTGTCTAGATTTTCGAATCCAACGCAAAACAGGTGGTTAATTGTACCGTTCGTGGCCTCCTAATGACGATGGAACACTCAAATTGCGTCGAGATTCAATACATCGTCCTCCAGACGACTTGTCTCCAAGGGGATATTGCTGTCTCGGGCACCTTATGGTCGTTCTCCTGTGAGTCTAGATCTTCGAATCGGAACCAAAACTGATAGTTAACTGTAACGTTCAGGGCCTCCTAATGACGATGGAACACTCAAATTGCGTCGAGATTCGATACATCGTCCTCCAGCCGACTTGTCTTGAAGGGTCTATTGCAGCCTCGGGCACCTTATTCTCGTTCTCCTGTGAGTATAGATTGTCGAATACGACGCAAAACTGATAGTTAATTGTAACGTTCAGGACCCCCTAATGACGATGGAACGCTCAAATTGCTTCGAGTTTCAATACATCGTCCTCCAGCCGACTTGTCTCCAAGGGGATATTGCTGCCTCGGGCACCATATGGTCAGTCTCCTGTTAGTCTTGATTTTCGTATCCGAAGCGAAACTGATAGTTAATTGTAACGTTCAGGGCCTCCTAATGACGATGGAACACTCAAATTGCTTCGAGTTTCAATACATCTTCCTCCAGCCGACTTGTCTCCAAGGGGATATTGCTGCCTCGGGCACCATATGGTCAGTCTCCTGTGAGTCTAGATTTTCGTATCCGACGCGAAACTGATAGTTAATTGTAACTTTCAGGGCCTCCTAATGACGATGGAACACTCAAATTGCGTTGAGATTCAATACATCGTCCTTCAGCCGACTTGTCTCCAAGGGTCTATTGCTGCCACGGGCATCTTATGGTCGTTCTCCTGTGAGTCTAGATTTTCGAGTCCGACGCAAAACTGATGGTTAATTGTAATGTTAAGGGCCTCCTAATGACAATGGAACACTCAAATTGCGTCGCGATTCAATACAACGTCCTCTAGCCGATTTGTCTCCAAGGGTCTATTGCTGCCTGTGGCACCTAATAGTCGTACTCCTGTGAGTCTAGATTTTCTAATCCGACGCAAAACTGATAGTTAAGTGTGACGTTCAGGGCCTCCTAATGACAAGGAACACTGAAATTGCGACGAGATTCAATACATCGGCCTCCAGCCGACTTGTCTCCAAGTGTCTATTGCTGCCTCGGGCACCTTATTGTCGTTCTCCTGTGAGTCTAGGTTGTCGAATCCGACGCACAACAGATAGTTAATTGTGACGTCAGGGCCTCCTAATGACAATGGAACACTCAAATTGCGTCGAGATTCAATAAATTGTCCTTCAGCCGACTTGTTTCCAAGGGTCTATTGCTGCCATGAACACCTTATGGTCGTTCTCCTGTGACTCTAGATTTTCGAATCCGACGCAAAACTAACAGTTAATTGTAACGTTCAGGGCCTCCTAATGACGATGGAACACTCATATTGCTTCGAGTTTCAATACATCTTCCTGCAGCCGACTTGTCTCCAAGGGGATATTGCTGCCTCATTCACCATATGGTCCGTCTCCTGTGAGTCTTGATTTTCGAATCCGACGCTAAACTGATAGCTAATTGTGTCGTTCAGGGCCTCCTAATGACGAAGGAACACTCAAATTGCTTCGAGTTTCAATACATCGTCCTCCAGCCGACATGTCTCCAAGGGGATATTGCAGCATCGGGCACCATATGGTCAGTCTCCTGTGAGACTAGATTTTCGAATCCGACGCAAAACTGATAGTTAATTGTAACGATCAGGGCCTCCTAATGACGATTGAACACTCAAATTGCGTCGAGATTGAATACATCGTCCTCCAGCCGACTTGTCTCCAAGGGGATATTGCTGCCTCGGGCACCTTATGGTCGTTCTCCTGTGACTCTAGATTTTCGTAATCGACGAAAAAATTATTGTTAATTGTAACGTTCAGGGCCTCCAAATGACGATGGAACTCTCATATTGCGTCGAGATTCAATACATCGTCCTCCAGGAGTCATGTCTCCAAGGGTCTATTGCTGCCTCGGGCACCTTATTGTCGTTATCCTGTGAGTTTAGATTATGCAATACGACGCAAAACTGATATTTAATTGTAACGTTCAGGGCCTCCTAATGACGATGGAACACTCAAATTGCGTCGAGATTTAATACATCGTCCTCCAGCCGACTTGTCTCCAAGGGTCTATTGCTGCCTCGGGCACCTTTTTGACGTTCTCCTGTGAATCTAGATTGTCGAATCTGACGCAAAACTGATAGTTAATTGTAACGTTCAGGGCCTCCTAATGACGATGGAACACTCAAATTGAATCGAGATTCAATACATCGTCCTCCAACCGACTTGTGTCCAAGGGTCTATTGCTGCCTCGGGCACCTCGTGGTCGTTCTCCTGTGAGTCTAGATTTTCGAATCCGACGCAAAACTGATGGTTAATTGTAACGTTCATGGCCTAGTAATGACGATGGAACACTCAAATTGCGTCGAGATTGAATACATCGTCCATAAGCCGACTTGTCTCCAAGGGTTTATTGCTGCCTCGGGCACCTTATGGTCGTTCTCCTGTGACTCTAGATTTTCGAATCCGGCGCTAAAGTGATAGTTAATTGTAACGTTCATGGCCTCTTAATGACGATGGAACAGTCAAATTGCTTCGTGATTCAATACATCGTCCTCCAGCCGACTTGTCACCAAGGGGATAATGCTGGCTCGGGCACCATATGGTCAGTCTCCTGTTAGTCTAGATTTTTGTATCCGAAGCGAAACTGATAGTTAATTGTAACGATCAGGGCCTCCTAATGACTTTGGAACACTCAAATTGCGTCGAGATTCAATACATCGTCCTCCAGCCGACTTGTCTCCAAGGGTCTATTGCAGCCTCGGGCACCTTATGGTCGTTCTCCTGTGAGTATAGATTGTCGAATACGACGCAGAACTGATAGTTAATTGTAATGTTCAGGACCTCCTAATGACGATGGAACACTCAAATTGCGTCGCGAATCAATACATCGTCCTCCAACCGCCTTGTCTCCAAGGGTCTATTGTTGATTCGGGCGCCTGTTGGTCGTCCTCCTGTGAGTCTAGATTTTCGATTCCGACGCATAACTGATAGTTAATTATATCGTTCAGGGCTTACTAATGTTAATGGGACACTCAAATTGCGTCCAGATTCAATATATCGTCCTCCAGCCGACTTGTCTCCAAGGGGATATTGCTGCTTCGGGCACCTTATGGTCCGTCTCCTGTGAGTCTAGATTTTCGAATCCGACGCAAAACTGATAGTTAATTGTAACGATCAGGGCCTCCTAATGACGATGGAACACTCAAATTGCGTCGAGATTCAATACATCGGCCTCCAGCCGACTTGTCTCCAAGGGGATATTCCTGCCCCGGGCACCATATGCTCAGTCTCCTGTTAGTCTAGATATTCGTATCCGAAGCGAAACTGATACCTACTTGTAACGTTCAGCGCCTTCTAATGACGACGGAACACTCAAATTGCGTCGAGATTCAATACATCGTCCTTCAGCCGACTTCTCTCCAAGGGTCCATTGTTGCCTCGGGCACCTTATGGTCGATCTCCTGTGACTCTAGATTCTCGAGTCCGACGCAAACCTGATAGTCAATTGTAACGTTCACGTCCTCCTAATGACGATGGAACTCTCAAATTGCGTCAAAATTCAATACATCGTCCCCCAGCCGACTTGCCTCCAAGGGGATATTGCTGCCTCGGGCACCATATGGTCCGTCTCCTGTGAGTCTAGACTTTCGTCTCTGACGCGAAACAGATAGTTAATTGTAACGTTCAGGGCCTCCTAATGACGATGGAACACTCAAATTGCGTCGAGATTCAATACATCGTCCTCCAAGAGTCATGTCTCCAAGGGTCTATTGCTGCCTCGGGCACCTTATTGTCGTTATCCTGTGAGTTTAGATCATGCAATACGACGCAAAACTGATTTTTAATTGTAACGTTCGGGGCCTCCTAATGACGATGGAACACTCAAATTGCGTCGAGATTTAATACATCGTCCTCCAGCCGACTTGTCTCCAATGGTCTATTGCTGCCTCGGGCACCTTATTGTCGTTCTCCTGTGAATCTAGATTGTCGAATCCGACGCAAAACTGATAGTTAATTGTAACGTTCAGGGCCTCCTAATGACTTTGGATCATTCAAATTGCGTCGAGATTCAATACATCGTCCTCCAGCCGACTTGTCTCCAAGGGTCTATTGCAGCCTCGGGCACCTTATTGTCGTTCTCCTGTGAGTATAGATTGTCGAATCCGACGCAGAACTGATAGTTAATTGTAATGTTCAGGACCTCCTAATGACGATGGAACACTCAAATTGCGTCGCGATTCAATACATCGTCCTCCAACCGCCTTGTCTCCAAGGGTCTATTGTTGATTCGGGCGCCTGTTGGTCGTCCTCCTGTGAGTCTAGATTTTCGATTCCGACGCATAACTGATAGTTAATTATATCGTTCAGGGCTTACTAATGATAATGGGACACTCAAATTGCGGCCAGATTCAATATATCGTCCTCCAGCCGACTTGTCTCCAAGGGGATATTGCTGCCTCGGGCACCTTATGGTCCGCCTCCTGTGAGTCTAGATTTTCGAATCCGACGCAAAACTGATAGTTAATTGTAACGATCAGGGCCTCCTAATGACGATGGAACACTCAAATTGCGTCGAGATTCAATACATCGGCCTCCAGCCGACTTGTCTCCAAGGGGATATTGCTGCCCCGGGCACCATATGGTCAGTCTCCTGTTAGTCTAGATATTCGTATCCGAAGCGAAACTGATACCTACTTGTAACGTTCAGCGCCTTCTAATGACGACGGAACACTCAAACTGCGTCGAGATTCAATACATCGTCCTTCAGCCGACTTCTCTCCAAGGGTCCATTGTTGCCTCGAGCACCTTATGGTCGATCTCCTGTGACTCTAGATTCTCGAGTCCGACGCAAACCTGATAGTCAATTGTAACGTTCACGTCCTCCTAATGACGATGGAACTCTCAAATTGCGTCAAAATTCAATACATCGTCCTCCAGCCGACTTGCCTCCAAGGGGATATTGCTGCCTCGGGCACCATATGGTCCGTCTCCTGTGAGTCTAGACTTTCGTCTCTGACGCGAAACTGATAGTTAATTGTAACGTTCAGGGCCTCCTAATGACGATGGAACACTCAAATTGCGTCGAGATTCAATACATCGTCCTCCAGGAGTCATGTCTCCAAGGGTCTATTGCTGCCTCGGGCACCTTATTGTCGTTATCCTGTGAGTTTAGATCATGCAATACGACGCAAAACTGATTTTTAATTGTAACGTTCGGGGCCTCCTAATGACGATGGAACACTCAAATTGCGTCGAGATTTAATACATCGTCCTCCAGCCGACTTGTCTCCAAGGGTCTATTGCTGCCTCGGGCACCTTATTGTCGTTCTCCTGTGAATCTAGATTGTCGAATCCGACGCAAAACTGATAGTTAATTGTAACGTTCAGGGCCTCCTAATGACGATGGAACACTCAAATTGCATCGAGATTCAATACATCGTCCTCCAACCGACTTGTGTCCAAGGGTCTATTGCGGCCTCGGGCACCTCATGGTCGTTCCCCTGTGAGTCTAGATTTTCGAATCCGACGCAAAACTGATGGTTAATTGTAACGTTCATGGCCTAGTAATGACGATGGAACACTCAAATTGCGTCGAGATTGAATACATCGTCCTTAAGCCGACTTGTCTCCAAGGGTTTATTGCTGCCTCGGGCACCTTATGGTCCTTCTCCTGTGACTCTAGATTTTCGAATCCGGCGCTAAAGTGATAGTTAATTGTAACGTTCAGGGCCTCTTAATGACGATGGAACACTCAAATTGCTTCGTTATTCAATACATCGTCCTCCAGCCGACTTGTCACCAAGGGGATATTATTGGCTCGGGCACCATATGGTCAGTCTCCTGTTAGTCTAGATTTTCGTATCCGAAGCGAAACTGATGGTTAATTGTAACGATCAGGGCCTCCTAACGACTATGGAACACTCAAATTGCGTCGAGATTCAATACATCGTCCTCCAGCCGACTTGTCTCCAAGGGGTCTATTGCAGCCTCGGGCACCTTATTGTCGTTCTCCTGTGAGTATAGATTGTCGAATCCGACGCAGAACTGATAGTTAATTGTAATGTTTAGGACCTCCTAATGACGAAGGGACACTCAAATTGCGTCGCGATTCAATACATCGTCCTCCAACCGCCTTGTCTCCAAGGGTTTATTGTTGATTCGGGCGCCTGTTGGTCGTCCTCCTGTGAGTCTAGATTTTCGAATCCGACGCATAACTGATAGTTAATTATAACGTTCAGGGCTTGCTAATGACCATGGGACACTCAAATTGCGTCCAGATTCAATATTTCGTCCTCCAGCCGACTTGTCTCCAAGGGGATATTGCTGCCTCGGGCATCTTATGGTCCGTCTCCTGTGAGTCTAGATTTTCGAATCCGACGCAAAACTGATAGTTAATTGTAACGATCAGGGCCTCCTAATGACGATGGAACACTCAAATTGCGTCGAGATTCAATACATCGGCCTCCAGCCGACTTTTCTCCAAGGGTCTATTGCTGTCTCGGGCACCTTGTGGTCGTTCTCCCGTGAGTCTAGATTTTCGATTCCGACGCAAAACTGATAGTTAATTGTAACGTTCAGGGCTTTCCAATGACGATGAAAAGCTCAAATTCCGTCGCAATTCAATACATAATCCTCCAGCCGACTTGTCTCCAAGGGTCTATTGTTGTCTCGGTCGCCTTTTGGTCGTTATCCTGTGAGTCTCGATTATCGAATCCGACGCAAATCTGTTAGTTAGTTGTAAGTTTCAGGGCCACCTAAAGACGATGAACCCCTCAAATTGCGGCGAGTTTCAATACATCGGCCTCAAGCCGACTTGTCTCCAAGGGGATATTGCTGCCTCTGGCACCATATGGTCAGTCTCCTGTTAGTCTAGATATTCGTATCCGAAGCGAAACTGATACCTAATTGTAACGTTCAGCGCCTTCTAGTGACGACGGAACACTCAAATTGCGTCGAGATTCAATACATCGTCCTTCAGCCGACTTCTCTCCAAGGGTCCATTGCTGCCTCGGGCACCTTATGGTCGATCTCCTGTGACTCTAGATTTTCGAGTCCGACGCAAACCTGATAGTCAATTGTAACGTTCACGTCCTCCTAATGACGATGGAACTCTCAAATTGCGTCAAAATTCAATACATCGTCCTCCAGCCGACTTGCCTCCAAGGGGATATTGCTGCCACGGCCACCATATGGTCCGTCTCCTGTGAGTCTAGACTTTCGTCTCTGACGCGAAACTGATAGTTAATTGTAACGTTCAGGGCCTCCTAATGACGATGGAACACTCAAATTGCGTCGAGATTCAATACATCGTCCTCCAGCCGAATTGTCTCCAGGGGGATATTGCTGCCTCGGGCACCATATGGTCCGTCTCCTGTGAGTCTAGATTTTCGAATCCGACGCAAAACTGATAGTTAATTGTAACGATCAGGGCCTCCTAATGACGATGGAACACTCAAATTGCGTCGAGATTGATTACATCGTCCTCCAGCCGACTTGTCTCCAAGGGGATATTGCTGCCTCGGGCACCTTATGGGCGTTCTCCTGTGACTCTAGATTTTCGTAACCGACGCAAAAATTATTGTTAATTGTAACGTTCAGGGCCTCCAAATGACGATGGAACTCTCAAATTGCGTCGAGATTCAATACACCGTCCTCCAGCCGACTTGTCTCCAAGGGGATATTGCTGCCTCGGGCAACATATGGTCCGTCTCCTGTGAGTCTAGATCTTCGTATAACTGATAGTTAATTGTAACGTTCAGGGCCTCCTAATGACGATGGAACACTCAAATTGCGTCGAGATTCAATACATCGTCCTCCAGGAGTCATGTCTCCAAGGGTGTATTGCTGCCTCGGGCACCTTATTAACGTTATCCTGTGAGTTTAGATTATGCAATACGACGCAAAACTGATATTTAATTGTAACGTTCAGGGCCTCCTAATGACGATGAAACACTCAAATTGCGTCGAGATTTAATACATCGTCCTCCAGCCGACTTGTCTCCAAGGGTCTATTGCTGCCTCGGGCACCTTATTGTCGTTCTCCTGTGAATCTAGATTGTCGAAACCGACGCAAAACTGATAGTTAATTGTAACGTTCAGGGCCTCCTAATGACGATGGAACACTCAAATTGCATCGAGATTCAATACATCGTCCTCCAACCGACTTGTGTCCAAGGGTCTACTGCTGCCTCGGGCACCTCATGGTCGTTCTCCTGTGAGTCTAGATTATCGAATCCGATGCATAACTGATAATTAATTGTAACGTTTAGGGCCTACGAATGACGATGGAACATTCCAATTGCGTCGCGATTCAATACATCGTCCTCCAACCGACTTGTCTCCAAGGATCTATTGTTGCTTCGTGCGCCTTTTGGTCGTCCTCCTGTGAGTCCAGATTTTCGAATCCGACACATAACTGATAGTTAATTATAACGTTCAGGGCTTCCTAATGACGATGGAACACTCAAATTGTGTCGAGATTCAATACAACGTCCTCCAGCCGACTTGTCTCCAAGGGGATATTGCTGCCTCGGGCACCTTATGTTCCGTCTCCTGTGAGTCTATATTTTCGTATACGACGCAAAACAGATTGCTAATTGTAACGTTCATGGCCTCCTAATGACGACGGAACACTCAAATTGCGTCGAGATTAAATACATCGTCCTCCAGCCGACTTGTCTTCAAGGGGATATTGCTGCCTCGGGCACCATATAATACGGCCCCTGTGAGTCAAGATTTTCGAATCCGACGCAAATCTGATAGTTAATTGTAACGATCAGGGGCTCCTAATGACGATGGAACACTCAAATTGCGACGAGTTTCAATACATCGGCCTCCAGCCGACTTGTCTCCAAGGGGATATTGCTGCCTCAAGCACCATATGGTCAGTCTCCTGTTAGTCTAGATATTCGTATCCGAAGCGAAACTGATACCTAATTGTAACGTTCAGCGCTTTCTAATGACGACGGAACACTCAAATTGCGTCGAGATTCAATACATCGTCCTTCAGCCGACTTATCTCCAAGGTGTCTATTGCTGCCCCGTGCACCTTATGGTCGCTCTCCTGTGACTCTAGATTTTCGAATCCGACGCAAAACTGATAGTCAATTGTAACGTTCACGTCCTCCTAATGTCGATGGAACTCTCTAATTGCTTCGAGATTCAATACATCGTCCTCCAGCTGACTTGTCTCCAAGTGTCTATTGCTGCTTCGGGCACCTTATGGTCGTTATCCTGTGAGTTTAGATTATGGAATCCGACGCAAAACTGATAGTTAATTGTAACGTTCAGGGCCTCCTAATGACGATGGAACACTCAAATTGCGTCGAGATTCAATACATCGTCCTCCAGCCGACTTGTCTCCAAGATTTTATTGCTGCCTTGGGCACCTTAGGGTCGTTCTCCTGTGACTCTAGATTTTCGAATCCGACGCAAAACTGACAGTACATTGTAACGTTCAGGGCCTTCTAATGACGATGGAACACTCAAATTGCTTCGAGATACAATACATCGTCCTCCAGCCGACTTGTCTCCAAGGGGATATTGCTGCCTTGGCTCCTGTGAGTCTAGATTTTCCTATCCGACGCGAAACTGATATTTAATTGTAACGTTCAGGGCCTCCTAATGACGATGGAACACTCAAATTGCGTCGAGATTCAATACATCGTCCTTCAGCCGACTTGTCTCCAAGGGTCTATTGCTGCCACGGGCACCTTATGGTCGTTCTCCTGTGAGTCTAGATTTTCGCGTCCGATGCAAAACTGATAGTTAATTATAACGTTTAGGGCCTCCTAATGACGATGGAACACTCACATTGCGTCGAGATTCAATACATCGTCGTCCAGCCGACTTGTCTCCAAGGGTCTATTGCTGCCTCGGGCACCTCATGGTCGTTCACCTGTGAGTCTAGATTTTCGAATCCGACGCAAAACTGATAGTTAATGGTGACGTTCATGGCCTCCTAATGACGATGGAAGACTCAAATTGAGTCGAGATTCAATACATCGTACTCCAGCCGAATTGTCTCCAGGGGGATATTGCTGCCTCGGGCACCATATGGTCCGTCTCCTGTGAGTATAGATTTTTGAATCCGACGCAAAAATTATAGTTAATTGTAACGTTCAGGGCCTCCTATAGACGATGGAACTCTCAAATTGCGTCGAGATTCAATACACCTTCCTCCAGAGGACTTGTCTCCAAGGGGATATTGCTGCCTCGGGCAACATATGGTCCGTCTCCTGTGAGTCTAGATTTTCGTATAACTGATAGTCAATTGTAACGTTCAGGGCCTCCTAATGACGATGGAACACTCAAATTGCGTCGAGATTCAATACATCGTCCTCCAGCCGACATGTCTCCAAGGGTCTATTGCTGCCTCGGGCACCTTATGGTCGTTATCCTGTGAGTTTAGATTATGCAATACGACGCAAAACTGATATTTAATTGTAACTTTCAGGGCCTCCCAATGACGATGGAACACTCAAATTGCGTCGACATTCAATACATCGTCCTCCAGCCGACTTCTCTCCAAGGGTCTATTGCTGCCTCGGGCACCTTATTGTCGTTCTCCTGTGAATCTAGATTGTCGAATCCGACGCAAAACTGATAGTTAATTGTAACGTTCAGGGCCTCCTAATGACGATGGAACACTCAAATTGCATCGAGATTGAATACATCGTCCTCCAACCGACTTGTCTCCTAGGATCTATTGTTGCTTCGGGCGCCTTTTGGTCGTCTTCCTGTGAGTCTAGATTTTCGAATCCAACGCATAACTGATAGTTAATTATAACGTTCAGGGCTTCCTAATAAAGATGGAACACTCAAATTTTGTCGAGATTCAATACATCGTACTCCAGCCGACTTGTCTCCAAGGGGATATTGCTGCCTCGGGAACCTTATGTACCGTCTCCTGTGAGTCTATATTTTCGAATACGACGCAAAACAGATTGTTAATTGTAACGTTCATGGCCACCTAATGTCGACGGAACACTCAAATTGCGTCGAGATTAAATACATCGTCCTCCAGCCGACTTGTCTCCGAGGGGATATTGCTGCCTCGGGCACCTTATATTCCGTCTCCTGTGAGTCTATATTTTCGTATACGACGCAAAACAGATTGCTAATTGTAACGTTCATGGCCTCCTAATGACGATGGAACACTCAAATTGCGTCGACATTCAATACATCGTCCTCCAGCCGACTTCTCTCCAAGGGTCTATTGCTGCCTCGGGCACCTTATTGTCGTTCTCCTGTGAATCTAGATTGTCGAATCCGACGCAAAACTGATAGTTAATTGTAACGTTCAGGGCCTCCTAATGACGATGGAACACTCAAATTGCGTCGAGATTCAATACATCGTCGTCCAGCCGACTTGTCTCCAAGGGTCTATTGCTGCCTCGGGCACCTCATGGTCGTTCACCTGTGAGTCTAGATTTTCGAATCCGACGCAAAACTGATAGTTAATGGTGACGTTCATGGCCTCCTAATGACGATGGAAGACTCAAATTGAGTCGAGATTCAATACATCGTACTCCAGCCGAATTGTCTCCAGGGGGATATTGCTGCCTCGGGCACCATATGGTCCGTCTCCTGTGAGTCTAGATTTTCGTATAACTGATAGTCAATTGTAACGTTCAGGGGCTCCTAATGACGATGGAACACTCAAATTGCGTCGAGATTCAATACATCGTCCTCCAGCCGACATGTCTCCAAGGGTCTATTGCTGCCTCGGGCACCTTATGGTCGTTATCCTGTGAGTTTAGATTATGCAATACGACGCAAAACTGATATTTAATTGTAACTTTCAGGGCCTCCTAATGACGATGGAACACTCAAATTGCGTCGACATTCAATACATCGTCCTCCAGCCGACTTCTCTCCAAGGGTCTATTGCTGCCTCGGGCACCTTATTGTCGTTCTCCTGTGAATCTAGATTGTCGAATCCGACGCAAAACTGATAGTTAATTGTAACGTTCAGGGCCTCCTAATGACGATGGAACACTCAAATTGCATCGAGATTGAATACATCGTCCTCCAACCGACTTGTCTCCTAGGATCTATTGTTGCTTCGGGCGCCTTTTGGTCGTCTTCCTGTGAGTCTAGATTTTCGAATCCAACGCATAACTGATAGTTAATTATAACGTTCAGGGCTTCCTAATAAAGAGGGAACACTCAAATTTTGTCGAGATTCAATACATCGTCCTCCAGCCGACTTGTCTCCAAGGGGATATTGCTGCCTCGGGAACCTTATGTTCCGTCTCCTGTGAGTCTATATTTTCGTATACGACGCAAAACAGATTGTTAATTGTAACGTTCATGGCCACCTAATGTCGACGGAACACTCAAATTGCGTCGAGATTAAATACATCGTCCTCCAGCCGACTTGTCTCCGAGGGGATATTGCTGCCTCGGGCACCATATAAACCGGCCCCTGTGAGTCTAGATTTTTGAATCCGACGCGATACTGATCGTTAATTGTAACGTTCACGGCCTCCTACTGACGATGGAACAATCAAATTGCGTCGAGATTCAATACATCGTCCTCCAGCCGACTTGTCTCCAAGGATCTATTGCTGCCTCGGGCACCTTAAGATCGTTCTCCTCTGAGTCTACATTTTCGAATCCGACGCGAAACTGATAGTCAATTGTAACGTTCAGGGCCTTCTAATGACGATGGAACACTCAAATTGCTTCGAGATACAATACATCGTCCTCCAGCCGACTTGTCTCCAAGGGGATATTGCTGCCTCGGGCACCATATGGTCCGTCTCCTGTGAGTCTAGATTTTCGTATCCGACGCGAAACCGATATTTAATTGTAACGTTCAGGGCCTCCTAATGACGATGGAACACTCAAATTGCGTCGAGATTCACTACATCGTCCTTCAGCCGACTTGTCTCCAAGGGTCTATTGCTGCCTCGGGCACCTCATGG
This sequence comes from Schistocerca americana, assembly GCF_021461395.2. Lineage (NCBI taxonomy): Eukaryota > Metazoa > Arthropoda > Insecta > Orthoptera > Acrididae > Schistocerca > Schistocerca americana. The sequence continues at coordinate 10,454,258 of NW_025725790.1, read as the reverse complement.
TCGTTCACCTGTGAGTCTAGATTTTCGAATCCAACGCAAAACTGATAGTTAATGGCGACGTTCATGGCCTCCTAATGACGATGGAAGACTCAAATTGAGTCGAGATTCAATACATCGTACTCCAGCCGAATTGTCTCCAGGGGGATATTGCTGCCTCGGGCACCATATGGTCCGTCTCCTGTGAGTCTAGATTTTCGAATCCGACGCAAAACCGATAGTTAATTGTAACGATCAGGGCCTCCTAATGACGATGGAACTTTCAAATTGCGTCGAGATTGAATACATCGTCCTCCAGCCGACTTGTCTCCAAGGGGATATTGCTGCCTCGGGCACCTTATGGTCGTTCTCCTGTGACTCTGGATTTTTGAATCCGACGCAAAAATTATAGCTAATATTAACGTTCAGGGCCTCCTAATGACGATGGAACTCTCAAATTGCGTCGAGATTCAATACACCTTCCTCCAGCCGACTTGTCTCCAAGGGGATATTGCTGCCTCGGGCAACATATGGTCCGTCTCCTGTGAGTCTAGATTTTCGTATAACTGATAGTTAATTCTAACGTTCAGAGCCTCCTAATGACGATGGAACACTCAAATTGCGTCGAGATTCAATACATCGTCCTCCAGCCGACATGTCTCCAAGGGTCTATTGCTGCCTCGGGCACCTTATGGTCGTTATCCTGTGAGTTTAGATTATGCAATACGACGCAAAACTGATATTTAATTGTAACGTTCAGGGCCTCCTAATGACAATGGAACACTCAAATTGCGTCGACATTCAATACATCGTCCTCCAGCCGACTTCTCTCCAAGGGTCTATTGCTGCCTCGGGCACCTTATTGTCGTTCTCCTGTGAATCTAGATTAACGAATGCGACGCAAAACTGATAGTTAATTGTAACGTTCAGGGCCTCCTAATGACGATGGAACACTCAAATTGCATCGAGATTGAATACATCGTCCTCCAACCGACTTGTCTCCAAGGATCTATTGTTGCTTCTGGCGCATTTTGGTCGTCTTCCTGTGAGTCTAGATTTTCGAATCCGACGCATAACTGATAGTTAATTATAACGTTCAGGGCTTCCTAATAACGATGGAACACTCAAATTTTGTCGAGATTCAATACATCGTCCTCCAGCCGACTTGTCTCCAAGGGGATATTGCTGCCTCGGGCACCTTATGATCCGTCTCCTGTGAGTCTATATTTTCGTATACGACGCAAAACAGATTGTTAATTGTAACGTTCATGGCCTCCTAATGTCGACGGAACACTCAAATTGCGTCGAGATTAAATACATCGTCCTCCAGCCGACTTGTCTCCAAGGGGATATTGCTGCCTCGGGCACCATATAATCCGGCCCCTGTCAGTCAAGATTTTCGAATCCGACGCAAAACTGATAGTTAATTGTAACGTTCAGGACCTCCTAATGACGATGGAACACTCGAATTGCGTCGAGATTCAATACATCGTGCTTCAGCTAACTTGTCTCCAAGGGTCTATTGCTGCCTCGGGCACCTTATGGTCGTTCTCCTGTGACTCTAGATTCTCGAGACCGACGCAAAACTGATAGCCAATTGTAACGTTCAGGTCCTCCTAATGGCGATGGATCTCGCAAATTGCGCCGAGATTCAATACATCGTCCTCCAGCCGACTTGACTCGAAGGGGATATTGCTGCCTCGTGCACCATATGGTCCGTCTACTGTGAGTCTACATTTTCGTATCCGACGCGAAACTGATAGTTAATTGTAACGTTCAGGGCCTTCTAATGACGATGGAACACTCAAATTGCGTCGAGATTCAATACATCGTCCTTCAGCCGACTTGTCTCCAAGTGTCTATTGCTGCCTCGGGCACCTTATGGTCGTTATCCTGTGGGTTTAGATTATGGATTCCAAAGCAAAACTGATAGTTAATTGTAACGATCAGGGAATCCTAATGACGATGGAACACTCTAATTGCGTCGAGATTCAATACTTCGGCCTCCAGCCGACTTTTCTCCAAGGGTCTATTGCTGCCTCGGGCACTTTGTGGTCGTTCTCCTGTGAGTCTAGATTTTCGAATCCGACGCATAACTGATAGTTAATTACGTTCAGGGCCTCCTAATGACGCTGGAACACTCAAATTGCGTCAAGATTCAATACATCGTCGTCCATCCGACTTGTCTCCAAGGGGATGTTGCTGCCTCGGGCACCTTTTGGTCGTTCTCGTGTGAGTCTAGATTTTCGAATCCGACGCAAAACTGATAGATAATTGTAACGTTCAAGGCCTCCTAATGACGATGGAACACTCAAATTGCGTCAAGGTTCAATATTTCGTCCTCCAGCCGACTTGTCTCCAAGGGGATATTGCGGCCTCGGGCCCCTTATGGTCGTTCTCCTGTGACTCTGAATTTTCGAATACGACGCGATACTGATCGTTAATTGTAACGTTCAGGGCCTCCTAATGACGATGGAACACTCAAATTGCGTCGAGATTCAGTACATCGTCGTCCAGCCGACTTGTCTCCAAGGGGATATTGCTGCCTCGGGCACCTTATGGTTGTTCTCCTGTGAGGCTAGATTTTCGAATCCGACGCAAAACTGATGGTTAATTGTAACGTTCATGGCCTCCTAATGATGATGGAAGACAAAAATTGCGTCGAGATTGAATACATCGTCCTCCAGCCGACTTGTCTCCAAGGGGATATTGCTGCCTCGGCCACCTTATGGTCGTTCTCCTGTGACTCTAGATTTTCGAATACGACGTGAAAATGATAGTTAATTGTAACGTTCAGGGCCTCCTAATGACGTTGGAACTCTCAAATTGCGTCGAGATTCAATACACCGTCCTCCAGCCGACTTGTCTCCAAGGGGATATTGCTGCCTCAGGCACCATATGGTCCGTCTCCTGTGAGTCTAGATTTTCGTAATCGACGCGAAACTGATAGTTAATTGTAACGTTTAGGGCCTCCTAATGACGATGGAACACTCATATTGCGTCGAGATTCAATACATCGTCGTCCAGCCGACTTGTCTCCAAGGGGATATTGCTGCGTCGGGCACCTTATGGTCGTTCTCCTGTGAGTCTAGATTTTCGAATCCGACGCAAAACTGATGGTTAATTGTAACGTTCATGGCCTCCTAATGATGATGGAAGACTCATATTGCGTCGAGATTGAATACATCGTCCTCCAGCCAACTTGTCTCCGAGGGGATGTTGCTGCCTCGGGCACCTTATGGTCGTTCTCCTGTGACTCTAGATTTTCGAATACGACGTGAAAATGATAGTTAATTGTAACGTTAAGGGCCTCCTAATGACGATGGAACTCTCAAATTGCGTCGAGATTCAATACATCGTCGTCCAGCCGACTTGTCTCCAAGGGGATATTGCTGTCTCGGGCACCTTATGCTCGTTCTCGTGTGAGTCTAGATTTTCGAATCCGACGCAAAACTGACAGTTATTTAAACGTTCAAGGCCTCCTAATAACGATGGAACACTCAAATTGCGTCAAGGTTCAATGTTTCGTCCCCAGCCGACTTGTCTCCAAGGGGATATTGCTGCCTCGGGCACCTTATGGTCGTTCTCCAGTGAGTCTAGATTTTCGAATCCGTCGCAAAACTGATGGTTAATTGTAACGTTCATGGCCTCCCAATGATGATGGAAGACTCAAATTGCGTCGAGATTGAATACATCGTCCTCCAGCCGACTTGTCTCCAAGGGAATATTGCCGCCTCGGGCCCTTATGGTCGTTCTCCTGTGACTCTAGATTTTCGAATACGACGTGAAAACGATAGTTAATTGTAACGTTCAGGGCCTCCTAATGACGATGGAACTCTCAAATTGCGTCGAGATTCAATACACCGTCTTCCAGCCGACTTGTCTCCAAGGGGATATTGCTGCCTCGGGCAACATATGGTCCGCCTCCTGTGAGTCTAGATTTTCGTATAACTGATGGTCAATTGTAACGTTCAGGGCCTCCTAATGACGATGGAACACTCAAATTGCGTCGAGATTCAATACATCGTCCTCCAGCCGACATGTCTCCAAGGGTCTATTGCTGCCTCGGGCACCTTATGGTCGTTATCCTGTGAGTTTAGATTATGCAATACGACCCAAGCCTGACATTTAATTGTAACGTTCATGGCCTCCTAATGACGACGGAAGACTCAAATTGCGTCGAGATTCAATACATCGTCCCCCAGCCGAATTGTCTCCAGGGGCATATTGCTGCCTCGGGCACCATACGATCCTTCTCCTGTTAGTAGATTTTCGAATACGACGTGAAAACGATAGTTATTTGTAACGTTCAGAACCTTCTAATGACGATGGAACACTCAAATTGCGTCGAGATTCAATACATCGTCCTTCAGCCGACTTGTCTCCAAGGGTCTATTGCTGCCGCGGGCACCTTATGGTTGTTCTCCTGTGACTCTAGATTGTCGAGTCCGACGCAAAACGGATAGTCAATTGTAACGTTCAGGTCCTCCTAATGACGATGGAACTCGAAAATTGCGCCGAGATTCAATACAACGTCCTCAAGCCGACTTGTCTCGAAGGGGATATTGCTGCCTCGAGTACCATATGGTCCGTCTCCTGCGAGTCTAGATTTTCGTATCCGACGCGAAACTGATAGTTAATTGTAACGTTCAGGGCCTTCTAATGACGATGGAACACTCAAATTGCGTCGAGATTCAATACATCGTCCTACAGCCGACTTGTCTCCAAGGGTCTAGTGCTGCCTCGGGCACCTTATGGTCGTTCTCCTGTGACTCTAGATTCACGAGTCCGTCGCAAAACTGATAGTTAATTGTAACGTACAGGGCCTCCTAATGACGATGGAAGACTCAAATTGCGTCGACATTCAATACTTCGGCCTCCAGCCGACTTTTCTCCAAGGGGATATTGCTGCCTCGGGCACCTTATGGTCGTTCTCGTGTGAGTCTAGATTTTCGAATCCGACGCAAAACTGATGGTTAATTGTAACGTTCATGGCCTCCTAATGATGATGGAAGACTCAAATTGCGTCGAGATTGAATACATCGTCCTCCAGCCGACTTGTCTCCAAGGGTCTATTGCTGCCTCGGGCACCTTGTGGTCGTTCTCCTGTGAGTCTAGATTTTCGAATCCGACGCATAATTGATAGGTAGTTACGTTCAGGGCCTCCAAATGACGCTGGAACACTCAAATTGCGTCAAGATTCAATACATCGTCGTCCAGCCGACTTGTCTCGGAGGGGATATTGCTGCCTCGAGTACCATATGGTCCGTCTCCTGTGTGTCTAGATTTTTGAATCCGACGCAAAACTGATAGTTAATTGTAACGACCAGGGCTTCCTAATGACGATGAAACACTCAAATTGCGTCGAGATTCAATACTTCGGCCTCCAGCCGACTTTTCTCCAAGGGTCTATTGCTGCCTCGGGCACCTTGTGGTCGTTCTCCTGTGAGTCTAGATTTTCGAATCCGACGCATAATTGATAGGTAGTTACGTTCAGGGCCTCCAAATGACGCTGGAACACTCAAATTGCGTCAAGATTCAATACATCGTCGTCCAGCCGACTTGTATCCAAGGGGATATTGCTGCCTCGGGCACCTTATGGTCGCTCTCCTGTGAGTCTAGATTTTCGAATCCGACGCAAAACTGATAGTTAATTGTAACGTTCAAGGCCTCCTAACGACGATGGAACACTCAAATTGCGGCAAGGTTCAATATTTCGTCCTCCAGCCGACTTGTCTCCAAGGGGATATTGCTGCCTCGGGCACCTTATGGTCGTTCTCCTGTGTGTCTAGATTTTCGAATCCGACGCAAAAGTGATGGTTAATTGTAACGTTAATGGCCTCCTAATGATGATGGAAGACTCAAATTGCGTCGAGATTGAATACATCGTCCTCCAGCCGACTTGTCTCCAAGGGGATATTGCTGCCTCGGGCACCTTATGGTCGTTCTCCTGTGACTCTAGATTTTCGAATACGACGTGAAAATGATAGTTAATTGTAACGTTCAGGGCCTCCTAATGACGATGGAACTCTCAAATTGCGTCGAGATACAATACACCGTCCTCCAGCCGACTTGTCTCCAAGGGGATATTGCTGCCTCGGGCACCATATGGTCCTTCTCCTGTGAGTCTAGATTTTCGTATCCGACGCGAAACTGATGGTTAATTGTAACGTTCAGGGCCTCCTAATGAATATGGAACACTCAAATTGCGTCGAGATTCAATACATTGTCCTTGAGCCGACTTGTCTCCAAGGGACTATTGCTGCCTTGGGCACCTTATCGTCGTTCTCCTGTGACTCTAGATTTTCGAATCCGACGCAAAATTGATAGTTAATTGTAACGTTCAGGGCCTCCTAATGACGATGGAATACTCAAATTGCCCCGCGATTCACAACATCGTCCTCCAGCCGACTTGTCTCCAAGGGTCTATTGTTGCCTCGGGCGCATTTTGGTCGTTCTCCTGTAAGACTAGATTATGGAATACGACGCAAAACTTATAGTTAATTGTAACGTTAAGGGCCTCCTAATGACGATGGAACACTCAAATTGCGTCGAGATTTAATTCATTGTCCTCCAGCCGACTTGTCTCCAAAGGGATTTTGCTACCTCGGGCACCTTATGGTCCGTCTCCTGTGAGTATAGATTTTCGAATCCGACGCAACACTGATGGTTAATTGTAATGTTCAGGGCCTCCTAAAGACGTTGTAACACTCAAATTGCATCGCAATTCAATACATCGTCCTCCAGCCGATTTGTCTCCAAGGGTCGATTGCTGCCTGTGAGTCTAGATTTTCGAATCCGACGCAAAACTCATAGTTAATTGTGACGTTCAGGGCCTCCTAATGACGATGGAACATTCAAATTGCGTCGAGATTCAATACACCGTCCTCCAGCCTACTTGTCTCCAAGGAGATATTGCTGCCTCGGTCACCATATGGTCCGTCTCCTGTGAGTCTAGAATTTCGATTCCGACGCAAAACTGATAGTTAATTGTAAGGTTCAGGACTTCCTAATGACGATGGAACACTCAAATTGCGTCGAGATTCAATACATCGTCCTACAGCCGACTTGTCTCCAAGGGTCTATCGCTGCCTCGGGCACCTTATTGTCGTTCTCCTGTGAGTCTTGATTGTCGAATCCGACGCAAAACTAATAGTTAATTGTAACGTTCAGGACCTCCTAATGACGATGGAACACTCAAATTGCGTCAAGATTCAATGCATTGTCCTTCAGCCGACGTGTCTCCAAGGGTCTACTGCTGCCTCGGGCACCTTATGGTCCGTCTCCTGTGAGCCTAGATTTTCGAATCCGTAGCAAAACTGATGGTTAATTGTAATGTTCAGGGCCTCCTAATGACGACGGAACACTCAAATTGCATCGAGATTCAATACTTCGGCCTCCGGCCGACATTTGTCCAAGGGTTTATTGCTGCCTCGGGCACCTTGTGGCCGGTCTCCTGTGAGTCTAGATTTTCGAATCCGACGCATAAGTGATAGTTAATTACGTTCAGGGCCTCCTAATGTCGATGGAACACTCAAATTGCGTCAAGATTCAATACATCGTCCTCCAGCCGACCCTTCTCCAAGGGCCCATTGCTGCCTCTGGCACCTTATGGTCCGTCTCCTGTGAGTCTAGATTTTCGAATCCAGCGCATAACAGATGGTTAATTGTAACGTTCATGGCCTCCTAATGACGATGGAACACGCAAATTGCGTCGAGATTCAATACATCGTACACCAGCCGACTTGTCTCCAAGGGCCTATTGCTGCCTCGGGCACCTTATGGTCCGTCTCCTGTGAGTCTAGATTTTCGAATCCAACGCAAATCAGATGGTTAATTGTAACGATCATGGCCTCCTAATGACGATGGAACACGCAAATTGCGTCGAGATTCAATACATCGTCCTCCAGCTGACTTGTCTCCAAGGGGCTATTGCTGCCTCGGGCACCATATGGTCAGTCTCCTGTTAGTCTAGATTTTCGTATCCGAAGTGAAACTGATAGTTAATTGTAACGTTCAGGGCCTCCTAATGACGATGGACCACTCAAATTGCGTCGAGATACAATACGTCGTCCTTCAGCCGACTTGTCTCTAAGGGTCTATTGCTGTCTCGGCACCTTATGGTCGTTCTACTGTGAGTCTAGATTTTCGAATCCGACGCAAAACTGATAGTTAACTGTAATGTTCTGGGCATTTAATGACGATGGAACGCCCAAATACCGTCGCAATTCGATACATAGTCCTCCAGCCGACTTGTCTCCTAGGGTCTATTGTTGCCTCGGGCGCCTTTTGGTCGTTATCCTGTGGGTTTAGATTATCGAATACGCCGCAAAACTGATAGATAATTGTAACTTTCAGGGCCTCCTAATAACGATGGAACACTCAAACTGCGACGAGATTCAATACATCGGCCTCCAGCCAACTTCTCTCCAAGGGGTTATTGCTGAGTCGGCACCATATGTTCAGTCTCCTGTTAGTCTAGATTTTCGTATCCGAAGCGAAACTGATAGTTAATTGTAACGTTCAGGGCCTCCTAATGGCGATGGAACACTCAAATTGCGTCCAGATTCAATACATCGTCCATCAGTCGACTTGTCTCCAAGGGACTATTGCTGCCTCGGGCACCATATGGTCCGTCTCCTGTGAGTCTTGATTTTCGAATCCGACGCAAAACTGACAGTTAATTGTATCGTTCAGGGCCTTCTAATGACGAAGGAACGCTCAAATTCCGTCGCAATTCAATACATAGTCCTCGAGCCGACTTGTCTCCAAGGGTCTACTGTTGCCTCGGGCGCCTTTTGGTCGTAATCCTGTGAGTCTAGATTATCGAATCCGACGCAAAACTGATAGTTAATTGTTACTTTCAGGGTCTCCTAATGACGATGGAACACTCAAATTGCGACGAGATTCAATACATCAGCCTCGAGCCGACTTGTCTCCAAGGGGATATTGCTGCCTCGGGCACCATATGGTCAGTCTCCTGTTAGTCTAGATTTTCGTATCCGAAGCGAAACTGATAGTTAATTGTAACGTTCAGGGCCTCCTAAAGACGATGAAAGACTCAAATTGCGTCGAGATTCAATACATCGTCCTCCAGCCGACTTGTCTCCAAGGCTCTATTGTTGCCTCGGGCGCCTCTTGGTCGTTCTCCTGTGAGACTAGATTATGGAATACGACGCAAAACTTATAGTTAATTGTAACGTTAAGGGCCTCCTAATGACGATGGAACACTCAAATTGCGTCGAGATTTAATTCATTGTCCTCCAGCCGACTTGTCTCCAAAGGGATTTTGCTACCTCGGGCACCTTATGGTCCGTCTCCTGTGAGTATAGATTTTCGAATCCGACGCAACACTGATGGTTAATTGTAATGTTCAGGGCCTCCTAAAGACGATGTAACACTCAAATTGCATCGCAATTCAATACATCGTCCTCAAGCCGATTTGTCTCCAAGGGTCGATTGCTGCCTGTGAGTCTAGATTTTCGAATCCGACGCAAAACTCATAGTTAATTGTGACGTTCAGGGCCTCCTAAAGACGATGAAAGACTCAAATTGCGTCGAGATTCAATACATCGTCCTCCAGCCGACTTGTCTCCAAGGCTCTATTGTTGCCTCGGGCGCCTCTTGGTCGTTCTCCTGTGAGACTAGATTATGGAATACGACGCAAAACTTATAGTTAATTGTAACGTTAAGGGCCTCCTAATGACGATGGAACACTCAAATTGCGTCGAGATTTAATTCATTGTCCTCCAGCCTACTTGTCTCCAAGGAGATATTGCTGCCTCGGTCACCATATGGTCCGTCTCCTGTGAGTCTAGAATTTCGATTCCGACGCAAAACTGATAGTTAATTGTAAGGTTCAGGACCTCCTAATGACGATGGAACACTCAAATTGCGTCGTGATTCAATACATCGTCCTACAGCCGACTTGTCTCCATGGGTCTATCGCTGCTTCGGGCACCTTATTGTCGTTCTCCTGTGAGTCTAGATTTTCGAATCCGTAGCAAAAGTGATGGTTAATTGTAATGTTCAGGAGCCTCCTAATGACGACGGAACACTCAAATTGCATCGAGATTCAATACTTCGGCCTCCGGCCGACCTTTGTCCAAGGGTTTATTGCTGTCTCTGGCACCTTGTGGCCGTTCTCCTGTGAGTCTAGATTTTCGAATCCGACGCATAACTGATAGTTAATTACGTTAAGGGCCTCCTAATGTCGATGGAACACTCAAATTGCGTCAAGATTCAATACATCGTCCTCCAGCCCGACACTTCTCCAAGGGCCCATTGCTGCCTCTGGCACCTTATGGTCCGTCTCCTGTGAGTCTAGATTTTCGAATCCAGCGCAAAACAGATGGTTAATTGTAACGTTCATGGCCTCCTAATGACGATGGAACACGTAAATTGCGTCGAGATTCAATACATCGTACACCAGCCGACTTGTCTCCAAGGGCCTATTGCTGCCTCGGGCACCTTATGGTCCGTCTCCTGTGAGTCTAGATTTTCGAATCCAACGCAAATCAGATGGTTAATTGTAACGATCATGGCCTCCAAATGACGATGGAACACGCAAATTGCGTCGAGATTCAATACATCGTCCTCCAGCTGACTTGTCTCCAAGGGGCTATTGCTGCCTCGGGCACCATATGGTCAGTCTCCTGTTAGTCTAGATTTTCGTATCCGAAGTGAAACTGATAGTTAATTGTAACGTTCAGGGCCTCCTAATGACGATGGACCACCCAAATTGCGTCGAGATACAATACGTCGTCCCTTCAGCCGACTTGTCTCCAAGGGTCTATTGCTGTCTCGGGCACCTTATGGTCGTTCTACTGTGAGTCTAGATTTTCGAATCCGACGCAAAACTGATAGTTAACTGTAATGTTCTGGGCCTTTTAATGACGATGGAACGCCCAAATACCGTCGCAATTCGATACATAGTCCTCCAGCCGACTTGTCTCCTAGGGTCTATTGTTGCCTCGGGCGCCTTTTGGTCGTTATCCTGTGGGTTTAGATTATGGAATCCGACGCAAAACTGATAGTTAATTGTAACGTTCAGGGCCTCCTAATGTCGATGGAACACTCAAATTTCGTCGAGATTCAATACATCGTCCTCCAGCCGACTTGTCTCCAAGGGGATATTGCTGCCTCTGGCACCTTATGGTCGATCTCCTGTGACTCTAGATTTTCGAATCCGACGCAAATCTGATAGTTACTTGTAACGTTCAGGGCCTCCTAATGACGATGGAACACCACATTGCGTCGAGATTCAATACATCGTCGTCCAGCCGACTTTTCTTCAAGGGTCTATTGCTGCCTCGGGCACCTCATGGTCGTTCTCCTGTGAGTCTAGATTATCGATTCCGACGCAAAACTGATACTTAATTGAAACGTTTAGGGCCTACGAATCACGATGGAACATTCGAACTGCGTCGCGATTCAATACATCGTCCTCCAACCGACTTGTCTCCAAGGGTCTGTTGTTGCCTCGGGCACTTCATGGTCGTTCTCCTGTGAGACTTGATTTTCGAATCCGACGCAAAACAGATGGTTAATTGTAACGTTCATGGCCTCCTAATGACGATGGAACACTCAAATTGCGTCGAGATTCAATACATCGACCTCCAGCCGACTTGTCTCCAAGGGGATATTGCTGCCTCGGGCACCTTATGGTCGTTCTCCTGTGACTCTAGATTTTCGAATACGACGCAAGACTGATAGTAAATTGTAACGGTCGGAGCCTCCTAATGACGATGGAATACTCAAATTGCTTCGAGATTCGATTCGTCGTCCTCCAGCCGACTTGTCTCCAAGGGAATATTTCTGCCTCGGGCACCATATGGTCCGTCTCGTGTGAGTCTAGATTTTCGTATCCGACGCGAAACTGATAGTTAATTGTAACGTTCAGGGCCTCCTAATGACGATGGAACACTCAAATAGCGTCAAGATTCAATACATCGTCCTCCAGCCGTCTTGTCTCCAAAGGGATATTGCTGCCTTGGGCACCACATGGTCACTCTGCTGTTAGTCTAGATTTTCGTATCACAAGCGAAACTGATAGTTAATTGTAACGTTCAGGGCCTCCTAATGACGACGGAACACTCAAATTGCGTCGAGATTCAATACATCGTCCTTCAGCCGACTGGCCTCCAAGGGACTATTGCTGTCTCGGGCACCTTATGGTCGTTCTCCTGTGAGTCTAGATTTTCGAAACCGACGCAAAACTGATAGTTAATTGTAATGTTCAGGGCCTTTTAATGACGATGGAACGCCCAAATTCCGTCGCAATTCGATACATAGTCCTCCAGCCGACTTGTCTCCTAGGGTCTATTGTTGCCTCGGGCGCCTTTTGGTCGTTATCCTGTGGGTTTAGGTTATCGAATACGCCGCAAAACTGATAGTTAATTGTAACTTTCAGGGCCTCCTAATGACGATGGAACACTCAAATTGCGTCGAGAATCAATACATTGTCCTTCAGCCGACTTGTCTCCAAGGGTCTATTGCTGCTCGGGCACCATATGGTCCGTCTCCTGTGAGTCTTGATTTTCGAATCCGACGCAAAACAAATGGTTAATTGTAACGTTCTCGGCCTCCTAATGATGATGGAACACTCAAATTGCGTCGAGATCCAATAAATCGTCCTCCAGCCGACTTGTCTCCAAGGGTCTATTGCTGCTCGGGCACCATATGGTCCGTCTCCTGTGAGTCTTGATTTTCGAATCCGACGCAAAACAAATGGTTAATTGTAACGTTCTCGGCCTCCTAATGATGATGGAACACTCAAATTGCGTCGAGATTCAATAAATCGTCCTCCAGCCGACTTGTCTCCAAGGGGATATTGCTGCCTCGGGCACGTTATGGTCGTTCTCCTGTGACTCTAGATTTTCGAATACGACGCAAAACTGATAGTAAATTGTAACGTTCAGGGCCTCTTAATGACGATGGAACACTCAAATTGCGTCGAGATACAATACATCGTCCTTCAGCCGACTTGTCTCCAAGGGTCTATTGCTGCCACGGGCACCGTGTGGTCGTTCTCCTGTGAGTCTAGATTTTCGAGTCCGACGCAAATCTGATAGTTAATTGTAACGTTCAGGGCCTCCTAATGACGATGGAACACCACATTGCGTCGAGATTCAATACATCGTCGTCCAGCCGGCTTGTCTTCAAGGGTCTATTGCTGCCTCGGGCATCTCATTGTCGTTCTCCTGTGAGCCTAGATTATCGAATCCGACGCAAAACTGATACTTAATTGAAACGTTTAGGGCCTACGAATAACGATGGAACACCCGATTTGCGTCGCGATTCAATACATCGTCCTCCAACCGACTTGTCTCCAAGGGTCTATTGTTGCCTCAGGCGCCTTTTCGTCGTTCTCCTGTGAGTCTTGATTTTCGAATCCGACGCAAAACAGATGGTTAATTGTAACGTTCATGGCCTCCTAATGACGATGGAACACTCAAATTGCGTCGAGATTCAATACATCGTCCTCCAGCCGACTTGTCTCCAAGGGGATATTGCTGCCTCGGGCACCTTATGGTCGTTCTCCTGTGACTCTAGATTTTCGAATACGACGCAAAACTGATAGTAAATTGTAACGGTCAGAGCCTCCTAATGACGATGGAATACTCAAATTGCTTCGAGATTCAATACATCGTCCTCCAGCCGACTTGTCTCCAAGGGGATATTTCTGCCTCGGGCACCATATGGTTCGTCTCCTGTAAGTCTAGATTTTCGTATCCGACGCGAAACTGATAGTTAATTGTAACGTTAAGGGCCTCCTAATGACGATGGAACACTCAAATTGCGTCAAGATTCAATACATCGTCCTCCAGCCGACTTGTCTCCAAAGGGATATTGCTGCCTTGGGCACCATATGGTCAGTCTCCTGTTAGTCTAGATTTTCGTATCCGAAGCGAAACTGATAGTTAATTGTAACGTTCAGGGCCTCCTAATGCCGATGGAAGACTCAAATTGCGTCGAGATTCAATACATCGTCCTCCAGGCGACTTGCCTCCTAGTGTCTATTGCTGCCTCGGGCACCTTATGGTCGTTATCCTATGAGTTTACATTATGGAATCCGACGCAAAACTGATAGTTAATTGTAACGTTCAGGGCCTCCTAATGACGATGGAACACTCAAATTTCGTCGAGATTCAATACATCGTCCTCCAGCCGACTTGTCTCCAAGGGGATATTGCTGCCTCTGGCACCTTATGGTCGTTCTCCTGTGACTCTAGGTTTTCGAATCCGACGCAAATCTGATAGTTACTTGTAACGTTCAGGGCCTCCTAATGACGATGGAACACCACATTGCGTCGAGATTCAATACATCGTCGTCCAGCCGACTTTTCTTCAAGGGTCTATTGCTGCCTCGGGCACCTCATGGGCGTTCTCCTGTGAGTCTAGATTATCGATTCCGACGCAAAACTGATACTTAATTGAAACGTTTAGGGCCTACGAATCACGATGGAACATTCGAACTGCGTCGCGATTCAATACATCGTCCTCCAACCGACTTGTCAAAAGGGTCTATTGTTGCCTCGGGCACTTCATGGTCGTTCTCCTGTGAGACTTGATTTTCGAATCCGACGCAAAACAGATGGTTAATTGTAACGTTCATGGCCTCCTAATTACGATGGAACACTCAAATTGCGTCGAGATTCAATACATCGACCTCCAGCCGACTTGTCTCCAAGGGGATATTGCTGCCTCGGGCACCTTATGGTCGTTCTCCTGTGACTCTGGATTTTCGAATACGACGCAAGACTGATAGTAAATTGTAACGGTCAGAGCCTCCTAATGACGATGGAATACTCAAATTGCTTCGAGATTCGAATCGTCGTCCTCCAGCCGAATGGTCTCCAAGGGAATATTTCTGCCTCGGGCACCATATGGTCCGTCTCGTGTGAGTCTAGATTTTCGTATCCGACGCGAAACTGATAGTTAATTGTAACGTTCAGGGCCTCCTAATGACGATGGAACACTCAAATAGCGTCAAGATTCAATACATCGTCCTCCAGCCGTCTTGTCTCCAAAGGGATATTGCTGCCTTGGGCACCACATGGTCACTCTGCTGTTAGTCTAGATTTTCGTATCAGAAGCGAAACTGATAGTTAATTGTAACGTTCAGGGCCTCCTAATGACGATGGAACACTGAAATTGCGTCGAGATTCAATACATCGTCCTTCAGCCGACTGGCCTCCAAGGGACTATTGCTGTTTCGGGCACCTTATGGTCGTTCTCCTGTGAGTCTAGATTTTCGAATCCGACGCAAAACTGACAGTTAATTGTATCGTTCAGGGCCTTCTAATGACGATGGAACGCTCAAATTCCGTCGCAATTCAATACATAGTCCTCCAGCCGACTTGTCTCCAAGGGTCTACTGTTGCCTTGGGCGCCTTTTGGTCGTAATCCTGTGAGCCTAGATTATCGAATCCGACGCAAAACTGATAGTTAATTGTAATTTTCAGGGCCTCCTAACGACGATGGAACACTCAAATTGCGACGAGATTCAATACATCGTCCTCCAGCCGACTTGTCTCCAAGGGGATATTTCTGCTTCGGGCACCATATGGTCCGTCTCCTGTGAGTCTAGATTTTCGAATCCGACTCAAAACTGATGGTTAATTGTAATGTTCAGGGCCTCCTAATGACGATCTAACACTCAAATTGCATCGCAATTCAATACATCGTTCTCCAGCCTATTTGTCTCCAAGGGTCGATTGCTGCCTGTGAGTCTAGATTTTCGAATCCGACGCAAAACTCATAGTTAATTGTGACGTTCAGGGCCTCCTAATGACGATGGAACATGCAAATTGCGTCGAGATTCAAAACTCCGTCCTCCAGCCTACTTGTCTCCAAGGAGATATTGTTGCCTCGGTCACCATATGGTCCGTCTCCTGTGAGTCTAGAATTTCGATTCCGACGCAAAACTGATAGTTAATTGTAACGTTCAGGACCTCCTAATGACGATGGAACACTCAAATTGCGTCGAGGTTCAATGCATTGTCCTTCAGCCGACGTGTCTCCAAGGATCTACTGCTGCCTCGGGCACCTTGTGGTCCGTCTCCTGTGAGTCTAGATTTTCGAATCCGTAGCAAAACTGATGGTTAATTGTAATGTTCAGGGCCTCCTAATGACGACGGAACACTCAAATTGCATCGAGATTCAATACTTCGGCCTCCAGCCGACTTTTGTCCAAGGGTTTATTGCTGCCTCGGGCACCTTATGTTCCGTCTCCTGTGAGTCTAGATTTTCGAATCCAACGCAAAACAGATGGTTAATTGTAACGTTCATGGCCTCCTAATGACGATGGAACACGCAAATTGCGTCGAGATTCAATACATCGTACACCAGCCGACTTGTCTCCAAGGGCCTATTGCTGCCTCGGGCACCTTATGGTCCGTCTCCTGTGAGTCTAAATTTTCGAATCCAACGCAAATCAGATGGTTAATTGTAACGATCATGGCCTCCTAATGACGATGGAACACGCAAATTGCGTCGAGATTCAATACATCGTCCTCCAGCTGACTTGTCTCCAAGGGGCTATTGCTGCCTCGGGCACCATATGGTCAGTCTCCTGTTAGTCTACATTTTCGTATCCGAAGCGAAACTGATAGTTAATTGTAACGGTCAGGGCCTCCTAATGACGATGGACCACTCAAATTGCGTCGAGATACAATACGTCGTCCTTCAGCCGACTTGTCTTTAAGGGTCTATTGCTGTCTCGGGCACCTTATGGTCGTTCTACTGTGAGTCTAGATTTTCGAATCCGACGCAAAACTGATAGTTAATTGTAATGTTCAGGGCCTTTTAATGACGATGGAACGCCCAAATTCCGTCGCAATTCGATACATAGTCCTCCAGCCGACTTGTCTCCTAGGGTCTATTGTTGCCTCGGGCGCCTTTTGGTCGTTATCCTGTGGGTTTAGATTATCGAATACGCCGCAAAACTGATAGTTAATTGTAACATTTAGGGCCTCCTAATGACAATGGAACACTCAAATTGCGTCGAGAATCAATACATTGTTCTTCAGCCGACTTGTCTCCAAGGGTCTATTGCTGCTCGGGCACCATATGGTCCGTCTCCTGTGAGACTTGATTTTCGAATCCGACGCAAAACAAATGGTTAATTGTAACGTTCTCGGCCTCCTAATGACGATGGAACACTGAAATTGCGTCGAGATTCAATAAATCGTCCTCCAGCCGACTTGTCTCCAAGGGGATATTGCTGCCTCGGGCACGTTATGGTCGTTCTCCTGTGACTCTAGATTTTCGAATACGACGCAAAACTGATAGTAAATTGTAACGTTCAGAGCCTCCTAATGACGATGGAACACTCAAATTGCTTCGAGATTCGATACATCGTCCTCCAGCCGACTTGTCTCCAAGGGGATATTGCTGCCTCGGGCACCATATGGTCCGTCTCCTGTGGGTCTAGATTTTCGTATCCGACGCGAAACTGATAGTTAATTGTAACGTTCAGGGCCTCTTAATGACGATGGAACACTCAAATTGCGTCGAGATTCAATACATCGACCTTCAGCCGACATGTCTCCAAGGGTCTATTGCTGCCACGGGCACCGTGTGGTCGTTCTCCTGTGAGTCTAGATTTTCGAGTCCGACGCAAATCTGATAGTTAATTGTAACGTTCAGGGCCTCCTAATGACGATGGAACACCACATTGCGTCGAGATTCAATACATCGTCGTCCAGCCGGCTTGTCTTCAAGGGTCTATTGCTGCCTCGGGCACCATATGGTCCGTCTCCTGTGAGTCTAGATTTTCGTATCCGACGCGAAACTGATAGTTAATTGTAACGTTCAGGGCCTCCTAATGACGATGGAACACTCAAATTGCGTCAAGATTCAATACATCGTCCTCCAGCCGACTTGACTCCAAAGGGATATTGCTGCCTTGGGCACCATATGCTCAGTCTGCTGTTAGTCTAGATTTTCGTATCCGAAGCGAAACTGATAGTTAATTGTAACGTTCAGGGCCTCCTAATGACGATCTAACACTCAAATTGCATCGCAATTCAATACATCGTTCTCCAGCCTATTTGTCTCCAAGGGTCGATTGCTGCCTGTGAGTCTAGATTTTCGAATCCGACGCAAAACTCATAGTTAATTGTGACGTTCAGGGCCTCCTAATGACGATGGAACATGCAAATTGCGTCGAGATTCAAAACTCCGTCCTCCAGCCTACTTGTCTCCAAGGAGATATTGTTGCCTCGGTCACCATATGGTCCGTCTCCTGTGAGTCTAGAATTTCGATTCCGACGCAAAACTGATAGTTAATTGTAACGTTCAGGGCCTCCTAATGACGATGGAACACTCAAATTGCGTCGAGGTTCAATGCATTGTCCTTCAGCCGACGTGTCTCCAAGGATCTACTGCTGCCTCGGGCACCTTATGGTCGTTCTCCTGTTAGTCTAGATTTTCGAATCCGACGCAAAACTGACAGTTAATTGTATCGTTCAGGGCCTTCTAATGACGATGGAACGCTCAAATTCCGTCGCAATTCAATACATAGTCCTCCAGCCGATTTGTCTCCAAGGGTCTACTATTGCCTCCGGCGCCTGTTGGTCGTAATCCTGTGAATCTAGATTCTCGAATCCGACGCAAAACTGATAGTTAATTGTAACTTTCAGGGCCTCCTAATGACGATGGAACACTCAAATTGCGATGAGATTCAGTACATCAGCCTCCAGCCGACTTGTCTCCAAGGGGATATTGCTGCCTCGGGCGCCATATGGTCAGTCTGCTGATAGTCTAGATTGTCGTATCCGAAGCGAAACTGATAGTTAATTGTAACGTTCAGGGCCTCCTAATGACGATGGAACGCTCAAATTGCGTCGAGATTCAATACATCGTCCTCCAGGCGACTTGCCTCCTAGTGTCTATTGCTGCCTCGGGCACCATATGTTCCGTCTCCTGTGGGTCTAGATTTTCGTATCCGACGCGAAACTGATAGTTAATTGTAACGTTTAGGGCCTCCTAATGACGATGGAACACTCAAATTGCTTCGAGATTCAATACATCGTCCTTCAGCCGACTTCTCCAAGGGTCTATTGCTGCCTCTGGCACCTTATGGTCGTTCTCCTGTGACTCTAGATTTTCGAATCCGACGCAAATCTGATAGTTAATTGTAACGTTCAGGGCCTCTTAATGACGATGGAACACCACATTGCGTCGAGATTCAATACATCGTCGTCCAGCCGACTTGTCTTGGTTCATGGCCTCCTAATGACGATGGAACACGCAAATTGCGTCGAGATTCAATACATCGTCCTTCAGCCGACTGGTCTCCAAGGGACTATTGCTGTCTCGGGCACCTTATGGTCGTTCTCCTGTGACTCATGATTTTCGAATCCGATTCTAAACTGATAGTTTATTGTAATGTTCAAGTCCTCCTAATGAAGATGGAACACTCAAATTGCTTCGAGATTCAATACATCTTCCTCCAGCCGACTTGCTTCCAAGGGAATATTGCTGCCTCGGGCACCATATGGTCCGTCTCCTGTGAGTCTTGATTTTCGAATCCGACGCAAAACAGATGGTTAATTGTAACGTTCTCGGCCTCCTAATGACGATGGAACACTCAAATTGCGTCGCGATTCAATACATCGTCCTCCAGCCGACTTGTCTCCAAGGGGATATTGCTGCCTCGGGCACGTTGTGGTCGTTCTCCTGTGACTCTAGATTTTCGAATACGACGCAAAACTGATAGTAAATTGTAACGTTCAGAGCCTCCTAATGACGATTGAACACTCAAATTGCTTCGAGATTCGATACATCGTCCTCCAGCCGACTTGTCTCCAAGGGGATATTGCTGCCTCGGGCACCATATGGTCCGTCTCCTGTGGGTCTAGATTTTCGTATCCGACGCGAAACTGATAGTAAATTGTAACGTTCAGAGCCTCCTAATGACGATGGAACACTCAAATTGCTTCGAGATTCAATACATCGTCGTCCAGCCGGCTTGTCTTCAAGGGTCTATTGCTGCCTCGGGCAACTCATGGTCGTTCTCCTGTGAGCCTAGATTATCGAATCCGACGCAAAACTGATACTTAATTGAAACGTTTAACGATGGAACACCCGAATTGCGTCGCGATTCAATACATCGTCCTCCAACCGACTTGTCTCCAAGGGTCTATTGTTGCCTCGGGCGCCTTTTCTTCGTTCTCCTGTGAGTCTTGATTTTCGAATCCGACGCAAAACAGATGGTTAATTGTAACGTTCATGGCCTCCTAATGACGATGGAACACTCAAATTGCGTCGAGATTCAATACATCGTCCTCCAGCCGACTTGTCTCCAAGGGGATATTGCTGCCTCGGGCACCTTATGGTCGTTCTCCTGTGACTCTAGATTTTCGAATACGACGCAAAACTGATAGTAAATTGTAACGGTCAGAGCCTCCTAATGACGATGGAATACTCAAATTGCTTGGAGATTCAATACATCGTCCTCCAGCCGACTTGTCTATAAGGGGATATTTCTGCCTCGGGCACCAAATGGTCCGTCTCCTGTGAGTCTAGATTTTCGTATCCGACGCGAAACTGATAGTTAATTGTAACGTTCAGGGCCTCCTAATGACGATGGAACACTCAAATTGCGTCGAGATTCAATACATCGTCCTTCAGCCGACTGGTCTCCAAGGGACTATTGCTGTCTCGGGCACCTTATGGTCGTTCTCCTGTTAGTCTAGATTTTCGAATCCGACGCAAAACTGACAGTTAATTGTATCGTTCAGGGCCTTCTAATGACGATGGAACGCTCAAATTCCGTCGCAATTCAATACATAGTCCTCCAGCCGATTTGTCTCCAAGGGTCTACTGTTGCCTCCGGCGCCTGTTGGTCGTAATCCTGTGAATCTAGATTCTCGAATCCGACGCAAAACTGATAGTTAATTGTAACTTTCAGGGCCTCCTAATGACGATGGAACACTCAAATTGTGATGAGATTCAATACATCAGCCTCCAGCCGACTTGTCTCCAAGGGGATATTGCTGCCTCGGGCGCCATATGGTCAGTCTCCTGATAGTCTAGATTGTCGTATCCGAAGCGAAACTGATAGTTAATTGTAACGTTCAGGGCCTCCTAATGACCATGGAACACTCAAATTGCGTCGAGATTCAATACATCGTCCTCCAGGCGACTTGCCTCCTAGTGTCTATTGCTGCCTCGGGCACCATATGTTCCGTCTGCTGTGGGTCTAGATTTTCGTATCCGACGCGAAACTGATAGTTAATTGTAACGTTTAGGGCCTCCTAATGACGATGGAACACTCAAATTGCGTCGAGATTCAATACATCGTCCTTCAGCCGACTTGTCTCCAAGGGTCTATTGCTGCCTCTGGCACCTTATGGTCGTTCTCCTGTGACTCTAGATTTTCGAATCCGACGCAAATCTGATAGTTAATTGTAACGTTCAGGGCCTCCTAATGACGATGGAACACCACATTGTGTCGAGATTCAATACATCGTCGTCCTGCCGACTTGTCTTGGTTCATGGCCTCCTAATGACGATGGAACACGCAAATTGCGTCGAGATTCAATACATCGTCCTTCAGCCGACTGGTCTCCAAGGGACTATTGCTGTCTCGGGCACCTTATGGTCGTTCTCCTGTGACTCATGATTTTCGAATCCGATTCTAAACTGATAGTTTATTGTAATGTTCAAGTCCTCCTAATGAAGATGGAACACTCAAATTGCTTCGAGATTCAATACATCTTCCTCCAGCCGACTTGCTTCCAAGGGAATATTGCTGCCTCGGGCACCATATGGTCCGTCTCCTGTGAGTCTTGATTTTCGAATCCGACGCAAAACAGATGGTTAATTGTAACGTTCTCGGCCTCCTAATGACGATGGAACACTCAAATTGCGTCGCGATTCAATACATCGTCCTCCAGCCGACTTGTCTCCAAGGGGATATTGCTGCCTCGGGCACGTTATGGTCGTTCTCCTGTGACTCTAGATTTTCGAATACGACGCAAAACTGATAGTAAATTGTAACGTTCAGAGCCTCCTAATGACGATGGAACACTCAAATTGCTTCGAGATTCAATACATCGTCGTCCAGCCGGCTTGTCTTCAAGGGTCTATTGCTGCCTCGGGCATCTCATGGTCGTTCTCCTGTGAGCCTAGATTATCGAATCCGACGCAAAACTGATACTTAATTGAAACGTTTAACGATGGAACACCCGAATTGCGTCGCGATTCAATACATCGTCCTCCAACCGACTTGTCTCCAAGGGTCTATTGTTGCCTCGGGCGCCTTTTCTTCGTTCTCCTGTGAGTCTTGATATTCGAATCCGACGCAAAACAGATGGTTAATTGTAACGTTCATGGCCTCCTAATGACGATGGAACACTCAAATTGCGTCGAGATTCAATACATCGTCCTCCAGCCGACTTGTCTCCAAGGGGATATTGCTGCCTCGGGCACCTTATGGTCGTTCTCCTGTGACTCTAGATTTTCGAATACGACGCAAAACTGATAGTAAATTGTAACGGTCAGAGCCTCCTAATGACGATGGAATACTCAAATTGCTTGGAGATTCAATACATCGTCCTCCAGCCGACATGTCTATAAGGGGATATTTCTGCCTCGGGCACCAAATGGTCCGTCTCCTGTGAGTCTAGATTTTCGTATCCGACGCGAAACTGATAGTTAATTGTAACGTTCAGGGCCTCCTAATGGCGATGGAACACTCAAATTGCGTCAAGATTCAATACATCGTCCTCCAGCCGACTTGTCTCCAAAGGGATATTGCTGCCTTGGGCACCATATGGTCAGTCTGCTGTTAGTCTAGATATTCGTATCCGAAGCGAAACTGATAGTTAATTGTAACGTTCAGGGCCTCCTAATGACGATGGAACACTCAAATTGCGTCGAGATTCAATACATCGTCCTTCAGCCGACTGGTCTCCAAGGGACTATTGCTGTCTCGGGCACCTTATGGTCGTTCTCCTGTTAGTCTAGATTTTCGAATCCGACGCAAAACTGACAGTTAATTGTATCGTTCAGGGCCTTCTAATGACGATGGAACGCTCAAATTCCGTCGCAATTCAATACATAGTCCTCCAGCCGATTTGTCTCCAAGGGTCTACTGTTGCCTCCGGCGCCTGTTGGTCGTAATCCTGTGAATCTAGATTCTCGAATCCGACGCAAAACTGATAGTTAATTGTAACTTTCAGGGCCTCCTAATGACGATGGAACACTCAAATTGTGATGAGATTCAATACATCAGCCTCCAGCCGACTTGTCTCCAAGGGGATATTGCTGCCTCGGGCGCCATATGGTCAGTCTCCTGATAGTCTAGATTGTCGTATCCGAAGCGAAACTGATAGTTAATTGTAACGTTCAGGGCCTCCTAATGACCATGGAACACTCAAATTGCGTCGAGATTCAATACATCGTCCTCCAGGCGACTTGCCTCCTAGTGTCTATTGCTGCCTCGGGCACCATATGTTCCGTCTCCTGTGGGTCTAGATTTTCGTATCCGACGCGAAACTGATAGTTAATTGTAACGTTTAGGGCCTCCTAATGACGATGGAACACTCAAATTGCGTCGAGATTCAATACATCGTCCTTCAGCCGACTTGTCTCCAAGGGTCTATTGCTGCCTCTGGCACCTTATGGTCGTTCTCCTGTGACTCTAGATTTTCGAATCCGACGCAAATCTGATAGTTAATTGTAACGTTCAGGGCCTCCTAATGACGATGGAACACCACATTGTGTCGAGATTCAATACATCGTCGTCCAGCCGACTTGTCTTGGTTCATGGCCTCCTAATGACGATGGAACACGCAAATTGCGTCGAGATTCAATACATCGTCCTTCAGCCGACTGGTCTCCAAGGGACTATTGCTGTCTCGGGCACCTTATGGTCGTTCTCCTGTGACTCAAGATTTTCGAATCCGACTCTAAACTGATAGTTTATTGTAACGTTCAAGTCCTCCTAATGAAGATGGAACACTCAAATTGCTTCGAGATTCAATACATCTTCCTCCAGCCGACTTGCCTCCAAGGGAATATTGCTGCCTCGGGCACCATATGGTCCGTCTCCTGTGAGTCTTGATTTTCGAATCCGACGCAAAACAGATGGTCAATTGTAACGTTCAGGGCCTCCTAATGACGATGGAACACTCAAATTGCGTCGAGATTCAATACATCGTCCTTCAGCCGACTTGTCTCCAAGGGTCTATTGCTGCCACATTCACCGTGTGGTCGTTCTCCTGTGAGTCTAGATTTTCGAGTCCGACGCAAATCTGATAGTTAATTGTAACGTTCACGGCCTCCTAATGACGATGGAACACTACATTGCGTCAAGATTAAATACATCGTTGCCAGCCGACTTGTCTTCAAGGGTCTATTGCTGCCTCGGGCATCTCATGGTCGTTCTCCTGTTTGCCTAGATTATCGAATCCGACGCAAAACTGATACTTCATTGAAACGTTTAGGGCCTACGAATGACGATGGAACATTCGAATTGCGTCGCGATTCAATACATCGTCCTCCAACCGACTTGTCTCCAAGGGTCTATTGTTGCCTCGGGCGCCTTTTCGTCGTTCTCCTGTGAGTCTTGATTTTCGA
This sequence comes from Schistocerca americana, assembly GCF_021461395.2. NCBI lineage: Eukaryota > Metazoa > Arthropoda > Insecta > Orthoptera > Acrididae > Schistocerca > Schistocerca americana. Next base: position 10,429,688 of record NW_025725790.1, on the reverse strand, counting down.
ATCCGACGCAAAACAGATGGTTTATTGTAACGTTCATGGCCTCCTAATGACGATGGAACACTCAAATTGCGTCGAGATACAATACATCGTCCTCCAGCCGACTTGTCTCCAAGGGGATATTGCTGCCTCGGGCACCTTATGGTCGTTCTCCTGTGACTCTAGATTTTCGTCTCCGACGCGAAACTGATAGTTAATTGTAACGTTCAGGGCCTCCTAATGACGATGGAACACTCAAATTGCGTCAAGATTCAATACATCGTCCTCCAGCCGACTTGTCTCCAAAGGGATATTGCTGCCTTGGGCACGATATGGTCAGTCTGCTGTTAGTGTAGATATCGTATCCGAAGCGAAACTGATAGTTAATTGTAACGTTCAGGGCCTCCTAATGACGATGGATCACTCAAATTGCGTCGGGATTCAATACATCGTCGTCCAGCCGACTGGTCTTCAAGGGACTATTGCTGTCTCGGGCACCTTATGGTCGTTCTACTGTGAGTCTAGATTTTCGAATCCGAGGCAAAACTGACAGTTAATTGTATCGTACAGGGCCTTCTAATGACGATGGAACGCTCAAATTCCGTCGCAATTCAATACACAGTCCTCCAGCCGACTTGTCTCCAAGGGTCTATTGCTGCCACGTTCACCGTGTGGTCGTTCTCCTGTGAGTCTAGATTTTCGAGTCCGACGCAAAACTGATAGTTAATTGTAACGTTCAGGGCATCCTAATGACGATGGAACACCACATTGCGTCGAGATTCAATACATTGTCGTCCAGCCGACTTGTCTTCAAGGGTCTATTGCTGCCTCGGGCACCTCATGGTCGTTCTCCTGTGAGTCTAGATTATCGAATCCGACGCAAAACTGATACTTAATTGAAACGTTTAGGGCCTACGAATGACGATGGAACATTCGAACTGCGTCGCGATTCAATACATCGTCCTCCAACCGACTTGCCTCCAAGGGTCTATTGTTGTATCGGGCGCCTTTTCCACGTGCTCCTGTGTGTCTTGATTTTCGAATCCGACGCAAAACAGATGGTTAATTGTAACGTTCATGGCCTCCTGATGACGGTGGAACACTCAAATTGCGTCGAGATTCAATACATCAGGTTCCAGCCGACTTGTCTCCAAGGGGATAATGCTGCCTCGGGCACCATATGGTCCGTCTCCTGTGAGTCTAGATTTTCGTATCCGACGCGAAACTGATAGTTAATTGTAACATTCAGGGCCTCCTAATGACGATGGAACACTCAAATCGCGTCGAGATTCAATACATCGTCCTTCAGCCGACTTGTCTCCAAGGGGATATTGCTGCCTCGGGCACCATATTGTCAGTCTCTTGTTACTCTAGATTTTCGTATCCGAAGCGAAACTGATAGTTAATTGTAACGTTCAGGGCCTCCTAATGACGATGGAACACTCAAATTGCGTCGAGATTCAACACATCGTCCTGCAGGCGACTTGCCTCCAAGTGTTTATTGCTGCCTCGGGCACCTTATGGTCGTTATCCTGTGAGTTTAGATTATAGAATCCGACGCAAAACTGATAGTTAATTGTAACGTTCAGGGCCTCCTAATGACGATGGAACACTCAATTTGCGTCGAGATTCAATACATCGTCCTCCAGCCGACTTGTCTCCAAGGGGATAATGCTGCCTCGGGCACCATATGGTACGTCTCCTGTGAGTGTAGATTTTCGTATCCGACGCGAAACTGATAGTTAATTGTAACATTCAGGGCCTCCTAATGACGATGGAACACTCAAATCGCGTCGAGATTCAATACATCGTCCTTCAGCCGACTTGTCTCCAAGGGTCTATTGCTGATACGGACACCTTATGGTAGTTCACCTGTGAGTCTAGATTTTCGAGTCCGACGCAAAACTGGTAGTTAATTGTAACGTTCAGGGCCTCCTAATGACGACGGAACACTCACATTGCGTCGAGATTTAATACATCGTCGTCCAGCCGACTTGTCTTCAAGGGTCTATTGCTGCCTCGGGCACCTCATGGTCGTTCTCCTGTGAGTCTAGATTATCGAATCCGACGCAAAACTGATACTTAATTCTAACGTTCAGGGCCTACGAATGTCGATGGAACATTCAAATTGCATCGCTATTCAATTCATCGTCCTCCAACCGACTTGTCTCCAAGGGTCTATTGTTGCTTCGGGTGCCTTTTGGTCGTCCTCCTGTGAGTCAAGATTTTCGAATCCGACGCATAACTGATAGTTAATTGTACCGTTCAGGGCTTCCTAATGACGATGGAACACTCAAATTGCGTCGAGATTCAATACATCGTCCTCAAGCCAACTTGTCTCCATGGGTCTATTGCTGCCTCGGGCACCTTATTGTCGTTCTCCTGTGAGTCTAGATTGTCGAATCCGACGCAAAACTGATAGTTAATTGTAACGTTCAGGACCTCGTAATGACGATGGAACGCTCAATTTGCGTCGAGATTCAATACATAGTCCTTCAGCCGACTTGTCTCTAAGGGTCTACTGCTGCCTCGTGCACCTTATGTTCCGTCTCCTGTGAGTCTAGATTTTCGAATCCGTAGCAAAACTGATAGTTAATTGTAACGTTCAAGTCCTCCTAATGACGATGGAACACTCAAATTGCTTCGAGATTCAATACATCTTCCACCAGCCGACTTGTCTCCAAGGCAATATTGCTGCCTCGGCCACCATATGGTCCGTTTCCTGTGAGGCTTCATTTTCGAATCCGACGCAAGACAGATGGTTAATTGTAACGTTCATGGCCTCCTAATGACGATGGAACACTCAAATTGCGTCGAGATTCAATACATCGTTCTCCAGCCGACTTGTCTCCAAGGGGTTATCGCTGTCTCGGGCACCTTATGGTGGTTCTCCTGTGAGTCTAGATTTTCGAATTCGACGCGAAACTCATAGTTAATTGTAACGTTCAGGGACTCCCAATGTCGATGGAACACTCAAATTGCGTCGAGATTCAATACTTCGGCCTCCAGCCGACTTTTCTCCAAGGGTCTATTGCTGCCTCAGGAACATTGTGGTCGTTCTCCGGTGGGTCTAGATTTTCGAATCCGACGCATATCTGATAGTTTATTACGTTCAGGGCCTCCTAATGACGATGAAACACTCAAATTGCGTCAAGATTCAATACATCGTCCTCCAGCCGACTTGTCTCCAAGGGGATATTGCTGCCTCGGGCACAATATGGTCAGTCTCCTGTTAGTCTAGATTTTCGTATCCGAAGCGAATCTGATAGTGAATTGGAACGTTCAGGGCCTCCTAATGACGATGGAACACTCACATGGCGTCGTGATTCAATACATCGTCGTCCAGCCGACTTGTCTTCAAGGATCTACTGCTGCCTCGGGCACCTCATGATCGTTCTCCTGTGAGTCTAGATTATCGAATCCGACGCCAAACTGATACTCAATTCCAACGTTTAGGGGCTACGAATGACGATGAAACAATCAAATTGCGTCGAGATTCAATACATCGTCCGCCAGCCGACTTGTCTCCAAGGATCCATTGCTGCATCGGGCACCGTAAGATCGTTCTCCTCTGAGTCTACATTTTCGAATCCGACGCAAAACTGATAGTCAATTGTACCGCTAAGGGCTTCCTAATGACGATGGAACACTCAAATTGCGTCGAGATTTAATACATCGTCCTCCAGCCGACTTGTCTCCAAGGGGATTTTGCTGCCTCGGGCACCATATAATCCGGCTCCTGTGAGTCTAGATTTTAGAATCCGTCGCGAAACTGATCGTTAATTGTCACGTTCAGGGCCTCCTAATGACGATGGAACAATCAAAGTGCGTCGACATTCAATACATCTTCCTCCAGCCGACTTGTCTCCAAGGATCTATTGCTGCCTCGGGCACCTTAAGATCGTTCTCCTCTGAGGCTACATTTTCGAATCCGACGCAAAACTGATAGTTAATTGTAACGTTCAAGGCCTCCTAATGACGATGGAACACTCAAAATGCGACGAGATTCAGTATATCGGTCTCCAGCCGCCTTGTCTCCAAGGGGATATTGCTGCCTCGATCACCATATGGTCAGTCTCCTGTTAGTCTAGATTTTTATATCCGAAGCGAAACTGATAGTTAATTGTAACGTTCAGTGCCTCCTAATGACGATGGAACACTCAAATTGCGTAAAGATTGAATACGTCGTCCTTCAGCCGACTTGTCTTCAAGGATCTACTGCTGCCTCGGGCACCTCATGATCGTTCTCCTGTGAGTCTAGATTATCGAATCCGACGCCAAACTGATACTTAATTCCAACGTTCAGGGCCTACGAATGACGATGGAACATTCAAATTGCGTCGCGATTCAATTCATCGTCCTGCAACCGACTTGTCTCCAAGGGTCTATTGTTGCTTCGGGCGTCTTTTGGTCGTACTTCTGTGAGTCAAGATTTTCGAATCCGACACATAACTGATAGTTAATTGTACCGTGAAGGGCTTCCTAATGACGATGGAACACTCAAATTGCGTCGAGATTCAATACATCGTCCTCCAGCCGACTTGTCTCCAAGGGGATTTTGCTGCCTCGGGCACCATACAATCCGGCTCCTGTGAGTCTAGATTTTTGAATCCGACGCGATACTGATCGTTAATTGTAACGTTCAGGGCCTCCTACTGACGATGGAACAATCAAATTGCGTCGAGATTCAATATATCGTCCTCCAGCTGACTTGTCTCCAAGGATCTATTGCTGCCTCGGGCACCTTAAGATCGTTCTCCTCTGAGTCTACATTTTCGAATCTGACGCAAAACTGATAGTCAATTGTAACGTTCACGGCCTCCTAATGACGATGGAACACTCAAATTGCCCCGCGATTCAGTACATTGTCCATCAGCCGACTTGTCTCCAAGGGTCTACTGCTGCCTCGGGCACCTTATGTTCCGTCTCCTGTGAGTCTAGACTTTCGAATCCGTAGCAAATCTGATAGTTAATTGTAACGATCAGGGCCTCCTAATGACGATGGAACACTCAAATTGCGTCAAGATTCAATACATCGTCGTCCAGCCGACTTGTCTCCAAGGGGATATTGCTGCCTCGGGCACCTTATGGTCGTTCTCCTGTGAGTCTAGATTTTCGAATCCGACGCAAAACTGGTAGTTAATTGTAACGTTCAAGGCCTCCTGATGAAGATGGAACACGCAAATTGCGTCGAGGTTCAATACATCGTCTTCCAGCCGACTCGTCTCCAAGGGCATATTGCTGCCTCGGGCACCTTATGATCGTTCTCCTGTGTGTCTCGATTTTCGGATCCGACGCAAAACTGATGGTTAATTGCAACGTTCATGGCCTCCTAATGACGATGGAACACTCAAATTGCATCGAGATTGAGTACATCGTCCTATAGCCTACTTGTCTCCAAGGGGATATTGCTGCCTCGGGCACCTTATGGTCGTTCTTCTGTGACTCTAGATTTTTGAATCCGACGCAAAACTGATAATTATTTGTAACGTTCAGCGCCTCCTAATGACGATGGAACTCTCAAATTGCGTCGAGATTCAATACACCGTCCTCCAGCCGACTTGTCTCCAAGGGGATATTGCTGCCACGGGCACATTATGGTCGTTCTCCTGTGAGTCTAGATTTTCGAGTCCGACGCAAAACTGATAGTTATTTGTAACGTTCAGGGCCTCCTAATGCCGATGGAACACTCAAATTGCGTCGAGATTCAATACGTCGTCCTTCAGCCGACTTGTCTCCAAGGGTCTATTGCTGCCTCGAGCACCTTATGGTCGTTCTCCTGTGACTCTAGATTCTCGAGACCGACGCAAAACTGATAGATAATTTAACGTTCAGGTCTTCCTAATGACGATGGAACTCTCAAATTGCGTCGAGATTCAATACATCGTCCTCAAGCCGACATGTCTCCAAGGGGATATTGCTGCCTCGGGCCCCATATGGTCCGTCTCCTGTGAGTCTAGATTTTCGTACCCGACGCGAAACTGATAGTTAATTGTAACGTTCAGGGCCTCCTAATGACGATGCAACACTCAAATTGCGTAAAGATTCAATACATCGTCCTCCAGCCGACTTGTCTCCAAGTGTCTATTGCTGCCTCGGGCACTTTATGGTCGTTATCCTCTGAGTTTAGATTATGGAATCCGACGCAAAACTGATAGATAATTGTAACGTTCAGGGCCTCCTAATGACGATGGAACACTCACATTGCGTCGAGATACAATACATCGTCCTCCAGCCGACTTGTCTCCAAGGGTCTACTGCTGCCTCGGGCACCTTATTGACGTTCTCCTGTGAGTCTAGTTTGACGAATTCGACGCCAAACTGATAGTTAATTGTAACGTCAGGGCCTCCTAATGACGATGGAACACTCAAATTGCGTCGAGATTCAATACATTGTCCTTCAGCCGACTTGTCCCCAAGGGTCTATTGCTGCCTCGGGCACCTTATGGTCGTTCTCCTGTGACTCTAGATTTTCGAATCCGACGCAAAACTGATAGTTAATTGTAACGTTCAAGTCCTCCTAATGACGATGGAACACTCATTGTTGCTTCGAGATTCAATACATCTTCCTCCAGCCGACTTGTCTCCAAGGCTATATTGCTGCCTCGGGCACCATATGGTCAGTCTCCTGTTAGTCTAGATTTTCGTATCCGAAGCGAAACTGATAGTTAACTGTAACGTTCAGGGTCTCCTAATGACGATGGAACACTCACATTGCGTCGAGATTCAATACATCGTCGTCCAGCCGACTTGTCTCCAAGGGTCTATTGCTGCCTCGGGCACCTCATGGTCGTTCTCCTGTGAGTCTAGATTTTCGAATCCGACGCATAACTGATAGTTAATTACGTTCAGGGCCTCCTAATGACGATGGAACACTCAAATTGCGTTAAGATTCAATACATCGTCCTCCAGCGGACTTGTCTCCATGGGGATATTGCTGCCTCGGGCTCCATATGGTCCAACTCCTGTGAGTCTAGATTTTCGTATCCGACGCGAAACTGATAGTTAATTGTAACGTTCAGGGCCTCCTAATGACGATGGAACACTCAAATTGCGTCTGGATAGAATACATCGTCCTCCAGCCGACTTGTCTCCAAGTGTCTATTGCTGCCTCGGGCACATTTTGGTCGTTATCCTGTGAGTCTAGATTTTCGAATCCGACGCATAACTGATAGTTAATTACGTACAGGGCCTCCTAATGACGATGAATTACTCAAATAGCGTGAAGGATTCCATACATCGTCGTCCACGCCGACTTGTCTCCAAGGGCCTATTGCTGCCTCGGGCACCTTACGGTCGTTCTCCTGTGAGTCTAGATTTTCGAATCCGACGCAAAACTGATGGTTAATTGTAAAGATCAGGGAATCCTAATGACGATGGAACACTCAAATTTCGTCGAGATGCAATACATCGGCCTCCAGCCGACTTGTCTCCAAGGGTCTATTGCTGCCTCAGGAACCTTGTGGTCGTTCTCCTGTGAGTCTAGATTTTCGAATCCGACCCATAACTGATAGTTAATTACGTTCAGGGCCTCCTAATGACGATGGAACACTCAATTTGCGTTAGGATTTAATACATCGTCCTGCAGCCGACTTGTCTCCATGGGGTTATTGCTGCCTCGGGCACCTTATGGTCGTTCTCCTGTGAGTCTAGATTTTCGAATCCGACGCAAAACTGATAGTTAATTGTAACGTTCAAGGCCTCCTAATGACGATGGAACACTCAAATTGCGTCGAGATTCAATACGTCGTCCTTCAGCAGACTTGTCTCCAAGGGTCTATTTCTGCCTCGAGCACCTTATGGTCGTTCTCCTGTGACTCTAGATTCTCGAGTCCGACGCAAAACTGATAGATAATTTAAACGTTCAGGTCCTCCTAATGACGATGGAACTCTCAAATTGCGTCGAGATTCAATACATCGTCCTCCAGCAGACATGTCTCCAAGTGTCTATTGCTGCCTCGGGCACTTTATTGTCGTTATCCTGTGAGTTTAGATTATGGAATCCGACGCAAAACTGATAGTTAATTGTAACGATCAGGGCCTCCTAATGACGATGGAACATTCAAATTGCGTCGCGATTCAATACATCGTCCTCCAGCCGACTTGTCTCCATGGGGATATTGCTGCCTCGGGCACCTATTGTTGTTCTCCTGTGAGTCTAGATTTTCGAGTCCGACGCAAAACTGATAGTTTATTGTAACGTTCAGGGCCTCCTAATGACGATGGAACACTCAAATTGCGTCGAGATTCAATACATCGTCCTTCAGCAGACTTGTCTCCAAGGGTCTATTTCTGCCTCGAGCACCTTATGGTCGTTCTCCTGTGACTCTAGATTCTCGAGTCCGACGCAAAACTGATAGATAATTTAAACGTTCAGGTCCTCCTAATGACGATGGAACTCTCAAATTGCGTCGAGATTCAATACATCGTCCTCCAGCAGACATGTCTCCAAGTGTCTATTGCTGCCTCGGGCACTTTATTGTCGTTATCCTGTGAGTTTAGATTATGGAATCCGACGCAAAACTGATAGTTAATTGTACCGTTTAGGGCCCACGAATGACGATGGAACATTCAAATTGCGTCGAGATTCAATACTTCGTCCTTCAGCCGACATGTCTCCAAGGGTCTATTGTTGCCTCGGGCGCCTTCTGATCGTTATACTTTGAGTCTAGATTATCGAATCCGACGCAAAATTGATAGTTAATTGTAACGATCAGGGCCTCCTAATGACGATGGAACACTCAAATTGCGTCGAGATTCAATACATCGTCCTTCAGCCTACTTGTCTCCAAGGGTCTATTGCTGCCTCGAGCACCTTATGGTCGTTCTCCTGTGACTCTTAGATTCGCGAGTCCGACGCAAAACTGTTAGTTAATTAAAACGTTCAGGTCCTCCTAATGACGATGGAAGTCTCAGATTGCGTCGAGATTCAATACATCGTCCTCCAGCCGACTTGTCTCCAAGGGGATATTGCTGCCTTGGGCACCATATGCTCGTTATCCTGTGGGTTTAGATTATGGAATCCGACGCAAAACTAACAGTTAATTGTAACGTACAGTGCCTCCTAATGACGATGGAACACTCAAACTGCGTCGAGATACAACACATCGTACTCCAGCCGACTTGTCTCCAAGGGTCTATTGCTGCCTTGGGCACATTTTTGTCGTTCTCCTGTGAGTCTAGTTTGTCGAATCCGACGCAAAACAGATAGTTATTTGTAACGTCAGGGCCTCCTAATGACGATACAACACTCAAATTGCGTCGTGATTCAATATATTGTCCTTCAGCCGACTTGTCTCCAAGGGTCTATTGCTGCCTCGGGCATTATATGGTCGTTCTCCTGTGACTCTAGATTTTCGAATCCGACGCAAAACTGATAGTTAATTGTAACGTTCAAGTCCTCCTAATGATGATGGAACACTCAAATTGCTTCGAGATTCAATACATCTTCCTCCAGACGACATGTCTCCAAGGGAATATTGCTGCCTCGGGAACCATATGGTCCGTCTCCTGTGAAACTTGATTTTCGAATCCGACGCAAAACAGATGGTTAATTGTAAAGTTCATGGCCTCCTAATGACGATGGAACACTCAAATTGCGTCGAGATTCAATACATCGTCCTCCAGCCGACTTGTCTCCAAGGGGATATTGCTGCCTCGGGTACCTTATGGTCGTTCTCCTGTGACTCTAGAAATTCGAATCCGACACAAAACTGATAGTTAATTGTAAAGTTCATGGCCTCCTAATGACGATGGAACACTCAGATCGCGTCGAGATTCAATACATCGTCCTCCAGCCGACTTGTCTCCAAGGGGATATTGCTGCCACGGGCACTCCTGTGAGTCTAGATTTTCGTATCCGACACGAAACTGATAGTTAATTGTAACGTTCAGGACCTCCTAATGACGATGGAACACTCAAATTGCGTCGAGATTTAATACATCGTCGTCCAGCCGACTTGTCTCCAAGGTTCTATTGCAGACTCGGGCACCTCATGGTCGTTCTCCTGTGAGTCTAGATTATCGAATCCGACGCAAAACTGATACTTAATTGTAACGTTTGGGCCTACGAATGACGATGGAACATTCAAATTGCGTCGCGATTCAATACATCGTCCTCCAGCCGACTTGTCTCCGAGGGTCTATTGCTGCCTTGGGCACCTATTGTCGTTCTCCTGAGAGTCTAGATTTTCGAGTGCGACGCAAAACTGATAGTTAATTGTAACGTTCAGGGCCTCCTAATGACGATGGAACACTCAAATTTCGTCGAGATACAATTCATCGTCCTCCAGCCGACTTGTCTCCAAGGATCTATTGCTGCCTCGATCACATATTTGTCGTTCTCCTGTGAGTCTAGTTTGTCGAATCCGACGCAAAACAGATAGTTAATTGTAACGTCAGGGCCTCCTAATGACGATGGAACACTCAAATTGCCTCGAGATTCAATATATTGTCCTTCAGGCGACTTGTCTCCAAGGGTCTATTGCTGCCTCGGGCACCTTATGGTCGTTCTCCTGTGACTCTAGATTTTCGAATCCGATGCAAAACTGATAGTTAATTGTAACGTTCAAGTCCTCCTAATGATGACGGAACACTCAAATTGCTTCGAGATTCAATACATCTTCCTCCAGACGACATGTCTCCAAGGGAATATTGCTGCCTCGGGAACCATATGGTCTGTCTCCTGTGAGTCTAGATTTTCGTATCCGACGCGAAACTGATAGTTAATTGTAGCGTTCAGGACCTCCTAATGACGATGGAACACTCAAATTGCATCGAGATTCTTTACATCGTCGTCCAGCCGACATGTCTCCAACGTTCTATTGCTGACTCGGGCACCTCATGGTCGTTCTCCTGTGAGTCTGGATTATCGAATCCGACGCATAACTGATATTTAATTGTATCGTTTAGGGCCTCCAAATGACGATGGAACACTCTAATTGCGTCAAGATTCAATACATCGTCCTCCAGCCGACTTGTCTCCAAGGGGATATTGCTGCCTCGAGCACCTTATTGTCGTTCCCCTGTGAGTCTAGATTTTCGAATCCGACGCAAAACAGATGGTTAATTGTAAAGTTCATGGCCTCCTAATGACGTTGGAACACTCAAATTGCGTCGAGATTCAATACATCGTCCTCCAGCCGACTTGTCTCCAAGGGTCTATTGCTGCCTCGGGCCTATTCTTGTCGTTCTCCTATGAGTCTAGTTTGTCGAATCCGACGCAAAACAGATAGTTAATTGTAACGTCAGGGCCTCCTAATGACGATGGAACACTCAAATTGCGTCGTGATTCAGTATATTGTCCTTCAGCCGACTTGTCTCCAAGGGTCTATTGCTGCCTCGGGCATTATATGGTCGTTCTCCTGTGACTCTAGATTTTCGAATCCGACGCAAAACTGATAGTTAATTGTAACGTTCAAGTCCTCCTAATGATGATGGAACACTCAAATTGCTTTGAGATTCAATACATCTTCCTCCAGACGACATGTCTCCAAGGGAATATTGCTGCCTCGGGAACCATACGGTCCGTCTCCTGTGAGTCTTGATTTTCGAATCCGACGCAAAACAGATGGTTAATTGTAAAGTTCATGGCCTCCTAATGACGATGGAACACTCAAATTGCGTTGAGATTCAATACATCGTCCTCCAGCCGACTTGTCTCCAAGGGGATATTGCTGCCACGGGCACCTTATGGTCGTTCTCCTGTGAGTCTAGATATTCGAATCCGACGCAAATCTGATGGTTAATTGTAACGTTCATGGCCTCCTAATGACTATGGAACTCTCATATTGCGTCGAGATTCAATACTTCGGCCTCCAGCCGACTTTTCTCCAAGGGTTCATTGCTGCCTCGGGCACCTTGTGGTCGTTCTCCTGTGAGTCTAGATTTTCGAATCCGACGCATAACTGATAGGTATTTACGTTCAGGGCCCCCTAATGACGATGGAACACTGAAATTGCGTCGAGACTCAATACATCGTCCTTCAGACGACTTGTCTCCAAGGGTCTATTGTTACCTCGGGCGCCTTTTGGTCGTTATCCTGTGGGTCTAGATTATCGAATCCGACGCAAAACTGATAGTTAATTGTAACTTTCAGGGCCTCCTAATGACGATGTAACACTCAAATTGCGACGAGATTCAATACATTGGCCTCCAGCCGACTTGTCTCCAAGGGGATATTGCTGCCTCGGGCACCATATGGTCAGTCTCCTGTTAGTCTAGATATTCATATCCGAAGCGAAACTGATAGTTAATTGTAACGTTCAGGGCCTCCTAATGACGATGGAACACTCAAATTGCGTCGAGATTCAATCCATCGTCCTTCAGCCGACTTGTCTCCAAGGGTCTATTACTGCCTCGAGGACCTTATGGTCGTTCTCCTGTGACTCTAGATTCTCGAGTCCGACGCAAAACTGATAGATAATTTAAACGTTCAGGTCCTCCTAATGACGATAGAACTCTCAAATTGCGTCGAGATTCAATACATCGTCCTCCAGCAGACATGTCTCCAAGGGGATATTGCTGCCTCGGGCACCATGTGGTCCGTCTCCTGTGAGTCTAGATTTTCGTATCCGAGGCGAAACTGATAGTTAATTTAAACGTTCAAGTCCTCCTAATGACGATGGAACACTCAAATTGCTTCGAGATTCAATACATCTTCCTCCAGCCGACTTGTCTCCAAGGCAATATTGCTGCCTCGGGCACCATATGGTCCGTCTCCTGTGAGTCGAATCCGACGCAAAACAGATTGTTAATTGTAACGTTCATGGCCTCCTAATGACGATGGAACACTCAAATTGCGTCGAGATTCAATACATCGTCCTCCAGCCGACTTGTCTCCAAGGGGATATCGCTGTCTCGGGCACCTTATGGTATTTTGCCTGTGAGTCTAGATTTTCGAATCTGACGCGAAACTGATTGTTAATTGTAACGTTCAGGGCCTCCCAATGCCGATGGAACACACAAATTGCTTCGAGATTCAATACATCGTCCTCCAGCCGAATTGTCTCCAGGGGGATATTGCTGCCTCGGGCACCATATGTTCCGTCTCCTGTGAGTCTAGATTTTCGATTCCGACGCAAAACTGATAGTTAATTGTAACGATCAGGGCCTCCTAATGACGATGGAACACTCAAATTGCGTCGAGATTCAATACTTCGGCCTCCAGCCGACTTTTCTCCAAGGGTCTATTGCTGCCTCGGGCACCTTGTGGTATTTTCGAATCCGACGCATAACTGATAGTTAATTACGATCAGAGCCTCCTAATGACGGTGGAACACTCAAATTGCTTTAAGATTCAACACACCGTCCTCCAGCCGACTAGTCTCCAAGGGGATATTGCTGCCTCGGGCACCTTATAGTCGTTCTCCTGAAGGTCTAGATATTCGAATACGACGCAAAACTGATAGTTAATTGTAACGTTCAAAGCGTCCTTATGACGATGGAACACTCCAATTGCGTCGAGATTCAATACATCGTCCTCCAGACGACTTGTCTCCAAGGGGTTATTGCTGCCTCGGGCACCTTATTGTCGTTCTCCTGTGAGTCTAGATATTCGAATCCGACGCAAAACTGATAGTTAATTGTAACGATCAGGGCCTCCTAATGACGATGGAACTCTCAAATTGCTTCGAGATTCAATACATCCTCCTCCAGCCGACTTGTCTCCAAGGGGATATTGCTGCCTCGGGCACAATAACGTCCGTCTCCTGTGAGTCTAGCTCTCGTATCCGACGCGAAACTGATAGTTAATTGTAACGTTCAGGGCCTCTTAATGACGATGGAACACTCAAATTGCGTCGAGATTCAATACATCGTCCTTCAGCCGACTTGTCTCCGAAGGTCAATTGCTGCCACGGGCACCTTATGGTCGTTCTCCTGTGAGTCTACATTTTCGAGTCCGACGCAAAACTATTAGTTAATTGTAACGTTAAGGGCCTGCTAATGACGTTGGAACACTCATATTGCGTCGATATTCAATACATCGTCGTCCAGCCGACTTGTCTCCAAGGTTCTTTTTCTCCTTCGTGCACCTCATGGTCGTTCACCTGTGAGTCTAGATAATCGTATCCGACGAGAAACTGATAGTTAATTGTAACGTTCAGGGCCTCCTAATGACGATGGAACGCTCAAATTGCGTCGAGACACAATACATCGTCCTCCAGCCGACTTGTCTCCAAGGGTCTATTGCTGCCTCGGGAACCTCATTGTCGTTCTCCTGTGAGTCTAGATTGTCGAATCCGACGCCAAACTGATAGTTAATTGTAACGTCAGGGCCTCCTAATGACGATGGAACACTCAAATTGCGTCGAGATTCAATACATTGTCCTTCAGCCGACTTGTCTCCAACTGTCTATTGCTGCCTCGGGCACCTTATGGTCGTTCTCCTGTGACTCTAGATTTTTGAATCCGACGCAAAACTGATAGTTAATTGTAACGTTCAAGTCCTCCTAATGACGATGGAACACTCAAATTGCTTCGAGATTCAATACATCTTCCTCCAGCCGACTTGTCTCCAAGGCAATATTGCTGCCTCGGGCACCATATGGTCCGTTTCCTGTGAGTCTTGATTTTCGATTCCGACGCAAAACAGATGGTTAATTGTAACATTCATGGCCACCTAATGACGATGGAACACTCAAATTGCGTCGAGATACAATACATCGCCCTCTAGCCGAATTGTCTCCAGGGGGATATTGCTGCCTCGGGCACCATATGGTCCGTCTCCTGTGAGACTAGATTTTCGAATCCGACGCAAAGCTGATAGTTACTTTTAACGATCAGGGCCTCCTAATGACGATGGAACACTCAAATTGCGTCGAGATTCAATACTTCGGCCTCCAGCCGACTTGTCTCCAAGGGGATATTGCTGCCTCGGGCACCTTATGGTCGTTCTCCTGTGAGTCTAGATATTCGAATACGACGCAAAACTGATAGTTAATTGTCACATTCAAAGCCTCCTTTTGACGATGGAACACTCCAATTGCGTCGAGGTTCAATACATCGTCCTCCAGACGACTTGTCTCCAAGGGGATATTGCTGCCTCGTTCACCTTATGGTCGTTCTCCTGTGAGTTTAGACATTCGAATCCGAAGCAAAACTGATGTTTAATTGTAACGTTCATGGCCTCCTAATAACTATGGAACACTCAAATTGCGTCGAGATTGAATACATCGTCCTCAAGCCGACTTGTCTCCAAGGGGATATTGCTGCCCCGGGCACCTTATGGTCGTTCTCTTGTGACTTTAGATTTTCGAATCCGACGCTAAACTGATATTTAATTGTAACGTTCAGGGCCTCCTAATGACGATGGAGCACTCAAATTGCTTCGAGATTCAATACATCGCCCTCCAGCCTACTTGTCTCCAAGGGGATATTGCTGCCTCGGGCACCATATGGTCAATCTCCTGTTAGTCTAGATTTTCGTATCCGAAGCAAAAACTAATAGTTAATTGTAACGTTCAGGGCCTCCTAATGACGATGGAACACTCAAATTGCGTCGAGATTCAATACATCGTCCTTCAGCCGACTTGTCTCCAAGGGTCTATTGCTGTCTCGGGCACCTTATGGTCGCTCTCCTGTGAGTCTAGATTTTCGAATTCGACGCAAAACTGATAGTTAATCGTAACGTTCAGGGCCATCTAAAGCCGATGGAACGCTCAAATTCCGTCGCAATTCAATACATAGTCCTCCAGCCGTCTTGTCTCCAAGGATCTATAGTTGCCTCGGGCGCCTTTTGATCGTTATACTTTGAGTCTAGATTATCGAATTCGACGTTAAATTAATAGTTAATTGTAACGTTCAGGGCCTCCTAATGACGATGGAACACTCAAATTGCGTCGAGATTCAACACATCGTCCTTCAGCCGACTTGTCTCCTAGGGAAAATTGCTGCCTCGGGCATCTATTGTCGTTCTCCTGTGAGTCTAGATTTTCGAGTCCGACGCAAAACTGATAATTAATTTTAACGTTCAGGGCCTCCTAATGACGATGGTACACTCACATTGCGTCGAGATTCAATACATCGTCGACCAGCCGACTTGTCTCCAAGGTTCTATTCCTGCCTCGGGCACCTCATGGTCGTACTCCTGTGAGTCTAGATTATCGAATCCGACGCAAAACTGATAGTTAATTGTAACGATCAGGGCCTCCTGATGACAATGGAACACTCATATTGCGTCGAGATTCAATACTTCGGCCTCCAGCCGACTTTTCTCCAAGGGTCTATTGCTGCCTCGGGCACCTTGTGGTCGTTCTCCTGTGAGTCTAGATTTTCGAATGCGACGCATAACTCATAGGTATTTACGTTCAGGGCCTATTAATGACGATGGAACACTCAAATTGTGTCAAGATTCAATACAACGTCCTCCAGCCGACTTGTCTCCAAGGGGAAATTGCTGCCTCGGGCACCTTATGGTCGTTCTCCTGTGAGTCTAGATTTTCGAATCCAACACAAAACTGATAGTTAATTGTAACGTTCAAGGCCTCCCAATGACGATGGAACACTAAAATTGCGTCGAGATTCAATTCATCGTCCTCCAGCCGACTTGTCTCCAAGGGGATATTGCTGCCCCGGGCACATTATGGTCGATCTCCTGTGACTCTAGATTTTCGAATCCGACGCGAAACTGATAGTTAATTGTAACGTTCGAGGCCTCCTAATGTCGATGAAACACTCACATTGCGTTGATATTCAATACATCGTCGTCCAGCCGACTTGTCTCCAAGGTTCTTTTTCTGAATCGGGCACCTCATGGTCGTTCTCCTGTGAGTCTAGATTATCGAATCCGACGCAAAACTGATACTTAATTGTAACGATTTGGGCCTACGAATGACGATGGAACATTCAAATTGCGTCGCGATTCAATACATCGTCATCCAGCCGACTTGTGTCCAAGGTTCTATTGTTGCCTCGGGCGCCTTTTGATCGTTATACCTGGAGTCTAGATTATCGAATCCGACGCAAAATTGATAGTTAATTGTAACGTTCAAGTCCTCCTAATGAAGATGGAACACTCAAATTGCTTCGAGATTCAATACATCTCCCTCCAGACGACATGTCTCCAAGGGAATATTGCTGCCTCGGGAACCATATGGTACGTCTCCTGTGAGACTTGATTTTCGAATCCGGCGAAAAACAGATGGTTAATTGTAAAATTCATGGGCTCCAAATGACGATGGAACACTCAAATTGCGTCGAGATTCAATACATCTTCCTCTTGCCGAATTGTCTCCAGGGGGATATTGCTGCCTCGGGCACCATATGGTCCGTCTCCTGTGAGTCTAGATTTTCGAATCCGACGCAAAACTGATAGTTAATTGTAACGATCAGGGCCTCCTAATGACCATGGAACACTAAAATGGCGTCGAGATTCAATACTTCGTCCTCCAGGCGATTTTTCTCCAAGGGTCTATTGCTGCCTCGGGCACCTTGTGGTCTTTCTCCTGTGAGTCTAGATTCTCGAATCCGACGCATAACTGATAGTTAATTACGTTCTGGGCCTCCTGATGACGATGGGCTCTCAACTTGCGTCGAGATTCAATACACCGTCCTCCAGCCGACTTGTCTCCAAGGAGATATTGCTGCCACGGGCACCTTATGGTCGTTCTCCTGTGAGTCTAGTTTTTCGAGTCCGACGCAAAACTGATAGTTAATTGTAAAGTTCAGGACCTCCTAATGACGATGGAACACTCAGATTGCCTCGAGATTCAATACATCGTCCTCCAGCCGATTGTTTCCAAGGGTCTGTTGTTGCTTCGGGCGCCTTTTGGTCGTTGTACTGTGAGTCTAGATTATGGAATCCGACGAAAAACTGATAGTTAATTGTAACGTTCAGGGCCTCCTAATGACGATGGAACACTCAAATAGCGTCGAGATTCAATACATCGTCCTCCAGCCGACTTGTCTCCAAGGGGATATTGCTGCCTCGGGCATCATATGGTCCGTCTCCTGTGAGTCTAGATTTTCGAATCCGGCGCAAAACAGATAGTAAATTGTAACGTTCAGGACTTCCTAATGACGATGGAGCACTCAAATTGCGTCCTCCAGCCGACTTGTCTCCAAGGGTCTATTGCTGCCACGGTCACCTTATTGTCATACCCCTGTGAGTGTAGATTGTCGAATCCGACGCAAAACTGATAGTTAATTGTAACGTTCAGGACCTCCTAATGACGATGGAACACATTAAAATTGCGTCGGGATTCAATACATTGTCCTTCAGCCGACTTGTCTCCAAGGGTTTACTGCTGCCTCGGGCACCTTATGGTCCGTCTCCTGTAAGTCTAGATTTTCGAATCCGTAGCAAAACTGATAGTTAATTGTAACGTTCAGGGCCTCCTAATGTCGATGGAACACTCAAATTGCGTCGAGATCCAATACGTCGTCCTCCAACCGACTTGCCTCCAAGGGTGTATTGTTGCTTCGGGCGCCTTTTGGTCGTCCTCCTGTGAGTATAGATTTTCGAATCCGACGCTTAAATGATAGTTAATTGTAACTTTCATTGGTTCCTAATGACGATGGAACACTCAAATTGCGTCGAGATTCAATACATCGTCCTCCAGCCGACTTGTCTCCAAGGGTCTATAGCTGCCTCGGGCACCTTATGGTCGTTCTCCTGTGAGTCTAGATTTTCGAATCCGACGCAAAACTGATGGTTAATTGTAACGTTCATGGCCTCCTAATGACGATGGAACACCCAAATTGCGTCGAGATTCAATACATCGTCCTCCAGCCGACTTGTCTCCAAGGGTCTATTGCTGCCTCCGGCACCTTATTGTCGTTCTCCTGTGAGTCTAGATTGTCGAATCCGTCGCAAAACTGATAGTTAATTGTAGCGTTCAGGACCTCCTAATGACGATGGAACACTAAAATTGCGTCGAGATTCAATACATCGTCCTCCTGCCGACTTGTCTCTAAGGGGATATTGCTGCCTCGGGCACCTTATGGTCGTTCTCCTGTGAGTCTACATTTTTTAATCCGACGCATATCTGAGAGTTAATTACGTTCAGGGCCTCCTAATGACGATGGATCACTCAAATTGCGTCGAGATTCAATACATCGTCCTCCAGCCGACTTGTCTCCAAGGGGATATTGCTCGCTCGGGCACCTTATGGTCGTTCTCCTGTGACTATAGATTTTCGAATCCGACGCTAAACTGATAATTATTTGTAACGTTCAGGGCCTCTTAATGACGATGGACTCTCAACTTGCGTCGAGATTCAATACACCGTCCTACAGCCGACTTGTCTCCAAGGGTCTACTGCTGCCTCGGGCACCTTATGGTCCGTCTCCTGTGGGTCTAGATTTTCGAATCCGTAGCAAAACTGACAGTTAATTGTACCGTTCATGGCCTCCTAATGACGATGGAACACTCAAATTGCGTCGAGATTCAATACATCGTCCTCCAGCCGACTTGTCTCCAAGGGACTATTGCTGCCTCGGGCACGTTATTGTCGTTCTCCTGTGAGTCTAGATTGTCGAATCCGACGCTAAACTGATAGTTAATTGTAACGTTCAGGACCTCCTAATGACGATGGAACACTCAAATTGCGTCGAGATTCAATACATTGTCCTTCAGCCGACTTGTCTCCAAGGGTCTACTGCTGCCTCGGGCACCTTATGGTCCGTCTCCTGTGAGTCTAGATTTTCGGATCATTAGCAAAATTGATGGTTAATTGTAATGTTCAGCGCCTCCTAATGACGATGGAACACTCAAATTGCGTCGCGATTCAATGCATCGTCCTCTAGCCGCTCTGTCTCCAAGGGTCTATTGCTGCCTGAGGCACCTAATAGTCGTTCTCCTGTGTGTCTAGATTTTCGAATCCGACGCAAAACTAATAGCTAATTGTGACGTTCAGGGCCTGCTAATGACGATGGAACACTCAAATTGCGTCAAGATTCAATACATCGTCCTCCAGCCGACTTGTCTCCAAGGGGATATTGCTGCCTCGGGCACCTTATGGTCGTTCTCCTGTGAGTCTAAATTTTTGTATCCGACGGAAAACTGATGGTTAATCGTAACGTTCATGGCCTCCTAATGACGATGGAACACTCAAATTGCATCGAAATTGAATACATCGTCCTCCAGCCGACTTGTCTCCAAGGGGATATTGCTGGCTCGGGCACCTTATGGTCGTTCACCTGTGACTCTAGATTTTCGAATCCGACGAAAACTGATAATTATTTGTAACGTTCTGGGCCTCCTGATGACGATGGACTCTCAACTTGCGTCGAGATTCAATACACCGTCCTCCAGCCGACTTGTCTCCAAGGGGATATTGCTGCCACGGGCACCTTATGGTCGTTCTCCTGTGAGTCCAGATTTTCGAGTCCGACGCAAAACTGATAGTTAATTGTAAAGTTCAGGACCTCCTAATGACGATGGAACACTCAGATTGCGTTGAGATTCAATACATTGTCGTCCAGCCGAATTGTCTCCAAGGGTCTATTGCTGCCTCGGGCACCACATGGTCGTTTTCCTGTGAGTCTAGACTATCGAATCCGACGCAAAACTGATACATAATTGTCACGTTTAGGTCCTACGAATGACGATGGAACATTCAAATTGCCGCCCGATTCAATACATCGTCCTCCAGCCGACTTTTCTCCAAGGGTCTATTGCTGCCACGGGCACCTTGTGGTCGTTCTCCTGTGAGTCTAGATTTTCGAATCCGAAGCACAACTGATAGTTAATTACGTTCAGGGCATCCTAATGACGATGGAACACTTAAATATCGTCGAGATTCAATACATCGTCCTCCAGGCGACATGTCTCCAAGGGGATATTGCTGCGTCGGGCACCATATAGTCCGTCTCCAGTGAGTCTAGATTTTCGAATCCGACGCAAAACCGATAGTTAATTGTAACGTTCAGGACTACCTAATGACGATGGAGCACGAAATTGCGTCCTCCAGCCGACTTGTCTCCAAGGGTCTATTGCTGCCTCGGGCACCTTATTGTCATACTCCTGTGAGTGTAGATTGTCGAATCCGACGCAAAACTGATAGTTAATTGTAACGTTCAGGACCTTCTAATGACGATGGAACACATTAAACTTGCGTAGGGATTCAATACATTGTCCTTCAGCCGACTTGTCTCCAAGGGTTTACTGCTGCCTCGGGCACCTTATGGTCCGTCTCCTGTGAGTCTAGATTTTCGAATCCGAAGCAAAACTGATGGTTAATTTAACGTTCATGGCCTCCTAATGACGATGGAACACCCAAATTGCGTCGAGATTCAATACATCGTCCTGCAGCCGACTTGTCTCCAAGGGTCTATTGCTGCCTCGGGCACGTTATTGTCGTTCTCCTGTGAGTCTAGATTGTCGAATCCGACGCAAAACTGATAATTATTTGTAACGTTCAGGGCCTCTTAATGACGATGGACTCTCAACTTGCGTCGAGAATCAATACACCGTCCTCCTGCCGACTTGTTTCCAAGGGGATATTGCTGCCACGGGCACCTTATTGTCGTTCTCCTGTGACTCTAGATTTTTGAATCCGACGGAAAACTGATGGTTAATTGTAACGTTCATGGACTCCTAATGACGATGGAACACTCAAATTGCATCGAAATTGAATACATCGTCCTCCAGCCGACTTGTCTCCAAGGGGATATTGCTGCCTCGGGCACCTTATGGTCGTTCTCCTGTGACTCTAGATTTTCGAATCCACGCAAAACTGATAATTATTTGTAACGTTCAGGGCCTCCTAATGACGATGGACTCTCAACTTGCGTCGAGATTCAATACACTGTCCTCCAGCCGACTTGTCTCCAAGGGGATATTGCTGCCTCGGGCACCTTATGGTCGTTCTCCTGTGACTCTAGATTTTTGAATCCGACGGAAAACTGATGGTTAATTGTAGCGTTCATGGCCTCCTAATGACGATGGAACACTCAAATTGCATCGAAATTGAATACATCGTCCTCCAGCCGACTTGTCTCCAAGGGGATATTGCTGCCTCGGGCACCTTATGGTCGTTCTCCTGTGACTCTAGATTTTCGAATCCACGCAAAACTGATAATTATTTGTAACGTTCAGGGCCTCCTAATGACGATGGACTCTCAACTTGCGTCGAGATTCAATACACCGTCCTCCAGCCGATTGTCTCCAAGGGTCTGCTGTTGCCTCGGGCGCCTTTTGGTCGTTCTACTGTGAGTCTAGATTTTGGAATCCGACGCAAAACTGATAGTCAATTGTAACATTCTGGGCCTCCAAATGACGATGGAACACTCAAATTGCGTCGAGATTCAATACATCGTCCTCCAGCCGACTTGCCTCCAAGGGGATATTGCTGCCACGGGCACCATATGGTCCGTCTCCTGTGAGTCTAGAATTTCGAACCCGACGCAAAACCGATAGTTAATTGTAACGTTCAGGACTTCCTAATGACGATGGAGCACTCAAATTGCGTCCTCCAGCCGACTTGTCTCCGAGGGTCTATTGCTGCCTCGGGCACCTTATTGTCATACTCCTGTGAGTGTAGATTGTCGAATCCGACGCAAACCTGATAGTTAATTGTAACGTTCAGGACCTCCTAATGACGATGGACCACTCAAATTGCGTCGAGATGCAATACATTGTCCTTCAGCCGACTTGTCTCCAAGGGACTACTGCTGCCTCGGGCACCTTATGGTCCGTCTCCTGTGAGTCTAGATTTTCGAATCCGTAGCAAAACTGATAATTAATTGTAGCGTTCAGGGCATCCTAATGACGATGGAACACTAAAATTGCGTCGAGATCCAATACATCTTCCTCCAACCGACTTGCCTCCAAGGGTGTATTGTTGCTTCGGACGCCTATTGGTCGTCCTCCTGTGAGTATGGATTTTCGAATTCGACGCTGAAATAATAGTTAATTGTAACTTTCAGGGCTTCCTAATGACGATAGAACACTCAAATTGCGTCGAGATTCAATACATCGTCCTCCAGCCGACTTGTCTCCAAGGGTCTATACCTGCCACGGGCACCTTATGGTCCGTCTCCTGTGAGTCTAGATTTTCGAATCCAACGCAAAACAGATTGTTAATTGTATCGTTCATGGCCTCCTAATGACGATGGAACACTCAAATTGCGTCGAGATTCAATACATCGTCCTTCAGACGACTTGTCTCCAAGCGGATATTGCTGCGTCGGGCACCTTATGGTCGTTATCCTGTGAGTTTAGATTATGGAATCCGACGCAAAACTGATAGTTAATTATAACATTCAGGACCTCCTAATGACGATGGTACACTCAAATTGCGTCGAGATTCAATACATCGGCCTCCAGCCGACTTGTGTCCAAGGGGATATTGCTGTCTGGGGCAGCATATGGTCGTTCTCCTGTGAGTCTAGAATTTCGAGTCAGACGCAAAACTGATGGTTAATTGTAACGTTCATGGCCTCCTAATGGCGATGGAACACTCAAATTGCGTCGAGATTCAATACATCGTCCTCCAGCCGACATGTCACCAAGTGTCTATTGCTGCTTCGGGCACCTTATTGTCGTTCTCCTGTGAGTCTAGATTGTCGAATCCGACGCAAAACTGATAGTTAATTATAACATTCAGGACCTCCTAATGACGATGGAACACTCAAATTGCGTCGAGATTCAATACATTGTCCTTCAGCCGACTTGTCTCAAAGGGTCTACTGCTGCCTCGGGCTCCTTATGGTCCGTCTCCTGTGAGTCTAGATTTTCGAATCCGTAGCAAAACTGATGGTTAATTGTAATGTTCAGGGCCTCCTAATGACGATGGAACACTCAAATTGCGTCGCGATTCAATACATCGTCCTCTAGCCGAATTGTCTCCAGGGGGATATTGCTGCCTCGGGCACCATATGGTCCGTCTCCTGTGAGTCTAGATTTTCGAATCCGACGCAAAACTGATAGTTAATTGTAACGATCAGGGCCTCCTAATGACGATGGAACACTAAAATTGCGTCGAGATTCAATACTTCGGCCTCCAGCCGACTTTTCTCCAAGGGTCTATCGCTGACTCGGGCACCACATGGTCGTTCTCCTGTGAGTCTAGATTATCGAATCCGACGGAAAACTGATACATAATTGTAACGTTTAGGGCCTACGAATGACGATTGAACATAAAAATTGCGTCGCGATTCAATACATTGTCCTCTAGCCGACTTGTCTCCAAAGTGATATTGCCGCCTCGACCACCATATAATCCGGCTCCTGTGAGTCTAGATTTTCGAATCCGACGCGAAACTGATAGTTAATTGTAACGTTCAGGGCCTCCTAATGACGATGAAACACTCAAATTGCCCCGCGACTCAATACATCGGCCTCAACCGCTTGTCTCTAAGGGTCTGTTGTTGCCTCGGCGCCTTTTGGTCGTTCTACTGTGAGTCTAGATTATGGAATCCGACGAAAAACTGATAGTTAATTGTAACGTTCAGGGCTCCCTAATGACGATGGAACACACATATAGCGTCCTCCAGCCGACTTTTGTCCAAGGGTCTATTGCTGCCTCGGGCACATTTTGGTCGTTCTCCTGTGAGTCTAGATTTTCGAATCCGACGCATAACTGATAGTTGATTACGTACAGGGCCCCCTAATGACGATGGAACACTCCAATTGCCTCACGATTCAATACATCGTCCTCCAGCCGACTTGTCTCCAAGAGGATATTGCTGCCTCGGGCACCATATGGTCGTTCTCCTTTGAGTTTAGATTATCGAATCCGACGCAAAACTGAAAGTTAATTGTAAAGTTCAGGGCCTCCTAATGACGATAGAACAATCAAATTGCGTCGAAATTCAATACATCGTCCTCCAGCCGACTAGTCTCCAAGGATCAATTGCTGCCTCGGGCACCTTATGATCGTTTTCCTGTGGATTTAGATTATGGAATCCGACCCAAAACTGTTAGTTACTTGTAAAGTTCAGGGCCTCCTAATGACGATGGAACACTCAAATTGCGTCGAGATTCAATACATCGTCCATCAGCCGACTTGTCTCCAAGGGTCTTTTGCGGCCTCGGGCACCTTATGGTCGTTCTCCTGTGAGCCTAGATTTTCGAATCCGACGCCAAACTGATAGTTAATTGTAACGTTCAGGGCCCCCTAAAGACGATGGAACACTCACATTGCGTCGAGATTTAATACAACGTCCCCCAAAAGACTTATCTCCAAGGGTCTATTGTTGCTTCGGGCGCCTTTTGGTCGTCCTCCTGTGAGTCTAGATTTTCGAATCCGACGCATAACTGATACTTAATTGTAACGTTCATGGCTTCCAAATGACGATGGAACACTCAAATTGCGTCGAGATTCAATACATCGTCCTCCAGCCGACTTGTCTCCAAGGGGATATTGCTGCTGGTTCAACTGGCTCTGAGCACTATGGGACCCAACATCCGCGGTCATCAGTCCCCTAGTACTTAGAACTACTTAAACCTAACTAACCTAAGGACATCACACACATCCATGCCCGAGGCAGGATTCGAACCTGCGACCGTAGCAGTCGCGCGGTTCCGGACTGAGCGCCTTAACCGCGAGACCACCGCGGCCGGCGATATTGCTGCCTCGGGAACTTTATGGTCCGTCTCCTGTTAGTCTAGATTTTCGAATCCGACGCAAAACTAATGGTTAATTGTAAAGTTCAGGGCCTCCTAATGACGATGGAACACTCAAATTGCGTCGCAATTCAATACATCGTCCTCCAGACGACTTGTCTCTAAGGGGATATTACTACCTTGGGCACCATATATTCCGGCTCCCGTGAGTCTAGATTTTCGATTCCGACGGGTAACTGATAGTTATTTGTAACGATCATGGCCTCCTAATGACGACGGAACACTCAAATTGCGTCGAAATTCAATACATCGTCCTCCAGCCGACTTGTCTCCAAGCGGATATTGCTGCCTCAATCACCTTATGGTCCGTCTCCTGTGAGTATAGATTTTCGAATCCGATGCAAAACTGATGGTTAATTGTAAAGTTCAGGGCCTCCTAATGACGATGGAACATTCAAATTGCGTCGCGATTCAATACATTGTCCTCCAGCCGACTTGTCTCCTAAGTGATATTGCCGCCTCGGCCACCATATAATCCGGCTCCTGTGAGTCTAGATTTTCGAATCCGACGCGAAACCGATAGTTAATTGTAACGATCAGGGACTCCTAATGACGATGGAACAATGAAATTGCGTCGAGATTCAATACATCGCCCTCCAGCCGACATGTCTCCAAGGATCTATTGATACCTCGGGCACCTTAAGATCGTTCTCCTCTGAGTCTACATTTTAGAATCCGACGCAATACTGATAGTTAATTGTAACGTTCAGGACTTCCAAATGACAATGGAACACTCAAATTGCGCCGAGGTTCAATACATCGTCCTCCAGCCGAATTGTCTCCCAGGGGATATTGCTGCCTCGGGCACCTTATTTTCTGTCTCCTGTGAGTCTAGATTATCGAATCCGAAGCAAAACTGATAGTTAATTGTAACGTTCAGGGCCTCCTATTGACGATGGAACACTCAAATTGCTTCGAGATTCAATACATCGTCCTACAGCCGACTTGCCTCCATGGATCTATTGCTGCCTCGGGCACCTTATGATCGTTCTCCTCTGAGTCTACTTTTTCGAATCCGACGCAAAACTGATAGTTAATTGTAACGTTCAGGACTTCCAAATGACAATGGAACACTCAAATTGCGCCGAGATTCAATACATCGTCCTCCAGCCGACTTGTCTCCCAGGGGATATTGCTGCCTCGGGCACCTTATGGACGTTCTCCTGTGAGTCTAGATTTTCAAATCCGACGCAAAACTGATGGTTAATTGTAACGTTCATGGCCTCCTAATGAGGATGGAACACTCAAATTGCGTCGAGAGTCAATACAACGTCCTCCAGCCGACTTGTCTCTAAGGGGATATTGCTGCCTCGGGCTCCTTATGGGCGTTCCCCTTTGACTCTAGACTTTCGAATCCGACGAAAAACTGATAGTTAATTGTAACGTTCAAGGCCTCCTAATGACGATGGAACACTCAATTTGTTTCGAGATTCAATACATTGTCCTTTAGCCGACTTGTCTCCAAGGGTCTATTGGTGCCTCGGGCACCTTATGGTCGTTCTCCTGTGAGTCTAGATTATCGAATCCGACGCAAAACTGATAGTTAATTATAACGTTCAAGGCTCCTAATGACGATGGAACACTCAAATTGCGTCGAGATAGAATACATCGTCCACCAGCTGACTTGTCTCCAAGGGTCTATTGCTGCCTCGGGCACCTTATTGTCGTTCTCCTATGAGTCTAGATTGTCGAATCCGACGCAAAACTGATAGTTAATTGTAACGTTCAGGGCCTCCCAATGACGATGGAACACTCAAATTGCGTCGAGATTCAATACATCGTCCTTCTGCCGACTTGTCTCCAAGGGGATATTGCTGCCTCGGGCACCTTATGGACGTTCTCCTGTGAGTCTAGATTGTCGAATTCGACGCAAAACTGAAAGTTAATTGTAACTTTCAGGACCTCCTAATGACGATGGAACATTCAAATTGCGTCGAGATTCAATACTTTGTCCTTCAGCCGACTCGTTTCCAATGGGTCTACTGCTGCCTCGGGCACCTTATGGTCCGTGTCCTGTGAGTCTAGATTTTCAAATCCCACGCAAAACTGATAGTTAATTGTAACCTTCAGGGCCTCCTAATGACGATGGAACACTCAAATTTCGTCGAGATTCAATACATCGTCCTCCAGCCGACTTGCCTCCAAGGGGATATTGCTGCCTTGGGCACCTCATGGTCCGACTCCTGTGAGTCTAGATTTTCGAATCCGACGCAAAACGGATGGTTAATTGTAATGCTCAGGGCCTCCTAATGACGACGGAACACTCAAATTGTGTCGCCATTCAATACATCGACCTCCAGCCGATTTGTCTCCAAGGATCCATTGCTGCCTGTGGCACCTAATGGTCGTTTTCCTGTGAGTCTAGATTTTCGAATCCGACCGAAAACTGATAGTTAATTGTAACGTTCATGGCCTCCTAATGACGATGGATCACTCAAATTGCGTCGAGATTCAATACATTGTCCTCCAGCCGACCTGTTTCCAAGGGTCTATTGCTGCCTCGGGCACCTTATTGTCGTTCTCCTGTGAGTGTAGACTGTCGAATCCGACGCAAAACTGATAGTTAATTGTAATGTTCAGAGCCTCCTAATGACGATGGAACACTCAACTTGCTTCGAGATTCAATACATCGTCCTTCAGCCGACTTGTCTCCAAGGGTCTATTGCTGCCTGTGAGTCTAGATTTTCGAATCCGACGCAAAACTGATAGTTATTTGTAACGTTCAGGGCCTCCTAATGACGATGGAACACTCAAATTGCTTCGAGATTCAATACATCGTCCTCCAGTCGACTTGTCTCCAAGGGGATATTGCTGCCTCGGGCACCATATGCTCCGTCTCCTGTCAGTCTAGATTTTGGTATCCGACGCGAAACTGATAGTTAATTGTAACGTTCAGGGCCTCCTACTGACGATGGAACTCTCAAATTGCGTCGAGATTCAATACATCGTCCTTCAGCCGACTTGTCTCCAAGTGTCTATTGATGCCCCGGGCACCCTATGGTCGTTGTCCTGGGAGTCTAGATTTTCGAATCCGACGCAAAACTGATAGTTAATTGTAACGTTCAGGGCCTCCTAATGATGATGGAACACTCAAATTGCGTCGAGATTCAATACATCGTCCTCCAGCCGACTTGTCTCCAAGGGGATACTGCTGCCTCGGGCACCTTATGGTCCGACTCCTATGAGTCTAGATTTTCGAATCCGACGCAAAACGGATGGTTAATTGTAATGCTCAAGACTTCCTAATGACGATGGAACACTCAAATTGTGTCGCCATTCAATACATCGTCCTCCAGCCGATTTGTCTCCAAGGGTCAACTGCGGCCTGGGGCACCTAATGGACGTTTTCCTGTGAGTCTAGAGTTTCGAATCCGACGCAAACCTGATAGTTAATTGAGACGTTCAGGGCCTCCTAATGACGATGGAATACTCAAATTGCGTCGAGATTCAATAAAACGTCCTCCAGCCGACTTGTCTCCAAGGGGATATTGCTGCCTCGGGCACCTTATGGTCGTTTTCCTGTGAGTCTAGATTTTCGAATCCGACGCAAAATTGATAGTTAATTGAGACGTTCAGGGCCTCCTAATGACGATGTAACACTCAAATTGAGTCGAGATTCAATACATCGTCCTCCAGCCGACTTGCCTCCAAGGGGATATTGCTGCCTCAGGCACCTTATTGTCGTTCTCCTGTGAGTCTAAATTTTCGAATCCGACGCAAAACTGATAGTTAATTGTAACGTTCAGGGCCTCCTAATGATGATGGAACACTCAAATTGCGTCGACATTCAATACATCTGCCTCCAGCCGACTTGTCTCCAATGGTCTATTGCTGCACCGGGCACCTTATGGTCGTTCTCCTGTGAGTCTAGATTTTCGAATCCGACGCATAACTGATAGTTAATTACGTTCAGGGCCTCCTAATGACGATGGAACACTCAAATGGCGTCAAGATTCAATACATCGTCCTCCAGTCAACATGTCTCCAAGGGGATACAGCTGCCTCGGGCACCTTATGGTCGGTCTCCTGTGAGTCTAGAATTTCGAAACCGACGCAAAACTAATAGTTAATTGTAACGTTCAGGACTTTCAAATTACGATGGAACACACAAATTGCGCCGAGATTCAATTCATCCTCCTCCAGCCGACTTGTCTCCAAGGGGATATTGCTGCCTCGGGCACCTTATTGTCCGTCTCCTGTGAGACTAGATTTTCGAATCCGACGTAGAACTGATGGTTAATTGTAATGCTCAGGCCCTCCTAAGGACGATGGAACACTCAAATTGCGTCGCGATTCAATACATCGTCCTCCAGCCGATTTGTCTCCAAGGGTCTATTGCTGCCTGTGGCACCTAATGGTCGTTCTCCTCTGAGTCTAGATTTTCGAATCCGACGCAAAACTGATAGTTAATTGTAACGTTCAGGGCCTCCTAATTACGATGGAATACTCAAATTGCGTCGAGATTCATTACATCGTCCTCCAGCCGACTTGTCTCCAAGGGGATAATGCTGCCTCGGGCACCATATGGTCCGTCTCCTGTGAGTCTAGATTTTCGAATCCGACGCCAAACTGATGGTTAATTGTAATGTTCAGGGCCTCCTAATGACGATGGAACTATCAAATTGCGTCGAGATTCAATACATCGTCCACCAGCCGACTTGTTTCCAAGGATCTATTGCTGCCTGTGTCAACTAATGGTCGTTCTCCTGTGAGTCTAGATTTTCGAATCCGACGCAAAACTGATAGTTAATTGTAACGTTCAGGGCCTCCTAATGACGATGGAACACTCAAATTGCGTCGAGATTCAATAAATCGTCCTCCAGCCGACTTGTCTCCAAGGGTCTATTGCTGCCTCGGGCAACTTATGGATGTTCTCCTGTGACTCTAGATTTTCGAATCCGACGCAAAACTGATAGTTAATTGTAACGTTCAGGGCCTCCTATTGACGATGGAACACTCAAATTGCGTTGAGATTCAATACATCGGCCACCAGCCGATTTGTCTCCAAGTGTATATTGCTGCCTGCGAGTCTAGATTTTCGAATCCGACGCAAGACTGATTGTCAATTGTGACGTTCAGGACCTCCTAATGACGATGGAACACTCAAATTGCGTCGAGATTCAATACATCGTCCTTTAGCCGACTTGTCTTCAAGGCTCTATTGCTGCCTCGGGCACCTTATGGTCGTTCTCCTGTGAGTCTAGATTGTCGAATCCGACGCAAATCTGATAGTTAATTGTAGCGTTCACGGCTCGTAATGACGACGGAACACTCAAATTGCGTCGAGATTCAATACATCGTCCTCCAGCCGACTTGTCTCCAAGGGTGTATTGCTCCCTCGCGCACCATATGGTCCGTCTCCTGTGAGTCCAGAATTTCGATTCCGACGCAAAACTGATAGTTAATTGTGACGTTCAGCACTTCCAAATGACGAAGGAACACTCAAATTGCGCCGAGATTCAATACATCGTCCTCCAGCCGACTTGTCTCCAAGGGGATATTTTTGCCTCGGGCACCTTATTTTCCGTCTCCTGTGAGTCTAGATTTCCGAATCCGACGCCAAACTGATGGTTAATTGTAATGCTCAGGGCCTCCTAATGACGATGGAACACTCAAATTGCGTCGCCATTCAATACATCGTCCTCCAGCCGATCTGTCTCCAAGGGTCAATTGCGTCCTGGGGCACCTAATGGACGTTTTCCTGTGAGTCTAGATTTTCGAATCCGACGCAACACTGATAGTTAATTGTAACGTTCAGGGCCTCCTAATGACGATGGATCACTCAAATTGCTTCGAGATTCAATACATCGTCCTCCAGCCGACTTGTCTCCAAGGGGATATTACTGCCTCGGGCACCTTATGGTCCGACTCTTGTGAGTCTAGATTTTCGAATCCGACGCAAACCTCATAGTTAATTGTAACGTTCAGGGCCTCCTAATGACGATGGAACACTCAAATTGCTTCGAGATTCAATACATCGTCCTCCAGCCTACTTGTCTCCAAAGGGATATTGCTGCCTCGGGTACCAAATGCTCCGTCTCCTGTGAGTCTAGATTTTAGTATCCGACGCGAAACTGATAGTTAATTGTAACGTTGAGGGCCTCCAAATGACGATGGAACACTTAAATAGCGTCGAGATTCAATACATCGTCCTTCAGCCGACTTGTCTCCAAGGGTATATTGATGCCTCGGGCACCCTATGGTCGTTCTCCTGTGAGTCTAGATTTTCGAATCCGACGCAAAACTGAAAGTTAATTGTAACGTTCAGGGCCCCCTAATGACGATGGAACATTAAAATTGCGTCGACATTCAATACATCGGCCTCCAGCCGATTTGTCTCCAAGGGTCAATTGCGGCCTGGGGCACCTAATGGTCGTTTTCCTGTGAGTCTAGATTTTCGAATCCGACGCAACACTGATAGTTAATTGCAACGTTCAGGGCCTCCTAATGGCGAAGGAACACTCAATTGCGTCGAGATTCAATACATCGTCCTCAAGCCAACTTGTCTCCAAGGGTCTATTGCTGCCACGGGCTCCTTATGGTCGTTCTCCTGTGAGTCTAGATTTTCGAATCCGACGCAAAACTGATAGTTAATTGAGACGTTCAGGGCCTCCTAATGACGATGGAACACTCAAATTGCGACGAGATTCAATACATCGTCCTCCAGTCGACTTGTCTCCAATGGAATATTGCTGCCTCGGGCACCATATGTTCCGTCTCCTGTGAGTCTAGATTTTCGAATCCGACACAAAATTGATAGTTAATTGTAACGTTCAGGGCCTCCTAATGACGATGGATCACTCAAATTGCTTCGAGATTCAATACATCGTCCTCCAGCCGACTTGTCTCCAAGGGGATATTACTGCCTCGGGCACCTTATGGTCCGTCTCTTGTGAGTCTAGATTTTAGAATCCGACGCAAACCTCATAGTTAATTGTAACGTTCAGGGCCACCTAATGACGATGGAACACTC
Organism: Schistocerca americana; assembly: GCF_021461395.2. Classification (NCBI taxonomy): domain Eukaryota; kingdom Metazoa; phylum Arthropoda; class Insecta; order Orthoptera; family Acrididae; genus Schistocerca; species Schistocerca americana. The sequence goes on along the minus strand of NW_025725790.1, from coordinate 10,397,169 downwards.
AAATTGCTTCGAGATTCAATACATCGTCCTCCAGCCTACTTGTCTCCAAGGGGATATTGCTGCCTCGGGTACCAAATGCTCCGTCTCCTGTGAGTCTAGATTTTAGTATCCGACGCGAAACTGATAGTTAATTGCAACGTTGAGGGCCTCCAAATGACGATGGAACACTTAAATAGCGTTGAGATTCAATACATCGTCCTTCAGCCGACTTGTCTCCAAGGGTATATTGATGCCTCGGGCACCCTATGGTCGTTCTCCTGTGAGTCTAGATTTTCGAATCCGACGCAAAACTGACAGTTAATTGTAACGTTCAGGGCCCCCTAATGACGATGGAACATTAAAATTGCGTCGACATTCAATACATCGGCCTCCAGCCGACTTGTCTCCAATGGTCTATTGCTGCACCGGGCACCTTATGGTCGTTCTCCTGTGACTCTAGATTTTCGAATCCAACGCAAAACTGATAGTTAATTGTAACGTTCAGGGCCTCCTATTGACGATGGAACACTGAAATTGCGTCGAGATTCCATACATCGTCCTCCAGCCGACTTGTCTCCAAGGGGATATAGCTGCCTCGGGCTCCTTATGGTCGGTCTCCTGTGAGTCTAGATTGTCGAATCCGACGCAAATCTGATAGTTAATTGTAGCGTTCACGGCTCGTAATGACGACGGAACACTCAAATTGCGTCGAGATTCAATAAATCGTCCTCCAGCCGACTTGTCTCCAAGGGTCTATTGCTGCCTCGGGCACCTTATGGACGTTCTCCTGTGACTCTAGATTTTCGAATCCGACGCAAAACTGATAGTTAATTGTAACGTTCAGGGCCTCCTATTGACGATGGAACACTCAAATTGCGTCGAGATTCAATACATCGTCCTCCAGCCGACTTGTCTCTAGGGGGATATTGCTGCCTCGCGCACCATATGGTCCGTCTTCTGTGATTCTATATTTTCGAATCCGACGCAAAACTGATAGTTAATTGTAACGATCAGTGACTCCTAATGACGGTGGAACATTAAAATTGTGTCGAGATTCAATACATCGGCCACCAGCCGATTTGTCTCCAAGTGTATATTGCTGCCTGCGAGTCTAGATTTTCGAATCCGACGCAAAACTGATAGTCAATTGTGACGTTCAGGACCTCCTAATGAAGATGGAACACTCAAATTGCGTCGAGATTCAATACATCGTCCTTTAGCCGACTTGTCTTCAAGGCTCTATTGCTGCCTCGGGCACCTTATGGTCGTTCTGCTGTGAGTCTAGATTGTCGAATCCGACGCAGATCTGATAGTTAATTGTAGCGTTCACGGCTCGTAATGACGACGGAACACTCAAATTGCGTCGAGATTCAATACATCGTCCTCCAGCCGACTTGTCCCCAAGGGTCTATTGCTCCCTCGCGCACCATATGGTCCGTCTCCTGTGAGTCCAGAATTTCGATTCTGACGCAAAACTGATAGTTAATTGTAACGATCAGCACTTCCAAATGACGAAGGAACACTCAAATTGCGCCGAGATTCAATACATCGTCCTCCAGCCGATTTGTCTCCAAGGGTCTATTGCTGACTGGGCAACTAATGGTCGTTCCCCTGTGATTCTAGATTTTCGAATCCGACGCAAAATTGATAGTTAATTGTAACGTTCAGAGCCTCCTAATGACGATGGAACACTCAAATTGCGTCCAGATTCAATACATCGTCCTCAAGCCGACTTGTCTCCAAGGGTCTATTGCTGCCTCGGGCACCTTATTGTCGTACTCCGGTGAGTCTAGGTTGTCGAATCCGACGCAAAACATAGTTAATTGCAACGTTCAGGGCCTCCCAATGACGATGGAACACTCAGATTGCGTCGAGATTCAATACATTGTCCTTCAGCCGACTTGTCTCCTAGGGTCTATTGCTGCCTCGGGCACCTTATGGACGTTCTCCTGTGACTCTAGATTTTCGAATCCGACGCAAAACTGATAGTTAATTGTAACGTTCAGGTCCTCCTATTAACGATGGAACACTCAAATTGCGTCGAGTTTCAATACGTCGTCCTCCAGCCGACTTGTCTCGAGGGGGATATTGCTGCCTCGGGCACCATATGGTCCGTCTCCTGTGAGTCTAGATTCTCGAATCCGATGCAAAACTGATAGTTAATTGTTACGATCAGTGCCTCCTAATGACGATGAAACATTAAAATTGCGTCGAGATTCCATACATCGGCCTCCAGCCGTCTTGTCTCCAAGGGTCTATTGCTGCCTCGGGCACATTATGGTCCATCTCCTGTGAGTCTAGATTTTCGAATCCGACCCATAACTGATAGTTAATTGTAACGTTCAGGGCCTCCTAATGACAATGGAACACTCAAATTGCGGCAACATTCATTACATCGTCCTCCAGCCGACTTGTCTCCAAGAGGATATTGCTGCCTCGGGCACCTTATGGTCGTTTTCCTGCGAGTCTAGATTTTCGAATCCGACGCAAAACTGATAGTTAATTGTATCGTTCAGGGCCTCCTAATGACGATGGAACACTCAAATTGCGTCGAGGTTCAATACATCGTCCTGCAGCCGACTTGTCTCCAAGGGTCTACTGCTGCCTCCGGCACCTTATAGTCGTTCTCCTGTGAGTCTAGATTTTCGAATCCGACGCATAACTGATAGTTAATAACGTTCAGGGCCTCCTAATGACGATGGAACACTCAAATTGCGTCAAGATTCAATACATCGTAGTCCAGCCGACTTGTCTCCAAGGGGATATTGCTGCCTCGTGCACCTTATGGTCGTTCTCCTGTGAGCCTAGATTTTCGAATCCGACGCAAAACTGATGGTTAATTGTAACGTTCATGGCCTCCTAATGGCGATGGAACACTCAAATTGCGCTGAGATTCAATACAACGTCCTCCAGCCGACTTGTCTCCAAGGATCTATTGCTGCCTCAGTCACCTTATGGTCGTGCACCTGTGAGTCTAGACATTGGAATCCGACGCGAACCTGATGGTTAATTGTAATGTTCAGGGCCTTGTAATGACGATGGAACACTCAAATTGCGTCGCAGTTCAATACATCGTCCTCCAGCCGATTTGTCTCCAAGGGTCTATTGCTGCCTGTGAGTCTAGATTTTCGAATCCGACGCAAAACTGATAGTTAATTGTGACGTTCAGGGCCTCCTGATGACGATGGAACAATCGAATTGCGTCGAGATTCAATACATCGTCCTCCAGCCGACTTGTCTCCAAGGGGATATTGCTGCCTCGCCCACCATATGGTCCGTCTCCTGTAGGTCTAGAATTTCGAATCCGATACAAAACTGATAGTTAATTGTAGCGTTCAGGACTTCCAAATGACGATGGAACACACAAATTGCGCCGAGATTCAATACATCGTCCTCCAGCCGGCTTGTCTCCATGGGGATATTGCTGCCTCGGGCACCTTATTGACCGTCTCCTGTGAGACTATATTTTCGAATCCGACGCAAAACTGATGGTTAATTGTAACGCTCAGGGCCTCCTAAGGACGATGGAACACTCATATTGCGTCGCGATTCAACACATCGTCCTCCAGCGGATTTGTCTCCAAGGGTCCATTGCTGCCTGTGGCACCTAATGGTCGTTCCCCTGTGAGTCTAGATTTTCGAATCCGACGCAAAATTGATAGTTAATTGCAACGTTCAGGGCCTCCTAATGACGATGGAACACTCAAATTGCGTCGAGATTCATCGTCCTCCAGCCGACTTGTCTCCAAGGGTCTATTGCTGCCTCGGGCACCTTATAGTCGTTCTCCTGTGAGTCTAGGTTCCCGAATCCGACGCAAAACTGAAAGTTAATTGCAACGTTCAGGGCCTCCTAATGACGATGGAACACTCAAATTGCATCGAGGTTCAATACATCGTCCTGCAGCCGTTTTGTCTCCAAGGGTCTATTGCTGCCTCGGGCACTTTATGGATGTTCTCCTGTGACTCTAGATTTTCGAATCCGACGCAAAACTGATAGTTAATTGTAAAGTTCAGGGCCTCCTATTGACGATGGAACACTCAAATTGCGTCGAGATTCAATACATCGTCCTCCAGCCGACTTGTCTCCAGGGGGATATTGCTGCCTCGGGCACCATATGGTCCGTCTCCTGTGAGTCTAGATTCTCGAATCCGACGCAAAACTGATAGTTAATTGTTACGATCAGTGCCTCCTAATGACGATGGAACACTCAAATTGCGTCGAGGTTCAATACATCGTCCTGCAGCCGACTTGTCTCCAAGGGTCTATTGCTGCCTCGGGCACTTTATAGTCGTTCTCCTGTGAGTCTAGATTTTCGAATCCGACGTATAAATGATAGTTAATTACGTTCAGGGCCTCCTAATGACGATGGAACACTCAAATTGCGTCAAGATTCAATACATCGTAGTCCAGCCGACTTGTCTCCAAGGGTCTATTGCTGCCTCTGTCACCTTATGGTCGTGCACGTGTGAGTCTTGACTTTCGAATCCGACGCGAAACTGATGGTTCATTGTAATGTTCACTGCCTCTTAATGACGATGGAACACTCCAATTGCGTCGAGATTCAACACATCGTCCTCCAGCCGACTTGTCTCCAAGGGGATATTGCTGCCTCGGGCATCTTATGGTCCGTCTCCTGTGAGTATAGATTTTCGAATCCGTCGCAAAACTGATGGTTAATTGTAGTGTTCAGGGCCTCCTAATGACGATGGAACACTCAAATTGCGTCGCAATTCAATACATCGTCCTCCAGCCGATTTGTCTCCAGGGGTCTATTGCTGCCTGTGAGTCTAGATTTTCGAATCCGACGCTAAACTGATAGTTAATTGTGACGTTCAGGGCCTCCTAATGACGATGGAACACTCGAATTGCGTCGAGATTCAATACATCGTCCTCCAGCCGACTTGTCTCCAAGGGGATATTGCTGCCTCGCGCTCTATATGTTCCGTCTCCTGTAGGTCTAGAATTTCGAGTCCGATACAAAACTGATAGTTAATTGTAACGTTCAGGACTTCCAAATGACGATGGAACACACAAATTGCGCCGAGATTCAATACATCGTCCTCCAGCCGGCTTGTCTCCTTGGGGATATTGCTGCCTCGGGCACCTTATTGTCCGTCTCCTGTGAGACTATATTTTCGAATCCGACGCAAAACTGATGGTTAATTGTAACGCTCAGGACCTCCTAAGGACGATGGAACACTCAAATTGCGTCGCGATTCATTACATCGTCCTCCAGCCGATTTGTCTCCAAGGGCCTATTGCTGCCTGTGGCACCTAATGGTCGTCCCCCTGTGAGTCTAGATTTTCGAATCCGACGCAAAATTGATAGTTAATTGTGACGTTCAGGGCCTCCTAATGACGATGGAACACTCAAATTGCGTCAAGATTCAATACATCGTCCTCCAGCCTTCTTGTCTCCAAGGGTCTATTGCTCCCTCGGGCACCTTATTGTCGTTCTCCTGTGAGTCTAGGTTGTCGAATCCGACGCAAAACTGATAGTTAATTGCAACGTTGAGGGCCTCCTAATGACGATGGAACACTCAGATTGCGTCGAGATTCAATACTGAATCCTTCAGCCGACTTGTCTCCTACGGTCTATTGCTGCCTCGGGCACCTTATGGTCGTTCTCCTGTGAGTCTAGATTTTCGAATCCGACGCATAACTGATAGTTAACTGTAACGTTCAGGGCCTCCTAATGACAATGGAACACTCAAATTGCGTCAAGATTCAATACATCGTCCTCCAGCCTTCTTGTCTCCAAGGGGATATTGCTGCCTCAGGCACCTTATGGTCGTTTTCCCCCTGTGTCTCTAGATTTTTGATTCCGACGCAAAACTGATAGTTAATTGTAACGTTCAGGGCCTCCTATTGATGATGGAACACTCAAATTGCGTCGAGATTCAATACATCGTCCACCAGCCGACTTGTCTCCAGGGGGATATTGCTGCCTCGGGCACCATATGGTCCGTCTCCTGTGAGTCTACATTTTCGAATACGATGCAAAACTGATAGTTAATTGTTACGATCAGTACCTCCTTATGACGATGGAACATTAAAATTGCGTCGAGATTTCATACATCGGCCTTCAGCCGACGTGTCTCCAAGGGTCTATTGCTGCCTCGGGCACCTTATAGTTGTTTTCCTGTGAATCTAGATTTTCGAATCCGACGCAAAACTGATAGATAATTGTAACGTTCAGGGCCTCCTATTGACGATGGAACACTCAAATTGCGTCGAGGTTCAATACATCGTCCTGCAGCCGACTTGTCTCCAAGGGTCTATTGCTGCCTCGGGCACCTTAGAGTCGTTCTCCTGTGAGTCTAGATTTTCGAATCCGACGCATAACTGATAGTTAATTACGTTTAGGGCCTAATAATGACGATGGATCACTCAAATTGCGTCAAGATTCAATACATCGTCCTCCAGCCAACTTGTCTCCAAGGGGATATTGCTGCCGCGTGCACCTTATGGTCGTTCTCCTGTGAGTCTAGATTTTCGAATCCGACGCAAAACTGATGGTTAATTATAACGTTCTGCGATTCCTAATGACGATGGAACACTCAAATTGCGTCGAGATTCAACACAACGTCCTCCAGACGACTTGTCTCCAAGGGTCCATTGCTGCCTATGGCACCTTATGGTCGTGGACCTGTGAGTCATGATTTTCGAATCCGACGCGAAACTGATGGTTAATTGTAATGTTCAGGGCCTCCTAATGACGATGGAACACTGAAATTGCGTCGAGATTCAATACATCGTCCTCCAGCCGACTTGTCTCCAGGGGCATATTGCTGCCTGGGGCACCATATGGTCCGTCTCCTGTGAGTCAAGATTTTCGCATCCGACGCAAAACTGATAGTTAATTGTAACACTCAATGCCTCCTAATGACGATGGAACACTCAAATTGCGTCGAAATTCAATACATCGGCCTCCAGACTACTTGTCTCCAAGAAGGGTCTATTGCTGCCTCGGGCAGCTTGTGGTCGTTCTACTGTAAGTCTAGATTTCGAATCCGACGCATAACTGATAGTTAATTACGTTCAGGGCCTCCTAATGACGATGGAACACTCAAATTGCGTCAAGATTCAATACATCGTCCTCCAGCCGAATTGTCTCCAAGGGTCTATTGCTGCCTGTGAGTCTAGATTTTCGAATCCGGCGCAAAACTGATAGTTAATTGTGACGTTCAAGGCCTCCTAATGACGATGGGGCACTCAATTGCGTCGAGATTCAATACATCGTCCTCCAGCCGACTTGTTTCCAAGGGGATACTGCTGCCTCGGCCACCATATGGACCGCCTCCTGTAAGTCTAGATTCTCGAATTCGACGCAAACCTGATAGTTAATTGTTACGATCAGTGCCTCCTAATGACGATGGAACATTAAAATTGCGTCGAGATTCAATACATCAGCCTCCAGCCGACTTGTCACCAAGGGGATATTGCTGCCTCGGGCACCTTATGGTCCGTCTCCCTGTTAGTATAGATTTTCGAATCAGACGCAAAACTGATAGATAATTGTAACGTTCAGGACTTACTGATGACAATGGAACACTCAAATTGCGTCGAGATTCAATACATCGTCCAACATCCGACTTGTCTCCAAGGGGATATTGCTGCCTCGGGCTCCTTATGGTCGTTCTCCTGTGAGTCTAGATTTTCGAATCCGACGCAAAATTGATGGTTAATTAAGACTTTCGGGGCCTCCTAATGACGATCGAACACTCAAATTGCGTCGAGATTCAATACATCGTGCTCCAGCCGACTTGTCTCCATGTGGATATTGCTGCCTCGGGCACCTTATGGTCCGACTCCTGTGAGTCTAGATTTTCGAATCCGACGCAAAACTGATAGTTAATTGTAACGTTCAGGGCCTCCTATTGACGATGGAACGCTCAATTTGCGTCGAGATTCAATACATCGTCCTCCAGCCGACTTGTTTCCAAGGGTCTATTGCTGCCTCGGGCAGCTTATGGTCGTTCTCCTGTGAGTCTAGATTATCGAGCCCAACGCATAACTGATAGTTAAATGTAACGTTCAGGGCTTCCTAATGACGATGGAACACTCAAATTCCGTCGAGATTCAATACATCGTCCTCCAGCCGACTTGTCTCCATTCGGATATTGCTGTCTCGGGCACTTTATGGTCCGTCTCCTGTGGGTCTAGATCTTCGAATCAGACGCAAAATAGATGGTTAATTGAAACGTTCATTGCCTCCTAATGACGTTGGAACACTTAAATTGCTTCGAGATTTAATACATCGTCCTCCAGCCGACTTGTCTCAAAGGGGATACTGCTGCCTCGGGCACTATATGCTCCGTCTCCCGTGAGTCTAGATTTTCGAATCCGACGCAAAACAGATGGTTAATTGTAACGTTCGTGGTCTCCTAATGACGATGGAACACTCAAATTGCGTCGAGATTCAATACATCGTCCTCCAGCTGACTTGTCTCCAAGGGTCTATTGCTGCCTCTGGCACCTTATGGTCGTGCACCAGTGAGTCTACATTTTCGAATCCGACGCGAATCTGATGGTTAATTGTAATGCTCAGGGCCTCCTAATGACGATGGAACACTCAAATTGCGTCGCGATTCAATACATCGTCTTCCAGCCGACTTGTATTCAAGGGGATCCTGCTGCCTCGGCCACCATATGGACCGCCTCCTGTAAGTCTAGATTCTCGAATTCGACGCAAAGCTGATAGTTAATTGTTACGATCAGTGCCGCCTAATGACGATGGAACATTAAAATTGCGTCGAGATTCAATACATCAGCCTCCAGCCGACTTGTCACCAAGGGTGTATTGCTGCCTCGGGCTCCTTATGGACGTTCTCCTGTGACTCTAGATTTTCGAATCCGACGCAAAACTGAGAGTTAATTGTAACGTTCAGGGCCTGCTAATGACGATGGAACACTCAAATTGCGTCAAGATTCAATACATCGTCTTCCAGCCGAATTGTCTCCAAGGGTCTATTGCTGCCTGTGAGTCTAGATTTTCGAATCCGACGCAAAACTGATAGTTAATTGTGACGTTCAGGGCCTCCTATTGACGATGGATCACTAAAATTGCATCGAGATTTAATACATCGTCCTCCAGCCGACTTGTCACCAGGGCGATATTGCTGCCTCGGGCACCATATGGTCCGTCTCCTGTGAGTCTAGATTTTCGAATCCGACGCAAAACTGATAGTTAATTGTTACGATCAGTGCCTCCTAATGACGATGGAACATTGAAATTGCGTCGAGATTCAATGCATCGGCCTCCAGCCGACTTGTCTCCAAGGATCTATTGCTGCTTCGGGCACCTTATGGTCGTTCTCGTGTGAGTCTAGATTTTCGAATCCGACGTATAACTGATAGTTAATTGTAACGTTCAGGGCCTCCTAATGACGATGGAACACTCAAATTGCGTCAAGATTCAATACATCGTCCTCCAGCCGACTTGTCTCCGAGGAGATATTGCTGCCTCAGGCACCTTATGGTCCGTCTCCCTGTTAGTATAGATTTTCGAATCAGACGCAAAACTGATAGATAATTGTAACGTTCAGGACTTACTGATGACAATGGAACACTCAAATTGCGTCGAGATTCAATACATCGTGCTCCAGCCGACTTGTCTCCATGTGGATATTGCTGATTCGGGCACCTTATGGTCCGACTCCTGTGAGTCTAGATTTTCGAATCCGACGCAAAACTGATAGTTCATTGTAACGTTCAGGGCCTCCTAATGACGATGGAACACTCAATTTGCGTCGAGATTCAATACATCGTCCTTCAGCCGACTTGTCTCCAAGGGTATATTGATGCCTCGGGCACCCTATGGTCGTAAACCTAAGAGTCTAGATTTTCGAATCCGACGCAAAACAGATGGTTAATTGTAACGTTCGTGGTCTCCTAATGACGATGGAACACTCAAATTGCGTCGAGATTTAACACGTCGTCCTCCTGCCGACTTGTCTCCAAGGGGATATTGCTGCCTCGGGCACCTTATTGTCGTTCTCCTGTGAGTCTTGACTGTCGAATCCGACGCAAAACTGATAGTTAATTGTAACGTTCAGGGCCTCCTAATGACGATGGAACACTCAAATTGCGTCGAGATTCAATACATCGTCCTCCAGCCGACTTGTCTCCAAGGGGATATTGCTGCGTCGGGCACATTATGGTCCGACTCCTGTGAGTCTAGATTTTCGAATCCGACGCAAAACTGATGGTTAATTGTAGTGCTCAGGGCCTCCTAATGACGATGGAACAATCAAATTGTGTCGCGATTCAATACATCGTCTTCCAGCCGACTTGTCTCCAAGGGGATATTGCTGCCGCGGGCTCCTTATTGTCGTTCTCCTGTGAGTCTAGATTTTCGAATCCGACGCAAAACTGATGGTTAACTGTAACGTTCATGGCCTCCAATTGAGAATGGAACACTCAAATTCCGTCGAGATTCAATACAACGTCCTCCAGCCGACTTGTCACCAAGCGGATATTGCTGCCTGGGCACCTTATGGTCGTTCTCCTTTGACTCTAGATTTTCCAATCCGACGCAAAACTGATAGTTAATTGTAACGTTCATGGCCTCCTAATGACGATGGAACACTCAAATTGTTTCGAGATTCAATACATCGGCCACCAGCCGACTTGTCTCCAAGGGTCTATTGCTGCCTCGGGCACGTTAAGCTCATTCTCCTGTGAGTCTAGATTTTCGAATCCGACGCATAACTGATAGTTAATTACGTTCAGGGCCTCCTAATTTCGATGGAACACTCTAATTGCGTCTAGGTTCAATACATCGTCCTCCAGCCGACTTGTCTCCAAGGGGATATTACTGCCTTGGGCACCTTATTGTCGTTTTCCTGTGAGTCCAGATTTTCGAATCCGACGCAAAACTGATAGTTAATTGTAACGTTCAGGGGCTCCTAATGACGATGGAACACTCAAATTGCGTCGCCATTCAATACATCGTCCTCCAGCCGACTTGTCTCCAAGGGGATATTGCTGCCTCGGGCACCATATGGTCCGTCTCCTGTGAGTCTAGATTTTCGAATCCGACGTAAAGCACATAGTTAATTGTAACGTTCAGGGCCTCCTAATGTTTATGGAACACTCAAATTGCTTCGAAATTTAATACATCGTCCTCCAGCCGACTTCTCTCCAAGGGGATATTGCTGCCTCGGGCACCATATGCTCCGTCTCCTGTGAGTCTAGATTTTCGTATCCGACGCAAAACTGATAGTTAACTGAAACGTTCAGGACCTGCTAATGACGATGGAACACTCAATTTGCGTCGAGATTCAATACATCGTCCTCCAGCCGACTTGTCTCCAAGGGGATATTGCTGCCTCGGGCACATTATGGTCCGACTCCCGTGAGTATAGATTTTCGAATCCGACGCAAAACTGATAGTTAATTGAGACGTTCAGGGCAACTAATGACGATGGAACATTCAAATTGCGTCGAGATTCAATACATCGTCCTCCAGCCGACTTGTCTCCAAGGGGATATTGTTGCCTCGGGCACCTTACGGTCATTCTCCTGTGAGTCTAGATTATCGAGACCGACGCATAACTGATAGTTAATTGTAACGTTCAGGGCTTCGTAATGACGATAGAACACTCAAATTGCGTCGAGATTCAATACATCGTCCTCCAGCCGAATTGTCTCCAAGGGGATATTGCTGCCGCGGGCAATTTATTGCCGTTCTCCTGTGAGTCTACATTTTCGAATCCGACGCAAAACTGAAGGTTAACTGTAACGTTCATGGCCTCCAATTGAGAATGGAACACTCAAATTCCGTCGAGATTCAATACAACGTCCTCCAGCCGACTTGTCTCTAAGCGGATATTGCTGCCTCGGGCACCTTATGGTCATACTCCTGTGACTGTAGATTTTCCAATCCGACGCAAAACTGATAGTTAATTGTAACGTTCAAGGCCTCCTAATGACGATGGAACACTCATATTGTTTCGAGATTCAATACATCGGCCTCCAGCCGACTTGTCTCCAATGGTCTATTGCTGCCTCGGGCACGTTAAGCTCGTTCTCCTGTGAGTCTATATTTTCTAATCCGACGCATAACTGATAGTTAATTACGTTCAGGGCCTCCAAATGACGATGGAACACTCTAATTGCGTCAAGATTCAATACATCGTCCTCCAGCCGACTTGTCTCCAAGGGGATATTGCTGCCTCGGGCACCTTATTGTCGTTCTCCTGTGAGTCTAGATTTTCGAATCGGACGCAAAACTGATGGTTAATTGTAACGTTCATGGCCTCCTAATGAGGATGGAACACTCAAATTGCGTCGAGATTCAATACAACGTCCTCCAGCCGACTTGTCTCCAAGGGGATATTGCTGCCTCGGGCACGTTATGGTCGTTCTCCTTTGACTCTAGATTTTTGAATCCGACGCAAATCTGATAGCTAATTGTAACGATCAGTGCCTCCTAATGACGATGGAACACTGACATTGCGTCGAGATTCAATACATCGTCCTCCAGGCCACTTGTCTCCATGGGTCTATTGCTGCCTCGGGCACCTTATTGTCGTTCTCCTGTGAGTCTAGATTTTCGAATCCGACGCAAAACTGATAGTTAGTTGTAACGTTCACGGCCTCCTAATGACGATGGAACACTCAAATTGCGTCGAGATTCAATACATTGTCCTCCGGCCGACTTGTCTCCAAGGGTCTATTGCTGCCTCGGGCACCTTATGGTCGTTCTCCTAAGAGTCTAGATTATCGAGCCCGACGCATAACTGATAGTTAATTGTAACGTTCAGGGCTTCCTAATGACGATAGAACACTTAAATTGCGTCGAGATTCAATACATCGTCCTCCAGCCGACTTGTCTCCAAGGGGATATTGCTGCCGCGGGCACCTTGTTGTCGTTCTCGTGTGAGTCTAGATTTTCGAATCTGACGCAAAACTGATGGTTAACTGTAACGTTCATGGCCTCCAATTGAGAATGGAACACTCAAATTCCGTCGAGATTCAATACAACGTCCTCCAGCCTACTTGTCTCCAAGAGGAGATTGCTGCCTCGGGCACGTTATGGTCGTTCTCCTTTGACTCTAGATTTTCGAATCCGACGCAAATCTGATAGCTAATTGTAACGTTCAGTGCCTCCTAATGACGATGGAACACTCAATTTGCGTCGAGATTCAATACATCGTCCTCCAGCCGACTTGTCTCCAAGGGTCTATTGCTGCCTCGGGCACCTTATGGTCGTTTCCCTGTGAGTCTAGATTTTCGAATCCGACGCAAAACTGATAGTTAATTGTAACGTTGAGGGCCTCCTAATGTCGATGGAACACTCAATTTGCGTCGAGATTCAATACATCGTCCTCCAGCCGACTTGTCTCCAAGGGTCTATTGCTGCCTCGGGAACCTTATGGTCGTTCTCCTGTGAGCCTAGATTTTCGAATCCGACGCAAAACTGATAGTTAACTGAGACGTTCAGAGCCTCCTAATGACGATGGATCATTCAAATTGCGTCGCGATTCAATACGTCGTCCTCCAACCGACTTGTCTCCAAGGGTCTATTGTTGCTTCGGGCGCCTTTTGGTCGTCCTCCTGTGAGTCTAGATTTCCGAATCCGACGCATTATTGATAGTTAATTTTAACGTTCAGGGCCCCCTAATGACGATGGAACACTCAAATTGCGTCGTGATTCAATACATCGTCCTCCAGCCGACTTGTCTCCAAGGGTCTATTGCTGCCTCGGGCACCTTATTGTCGATCTCCTGTGAGCCTAGACTGTCGAATCCGCCGCAAAACTGATAGTTAGTTGTAACGTTCACGGCCTCCTAATGACGATTGAACACTCAAATTGCGTCGAGATTCAATACATCGTCCTCCAGCCGACTTGTCTCAAAGGGTCTATTGCTGCCTCGGGCACCTTATGGTCGTTCTCCTAAGAGTCTAGATTATCGAGCCCGACGCATAACTGATAGTTAATTGTAACGTTCAGGGCTTCCTAATGATGATAGAACACTCAAATTGCGTCGAGATTCAATACATCGTCCTCCAGCCGACTTGTCTCCAAGCGGATATTGCTGCCTCGGGCACCTTATGGTCGTTCTCCTTTGACTCTAGATTTTCGAATCCGACGCAAAACTGATTGTTAATTGTAACGTTCAAGGCCTCCTAATGACGATGGAACACTCAAATTGTTTCGAGATTCAATACATCGGCCTCCAGCCGACTTGTCTCCAAGGGTCTATTGCTGCCTCGGGCAACTTATTGTCGATCTCCTGTGAGCCTAGACTGTCGAATCCGCCGCAAAACTGATAGTTAGTTGTAACGTTCACGGCCTCCTAATGACGATTGAACACTCAAATTGCGTCGAGATTCAATACATCGTCCTCCAGCCGACTTGTCTCCAAGGGTCTATTGCTGCCTCGGGAACCTTATGGTCGTTCTCCTGTGAGCCTAGATTTTGGAATCCGACGCAAAACTGATAGTTAATTGAGACGTTCAGAGCTTCCTAATGACGATGGAACATTCAAATTGCGTCGAGATTCAATACATCGTCCTCCAGCCGACTTGTCTCCAAGGGTCTATTGCTGCCTCGGGAACCTTATGGTCGTTCTCCTGTGAGCCTATATTTTCGAATCCGACGCAAAACTGATAGTTAATTGAGACGTTCAGAGCCTCCTAATGACGATGGATCACTCAAATTGCGTCGAGATTCAATACATCGTCCTAAAGCCGACTTGTGTCCAAGGGGATATTGTTGCCTCGGGCACCTTATGGTCCGTCTAATGTGAGTCTTGAATTTCGAATCCGACGCAAAACAGATGGTTAATTGTAACGTTCGTGGTCTCCTAACGACGATGGAACACTCAAATTGCGTCGAGATTCGATACATCGTCCTCCAGCCGACTTGTCTCCAAGGGGATATTGCTGCCTCCGTCACATTATGGTCCGACTCCTGTGAGTCTAGATTTTCGAATCCGACGCAAAACTGTTGGTTAATTGTAATGCTCAGGCCCTCCTAATGACGATGGAACACTCAAATTGCGTCGACATTTAACACATCGTCCTCCTGCCGACTTGTCTCCAAGGGGACATTGCTGCCTCGGGCACCTTATGGTCGTTCTCCTGTGAGTCTAGACTGTCGAATCCGACGCAAAACTGATAGTTAATTGTAACGTTCAGGGGCTCCTAATGACGATGGCACACTCAAATTGCGTCGAGATTCAATACATCGTCCTCCAGCCGACTTGTCTCCAAGGTGATATGCTGCCTCGGGCACATTATAGTCCGACTCCTGTGAGTCAAGATTTTCGAATCTGACGCAAAACTGATGGTTAATTGTAATGCGCAGGGCCTCCTAATGACGATGGAACAGTCGAATTGTGTCGCGATACAATACATCGTCCTCCAGCCGACTTGTCTCCAAGGGGATATTGTTGCCTCGGGCACCTTATGGTCCGTCTCCTGTGAGTCTAGAATTTCGAATCCGGTGCAAAACAGATGGTTAATTGTAACGTTCGTGGTCTCCTAATGACGATGGAACACTCAAATTGCGTCGAGATTTAACACGTCGTCCTCCTGCCGACTTGTCTCCAAGGGGATATTGCTGCCTCGGGCACCTTATTGTCGTTCTCCTGTGAGTCTTGACTGTCGAATCCGACGCAAAACTGATAGTTAATTGTAACGTTCAGGGCCTCCTAATGACGATGGAACACTCAAATTGTTTCGAGATTCAATACATCGGCCACCAGCCGACTTGTCTCCAAGGGTCTATTGCTGCCTCGGGCACGTTAAGCTCATTCTCCTGTGAGTCTAGATTTTCGAATCCGACGCATAACTGATAGTTAATTACGTTCAGGGCCTCCTAATTTCGATGGAACACTCTAATTGCGTCTAGGTTCAATACATCGTCCTCCAGCCGACTTGTCTCCAAGGGGATATTACTGCCTCGGGCACCTTATTGTCGTTTTCCTGTGAGTCCAGATTTTCGAATCCGACGCAAAACTGATAGTTAATTGTAACGTTCAGGGGCTCCTAATGACGATGGAACACTCAAATTGCGTCGCCATTCAATACATCGTCCTCCAGCCGACTTGTCTCCAAGGGGATATTGCTGCCTCGGGCACCATATGGTCCGTCTCCTGTGAGTCTAGATTTTCGAATCCGACGTAAAGCACATAGTTAATTGTAACGTTCAGGGCCTCCTAATGTTTATGGAACACTCAAATTGCTTCGAAATTTAATACATCGTCCTCCAGCCGACTTCTCTCCAAGGGGATATTGCTGCCTCGGGCACCATATGCTCCGTCTCCTGTGAGTCTAGATTTTCGTATCCGACGCAAAACTGATAGTTAACTGAAACGTTCAGGACCTGCTAATGACGATGGAACACTCAATTTGCGTCGAGATTCAATACATCGTCCTCCAGCCGACTTGTCTCCAAGGGGATATTGCTGCCTCGGGCACATTATGGTCCGACTCCCGTGAGTATAGATTTTCGAATCCGACGCAAAACTGATAGTTAATTGAGACGTTCAGGGCAACTAATGACGATGGAACATTCAAATTGCGTCGAGATTCAATACATCGTCCTCCAGCCGACTTGTCTCCAAGGGGATATTGTTGCCTCGGGCACCTTATGGTCATTCTCCTGTGAGTCTAGATTATCGAGACCGACGCATAACTGATAGTTAATTGTAACGTTCAGGGCTTCGTAATGACGATAGAACACTCAAATTGCGTCGAGATTCAATACATCGTCCTCCAGCCGAATTCTCTCCAAGGGGATATTGCTGCCGCGGGCAATTTATTGCCGTTCTCCTGTGAGTCTACATTTTCGAATCCGACGCAAAACTGAAGGTTAACTGTAACGTTCATGGCCTCCAATTGAGAATGGAACACTCAAATTCCGTCGAGATTCAATACAACGTCCTCCAGCCGACTTGTCTCTAAGCGGATATTGCTGCCTCGGGCACCTTATGGTCATACTCCTGTGACTGTAGATTTTCCAATCCGACGCAAAACTGATAGTTAATTGTAACGTTCAAGGCCTCCTAATGACGATGGAACACTCATATTGTTTCGAGATTCAATACATCGGCCTCCAGCCGACTTGTCTCCAATGGTCTATTGCTGCCTCGGGCACGTTAAGCTCGTTCTCCTGTGAGTCTATATTTTCTAATCCGACGCATAACTGATAGTTAATTACGTTCAGGGCCTCCAAATGACGATGGAACACTCTAATTGCGTCAAGATTCAATACATCGTCCTCCAGCCGACTTGTCTCCAAGGGGATATTGCTGCCTCGGACACCTTATTGTCGTTCTCCAGTGAGTCTAGATTTTCGAATCGGACGCAAAACTGATGGTTAATTGTAACGTTCATGGCCTCCTAATGAGGATGGAACACTCAAATTGCGTCGAGATTCAATACAACGTCCTCCAGCCGACTTGTCTCCAAGGGGATATTGCTGCCTCGGGCACGTTATGGTCGTTCTCCTTTGACTCTAGATTTTTGAATCCGACGCAAATCTGATAGCTAATTGTAACGATCAGTGCCTCCTAATGACGATGGAACACTGACATTGCGTCGAGATTCAATACATCGTCCTCCAGGCCACTTGTCTCCATGGGTCTATTGCTGCCTCGGGCACCTTATTGTCGTTCTCCTGTGAGTCTAGATTTTCGAATCCGACGCAAAACTGATAGTTAGTTGTAACGTTCACGGCCTCCTAATGACGATGGAACACTCAAATTGCGTCGAGATTCAATACATTGTCCTCCGGCCGACTTGTCTCCAAGGGTCTATTGCTGCCTCGGGCACCTTATGGTCGTTCTCCTAAGAGTCTAGATTATCGAGCCCGACGCATAACTGATAGTTAATTGTAACGTTCAAGGCCTCCTAATGACGATGGAACACTCAAATTGTTTCGAGATTCAATACATCGGCCTCCAGCCGACTTGTCTCCAAGGGTCTATTGCTGCCTCGGGCAACTTATTGTCGATCTCCTGTGAGCCTAGACTGTCGAATCCGCCGCAAAACTGATAGTTAGTTGTAACGTTCACGGCCTCCTAATGACGATTGAACACTCAAATTGCGTCGAGATTCAATACATCGTCCTCCAGCCGACTTGTCTCCAAGGGTCTATTGCTGCCTCGGGAACCTTATGGTCGTTCTCCTGTGAGCCTAGATTTTCGAATCCGACGCAAAACTGATAGTTAATTGAGACGTTCAGAGCTTCCTAATGACGATGGAACATTCAAATTGCGTCGAGATTCAATACATCGTCCTCCAGCCGACTTGTCTCCAAGGGTCTATTGCTGCCTCGGGAACCTTATGGTCGTTCTCCTGTGAGCCTACATTTTCGAATCCGACGCAAAACTGATAGTTAATTGAGACGTTCAGAGCCTCCTAATGACGATGGATCACTCAAATTGCGTCGAGATTCAATACATCGTCCTAAAGCCGACTTGTGTCCAAGGGGATATTGTTGCCTCGGGCACCTTATGGTCCGTCTAATGTGAGTCTTGAATTTCGAATCCGACGCAAAACAGATGGTTAATTGTAACGTTCGTGGTCTCCTAACGACGATGGAACACTCAAATTGCGTCGAGATTCGATACATCGTCCTCCAGCCGACTTGTCTCCAAGGGGATATTGCTGCCTCCGTCACATTATGGTCCGACTCCTGTGAGTCTAGATTTTCGAATCCGACGCAAAACTGATGGTTAATTGTAGTGCTCAGGGCCTCCTAATGACGATGGAACACTCAAATTGTGTAGCGATTCAATACATCGTCCTCCAGCCGACTTGTCTCCAAGGGGATATTTCTGCCGCGGGCACCTTATTGTCGTTCTCCTTTGACTCTAGATTTTCCAATCCGACGCAAAACTGATAGTTAATTGTAACGTTCAAGGCCTCCTAATGACAATGGAACACTCAAATTGTTTCGAGATTCAATACATCGGCCACCAGCCGACTTGTCTCCAAGGGGATATTGCTGCCTCGGGCACATTATGGTCCGACTCCCGTGAGTATAGATTTTCGAATCCGACGCAAAACTGATAGTTAATTGTAACGTTCAGGGGCTCCAAATGACGATGGAACACTCAAATTGCGTCGCGATTCAATACATCGTCCTCCAGCCGACTTGTCTCCAAGGGGATATTGCTGCCTCGGGCACCATATGGTCCGTCTCCTGTGAGTCTAGATTTTCGAATCCGACGTAAAGCACATAGTTAATTGTAACGTTCAGGGCCTCCTAATGTTTATGGAACACTCAAATTGCTTCGAAATTTAATACATCGTCCTCCAGCCGACTTCTCTCCAAGGGGATATTGCTGCCTCGGGCACCATACGCTCCGTCTCCTGTGAGTCTAGATTTTCGTATCCGACGCAAAACTGATAGTTAACTGTAACGTTCAGGACCTGCTAATGACGATGGAACACTCAATTTGCGTCGAGATTCAATACATCGTCCTCCAGCCGACTTGTCTCCAAGGGGATATTGCTGCCTCGGGCACATTATGGTCCGACTCCCGTGAGTATAGATTTTCGAATCCGACGCAAAACTGATAGTTAGTTGAGACGTTCAGGGCAACTAATGACGATGGAACATTCAAATTGCGTCGAGATTCAATACATCGTCCTCCAGCCGACTTGTCTCCAAGGTAATATTGTTGCCTCGGGCACCTTATGGTCATTCTCCTGTGAGTCTACATTATCGAGACCGACGCATATCTGATAGTTAATTGTAACGTTCAGGGCTTCCTAATGACGATAGAACACTCAAATTGCGTCGAGATTCAATACATCGTCCTCCAGCCGACTTGTCTCCAAGGGGATATTGCTGCCGCGGGCAATTTATTGCCGTTCTCCTGTGAGTCTACATTTTCGAATCCGACGCAAAACTGATGGTTAACTGTAACGTTCATGGCCACCAATTGAGAATGGAACACTCAAATTCCGTCGAGATTCAATACAACGTCCTCCAGCCGACTTGTCTCTAAGCGGATATTGCTGCCTCGGGCACCTTATGGTCATACTCCTTTGACTGTAGATTTTCCAATCCGACGCAAAACTGATAGTTAATTGTAACGTTCAAGGCCTCCTAATGACGATGGAACACTCATATTGTTTCGAGATTCAATACATCGGCCTCCAGCCGACTTGTCTCCAATGGTCTATTGCTGCCTCAGGCACGTTAACCTCGTTCTCCTGTGAGTCTAGATTTTCTAATCCGACGCATAACTGATAGTTATTTACGTTCAGGGCCTCCAAATGACGATGGAACACTCTAATTGCGTCAAGATTCAATACATCGTCCTCCAGCCGACTTGTCTCCAAGGGGATATTGCTGCCTCGGGCACCTTATTGTCGTTCTCCTGTGAGTCTAGATTTTCGAATCCGACGCAAAACTGATGGTTAATTGTAACGTTCATGGCCTCCTAATGAGGATGGAACACTCAAATTGCGTCGAGATTCAATACAACGTCCTCCAGCCGACTTGTCTCCAAGGGGATATTGCTGCCTCGGGCACGTTATGGTCGTTCTCCTTTGACTCTAGATTTTTGAATCCGACGCAAATCTGATAGCTAATTGTAACGATCAGTGCCTCCTAATGACGATGGAACACTGACATTGCGTCGAGATTCAATACATCGTCCTCCAGCCGACTTGTCTCCAAGGGGATATTGCTGCCGCGGGCACCTTATTGTCGTTCTCCTGTGAGTCTAGATTTTCGAATCTGACGCAAAACTGATGGTTAACTGTAACGTTCATGGCCTCCAATTGAGAATGGAACACTCAAATTCCGTCGAGATTCAATACAACGTCCTCCAGCCGACTTGTCTCCAAGAGGAAATTGCTGCCTCGGGCACGTTATGGTCGTTCTCCTTTGACTCTAGATTTTCGAATCCGACACAAATCTGATAGCTAATTGTAACGTTCAGTGCCTCCTAATGACGATGGAACACTCAATTTGCGTCGAGATTCAATACATCGTCCTCCAGCCGACTTGTCTCCAAGGGTCTATTGCTGCCTCGGGCACCTTATGGTCGTTTACCTGTGAGTCTAGATTTTCGAATCCGACGCAAAACTGATAGTTAATTGTAACGTTCAGGGCCTCCTAATGTCGATGGAACACTCAATTTGCGTCGAGATTCAATACATCGTCCTCCAGCCGACTTGTCTCCAAGGGTCTATTGCTGCCTCGGGAACCTTATGGTCGTTCTCCTGTGAGCCTAGATTTTCGAATCCGACGCAAAACTGATAGTTAATTGAGACGTTCAGAGCCTCCTAATGACGATGGAACATTCAAATTGCGTCGCGATTCAATACGTCGTCCTCCAACCGACTTGTCTCCAAGGGTCTATTTTTGCTTCGGGCGCCTTTTGGTCGTCCTCCTGTGAGTCTAGATTTCCGAATCCGACGCATTACTGATAGTTAATTGTAACGTTCAGGGCTCCCTAATGACGATGGAACACTCAAATTGCGTCGTGATTCAATACATCGTCCTCCAGCCGACTTGTCTCCAAGGGTCTATTGCTGCCTCGGGCACCTTATTGTCGATCTCCTGTGAGCCTAGACTGTCGAATCCGCCGCAAAACTGATAGTTAGTTGTAACGTTCACGGCCTCCTAATGACGATTGAACACTCAAATTGCGTCGAGATTCAATACATCGTCCTCCAGCCGACTTGTCTCCAAGGGTCTATTGCTGCCTCGGGCACCTTATGGTCGTTCTCCTAAGAGTCTAGATTATCGAGCCCGACGCATAACTGATAGTTAATTGTAACGTTCAGGGCTTCCTAATGATGATAGAACACTCAAATTGCGTCGAGATTCAATACATCGTCCTCCAGCCGACTTGTCTCCAAGCGGATATTGCTGCCTCGGGCACCTTATGGTCGTTCTCCTTTGACTCTAGATTTTCGAATCCGACGCAAAACTGATTGTTAATTGTAACGTTCAAGGCCTCCTAATGACGATGGAACACTCAAATTGTTTCGAGATTCAATACATCGGCCTCCAGCCGACTTGTCTCCAAGGGTCTATTGCTGCCTCGGGCAACTTATTGTCGATCTCCTGTGAGCCTAGACTGTCGAATCCGCCGCAAAACTGATAGTTAGTTGTAACGTTCACGGCCTCCTAATGACGATTGAACACTCAAATTGCGTCGAGATTCAATACATCGTCCTCCAGCCGACTTGTCTCCAAGGGTCTATTGCTGCCTCGGGCACCTTATGGTCGTTCTCCTAAGAGTCTAGATTATCGAGCCCGACGCATACTGATAGTTAATTGGAACGTTCAGGGCTTCCTAATGACGATAGAACACTCAAATTGCGTCGAGATTCAATACATCGTCCTCCAGCCGACTTGTCTCCAAGGGGATATTGCTGCCACGGGCGCCTTATGTTCGTTCTCCTGAGAGTCTAGATTTTCGAATCCGACGCAATACTGATAGTTAATTGAGACGATCAGGGCCTCCTAATGACGATGGATCACTCAAATTGCGTCGAGATTCAATACATCGTCCTAAAGCCGACTTGTGTCCAAGGGGATATTGTTGCCTCGGGCACCTTATGGTCCGTCTAATGTGAGTCTTGAATTTCGAATCCGACGCAAAACAGATGGTTAATTGTAACGTTCGTGGTCTCCTAATGACGATGGAACACTCAAATTGCGTCGAGATTCGATACATCGTCCTCCAGCCGACTTGTCTCCAAGGGGATATTGCTGCCTCCGTCACATTATGGTCCGACTCCTGTGAGTCTAGATTTTCGAATCCGACGCAAAACTGTTGGTTAATTGTAATGCTCAGGGCCTCCTAATGACGATGGAACACTCAAATTGTGTCGCGAATCAATACATCGTCCTCCAGCCGATTTGTCTCCAAGGGTCTATATTAGCACAACGATGTATGGAGGTTAACCAGCCACTATATGTGTGCTTCCTGGATTATAATAAAGCATTTGACAAAGTTCGTCATGATCATCTCATAGAATTGTTAGAAAAGAAAACACTTGATAAGAAAGACATCCGCATTATATATAACCTCTACTACAATCAAACCGCAACCGTGAAGGTAGAAAATGAGTTATCGAATGATATAGAAATAAAGAGGGGTGTGAGACAAGGTTGCGTTCTCTCACCCTTATTGTTTAATATGTATTCAGAAGACATAATCCAGGCAGCTCTATCAGATGAAATAGCTGGCATTAAAGTGAATGGGCTAAACATTAACAATGTTAGGTTTGCTGATGACACTGCACTACTAGCTGGAAACCTCAAAGATCTACAATTACTTCTTGACAAAGTGGCAGAAAAAAGTGAAGAATTTGGCTTGACTCTTAACGTAAGCAAGACTAAGTTCATGGTGATATCTAAAACACACCAACAAGAAAATCTTACAATCAATAGGGAATGAGTCGATCAAGTACGTAAATTTAAATATCTCGGAACAATTGTAAATGAGGAGATTGAAAGCTCAGAAGAAATTAAATCGAGAATAGGACAGGCCAGAAGTATCTTTAATAAGATGAAAAATGCATTCTGTTCGAGAGACATTTGTTTAAACACAAAAATGAGGTTGCTAAGATGCTATGTATTCTCAAAATTATTATACGGAATGGAAGCGTGGACATTGAAAAAGAAGGACATGAACAGTTTAGAAGCTTTTGAAATGTGGGCATATAGAAGAATACTTAGAATTAGTTGGGTGTCGAGGATTACTAATCAAGATGTCCTAAGAAGAATGGGAAATGAAAAAGAATTAATTAAAACTATTAAAGTAAGGAAGCTACAATATTTAGGCCATGTTATTAGGGGAGTAAATTACAAAATATTGCAAATAATACTAGAAGGGAAAATTTGTGGGAAGAGAACGAGGGGTAGAACACGGACATCCTGGATTGACAATTTAAAAAATTGGTACAACTGTTCAACGTCAGAACTCCTTAGATCAGCCAAATCAAGATCAGAAATTGCCATGATGACAGCCAACCTTCTTAGAGGAGACGGCACATGAAGAAGAAGAAGGTCTATTGCTGCCTGTGGCACCTAATGGTCGTTTTCCTGTGAGTCCAGATTTTCGAATCCGACGCAAAACTGATAGTTAATTGTAATGTTCAGGGCCTCCTAATGACGATGGAACACTCAAATTGCGTCGAGATTCAATACATCGTCCTCCAGCCGACTTGTCTCCAAGCGTCTATTGCTGCCTCGGGCACCTTATTGTCCTTCTCCTGTGAGCCTAGGCTGTCGAATCCGGCGCAAAACTGATAGTTAGTTGTAACGTTCACGGCCTCCTAATGACGATGGAACACTCAAATTGCGTCGAGATTCAATACATCGTCCTCCAGCCGACTTGTCTCCAAGGGGATATTGCTGCCTCGGGCACCTTATGGTCCATCTCCCTGTTAGTATAGATTTTCGAATCAGACGCAAAACTGATAGATAATTGTAACGTTCAGGACTTACTGATGACAATGGAACACTCAAATTGCGTCGAGATTCAATACATCGTCCAACAGCCGACTTGTCTCCAAGGGGATATTGCTGCCTCGGGCTCCTTATGGTCGTTCTCCTGTGAGTCTAGATTTTCGAATCCGACGCAAAATTGATAGTTAATTAAGACTTTCGGGGCCTCCTAATGACGATCGAACACTCAAATTGCGTCGAGATTCAATACATCGTGCTCCAGCCGACTTGTCTCCATGTGGATATTGCTGCCTCGGGCACCTTATGGTCCGACTCCTGTGAGTCTAGATTTTCGAATCCGACGCAAAACTGATAGTTAATTGTAACGTTCAGGGCCTCCTATTGACGATGGAACACTCAATTTGCGTCGAGATTCAATACATCGTCCTCCAGCCGACTTGTTTCCAAGGGTCTATTGCTGCCTCGGGCAGCTTATGGTCGTTCTCCTGTGAGTCTAGATTATCGAGCCCAACGCATAACTGATAGTTAAATGTAACGTTCAGGGCTTCCTAATGACGATGGAACACTCAAATTCCGTCGAGATTCAATACATCGTCCTCCAGCCGACTTGTCTCCATTCGGATATTGCTGTCTCGGGCACTTTATGGTCCGTCTCCTGTGGGTCTAGATCTCCGAATCAGACGCAAAATAGATGGTTAATTGTAACGTTCATTGCCTCCTAATGAAGTTGGAACACTTAAATTGCTTCGAGATTTAATACATCGTCCTCCAGCCGACTTGTCTCCAAGGGGATATTGTGGCCTCGGGCACCAAATAGTCCGTCTCCTGTGAGTCTAGATTTTCGAATTCGACGTAAAGCACATAATTAATTGTAACGTTCAGGGCCTCCAAATGACGATGGAACACTCAAATTGCTTCGAAATTTAATACATCGTCCTCCAGCCGACTTGTCTCCAAGGTGATATTGCTGCCTCGGGCACTATATGCTCCGTCTCCTGTGAGTCTAGATTTTCGTATCCGACGCAAAACTGATAGTTAATTGTAACGTTCAGGGCCTCCTAATGACGAAGGAACACTCAATTTGCGTCGAGATTCAATACATCGTCCTTCAGCCGACTTGTCTCCAAGGGTCTATTGATGCCTCGGGCACCCTATGGTCGTAAACCTAAGAGTCTAGATTTTCGAATCCGACGCAAAACAGATGGTTAATTGTAACGTTCGTGGTCTCCTAATGACGATGGAACACTCAAATTGCGTCGCGATTCAATACATCGTCCTCCAGCCGACTTGTATCCAAGGGGATACTGCTGCCTCGGCCACCATATGGACCGCCTCCTGTAAGTCTAGATTCTCGAATTCGACGCAAAACTGGTAGTTAATTGTAACGTTCAGGGCCTGCTAATGACGATGGAACACTCAAATTGCGTCAAGATTCAATACATCGTCTTCCAGCCGAATTGTCTCCAAGGGTCTATTGCTGCCTGTGAGTCTACATTTTCGAATCCGACGCAAAACTGATAGTTAATTATGACGTTCAGGGCCTCCTATTGACGATGGAACACTAAAATTGCGTCGAGATTTAATACATCGTCCTCCAGCCGACTTGTCTCCAGGGGGATATTGCTGCCTCGGGCACCATATGGTCCGTCTCCTGTGAGTCAAGATTTTCGAATCGGACGCAAAGCTGATAGTTAATTGTTACGATCAGTGCCTCCTAATGACGATGGAACATTAAAATTGCGTCGAGATTCAATGCATCGGCCTCCAGCTGACTTGTCTCCTAGGGGTCTATTGCTGCCTCGGGCACCTTATGGTCCGTCTCCCTGTTAGTATAGATTTTCGAATCAGACGCAAAACTGATAGATAATTGTAACGTTCAGGACTTCCTGATGACAATGGAACACTCAAATTGCGTCGAGATTCAATACATCGTCCAACAGCCGACTTGTCTCCAAGGGGATATTGCTGCCTCGGGCACCTTATGGTCGTTCTCCTGTGAGTCTAGACTGTCGAATCCGACGCAAAACTGATAGTTAATTGTAACGTTCAGGGCCTCCTAATGACGATGGCACACTCAAATTGCGTCGAGATTCAATACATCGTCCTCCAGCCGACTTGTCTCCAAGGGGATATTGCTGCCTCGGGCACATTATGGTCCGACTCCTGTGAGTCAAGATTTTCGAATCCGACGCAAAACTGATGGTTAATTGTAATGCTCAGGGCCTCCTAATGACGATGGAACAGTCGAAATGTGTCGCGATTCAATACATCGTCCTCCAGCCGATTTGTCTCGAAGGGTCTATTGCAGCCTGTAACACCTAATGGTCGTTTTCCTGTGAGTCCAGTTTTTCGAATCCGACGCAAAACTGATAGATTAGATTAGATTAGATTTACTTTCATTCCAATTGATCCGTAGTGAGGAGGTCCTCCAGGATGTGGAACATGTCAGAAAAACAACAATACATGACAAATATTTAAACTAAAACAAATAAGCTAATGTACCATTCCACAGGTCCCAAGTGGAATGATCGTCATTTTTTAATGAACACTAAGAGTCATTTTACAAATACTATTGCACTGAATTTAAAATAAAAAAGTTTTATATTTATTTATAAGGTAAGAAACATGTAATACAACTACTGTAATACTTATTTACAATGAACACATTACTGCACTGAAATGGTGCAGAAGTTAGATTATACTTACACACACACACACACACACACACACACACAAATTTTCAGTGAACACACTACTGCACTGAAATTGTGCAGAAGTTATGTTGTACTTATATACAAATCAGTTGGTTTTCCTCAGAAATTCATCAATGGAGTAGAAGGAGTTGGCCACCAATAAATCCTTTAGGCTTCTCTTAAGCTGAATTTCATTGGTTGTTAAGCTTTTTATGGCTGCTGGCAAGTTATTGAAAATGTGTGTTCCTGAATAATGCACACCTTTTTGTACAAGACTAAGTGACTTTAAATCCTTGTGAAGATTATTCTTATTTCTAGTATTGATTCCATGAATTGAGCTGTTGGTTTGAAAAAGTGATATATTTTTAATGACAAATTTCATTAAGGAATAAATATATTGGGAAGCTGTAGTTAGTATCCCTAGTTCCCTAAACAGGCTTCTGCAGGATGTTCTTGAGTTCACACCACATATAATTCTTACTGCACGTTTTTGTGCCCGGAAAACTTTAGCTTGGCTTGATGAATTACCCCAGAAAATAATCCCATATGACATTATGGAATGAAAGTAAGCATAGTATGCCAGCATTTTCATTTTTATATCCCCTATGTCTGACAAAATTCGCATTGCAAACAGAGATTTGTTAAGACGCTTCAGCAGTTCTGTGGTGTGCTCCTCCCAGTTGAATTTATTATCAAGCTGTAATCCCAAGAATTTAACACCGTCCACTTCTTCTATCTTCTTGTCATCATATGTGAGACATATACTCTTGGGACACCCCTTACAAGTTCTGAACTGCATGTAGTGTGTTTTTTCAAAGGTTAGTGACAAAGAATTGGCTAGGAACCAGTGATTAATGTCTACAAATATTTTATTGGCTGATCTTTCTAAGACTACACTTGATTTGCTATTTATTGCAATGTTTGTATCATCAGCAAACAAAACAAACTTGGCATCTGGTAATGTTACTGATGAAAGGTCATTGATATACACAAGAAAAAGTAAGGGCCCCAAAATGGAACCTTGTGGGACCCCACATGTAATTCGTTCCCAGTTGGATGATGCCTGATAGCTTGATACATGTCTCTTTCCTAATAACACCCTTTGTTTCCTGCCAGAGATATAAGATTTGAACCATTTTGCAGCATTTCCTGTTACACTATAATATTCTAGTTTACTTAAAAGGATATTGTGATTTACACAGTCAAATGCCTTTGACAGATCACAAAATATACCAGTTGCCTGCAATTTTTTGTCTAATGAATTAAGTACATTTTCACTGTAAGTGTAGATAGCCTTCTCAATATCAGAACCTTTTAGAAATCCAAACTGTGACTTTGACAGTATGTTATTTGAGATAAGATGGTTATAAAGATGACTGTACATTACTTTTTCGAAAATTTTTGAGAATGCTGGCAACAGTAAAATTGGACGGAAATTTGATGCTATTTCTTTATCTCCCTTCTTAAGCAGTGGCTTAACTTCAGCATATTTCAGCCATTCGGGAAATATTCCACTGATAAACGACTGGTTACACAGATAGCTTAATATGTTACTTAGCTCAGAATCACATTCTTTAATTAACTTTGTTGATATTTCATCATACCCACTAGATGTTTTTGATTTTAAAGATTTTATGATGGACATTATTTCTGTTGGGGTAGTGAGGGTCAAATTCATATTATGGAAGTTACTTGAAATGTCTGGTCTAAGGTAATCCATAGCAGCATCTACCGAACCTGACAACCCCATCTTTTCAGTAACAGTTATAAAATGTTTGTTAAAAAGTTCTGCAACACTATACACATCTGTCACCAATGCATCATTTACTCTTAATGCTATTTGTTCCTCTTCATGTCTGGTTCTACCGGTCTCCTCCTTCACTATATCCCATATTGTCTTTATTTTGTTATCTGATATGACTATCTTTTCCTTGTAATATATTTGCTTTGACATCCGTATTACAGTCTTTAATATTTTGCAGTATTTCTTATAATGTGCTATAGCATCAACATTGGAAATGTTTCGGATTGACAGATACAGTTTTCTTTTTGTTTTACAAGATACCCCTATTCCTCGAGTAATCCATGGCTTCTTTGTAGACTTTGCTCTAACCTTGGTAAGTTTTGGGGGAAAGCAGTGTTCAAATAAGGTAAGCACTTTATTAGCAAAAATGTTATATTTTTCATTCATGCCATGAGCACTGTAAACATCAGTCCAGTGAATGTCTCTGAGGAGTGTCCTAAAATAATCAATTTTTGGCTTACTGATTACCCTCTTGAGCTCAGATTTAACAGATTTTATATCCTGTTCAGTATTAACATTTAACAGAAGGAACTGCATGTCATGGTCTGAGAGGCCATTGACTATTGGTTTTGTAATATAATTTTGTTCATTTGACTTTTCTATAAAGATATTACCAATGGCTGTTTGTGAGCAAGTGGTTATCCTAGTGGGGAACTTTACTGTGGGAATTAAGTTGAATGATAGTGTTACTAACTCAAATAGGTTCTTATTGGGAGAGTCTTTAAGGAAATCTACATTGAAATCACCAGCAACCACTATTTCTTTGTTTTTGGTTGTTAAATGGGCCAGTACAGCTTCAAGGTGGTTTACAAACAGATTAAAGTTACCTGCAGGTGCTCGATATACACTTAATATTATGAAAGATTTTTTGTGAAAATCTAATTCTGTTGCACATGCTTCCATATGCTGTTCTAGGCAAAATTTATGAATGTCTATGTTCTTAAATTTATGACAGTTCCTGATGAATGTGGCAACTCCTCCTTTCTCCATTTCTGATCTACAAAAGTGAGATGCTAACCTAAACCCTGTAACACTTAAAAGTTCTATACCAGTGGTCACATGATGTTCAGAGAGGCAGATTATGTCAGCTGGGTTTGAAGACTCTAATTCATCTATGCAGATAGTTAATTCATTAATTTTATTTCTCAGTCCTCGAATATTTTGATGCAATAAAGATAGCTGACATTTCACATTGACTGACTTAAAGTTGGATGGAGTTAAAATATCTGCTGACAGTTGAAAATTCTTAACCAATGGCTGTTTATGTTGATGTAATAAGCTGGAATTATGTTTTTTGATTTCTTTCTCAAACTGAAGGTTTGTCTCAGTTCTAACCTCTCTTAAAATTTGTTTTCTTTCTGTCCTCCCTACCCTAAAAAAGGGTCTTTTCTGAATCCTATAACCACTGGTATTTTACCACTCATGACAGTGCCTCCCCCCTTTAACTTTCCTGCTATTTCCCCAGCCAATTTACCCTTCCCCTTCCTGTTGAGGTGAAGGTCATGCCTAGTATAATCCCACCTACTGACAGAATCAACATGAACCACACCAATGTGTGACCCCGCACCCGACATGAGCAGCCGTTCCAGCTCCAAATTAACTCTCTTGACAGAAGAGTTCAAATGAGGTCGGTCATGGCGCCCAAGAACAGATACAAACTCAACACTGGTATGCCTCAATGCTGATGCAATCTTCGCCAGGTCACACTCTATGCTGTACCCAGGATCTCTGTCAATACTGTTACCTGCCCCACCCACTATAACCACGGTGTCTTCCTTAGTGAAATCTTTGCAAAGTGATCCTAAATCCTCTGTCACCTGCTCCAGACCAGCACTAGGTTTAAAAAAATTGGTGCCCTGGTATTCTGATCCTAGTTCATCCTGCAAGAGTTGGCCAACACCTCTTCCATGGGAACTACCTAACAACAACACTTTCTTTCTCTTTACTGATTTCCCTACATTCTTACTTTTCAATTTGCTGCTGAAAGTTTGTTGTGCCCTGTCTACACCTGTAACTGCTTGAGGCTCACCAGCTTCTAACTGAAGCAACAGGTCAAATCTATTTTCCACATTCACCATAAAGCTGTCAGACAAAGTTCTAGGCCTGTTCCTCCTGTTGCCTGTTGCCACTTCCCACCTCTCTTTACCCTTCTCCCTCCTTAACCTGTCAAGATCTCCCCTGGCCTTGTCTAACTCAGCCTGAAGGGCAGCAATTTTCCCCTCCTGTTCCAGTATCTTCCTATCTCTACTACAAATCCTACAAAACCACTGATGAGTCTCATTTACTTCCCCTATTCCCACGCCACTACAGTCACCCACATGGAAAAAACTACAGCACCCATCACACCAAAGCCCCGACCTAACAATTCTACGGCAAGTCAAGCACTTTTCACTCATGATAAACGTAATAATTTATTAACAATAAGTCAGTTAAATTACAGATAAACACGAAAATATGGTTACACAAATTTGGCCTATACGCAACTGTGTGTAAACAAAAACAAAAGTGCAAAGTTTCTGAAACAACAAGTTAAACTTTACGCTACTTTCCGGATACTTAATTGTAATCTTCAGGGCCTCCTAATGACGATGGAACACTCAAATTGCGTCGAGATTCAATACACCGTCCTCCAGCCGACTTGTCTCCAAGGGTCTATTGCTGCCTCTGGCACCTTATTGTCGTTCTCCTGTGAGCCTAGATTTTCGAATCCGACGCAAAACTGATAGTTAATTGAGACGTTCAGGGAGCGTAATGACGATGGAACATTCAAATTGCGTCGAGATTTAATACATCGTCCTCCAGTCGACTTGTCTCCAAGGGAATATTGCTGCCTCGGGCACCATATGGTCCGTCTCCTGTGAGTCTAGATTTTCGAATCCGACGCAAAACTGATAGTTAATTGTAACGTTCAGGGGCTCCTAATGACGATGGAACACTCAATTTGCGTCGAGATTCAATACATCGTCCTTCAGTCGACTTGTCTCCAAGGGTCTATTGCTGCCTCGGGCACCTTATTGTCGTTCTCCTGTGAGCCTAGATTTTCGAATCCGACGCAAAACTGATAGTTAATTGAGACGTTCAGAGCCTCCTAATGACGATGGAACATTCAAATTGCGTCGCGATTCAATACGTCGTCCTCCAACCGACTTGTCTCCAAGGGTCTATTGTTGCTTCGGGCGCCTTTTGGTCGTCCTCCTGTGAGTCTAGATTTCCAAATCCGACGGATTACTGATAGTTAATTGTAACGTTCAGGGCTCCCTAATGACGATGGAACACTCAAATTGCGTCGAGATTTAACACGTCGTCCTCCTGCCGACTTGTCTCCAAGGAGATATTGCTGCCTCGGGCACCTTATTGTCGTTCTCCTGTGAGTCTTGACTGTCGAATCCGACGCAAAACTGATAGTTAATTGTAACGTTCAGGGCCTCCTAATGACGATGGAACACTCAAATTGCGTCGAGATTCAATACATCGTCCTCCAGCCGACTTGTCTCCAAGGGGATATTGCTGCCTCAGGCACATTATGGTCCGACTCCTGTGAGTCTAGATTTTCGAATCCGACGCAAAACTGATGGTTAATTGTAATGCTCAGGGCCTCCTAATGACGATGGAACACTCAAATTGTGTCGCGATTCAATACATCGTCCTACAGCCGACTTGTCTCCAAGGGGATATTGCTGCCGCGGGCACCTTATTGTCGTTCTCCTGTGAGTCTAGATTTTCGAATCCGACGCAAAACTGATGGTTAACTGTAACGTTCATGGCCTCCAATTGAGAATGGAACACTCAAATTCCGTCGAGATTCAATACAACGTCCTCCAGCCGACTTGTCTCCAAGCGGATATTGCTGCCTGGGCACCATATGGTCGT
The DNA here is from genome assembly GCF_021461395.2 of Schistocerca americana. Lineage (NCBI taxonomy): Eukaryota > Metazoa > Arthropoda > Insecta > Orthoptera > Acrididae > Schistocerca > Schistocerca americana. The sequence continues at coordinate 10,364,416 of NW_025725790.1, read as the reverse complement.
TCTCCTTTGACTCTAGATTTTCCAATCCGACGCAAAACTGATAGTTAATTGTAACGTTCAAGGAATCCTAATGACGATGGAACACTCAAATTGTTTCGAGATTCAATACATCGGCCTCCAGCCGACTTGTCTCCAAGGGTCTATTGCTGCCTCGGGCACGTTAAGCTCATTCTCCTGTGAGTCTAGATTTTCGAATCTGACGCATAACTGATAGTTAATTACGTTCAGGGCCTCCTAATGACGATGGAACACTCTAATTGCGTCAAGATTCAATTCGTCGTCCTCCAGCCGACTTGTCTCCAAGGGGATATTGCTGCCTCGGGCACCTTATTGTCGTTTTCCTGTGAGTCTAGATTTTCGAATCCGACGCAAAACTGATAGTTAATTGTAACGTTCAGGGTCTCCTAATGACGATGGAACACTCAAATTGCGTCGCGATTCAATACATCGTCCTCCAGCCGACTTGTCTCCAAGGGAATATTGCTGCCTCGGGCACCATATGGTCCGTCTCCTGTGAGTCTAGATTTTCGAATCCGACGTAAAGCACATAGTTAATTGTAACGTTCAGGGCCTCCTAATGTTTATGGAACACTCAAATTGCTTCGAAATTTAATACATCGTCCTCCAGCCGACTTGTCTCCAAGGGGATATTGCTGCCGTGGGCACCTTATTGTCGTTCTCCTGTGAGTCTAGATTTTCGAATCCAACGCAAAACTGATGGTTAATTGTAACGTTCATGGCCTCCTAATGAGGATCGAACACTCAAATTGCGTCGAGATTCAATACATCGTCCTCTTGCCGACTTGACTCCATGGGTCTATTGCTGCCACGGGCGCCTTATTGTCGTTCTCCTGTGAGCCTAGATTTTCGAATCCGACGCAAAACTGATAGTTAATTGAGACGTTCAGGGCCACTAATGACGATGGCACATTCAAATTGCGTCGACATTCAATACATCGTCCTCCAGTCGACTTGTCTCCAAGGGAGTTTTGCTGCCGCGGGCACCATATTGTCCGTCTCCTGTGAGTCTAGATTTTCGAATCCGACGCAAAACTGATAGTTAATTGTAACGTTCAGGGCCTCCTAATGACGATGGAACACTCAAATTGCATCGAGATTTAATACATCGTACTCCAGCCGACTTGTCTCCAAGGGGATATTGCGGCCTCGGGCACCATATGCTCCGTCTCCTGTGAGTCTAGATTTTCGTATCCGACGCGAAACAGATAGTTAATTGTAACGTTCAGGGGCTCCTAATGACGATGGAACACTCAATTTGCGTAGAAATTCAATACATCGTCCTTCAGTCGACTTGTCTCCAAGGGTATATTGTTGTTTCGGGCGCCTTTTGGTCGTTCTCCTGTGAGTCTAGATTTCCGAGTCCGACGCATTACTGATAGTTAATTGTAACGTTCAGGGCTCCCTAATGACGATGGAACACTCAAATTGCGTCGCGATTCAATACGTCGCCCTCCAACCGACTTGTCTCCAAGGGTCTATTGTTGCTTCGGGCGCCTTTTGGTCGTCCTCCTGTGAGTCTAGATTTCCGAGTCCGACGCATTACTGATAGTTAATTGTAACGTTCAGGGCTCCCTAATGACGATGGAACACTCAAATTGCGTCGAGATTCAATACATCGTCCTCCAGCCGACTTGTCTCCAAGGGGATATCGTTGCCTCGGGCACCTTATGGTCATTCTCCTGTGAGTCTAGATTATCGAGACCGACGCATAACTGATAGTTAATTGTAACGTTCAGGCCTTCCTAATGACGATAGAACACTCAAATTGCGTCGAGATTCAATACATCGTCCTCCAGCCGACTTGTCTCCAAGGGGATATTGCTGCCGCGGGCAATTTATTGTCGTTCTCCTGTGAGTCTACATTTTCGAATCCGACGCAAAACTGATGGTTAACTGTAACGTTCATGGCCTCCAATTGAGAATGAAACACTCAAATTCTGTCGAGATTCAATACAACGTCCTCCAGCCGACTTGTCTCCAAGCGGATATTGCTGCCTCGGGCACCTTATGGTCATACCCCTTTGACTCTAGATTTTCCAATCCGACGCAAAACTGATAGTTAATTGTAACGTTCAAGGCCTCCTAATTACGATGGAACACTCATATTGTTTCGAGATTCAATACATCGGCCTCCAGCCGACTTGTCTCCAATGGTCTATTGCTGCCTCGGGCACGTTAAGCTCGTTCTCCTGTGAGTCTAGATTTTCGAATCCGACGCATAACTGATAGTTAATTACGTTCAGGGCCTCCTAACGACGATGGAACACTCAAATTGCGTCGAGATTCAATACAACGTCCTCCAGCCGACTTGTCTCCAAGGGGATATTGCTGCCTCGGGCACGTTATGGTCGTTCTCCTTTGACTCTAGATTTTCGAATCTAACGCAAATCTGATAGCTAATTGTAACGTTCAGTGCCTCCTAATTTGGAAGGTAGGAGACGAGGTACTGGCAGAAGTAAAGCTGTGAGTACCGGACGTGAGTCGTGCTTCGGTAGCTCAGTTGGTAGAGCACTTGCCCGCGAAAGGCAAAGGTCCCGAGTTCGAGTCTCGGCCGGGCACACAGTTTTAATCTGCCAGGAAGTTTCATTCAATACATCGTCCTCCAGGCCACTTGTCTCCAAGGGTCTATTGCTGCCTCGGGCACCTTATGGTCGTTCCCCTGTGAGTCTAGATTTTCGAATCCGACGCAAAACTGATAGTTAATTGTAACGTTCAGGGCCTCCTAATGACGATGGAACACTCAATTTGCGTCGAGATTCAATACATCGTCCTCCAGCCGACTTGTCTCCAAGGGTCTATTGCTGCCTCGGGCACCTTATGGTCGTTCTCCTGTGAGCCTAGATTTTCAAATCCGACGAAAAACTGATAGTTAATTGAGACGTTCAGAGCCTCCTAATGACGATGGAGCATTCAAATTGCGTCGCGATTCAATACGTCGTCCTCCAACCGACTTGTCTCCAAGGGTCTATTGTTGCTTCGGGCGCCTATTGGTCGTCCTCCTGTGAGTCTAGATTTCCGAATCCGACGCATTACTGATAGTTAATTGTAACGTTCCGGGCACCCTAACGACGATGGAACACTCAAATTGCGTCGAGATTCAATACATCGTCCTCCAGCCGACTTGTCTCCAAGGGTCGGGCACCTTATTGTCGATCTCCTGTGAGCCTAGCCTGTCGAGTCCGCCGCAAAACTGATAGTTAGTTGTAACGTTCACGGCCTCCTAATGACGATGGAACACTCAAATTGCGTCGAGATTCAATACATCGTCCTCCAGCCGACTTGTCTCCAAGGGTCTATTGCTGCCTCGGGCACCTTATGGTCGTTCTCCTAAGAGTCTAGATTATCGAGCCCGACGCATAACTGATAGTTAATTGTAAAGTTCAGGGCTTCCTAATGACGATAGAACACTTAAATTGCGTCGAGATTCAATACATCGTCCTCCAGCCGACTTGTCTCCAAGGGGATATTGCTGCCGCGGGCACCTTATTGTCGTTCTCCTGTGAGTCTAGATTTTCGAATCCGACGCAAATCTGATAGCTAAATGTAACGTTCAGTGCCTCCTAATGACGATGGAACACTGACATTGCGTCGAGATTCAGTACATCGTCCTCCAGTCCACTTGTCTCCAAGGGTCTATTGCTGCCTCGGACACCTTATGGTCGTTTCCCTGTGAGTCTAGATTTTCGAATCCGACGCAAAACTGATAGTTAATTGTAACGTTCAGGGCCTCCTAATTACGATGGAACACTCAATTTGCGTCGAGATTCAATACATCGTCCTCCAGCCGACTTGACTCCAAGGGTCTATTGCTGCCTCGGGCACCTTATGGTCGTTCTCCTGTGAGCCTAGATTTTCGAATCCGACGCAAAACTGATAGTTAATTGAGACATTCAGAGCCTCCTAATGACGATGGAACATTCAAATTGCGTCGCGATTCAATACGTCGTCCTCCAACCGACTTGTCTCCAAGGGTCTATTGTTGCTTCGAACGCCTTTTGGTCGTCCTCCTGTGAGTCTAGATTTCCGAATCCGACGCATTACTGATAGTTAATTGTAACGTTCAGGGCTCCCTAATGACGATGGAACACTCAAATTGCGTCGAGATTCAATACGTCGTCCTCCAGCCGACTTGTCTCCAAGGGTCTATTGCTGCCTCGGGCACCTTATTGTCGATCTCCTCTGAGCCTAGACTGTCGAATCCGCCGCAAAACTGATAGTTAGTTGTAACGTTCACGGCCTCCTAATGACGATTGAACACTCAAATTGCGTCGAGATTCAATACACTGTCCTTCAGCCGACTTGTCTCCAAGGGTCTATTGGTGCCTGGGGCACCTTATGGACGTTCTTCAGTGACTCTAGATTTTCGAATCCGAAGCAAAACTGAATGTTAATTGTAACGTTCAGGGCCTCCTATTGACGATGGAACACTTCAATTGCGTCAAGATTCAATACATCGTCCTCCAGCCGACTTGCCTCCAGGGTGATATTGCTGGCTCGGGCACCATATGGTCCGTCTCCTGTGAATTTAAATTTACGAATCCGACGCAAACCTGATAGTTAATTGTAACGATCAGTGGCTCCTAATGACGATGGAACATTAAAATTGCGTCGAGATCAATACATCGGCCTCCAGCCGACTTGTCTACAGGGGCCTATTGCAGCTTCGGGCACTTTATGGTCGTTCTCCTGTGAGTCTAGATTTTCGAATCCGACGCATAACTGATAGTTAATTACGTTCAGGGCCTCCTAATGACGATGGAACACTCTAATTGCGTCAAGATTCAATACATCGTCCTCCAGCCGACTTGTCTCCAAGGGGATATTGCTGCCCGGGCACCTTATGGTCGTCCTCCTTTGACTCTAGATTTTCGAATCCGACGCAAAACTGATAGCTAATTGTAACGTTCAAGGCCTCCTAATGACGATGGAACACTCAAATTGCGTCGAGATTCAATACATCGTCCTCCAGCCGACTTGTCTCCAAGTGGATATTGCTGCCTCGGGCACCTTATGGTCCGACTCCTGTGAGCCTAGATTTTCGAATCCGACGCAAAACTGATAGTTCATTGTAACGTTCAGGGCCTCCTAATGACGATGGAACACTCAATTTGCGTCGAGATTCAATACATCGTCCTCCAGCCGACTTGTCTGCAAGGGTCTATTGCTGCCTCGGGCACCTTATGGTCGTTCTCCTGTGAGTCTAGATTATCGAGACCAACGCATAACTGACAGTTAATTGTAACGTTCAGGGCTTCCTAATGACGATGGAACACTCAAATTGCGTCGAGATTCAATACATCGTCCTCCAGCCGACTTGTCTCCAAGGGGATATTGCTGCCAATGGCACCTGATGTTCGTTCTCCTGTGAGTCTAGATTTTCGAATCCGACGCAATACTGATAGTTAATTGAGACGTTCAGGGGCTCCTAATGACGATTGATCACTCAAATTGCTTCGAGTTTCAATACATCGTCCTCTAGCCGACTTGTTTCCAAGGGGATAATGCTGCCTCGGGCACCACATAGTCCGTATCCTGTGAGTCTAGATTTTCGAATCCGTCGCAAAGCTCATAGTTAATTGTAACGTTCCGTGCCTCCTAATGACGATGGAATACTGACATTGCGTCGAGATTCAATACATCGTCCTCCAGGCCACTTGTCTCCAAGGGTCTATTGCTGCCTCGGGCACCTTATGGTCGTTCACCTGTGAGTCTAGATTTTCGAATCCGACGCAAAACTAATAGTTAATTGTAACGTTCCGTGCCTCCTATTGACGATGGAACACTGACATTGCGTCGAGATTCAATACATCGTCCTCCAGCCGACTTGTCTCCAAGGGGATATTGCTGCCTCGGTCACATTATGGTCCGACTCCTGTGAGTCTAGATTTTCGAATCCGACGCAAAACTGTTGGTTAATTGTAATGCTCAGGGCCTCCTAATGGCGATGGAACACTCAAATTGTGTCGCGAATCAATACATCGCCCTCCAGCCGATTTGTCTCCAAAGGTCTATTGCTGCCTGTGGCACCTAATGGTCGTTTTCCTGTGAGTCCAGATTTTCGAATCCGACGCAAAACTGATAGTTAATTGCAATGTTCAGGGCCTCCTAATGACGATGGAACACTCAATTTGCGTCGAGATTCAATACATCGTCCTCCAGCCGACTTGTCTCCAAGCGACTATTGCTGCCTCGGGCACCTTATTGTCCTTCTCCTGTGAGCTTAGGCTGTCGAATCCGCCGCAAAACTGATAGTTAGTTGTAACGTTCACGGCCTCCTAATGACGATGGAACACTCAAATTGCGTCGAGATTCAATACATCGTCCTCTAGCCGACTTGTCTCCAAGGGGATATAGCTGCCTCGGGCACCTTATGGTCGTTCTCCTGTGAGTCTAGATTTTCGAATCCGACGCAAAATTGATGGTTAATTGTAACGTTCATGGCCTCCTAATGAGGATGGGACACTTAAATTGCGTCGAGATTCAATACAACGTCCTCCACCGACTTGTCTCCAAGGGGATATTGTTGCCTCGGGCACCATATGGTCCGACTCCTGTGAGTCTAGATTTACGTATCCGACGCGAAACTGATAGTTAATTGTAACGTTCAGGGCCTCCTAATGACGATGGAACACTCAAATTGCGTCGAGATTCAATACATCGTCCTGTAGCCGACTTGTCTCCAAGGGTCTATTGCTGCCTCGGGCACCTTATGGTCGTTCTCCTGTGAGTCTAGATTTTCCAATCCGACGCAAAACTGAGAGTTAATTATTACGTTCACGGCTCCTAATGACGATGGAACACTGAAATTGCGTCGAGATTCAATATATCGTCCTCCAGCTGATTTGTCTACAAGGGTCTATTGATGCCTCGGCACCCTATGGTCGTTCACCTGTGAGTCTAGATTTTCGAATCCGACGCAAAACTAATAGTTAATTGTAACGTTCCGTGCCTCCTAATGACGATGGAACACTGACATTGCGTCGAGATTCAATACATCGTCCTCCAGGCCACTTGTCTCCAAGGGTCTATTGCTGCCTCCGGCACCTTATGGTCGTTTCCCTGTGAGTCTAGATTATCGAATCCGACGCAAAACTTATAGTCAATTGTAACGTTCAGGGCCTACTAATGACGAAGAAACATTCAAATTGCGTCGCGATTCAATACGTCGTCCTCCAACCGACTTTTCTCCTAGGGTCTATTGTTGCTTCGGGCGCCTTTTGGTCGCCCTCCTGTGAGTCTTGAATTTCGAATCCGACGCAAAACAGATGGTTAATTGTAACGTTCGTGGCCTCCTAATGACGATGGAACACTCAAATTGCGTCGAGATTCGATACATCGTCCTCCAGCCGACTTGTCTCCAAGGGTATATTGCTGCCTCGGGCACATTATGGTCCGACTCCTGTGAGTCTAGATTTTCGAATCCGACGCAAAACTGTTGGTTAATTGTAATGCTCAGAGGCTCCTAATGACGATGGAACACTCAAACTGTGTCGCGAATCAATACATCGTCCTCCAGCCGATTTGTCTCCAAGGGTCCATTGCTGCCTGTGCCACCTAATGGTCGTTTTCCTGTGAGTCCAGATTTTCGAATCCGACGCAAAACTGACAGTTAATTGTAATGTTCAGGGCCTCCTAATGACGATGGAACACTCAATTTGAGTCGAGATTCAATACATCGTCCTCCAGCCGACTTGTCTCCAAGCGTCTACTGCAGCCTCGGGCACCTTATTGTCCTTTTCCTGTGAGCCTAGGCTGTCGAATGCGCCGCAAAACTGATAGTTAGTTGTAACGTTTACGGCCTCCTAATGACGATGGAACACTCAAATTGCGTCGAGATTCAATACATCGTCCTCCAGCCGACTTGTCTCCAAGGGTCTGTTGCTGCCTCGGGCACCTTATGGTCGTTCTCCTGTGAGTCTAGATTATCGAGCCCGACGCATAACTGATAGTTAATTGTAACGTTCAGGGCTTCCTAATGACGATAGAACACTCAAATCGCGTCGAGATTCAATACATCGTCCTACAGCCGACTTGTCTCCAAGGGGATACTGCTGCCGCGGGCACCTTATTGTCGTTCTCCTTTGACTCTAGATTTTCGAATCCGACGCAAAACTGATAGTTAATTGTAACGTTCAAGGCCTCCTAATGACGATGGAACACTCAAATTGTTTCGAGATTCAATACATCGGCCTCCAGAACACTTGTCTCCAATTGTCTATTGCTGCCTCGGGCACGTTAAGCTCGTTCTCCTGTGAGTCTAGATTTTCGAATCCGACGCATAACTGATAGTTAATTACGTTCAGGGCTTCCTAATGACGATGGAACACTCTAATTGTGCCAAGATTCAATACATCGTCCTCCAGCTGACTTGTCTCCAAGGGGATATTGCTGCCTCGGGCACTTTATTGTCGTTCTCCTGTGAGTCTAGATTTTCGAAACCGACGCAAAGCTGATAGTTAATTGTAACGTTCAGGACCTCCTAATGACGATGGGACACTCAAATTGCGTCGAGATTTAATACATCGTCCTCTAGCCGACTTGTTTCCAAGGGGATAATGCTGCCTCGGGCACCATGTAGTCCGTATCCTGTGAGTCTAGATTTTCGAATCCGTCGCAAAGCTCATAGTTAATTGTAACGTTCCGTGCCTCCTAATGACGATGGAACACTGACATTGCGTCGAGATTCAATACATCGTCCTCCAGGCCACTTGTCTCCAAGGGTCTATTGCTGCCTCGGGCACCTTATGGTCGTTCACCTGTGAGTCTAGATTTTCGAATCCGACGCAAAACTAATAGTTAATTGTAACGTTCCGTGCCTCCTATTGACGATGGAACACTGACATTGCGTCGAGATTCAATACATCGTCCTCCAGCCGACTTGTCTCCAAGGGGATATTGCTGCCTCGGTCACATTATGGTCCGACTCCTGTGAGTCTAGATTTTCGAATCCGACGCAAAACTGTTGGTTAATTGTAATGCTCAGGGCCTCCTAATGGCGATGGAACACTCAAATTGTGTCGCGAATCAATACATCGCCCTCCAGCCGATTTGTCTCCAAAGGTCTATTGCTGCCTGTGGCACCTAATGGTCGTTTTCCTGTGAGTCCAGATTTTCGAATCCGACGCAAAACTGATAGTTAATTGTAATGTTCAGGGCCTCCTAATGACGATGGAACACTCAATTTGCGTCGAGATTCAATACATCGTCCTCCAGCCGACTTGTCTCCAAGCGACTATTGCTGCCTCGGGCACCTTATTGTCCTTCTCCTGTGAGCTTAGGCTGTCGAATCCGGCGCAAAACTGATAGTTAGTTGTAACGTTCACGGCCTCCTAATGACGATGGAACACTCAAATTGCGTCGAGATTCAATACATCGTACTCTAGCCGACTTGTCTCCAAGGGTCTATTGCTGCCTGGGGCACCTTCTTGTCGTTCTCCTGTGAGTCTAGATTTTCGAAACCGACGCAAAGCTGATAGTTAATTGTAACGTTCAGGACCTCATAATGACGATGGAACACTCAAATTGCGTCGAGATTCAATACATCGTCCTCCAGCCGACTTGTCTCCAAGGGGATATAGCTGCCTCGGGCACCTTATGGTCGTTCTCCTGTGAGTCTAGATTTTCGAATCCGACGCAAAATTGATGGTTAATTGTAACGTTCATGGCCTCCTAATGAGGATGGGACACTTAAATTGCGTCGAGATTCAATACAACGTCCTCCACCGACTTGTCTCCAAGGGGATATTGTTGCCTCGGGCACCATATGGTCCGACTCCTGTGAGTCTAGATTTACGTATCCGACGCGAAACTGATAGTTAATTGTAACGTTCAGGGCCTCCTAATGACGATGGAACACTCAAATTGCGTCGAGATTCAATACATCGTCCTGTAGCCGACTTGTCTCCAAGGGTCTATTGCTGCCGCGGGCACCTTATGGTCGTTCTCCTGTGAGTCTAGATTTTCGAATCCCACGCAAAACTGAGAGTTCATTATTACGTTCACGGCTCCTAATGACGATGGAACACTGAAATTGCGTCGAGATTCAATATATCGTCCTCCAGCTGATTTGTCTACAAGGGTCTATTGATGCCTCGGCACCCTATGGTCGTTCACCTGTGAGTCTAGATTTTCGAATCCGACGCAAAACTAATAGTTAATTGTAACGTTCCGTGCCTCCTAATGACGATGGAACACTGACATTGCGTCGAGATTCAATACATCGTCCTCCAGGCCACTTGTCTCCAAGGGTCTATTGCTGCCTCGGGCACCTTATGGTCGTTTCCCTGTGAGTCTAGATTATCGAATCCGACGCAAAACTTATAGTCAATTGTAACGTTCAGGGCCTACTAATGACGAAGAAACATTCAAATTGCGTCGCGATTCAATACGTCGTCCTCTAACCGACTTTTCTCCTAGGGTCTATTGTTGCTTCGGGCGCCTTTTGGTCGCCCTCCTGTGAGTCTTGAATTTCGAATCCGACGCAAAACAGATGGTTAATTGTAACGTTCGTGGCCTCCTAATGACGATGGAACACTCAAATTGCGTCGAGATTCGATACATCGTCCTCCAGCCGACTTGTCTCCAAGGGTATATTGCTGCCTCGGGCACATTATGGTCCGACTCCTGTGAGTCTAGATTTTCGAATCCGACGCAAAACTGTTGGTTAATTGTAATGCTCAGAGGCTCCTAATGACGATGGAACACTCAAACTGTGTCGCGAATCAATACATCGTTATCCAGCCGATTTGTCTCCAAGGGTCCATTGCTGCCTGTGCCACCTAATGGTCGTTTTCCTGTGAGTCCAGATTTTCGAATCCGACGCAAAACTGACAGTTAATTGTAATGTTCAGGGCCTCCTAATGACGATGGAACACTCAATTTGAGTCGAGATTCAATACATCGTCCTCCAGCCGACTTGTCTCCAAGCGCCTACTGCAGCCTCGGGCACCTTATTGTCCTTTTCCTGTGAGCCTAGGCTGTCGAATGCGCCGCAAAACTGATAGTTAGTTGTAACGTTTACGGCCTCCTAATGACGATGGAACACTCAAATTGCGTCGAGATTCAATACATCGTCCTCCAGCCGACTTGTCTCCAAGGGTCTGTTGCTGCCTCGGGCACCTTATGGTCGTTCTCCTGTGAGTCTAGATTATCGAGCCCGACGCATAACTGATAGTTAATTGTAACGTTCAGGGCTTCCTAATGACGATAGAACACTCAAATCGCGTCGAGATTCAATACATCGTCCTACAGCCGACTTGTCTCCAAGGGGATACTGCTGCCGCGGGCACCTTATTGTCGTTCTCCTTTGACTCTAGATTTTCGAATCCGACGCAAAACTGATAGTTAATTGTAACGTTCAAGGCCTCCTAATGACGATGGAACACTCAAATTGTTTCGAGATTCAATACATCGGCCTCCAGAACACTTGTCTCCAATTGTCTATTGCTGCCTCGGGCACGTTAAGCTCGTTCTCCTGTGAGTCTAGATTTTCGAATCCGACGCATAACTGATAGTTAATTACGTTCAGGGCTTCCTAATGACGATGGAACACTCTAATTGTGCCAAGATTCAATACATCGTCCTCCAGCTGACTTGTCTCCAAGGGGATATTGCTGCCTCGGGCACCTTATTGTCGTTCTCCTGTGAGTCTAGATTTTCGAAACCGACGCAAAGCTGATAGTTAATTGTAACGTTCAGGACCTCCTAATGACGATGGAACACTCAAATTGCGTCGAGATTTAATACATCGTCCTCCAGCCGACTTGTCTCCAAGGGGATATAGCTGCCTCGGGCACCTTATGGTCCGACTCCTGTGAGTCTAGATTTTCGTATCCGACCCGAAACTGATAGTTAATTGTAACGTTCAGGGCCTCCTAATGACGATGGAACACTCAAATCGCGTCGAGATTCAATACATCGTCCTACAGCCGACTTGTCTCCAAGGGGATACTGCTGCCGCGGGCACCTTATTGTCGTTCTCCTTTGACTCTAGATTTTCGAATCCGACGCAAAACTGATAGTTAATTGTAACGTTCAAGGCATCCTAATGACGATGGAACACTCAAATTGTTTCGAGATTCAATACGTCGGCCTCCAGAACCCTTGTCTCAAATTGTCTATTGCTGCCTCGGGCACGTTAAGCTCGTTCTCCTGTGAGTCTAGATTTTCGAATCCGACGCATAACTGATAGTTAATTACGTTCAGGGCTTCCTAATGACGATGGAACACTCTAATTGCGCCAAGATTCAATACATCGGCCTCCAGCCGACTTGTCTACAGGGGTCTATTGCAGCTTCGGGCACTTTATGGTCGTTCTCCTCTGAGTCTAGATTTTCGAATCCGACGCATAACTGATAGTTAATTACGTTCATGGCCTCCTAATGACGATGGAACACTCAAATTGCGTCAAGATTCAATACATCGTCCTCCAGCCGACTTGTCTCCTAGGGGATATTGCTGCCTCAGGCACCTTACGGTCTTTCTCCGGTGAGTCTAGATTTTCGAATCCGACGCAAAACTGACAGTTAATTGTAACGTTCAGGGCCTCCTAATGACGATGGAACACTCAAATTGCGTCGAGGTTCAACACATCGTCCTCCAGCCGACTTGTCTCCAAGGGTCTATTGCTGCCTCGGGCACCTTATGGTCGTTCTCCTGTGAGTCTAGATTTTCGAATCCGACGCATAACTGATAGTTAATTACATTCAGGGCCTCCTAATGACGATGGAACACTCAAATTGCGTCCTCCAGCCGACTTGTCTCCAAGGCGATATTGCTGCCTCGGGCACCTTGTGGTCAATCTCCTGTGAGTCTAGATTTTCGAATCCGACGCAAAACTGATAGTTAATTGTAACGTTCACGGCTCCTAATGACGATGGAACACTCAAATTGCGTCGAGATTCAATACATCGTCCTCCAACTGACTTGTCTCCAAGGGTCTATTGCTGCCTCTGGCACCTTATGGTCGTGCACCCGTGAGTCTAGATTTTCGAATCCAACGCGAAACTGATAGTTAATTGTAACGTTCAGGGCCTCCGAATGACGAGGGAACAATCAAATTGCGTTGAGATTCAATACATCGTCCTCCAGCCGACTTGTTTCCAAGGGTCTATTGCTGTCTCGGGCACTTTATTTACGTTCTCCTGTGACTCTAGATTTTCGAATCCGACGCAAAACTGATAGTTAATTGTAACGTTCAGGGCCTCCTATTGACGATAGAACACCCAAATTGAGTCGCGATTCAATACATCGTCCTCCGGCCGATCTGTCTCCAAGGGTCTATTGCTGCCTCGGGCACCTTATTGTCGTTCTCCTGTTGGTCTAGATTGTTGAATCCTACGCAAAACTGATAGTTAATTGCAACGTTCAGGGCCTCCTAATGACGATGGAACACTCAGATTGCGTCGAGATTCAATACATTGTCCTTCAGCCGACTTGTCTCCAAGGGTCTATTGCTGCCTCGGGCACCTTATGGACGTTCACCTGTAACTCTAGATTTTCGAATCCGACGCAAAACTGATAGTTAATTGTAACGTTCAGGCCGCCTATTGACGATGGAACACTCAAATTGCGTCGAGGTTCAATACATCGTCCTCCAGCCGACTTGTCTCCAAGGGTCTATTGCTGCCTCGGGCACATTTTGGTCGTTCTCCTGTGAGTCTAGATTTTCGAATCCGACGCATAACTGATAGTTAATTACATTCAGGGCCTCCTAATGACGATGGAACACTCAATTTGCGTTGAGATTCAATACACCGTCCTTCAGCCGACTTGTCTCCAAGGGTCTATTGATGCCTCGGGCACCCTATGGTCGTTCACCTGTGAGTCTAGATTTTCGAATCGGACGCAAAACTGATAGTTAATTGTAACGTTCAGTGCCTCTTAATGACGTTGGAACACTGACATTGCGTCGAGATCCAATACATCGTCCTCCAGCCGACTTGTCTCCAAGGGAATATTGTTCCCTCGGGCACCTTATGGTCCGTCTAATGTGAGTCTTGAATTTCGAATCCGACGCAAAACAGATAGTTAATTGTAACGTTCGTAGTCTCCTAATGACGATGGAACACTCAAAATGCGTCGAGATTTAATACATCGTCCTCCTGCCGACTTGTTCCAAGGGAATATTGCTGCCTCGGTTACCTTGTGGTCGTTCTCCTGTGAGTCTAGACTGTAAAATCCGACGCAAAACTGATAGTTAATTGTAACGTTCAGGGCCTCCTAATGACGATGAAACACTCAAATTGCGTCGAGATTCGATACATCGTCCTCCAGCCGACTTGTCTCCAAGGGTCTATTGCTGCCTCGGGCACCTTATGGTCGTTCTCCCGTGAGTCTAGATTATCGAGCCCGACGCATAACTGATAGTTAGTTGTAACGTTCAGGGCTTCCTAATGACGATAGGACACTCAAATTGCGGTCGAGATTCAATACATCGTCCTCCAGCCGACTTGTCTCCAAGGGGATATTGCTGCCGCATGCACCTTATTGTCGTTCTCCTGTGAGTCTAGATTTTCGAATCCGACGCAAAACTGATGGTTAACTGTAACGTTCATGGCCTCCTATTGAGAATGGAACACTCAAATTCCGTCGAGATTCAATACATCGTCCTCCAGCCGACTTGTCTCCAAGGGGTTATAGCTGCCTCGGGCACATTGTGGTCCGACTAATGTGAGTCTAGATTTTCGATTCCGACGCAAAACTGATGGTTAATTGTAACGTTCATGTCCTCCTAATGAGGATGGAACACTTAAATTGCGTCGAGATTCAATAAACCGTCCTCCAGCCGACTTGTCTCCAAGGGTCTATTGGTGCCTCGGGCACGTTAAGATCGTTCTCCTGTGAGTCTAGATTTTCGAATCCGACGCATAACTCATAGTTAATTACGTTCAGGGCCTCCCAATGACGATGGAACACTCTAATTGCGTCAAGATTCAATACATCGTCCTCCAGCCGACTTGTCTCCAAGGGGATATAGCTGCCTCGGGCACATTTTGGTCCGACTCCTGTGTGTCTAGATTTTCGAATCCGACGCAAAACTGATGGTTAATTGCAATGCTCAAGGCCTTCTAAAGACGATGGAACACTCAAATTGTGTCGCGATTCAATACATCGTCCTCCAGAAGACTTGTCTCCAAGGGGATATAGCTGCCTCGGGCACCTTATGGTCGTTTTCCTGTGAGTCTAGATTTTCGAATCCGACGCAAAACTGATGGTTAATTGTAACGTTCATGGCCTCCTAATGCGGATGGAACACTTAAATTGCGTCGAGTTTTAATACAACGTCCTCCAGCCGACTTGTCTCCAAGGATCTATTGCTACCTCGGCCACCTTATGGTCGTCTTCGTCTGAGTCTAGATTATCGAATCCGACGCAAAACTGATGGTTAATTGCAATGCTCAGGGCCTCCTAATGACGATGGAACACTCAAATTGTGGCGCGATTCAATACATCGTCCTCCAGCCGATTTGTCTCCAAAGGTCTATTGCTGCCTGTGGCAGCTAATGGTCGTTTTCCTGAGAGTCCAGATTTTCGAATCCGACGCAAAACTGATAGTTAATTGTAATGTTCAGGGCCCCCTAATGACGATGGAACACTCAAATTGCGTCGAGATTCAATACATCGTCCTCCAGCCGACTTGTCTCCAAGGGTCTATTGCTGCCTCGAGAACCTTGTTGTAGTTCTCCTGTGAGCCTAGGCTGCCGAATCCGCCGCAAAACTGATAGTTAGTTGTAACGTTCACGGCCTCCTAATGACGATGGAACACCCAAATTGCGTCGAGCTCCAATACATCGTCCTCCAGCCGACTTGTCTCCAAGGGTCTATTCCTGCCTCGGGCACCTTATGGTCGTTCTCCCGTGAGTCTAGATTATCGAGCCCGACGCATAACTGATAGTTAATACTAACGTTCAGGGCTTCCTAATGACGATAGAACACTCAAATTGCGTCGAGATTCAATACATCGTCCTCCAGCCGACTTGTCTCCAAATGGATATAGCTGCCTCGGGCACCTTATGGTCGTTCTCCTGTGAGTCTAGATTTTCGAATCCGACGCAAAACTGATGGTTAATTGTAACGTTCATGGCCTCCTAATGAGGATGGAACACTTAAATTGCGTCGAGATTCAATACAACGTCCTCCAGCCGACTTGTCCCTAAGGGTCTATTGGTGCCTCGGGCACGTTAAGCTCGTTCTCCTGTGAGTCTTGATTTTCGAATCCGACGCATAACGGATAGTTAATTACGTTCAGGGCCTCCCAATGACGATGGAACACTCTAATTGCGTCAAAATTCAATACATCGTCCTCCAGCCGACTTGTCTCCAAGGGGATATAGCTGCCTCGGGCACATTATGGTCCGACTCCTGTGTGTCTAGATTTTGGAGTCCGACGCAAAACTGATGGTTAATTGCAATGCTCAAGGCCTTCTAATGACGATGGAACACTCAAATTGTGTCGCGATTCAATACATCGTCCTCCAGCCGACTTGTCTCCAAGGGGATATAGCTGCCTCGGGCACCTTATGGTCGTTCTGCTGTGAGTCTAGATTCTCGAATCCGACGCAAAACTGATGGTTAATTGTAACGTTCATGGCCTCCTAATGAGGATGGAACACTTAAATTGCGTCGAGTTTCAATACAACGTCCTCCAGCCGACTTGTCTCCAAGGATCTATTGCTACCTCGGGCACCATATGGTCGTTCTCCTGTGAGTCTAGATTTTCGAATCCGACGCGAAACTGATAGTTAATTGTAACGTTCAGGGCCTATTAATGACGATGGAACAATCAATTTGCGTCGAGATTCGATACATCGTCCTCCAGCCGACTTGTCTCCAAGGGGTTTATTGTTGCCTCGGGCAAATTATGGTCAAACTCCTGTGAGTCTAGATTTGCGAATCCGACACAAAACTGATGGTTAATTGCAATGCTCAGGGCCTCCTAATGACGCTGGAACACTCAAATTGTGTCGCGATTCAATACATCGTCCTCCAGCCGATTTGTCTCCAAGGGTCTATTGCTGCCTGTGGCACCTAATGGTCGTTTTCCTGTGAGACCAGATTTTCGAATCCGACGCAAAACTGATAGTTAATTGTAATGTTCAGGGCCTCCTAATGACGATGGAACACTCAAATTGCGTGGAGATTCAATACATCGTCCTCCAGCCGACTTGTCTCCAAGGGGCTATTAGTGCCTCTGGCACGTTAAGCTCGTTCTCCTGTGAGTCTAGATTTTCTAATCCGACGCATAACTGATAGTTAATTACGTTCAGGGCCTCCCAATGACGATGGAACACTCTAATTGCGTCAAGATTCAATACATCGTCCTCCCGCCGACTTGTCTCCAAGGGGATATAACTGCCTCGGGCACATTATGGTCCGACTCCTGTGTGTCTAGATTTTCGAATCCGATGCAAAACTGATGGTTAATTGAAATGCTCAAGGCCTTCTAATGACGATGGAACACTCAAATTGTGTCGCGATTCAATACATCGTCCTCCAGCCGACTTGTCTCCAAGGGGATATAGCTGCCTCGGGCACCTTATGGTCGTTCTCCTGTGAGTCTAGATTTTCGAATCCGACGCAAAACTGATGGTTAATTGTAACGTTCATGTCCTCCTAATGAGGATGGAACACTTAAATTGCGTCGAGTTTCAATTCAACGTCCTCCAGCCGACTTGTCTCCAAGGATCCATTGCTACCTCGGGCACCTTATGGTCGTCCTCCTGTGAGTCTAGATTATCGAATCCGACGCGAAACTGATAGTTAATTGTAACGTTCAGGGCCTCCTAATGACGATGGAACAATCAATTTGCGTCGAGATTCAATACATCGTCCTCCAGCCGACTTGTCTCCAAGGGTCTATTGCTGCCTCGGGCACCTTATGGACGTTCTCCTGTGACTCTAGATATTCGAATCCGACGCAAAACTGACAGTTAATTGCATCGTTCAGGGCCTCCTAATGACGATGGAACACTGAGATTGCGTCGAGATTCAATACATTGTCCTTCAGCCGACTTGTATCCAAGGGTCTATTGCTGCCTCGGGCACCTTATGGACGATCTCCTGTAACTCTAGATTTTCGAATCCGACGCAAGACTGATAGTTAATTGTAACGTTCAGGGCCGCCTATTGACGATGGAACACTCAAATTGCGTCGAGATTCAATACATCGTCCTTTAGACGACTTGTCTCCAGGATGATATTGCTGGCTCGGGCACCATATGGTCCATCTCCTGTGAATATAGATTTTCGAATCCGACGCAAAACTGATAGTTAATTGTAACGATCAGTGGCTCATATTGACGATGGAACATTAAAATAGCGTCGAGATTCAATACATCGGCCTCCAGCCGACTTGTCTCCAAGGGTCTTTTGCTGCTTCGGGCAACTTATGGTCGTTCTCTTGTGAGTCTAGATTTTCGAATCCGACGCATAACTGATAGTTAATTACGTTCATGGCCTCCTAATGACGATGGAACACTAAAATTGCGTCGAGATTCGATACATCGTCCTCCAGCCGACTTGTCTCCAAGGGGATATTGCTGCCTCGGGCAAATTATGGTCAAACTAGTGTGAGTCTAGATTTTCGAATCCGACACAAAACTGATGGTTAATTGCAATGCTCAGGGCCTCCTAATGACGATGGAACACTCAAATTGCGGTAAGATTCAATACATCATCCTCCAGCCGACTTGTCTCCTAGGGGATATTGCTGCCTCGGGCACCTTTTGGTCGTTCTCCTGTGAGTCTAGATTTTCGAATCCGACGCAAAACTGACAGTTAATTGCATCGTTCAGGGCCTCCTAATGACGATGGAACACTGAAATTGCGTCGAGGTTCAATACATCGTCCTCCAGTCGACTTGTCTCCAAGGGTCTATCGCTGCCTCGGGCACCTTATGGTCCGTCTAATGTGAGTCTTGAATTTCGAATCCGACGCAAAACAGATAGTTAATTGTAACGTTCGTGGTCTCCTAATGACGATGGAACACTCAAAATGCGTCGAGATGTAATACATCGTCCTCCCGCCGACTTGTCTCCAAGGGGATATTGCTGCCTCGGGCTCCTTATGGTCGCTCTCCTTTGACTCTAGATTTTCGAATCCGACGCAAAACTGATAGTTAATTGTAACGTTCAAGGCCTCCTAATGACGATGGAACACTCAAATTGTTTCGAGATTCAATACATCGGCCTCCAGCCGACTTGTCTCCAAGGGTCCATTGGTGCCTCGGGCACGTTAAGCTCGTTCTCCTGTGAGTCTAGATTTTCGAATCCGACGCATAACTGATAGATAAATATGTTCAGGGCCTCCTAATGACGATGGAACACTCTAATTGCGTCAAGATTCAATACATCGTCCTCCAGCCGACTTGTCTCGAAGGGGATATAGCTGCCTCGGGCACATTATGGTCCGACTCCTGTGAGTCTAGATTTTCGAATCCGACACAAAACTGAGGGTTAATTGCAATGCTCAAGGCCTCCTAATGACGATGGAACACTCAGATTGCGTCGAGATTCAATACATTGTCCTTCAGCCGACTTGTCTCCAAGGGTCTATTGCTGCCTCGGGCACCTTATGGACACTCTCCTGTACCTCTAGATTTTCGAATCTGACGCAAAACTGATAGTTAATTGTAACGTTCAGGGCCGCCTATTGACGATGGAACACTCAAATTGCGTCGAGATTCAATACATCGTCCTTTAGCCGACTTGTCTCCAGGATGATATTGCTGGCTCGGGCACCATATGGTCCGTCTCCTGTGAATATAGATTTTCGAATCCGACGCAAAACTGATAGTTAATTGTAACGATCAGTGGCTCCTAATGACGATGGAACATTAAAATTGCGTCGAGATTCAATACATCGGCCTCCAGCCGACTTGTCTCCAAGGGTCTATTGCTGCTTCGGGCACCTTATGGTCGTTCTCCTGTGAGTCTAGATTTTCGAATCCGACACAAAACTGATGGTTAATTGCAATGCTCAGGGCCTCCTAATGACGATGGAACACTCAAATTGTGTCGCGATTCAATACATCGTCCTCCAGCCGATTTGTCTCCAAGGGTCTATTGCTGCCTGTGGCACCTAATGGTCGTTTTCCTGTGAGTCCAGATTTTCGGATCCGACGCAAAACTGATAGTTAATTGCAATGTTCAGGGCCTCCTAATGACGATGGAACACTCAAATTGCGTCGAGATTCAATACATCGTCCTCCAGCCGACTTGTCTCCAAGGGTCTATTGCTGCCTCGGGATCCTTATTGTCGTTCTCCTGTGAGCTTAGGCTGTCGAATCCGCCGCAAAACTGATAGTTAGTTGTAACGTTCACGGCCTCCTAATGACGATGGAACACTCAAATTGCGTCGAGCTCCAATACATCGTCCTCCAGCCGACTTGTCTCCAAGGGTGTATTGCTGCCTCGGGCACCTTATGGTCGTTCTCCCGTGAGTCTAGATTATCGAGCCCGACGCATAACTGATAGTTAATTGTAACGTTCAGGGCTTCCTATTGAGAATGGAACACTCAAATTCCGTCGAGATTCAATACATCGTCCTCCAGCCGACTTGACTCCAAGGGAATATTGCTGCCTCGGGCTCCTTATGGTCGTTCTACTTTGACTCTAGATTTTCGAATCCGACGCAAAACTGACAGTTAATTGTAACGTTCAAGGCCTCCTAATGACGATGGAACACTGAAATTGTTTCGAGATTCATTACATCGGATTCCAGCCGACTTGTCTCCAAGGGGATATTGCTGCCTCGGGAACCTTATGGTCGTTCTCCTTTGACTCTAGATTTTTGAATCCGACGCAAAACTGATAGTTAATTGTAACGTTCAAGACCTCCTAATGACGATCTAACACTCAAATTGTTTCGAGATTCAATACATCGTCCTCCAGCCGAATTCTCTCCAAGGGTGCCTCGGGCACCTTATTTTCCGTCTCCAGTGAGTCTAAATTTTCAAATCCGACGCATAACTGATGGTTAATTGTAATGCTCAGAGCCTCGTAATGACGATGGAACACTCAAATTGTGTTGCGATTCAATACATCGCCCTCCAGCGGACTAGTCTCCAAGGGGATATTGCTACTGCGGGCACCTTATGGTCCGTCTCCAGTGAGTCTAGATTGTCTAATCCGACGAAAAACTGATAGTTAATTGTAACTTTCAGGGCCTCCGAGTGACGATGGAGCACTCAAATTGTGCCGCGATTCAATACATCGTTCTCCAGCGGACTGGTCTCCAAGGGGATATTGCTGCTTCGGGCACCTTATGGTCCGTCTCCAGTGAGTCTAGATTTTCGAATCCGACGAAAAACAGATAGTTAATTGTAACTTTCAGGGCCTCCTAGTTACAATGGAGCACTCAAATTGCGTCGTGATCCAATTCATCGTCCTCGAGCCGACTTGTCTCCAAGGGTCTATTGCTGCCTGGCGCACCTTATGATCGACCTCCTGTGAGTCTAGATTTTCGAATCCGACGCATAACTGATAGTTAATTGTAACTTTCAGGGCCTCCTAATGACGATGGAACACTCAAATTGCATCGAGAATCAATACGTCGTCCTCCAGTCGAATTGTCTCCATGGGGATATCGCTGCCTCGGGCACCAAATGGTCCGTCTCCGGTGAGTCTAGATTTTCGAATCCGACGCAAAAATGATAGTTAATTTAACGTTCAGCGCCTCCTAATGACGATAGAACACTCAAATTGCGTCGAGGTTCAGTACATCGTCCTCCAGCCGACGTGTCTCCAAGGGGATATTGCTGCGTCGTTCTTCAAATGGTCCGTCTCCTGTGAGTCTACATGTTTGAATCCGACGCGAAACTGATAGTTAATTGTAACGTCCAGGGGCTCCTAATGACGATGGAACACTCAAATTGCGTCGAGATTCAATACATCGGCCTCCAGCCGACTTGTCTCCAAGGGTTTATTGCTGCCTCGGGCACCTTATGGTCGTTCTCCTGTGAGTCTAGATTTTCGAATCCGACGCAAAAATGATAGTTAATTGTAACGTTCAGGGCCTTGTAATGACGATGGAAGACTCAAATTGCGTTGAGATTCAATACATCGGTCTCCAGCGGACTTGTCTCCAAGGGCCTGTTGCTGCCTCGGGCACCTTATGGTCTTTCTCCTGTGAGTTTAGATTATCGAATCCGACGCAAAAATGATAGTTAATTGTAACGTTCTGGGCCTCCTAATGCCGATAGAACACTCAAATTGCGTAGAGATTCAATACATCGTCCTCCAGCCGACTTGTCTCCAAGGGTCTATTGCTGCCTCGGGCACCGTATGGTCGTTCTCCTGTGAGTCTAGATTTTAGAATCCGACGCAAAACTGATAGTTAAATGTAATGCTCAGGGCCTCTTAATGACGATGGAACACTCAAATTGCGTCGAGAGTCAATACATCTTCCTCCAGCCGACTTGTCTACCAGGGGATATTGCTGACTCGGGCACCTTATGGTCGTTCTCCTGTGAGTCTAGATTTTCGAATCCGACGCAAAAATGATAGTTAATTGTAACGTTCAGGGCCTTGTAATGACGATGGAACACTCAAATTGCGTCGAGATTCAATACATCGGCCTCCAGCGGACTTGTCTCCAAGGGTCTGTTGCTGCCTCGGGCACCTTATGGTCGTTCTCCTGAGAGTTTAGATTATCGAATCCGACGCAAAAATGATAGTTAATTGTAACGTTCAGGGCCTCCTAATGCCGATGGAACACTCAAATTGCGTCGAGATTCAATACATCGGCCTCCAGCCGACTTGTCTCCAAGGGGATATTGCTGTCTCGGGCACCATATGATCCTTCTCTTGTGAGTCTAGATTTTCGAATCCGACGCAAAAATGCTAGTGAATAGTAACGTTCAGGGCCTCCTAATGACGATGGAACACTCAAATTGCGTCGAGATTCAATACATCGTCCTCCAGCCGACTTGTCTCCAAGGGGATATCGCTGTCTCGGGCACAATAAGATCCTTCTCCTGTGAGTCTAGATTTTCGAATCCGACGCAAACATGATATTTAATTGTAACGTTCAGGGACTTGTAATGACGATGGAACACTCAAATTGCGTCGAGATTCAATACATCGGCCACCAGCCGACTTGTCTCCAAGGGTCTGTTGCTGCCTCGAGCACCGTATGAACTTCTCCTGTGAGTAGATTTTTGAATCCGACGCAAAAATGATAGTTAATTGTAACGTTCAGGGGTTCCTAATGACGATGGAACACTCAAATTGCGTCAAGAATCCATACATCGGTTTCCAACCGACTTGTCTCCAAGTGTCTATTGCTGCCTCGAGCACCGTATGAACCTCTCCTGTGAGTAGATTTTCGAATCCGACGCATAAATGACAGTTAATTGTAACGTTCAGGGACTCCTAAAGACGATGGAACACTCAAATTGCGTCGAGAGTCAATACATCGACCTCCAGTCTACTTGTATCCAAGGGGATATTGCAGTCTCGTGCACCATATGATCCTTCTCCTGTTAGTAGATTTTCGAATCCGACGCTAAAATGATAGTTAATTGTAAGGTTTAGGGTCTCCTAATGACGATGGAACACTCAAAATGCGTCGCGATTCAATACATCGGCCTCCAGCGGACTGGTCTCCAAGGGGATATTGCTGCATCGGGCAACTTATGGTCCGTCTCCAGTGAGTCTAGATTTTCGAATCCGACGAAAAAATGATAGTTAATTGCAACATTCAGGGCCTCCTAATTACGATGGAGCACTCATTTTGCGTCGCGATCCAATACATCGTCCTCCAACCGACTTGTCTCCAAGGGTCAATAGCTGCCACGGGCACCCTGTATCGTTCTGCTGTGAGTCTAGACTTTCGAACCCGACGCAAAACTGATTGTTAATTGTAACGTTCAGGGCCTCCTAATGACGATGGAACACTCAAATTGCGTCGAGATTCAATACATCGGCCTCCAGCGGACTTGTCTCCAAGGGGATATTGCTGTCTCGAGCACCGTATGAACTTCTCCTGTGAGTAGATTTTCGAATCCGACGCTAAAATGATTGTTAATTGTAACGTTCAGGGCCTCCTAATGCCGATGGGACACTCAAATATCGTCGAGATTCAATACATCGACCTCCAGCCGACTTATCTCCAAGGGTCTATTGCTGCCTCGGGCACCTTATGGTCGTTCTCCTGTGAGTCTAGATTTTCGAATCCGACGCAAAAATGATAGTTACTTGTAAGATTCAGGGCCTCCTAATGACGATGGAACACTCAAATTGCGTCGCGATCCAAAAACATCGTCCTCCAGCCGACTTGGCTCCAAGGGTCTATTGCTGCCTCGGG
Source organism: Schistocerca americana (assembly GCF_021461395.2). Classification (NCBI taxonomy): domain Eukaryota; kingdom Metazoa; phylum Arthropoda; class Insecta; order Orthoptera; family Acrididae; genus Schistocerca; species Schistocerca americana. Next base: position 10,340,089 of record NW_025725790.1, on the reverse strand, counting down.
CACCGTATGGTCGTTCTCCTGTGAGTCTAGATTTTAGAATCCGACGCAAAACTGATAGTTAAATGTAATGCTCAGGGCCTCTTAATGACGATGGAACACTCAAATTGCGTCGAGAGTCAATACATCTTCCTCCAGCCGACTTGTCTACCAGGGGATATTGCTGCCTCGGGCACCTTATGGTCGTTCTCCTGTGAGTTTAGATTATCGAATCCGACGCAAAAATGATAGTTAATTGTAATGTTCAGGGCCTCCTAATGCCGATGGAACACTCAAATTGAGTCGAGATTCAATACATCGGCCTCCAGCCGACTTGTCTCCAAGGGTCTATTGCTGCCTCGGGCACATTATGGTCGTTCTCCTGTGAGTCTAGATTTTCGAATCCGACGCAAAAATGACAGTTAATTGTAACGTTCAGGGCCTTGTATTGACGATGGAACACTCAAATTGCGTCGAGATTCAATACATCGGCCTCCAGCGGACTTGTCTCCAAGGGTCTGTTGCTGCCTCGGGCACCTTATGGTCGTTCTCCTGTGAGTTTAGATTATCGAATCCGACGCAAAAATGATAGTTAATTGTAACGTTCAGGGACTCCTAATGCCGATGGAACACTCAAATTGCGTCGAGATTCAATACATTGGCCTCCAGCCGACTTGTCTCCAAGGGTCTATTGCTGCCTCGGGCACCATATGGTCCTTCTCCTGTGAGTTTAGATTATCTAATCCGACGCAAAAATGATAGTTAATTGTAACGTTTAGGGCCTCCTAATGCCGATGGAACACACAAATTGCGTCGAGATTCAATACATCGTCCTTCAGCCGACTTGTCTCCAACGGTCTATTGCTGCCTCGGGCACCGTATGGTCATTCTCCTGTAAGTCTAGATTTTAGAATCCGACGCAAAACTGATAGTTAAATGTAATGCTCAGGGCCTCTTAATGACGATGGAACACTCAAATTGCGTCGAGAGTCAAAACACTTTCCTCCAGCCGACTAGTCTACAAGGGGATATTGCTGCCTCGGGCTCCATGTGGTCCGTCTCCTGTGAGCCTAGATTTTCGAATCCGACGCGAAACTGATAGTTAATTGTAAGGTTCAGAGCCTCCTAATGACGATGGAACACTCAAATTGCGTCGAGATTCAATACATCGGCCTCCAGCCGACTTGTCTTTAAGGGTCTATTGCTGCCTCGGGCACCTTATGGTCGTTCTCCTGTGAGTCTAGATTTTCGAATCCGACGCAAAAATGATAGTTAATTGTAACGTTCAGGGCCTTGTAATGACGATGGAACACTCAAATTGCGTCGAGATTCAATACATCGGCCTCCAGCCGACTTGTCTACAAGGGGATATTGCTGCCTCGGCCTCCATGTGGTCCGTCTCCTGTGAGACTAGATTTTCGAATCCGACGCGAAACTAATAGTTAATTGTAAGGTTCAGGGCCTCCTAATGACGATGGAACACTCAAATTGCGTCGAGATTCAATACATCGGCCTCCAGAAGACTTCTCTCTAAGGGTCTAATGCTGCCTTGGGCACCTCATGGTCGTTCTCTTGTAAGTCTAGATTTTCGAATCCGACGCAAAAATGATAATTAATTGTAACGTTCAGGGCTTCCTAAAGCCGATGGAACACTAAAATTGCGTCGAGATTCAATACATCGGCCTCCAGCCGACTTGTCTCCAAGGGTCTATTGCTGCCTCGGCCACCTTATGGTCGTTCTCCTGTGAGTTTAGATTATCGAATCCGACGCAAAAATGATAGTTAATTGTAACGTTCAGGGCCTCCTAATGCCGATGGAACACTCAAATTGCGTCGAGATTCAATACATCGTCCTCCAGCCGACTTGTCTCCAAGTGTCTATTGCTGCCTCGGGCTCCTTATGGTCGTTCTCCTGCGAGTCTAGATTTTCGAATCCGACGCATAAATGATATTTATTGGTAACGTTCAGGGCCTTGTAATGACGATGGAACACACAAATTGCGTCGAGATTCAATACATCGGCCTCCAGCGGACTTGTCTCCAAGGGTCTGTTGCTGCCTCGGGCACCTTATGGTCGTTCTCCTGTGAGTTTAGATTATCGAATCCGACGCAAAAACGATAGTTAATTGTAACGTTCAGGGACTCCTAATGCCGATGGAACACTCAAATTGCGTCGAGATTCAATACATCGTCCTCCAGCCGACTTGTCTCCAAGGGTCTATTGCTGCCTCGGGCACCTTATGGTCGTTCTCCTGTGAGTCTAGATTTTCGAATCCGACGCAAAAATGATAGTTAATTGTAACGTTCAGTGCCTTCTAATGACGATGGAACACTCAAATTGCGTCGAGATTCAATATATCGGCCTCCAGCGGACTTGTCTCCAAGGGGATATTGCTGTCTCGTGCACCTTATGGTCGTTCTCCTGTGAGTTTAGATTATCGAATCCGACGCAAAATTGATAGTTAATTGTAACGTTCAGGGCCTCCTAATGCCGATGGAACACTCAAATTGCGTCGAGATTCAATACATCGGCCTCCAGCCGTCTTGTCTCCAAGGGGGTATTACTGTCTCGGGCACCATATGATCCTTCTCCTGTGAGTCTAGATTTTCGAATCCGACGCAAAAATGATAGTGAATAGTAACGTTCAGGGCCTCCTAATGACGATTGAAGACTCAAATTGCGTCGAGATTCAATACATCGTCCTCCAGCCGATTTGTCTCCAAGGGGATATTGCTGCCTCGGGCACCAAATGTTCCGTCTGCTGTGAGTCTAGATTTTCGAATCCGACGAAAAACTGATAGTTAATTGTAACATTCAGGGCCTCCTAATGACGATGGAACACTCAAATTGCGTCGCGATCCAATACATCGTCCTCCAGCCGACTTGTTTCCAAGGTTCTAATGCTGATCCGGGAACCTTATGGTCGTTCTCTTGTAAGTCGAGATTTTTGAATCCGACGCAAAAATGATAGTTAATTGTACCGTTCAAAGCCTCCTAATGACGATGGAACTCTCAAATTGCGTCGAGATTCAATACATCGTCCTCCAGCCGACTTGTCTCCAAGGGTCTATTGCTGCCTCGGGCTCCATGTGGTCCGTCTCCTGTGAGCCTAGATTTTCGAATCCGACGCGAAACTGATAGTTAATTGTAAGGTTCAGGGCCTCCTAATGACGATGGAACACTCAAATTGCGTCGAGATTCAATACATCGGCCTCCAGCCGACTTGTCTTTAAGGGTCTATTGCTGCCTCGGGCACCTTATGGTCGTTCTCCTGTGAGTCTAGATTTTCGAATCCGACGCAAAAATGATAGTTAATTGTAACGTTCAGGGCCTTGTAATGACGATGGAACACTCAAATTGCGTCGAGATTCAATACATCGGCCTCCAGCCGTTTTGTCTACAAGGGGATATTGCTGCCTCGGGCTCCATGTGGTCCGTCTCCTGTGAGACTAGATTTTCGAATCCGACGCGAATCTGATAGTTAATTGTAAGGTTCAGGGCCTCCTAATGACGATGGAACACTCAAATTGCGTCGAGATTCAATACATCGGCCTCCAGCCGACTTCTCTCTAAGGGTCTAATGCTGCCTTGGGCACCTCATGGTCGTTCTCTTGTGAGTCTAGATTTTTGAATCCGACGCAAAAATGATAGTTAATTGTAACGTTCAGGGCCTCCTAAAGCCGATGGAACACTCAAATTGCGTCGAGATTCAATACATCGGCCTCCAGCCGACTTGTCTCCAAGGGTCTATTGCTGCCTCGGCCACCTTATGGTCGTTCTCCTGTGAGTTTAGATTATCGAATCCGACGCAAAAATGATAGTTAATTTGTAACGTTCAGGGCCTCCTAATGCCGATGGAACACTCAAATTGCGTCGAGATTCAATACATCGTCCTCCAGCCGACTTGTCTCCAAGGGTCTATTGCTGCCTCGGGCACCTTATGGTCGTTCTCCTGTGAGTCTAGATTTTCGAATCCGACGCAAAAATAATATTTAATGGTAACGTTCAGGGCCTTGTAATGACGATGGAACACTCAAATTGCGTCGAGATTCAATACATCGGCCTCCAGCGGACTTGTCTCCAAGGGTCAGTTGCTGCCTCGGGCACCTTATGGTCGTTCTCCTGTGAGTTTAGATTATCGAATCCGACGCAAAAACGATAGTTAATTGTAACGTTCAGGGACTCCTAATGCCGATGGAACACTCAAATTGCGTCGAGATTCAATACATCGTCCTCCAGCCGACTTGTCTCCAAGGGTCTATTGCTGCCTCGGGCACCTTATGGTCGTTCTCCTGTGAGTCTAGATTTTCGAATCCGACGCAAAAATTATAGTTAATTGTAACGTTCAGTGCCTTCTAATGACGATGGAACACTCAAATTGCGTCGAGATTCAATATATCGGCCTCCAGCGGACTTGTCTCCAAGGGGATATTGCTGTCTCGTGCACCTTATGGTCGTTCTCCTGTGAGTTTAGATTATCGAATCCGACGCAAAATTGATAGTTAATTGTAACGTTCAGGGCCTCCTAATGCCGATGGAACACTCAAATTGCGTCGAGATTCAATACATCGGCCTCCAGCCGTCTTGTCTCCAAGGGGGTATTACTGTCTCGGGCACCATATGATCCTTCTCCTGTGAGTCTAGATTTTCGAATCCGACGTAAAAATGATAGTGAATAGTAACGTTCAGGGCCTCCTAATGACGATTGAAGACTCAAATTGCGTCGAGATTCAATACATCGTCCTCCAGCCGATTTGTCTCCAAGGGGATATTGCTGCCTCGGGCACCAAATGTTCCGTCTGTTGTGAGTCTAGATTTTCGAATCCGACGAAAAACTGATAGTTAATTGTAACATTCAGGGCCTCCTAATGACGATGGAACACTCAAATTGCGTCGCGATCCAATACATCGTCCTCCAGCCGACTTGTCTCCAAGGTTCTAATGCTGAATCGGGCACCTTATGGTCGTTCCCTTGTAAGTCGAGATTTTTGAATCCGACGCAAAAATGATTGTTAATTGTACCGTTCAAAGCCTCCTAATGACGATGGAACTCTCAAATTGCGTCGAGATTCAATACATCGTCCTCCAGCCGACTTGTCTCCAAGGGTCTATTGCTGCCTTCGGCACCGTATGGTCGTTCTCCTGTGAGTCTAGATTTTAGAATCCGACGCAAAACTGATAGTTAAATGTAATGCTCAGGGCCTCGTAATGACGATGGAACACTCAAATTGCGTCGAGAGTTAATACATCTTCCTCCAGCCGACTTGTCTACAAGGGGATATTGCTGCCTCGGGCTCCATGTGGTCCGTCTCCTGTGAGTCTAGATTTTCGAATCCGACGCGAAACTGATAGTTAATTGTAAGGTTCAGGGCCTCCTAATGACGATGGAACACTCAAATTGCGTCGAGATTTAATACATCGGCCTCCAGCGGACTTGTCTCCAAGGGGATATTTCTGTCTCGGGCACCTTATGGGCGTTCTCCTGTGAGTCTAGATTTTCGAATCCGACGCAAAAATGTTAGTTAATTGTAACGGTTTGGACCTCCTAATGCCGATGGAACACTCAAACTGCGTCGAGATTCAATACATCGGCCTCCAGCCGACTTGTCTCCAAGGGTCTATTGCTGCCTCGGGCACCTTATGGTCGTTCTCCTGTGAGTCTAGATTTTCGAATCCGACGCAAAAATGATAGTTAATTGTAAAGTTCAGGGCCTTGTAATGACGATGGAACACTCAAATTGCGTCGAGATTCAATACATCGGCCTCCAGCGGACTTGTCTCCAAGGGTCTGTTGCTGCCTCGGGCACCTTATGGTCGTTCTCCTGAGAGTTTAGATTATCGAATCCGACGCAAAAATGATAGTTAATTGTAACGTTCAGGGCCTCCTAATGCCGATGGAACACTCAAATTGCGTCGAGATTCAATACATCGGCCTCCAGCCGATTTGTCTCCAAGGGGATATTGCTGTCTCGGGCACCATATGATCCTTCTCCTGTGAGTCTAGATTTTCGAATCCGACGCAAAAATGCTAGTGAATAGTAACGTTCAGGGCCTCCTAATGACGATGGAACACTCAAATTGCGTCGAGATTCAATACATCGTCCTCCAGCCGACTTGTCTCCAAGGGGATATCGCTGTCTCGGGCACAATATGATCCTTCTCGTGTGAGTCTAGATTTTCGAATCCGACGCGAACATGATATTTAATTGTAACGTTCAGGGCCATGTAATGACGATGGAACACTCAAATTGCGTCGAGATTCAATACATCGGCCACCAGCCGACTTGTCTCCAAGGGTCCGTTGCTGCCTCGAGCACCGTATGAACTTCTCCTGTGAGTAGATTTTTGAATCCGACGCAAAAATGATAGTTAATTGTAACGTTCAGGGGTTCCTAATGACGATGGAACACTCAAATTGCGTTAAGAATCAATACATCGGTGTCCAGCCGACTTGTCTCCAAGTGTCTATTGCTGCCTCGAGCACCGTATGAACCTCTCCTGTGAGTAGATTTTCGAATCCGACGCATAAATGACAGTTAATTGTAACGTTCAGGGACTCCTAAAGACGATGGAACACTCAAATTGCGTCGAGAGTCAATACATCGACCTCCAGTCGACTTGTATCCAAGGGGATATTGCAGTCTCGTGCACCATATGATCCTTCTCCTGTTAGTAGATTTTCGAATCGGACGCTAAAATGATAGTTAATTGCAAGGTTTAGGGTCTCCTAATGACGATGGAACACTCAAATTGCGTCAAGAATCAATACATCGGTTTCCAGCCGACTTGTCTCCAAGTGTCTATTGCTGCCTCGAGCACCGTATGAACCTCTCCTGTGAGTAGATTTTCGAATCCGACGCATAAATGACAGTTAATTGTAACGTTCAGGGCCTCCTAATGACGATGGAACACTCAAATTGCGTCGAGATTCAATACATCGGCCGCCAGCCGACTTGTCTCCAAGGGGATATTGCTGTCTCGGGCACAATATGATCCTTCTCCTGTGAGTCTAGATTTTCGAATCCGACGCAATAATGATAGTTAATTGTAACGTTCAGGGCCTTCTAAAGACGATGGAACACTCAAATTGCGTCGCGATCCAATACATCGTCCTAAAGCCGACTTGTCTCCAAGGGTCTATTGCTGCCTCGGGCACCGTATGGTCGTTCTCCTATCAGTCTAGATTTTAGAATCCGACGCAAAACTGATAGTTAAATGTAATGCTCAGGGCCTCTTAATGACGATGGAACACTCAAATTGCGTCGAGAATCAATACATCTTCCTCCAGCCGACTTGTCTACAAGGGGATATTGCTGCCTCGGGCACCTTATGGTGGTTCTCCTGTGAGTTTAGATTATCGAATCCGACGCAAAAATGATAGTTAATTGTAACGTTCAGGGCCTCCTAATGCCGATGGAACACTCAAATTGCGTCGAGATTCAATACATCGGCCTCCAGCGGACTTGTCTCCAAGGGGATATTGCTGTCTCGTGCACCTTATGGTCGTTCTCCTGTGGGTTTAGATTATCGAATCCGACGCAAAAATGATAGTTAATTGTAACGTTCAGGGACTCCTAATGCCGATGGAACACTCAAATTGCGTCGAGATTCAATACATCTGCCTCCAGCCGACTTGTCTCCAAGGGTCTATTGCTGCCTCGGGCACCTTATGGTCGTTCTCCCTTGAGTCTAGATTTTCGAATCCGACGCAAAAGTGATAGTTAATTGTAACGTTCAGGGCCTTCTAATGACGATGGAACACTCAAATTGCGTCGATATTCAATATATCGGCCTCCAGCGGACTTGTCTCCAAGGGGATATTGCTGTCTCGTGCACCTTATGGTCGTTCTCCTGTGAGTTTCGATTATCGATTCCGACGCAAAAGTGATAGTTAATTGTAACGTTCAGGGCCTCCTAATGCCGATGGAACACTCAAATTGCGTCGAGATTCAATACATCGGCCTCCAGCCGTCTAGTCTCCAAGGGGGTATTACTGTCTCGGGCACCATATGATCCTTCTCCTGTGAGTCTAGATTTTCGAATCCGACGCAAAAATGATAGTGAATAGTAACGTTCAAACCCTCCTAATGGCGATGGAACTCTCAAATTGCGTCGAGATTCAATACATCGTCCTCCAGCTGACATGTCTCCAAAGGTCTATTGCTGCCTCGGGCACCGTATGGTCGTTCTCCTGTGAGTCTAGATTTTAGAATCCGACTTAAAACTGATAGTTAAATGTAATGCTCAGGGCCTCGTAATGACGATGGAACACTCAAATTGCGTCGAGAGTCAATACAACTTCCTCCATTCGACTTGTCTACAAGGGGATATTGCTGCCTCGGGCTCCATGTTGTCCGTCTCCTGTGAGTCTAGATTTTCGAAACCGACGCGAAACTGATAGTTAATTGTAAGGTTCAGGGCCTCCTAATGACGATGGAACACTCAAATTGCGTCGAGATTCAATACATCGGCCTCCAGAGGACTTGTCTCCAAGGGGATTTTGCTGTCTCGGGCACCTTATGGGCGTTCTCCTGTGAGTCTAGATTTTCGAATCCGACGCAAAAATGATAGTTAATTGTAACGGTTTGGGTCTCCTCATGCCGATGGAACACTCAAATTGCGTCGAGATTCAATACATCGGCCTCCAGCCGACTTGTCTCCAAGTGTCTATTGCTGCCTCGGGCACCTTATGGTCGTTCTCCTGTGAGTCTAGATTTTCGAATCCGACGCAAAAATGATAGTTAATTGTAACGTTCAGGGCCTTGTAATGACGATGGAACACTCAAATTGCGTCGAGATTCAATACATCGGCCTCCAGCGGACTTGTCTCCAAGGGTCTGTTGCTGCCTCGGGCACCTTATGCTCGTTCTCCTGAGAGTTTAGATTATCGAATCCGACGCAAAAATGATAGTTAATTGCAACGTTCAGGGCCTCCTAATGCCGATGGAACACTCAAATTGCGTCGAGATTCAATACATCGGCCTCCAGCCGACTTGTCTCCAAGGGGATGTTGCTGTCTCGGGCACCATATGATCCTTCTCCTGTGAGTCTAGATTTTCGAATCCGACGCAAAAATGCTAGTGAATAGTAACGTTCAGGGCCTCCTAATGACGATGGAACACTCAAATTGCGTCGAGATTCAATACATCGTCCTCCAGCCGACTTGTCTCCAAGGGTCTGCTGCTGCCTCGAGCACCGTATGAACTTCTCCTGTGAGTAGATTTTTGAATCCGACGCAAAAATGATAGTTAATTGTAACGTTCAGGGCCTCCTAATGACGATGGAACACCGAAATTGCGTCAAGAATCAATACATCGGTTTCCAGCCGACTTGTCTCCAAGTGTCTATTGCTGCCTCGGGCACCTTATGGTCGTTCTCCTGTGAGTCTAGATTTTCGAATCCGACGCTAAAATGATAGTTAATTGTAAGGCTTACGGCCTCCTAATGACGATGGAACACTCAAAATGCGTCGCGATTCAATACATCGGCCTCCAGCGGACTGGTCTCCAAGGGGATATTGCTGCATCGGGCAACTTATGGTCCGTCTCCAGTGAGTCTAGATTTTCGAATCCGACGAAAAACTGATAGTTAATTGTAACATTCAAGGCCTCCTAATGACGATGGAACACTCATTTTGTGTCGCGATCCAATACATCGTCCTCCAACCGACTTGTCTCCAAGGGTCAATAGCTGCCACGGGCACCTTGTGATCGTTCTGCTGTGAGTCTAGATTTTGGAACCCGACGCAAAACTGATTGTTAATTGTAACGTTCAGGGCCTCCTAATGACGATGGAACACTCAAATTGCGTCGAGATTCAATACATCGGCCTCCAGCGGACTTGTCTCCAAGGGGATATTGCTGTCTCGAGCACCGTATGAACTTCTCCTGTGAGTAGATTTTCGAATCCGACGCTAAAATGATTGTTAATTGTAACGTTCAGGGCCTCCTAATGACGATGGGACACTCAAATTGCGTCGAGATTCAATACATCGACCTCCAGCCGACTTATCTCCAAGGGTCTATTGCTGCCTCGGGCACCTTATGGTCGTTCTCCTGTGAGTTTAGATTATCGAATCCGACGCAAAAATGATAGTTAATTTCAACATTCAGGGCCTCCTAATGACGATGGAACACTCAAATTGCGTCGCGATCCAATACATCGTCCTAAAGCCGACTTGTCTCCAAGGGTCTATTGCTGCCTCGGGCACCGTATGGTCGTTCTCCTGTGAGTCTAGATTTTACAATCCGACGCAAAACTGTTAGTTAAATGTAATGCTCAGGGCCTCTTAATGACGATGGAACACTCAAATTGCGTCGAGAATCAATACATCTTCCTCCATCCGAATTGTCTCCACGGGGATATTGCTGTCTCGAGCACCGTATGAACTTCTCCTGTGAGTAGATTTTCGAATCCGACGCTAAAATGATTGTTAATTGTAACGTTCAGGGCCTCCTAATGACGATGGGACACTCAAATTGCGTCGAGATTCAATACATCGACCTCCAGCCGACTTATCTCCAAGGGTCTATTGCTGCCTCGGGCACCTTATGGTCGTTCTCCTGTGAGTTTAGATTATCAAATCCGACGCAAAAATGATAGTTAATTGCAACGTTCAGGGCCTCCTAATGCCGATGGAACACTCAAATTGCGTCGCGATCCAATACATCGTCCTAAAGCCGACTTGTCTCCAAGGGTCTATTGCTGCCTCGGGCACCGTATGGTCGTTCTCCTGTGAGTCTAGATTTTCGAATCCGACGCAAAAATGATATTTAATGGTAACGTTCAGGGCCTTGTAATGACGATGGAACACTCAAATTGCGTCGAGATTCAATACATCGGCCTCCAGCGGACTTGTCTCCAAGGGTCTGTTGCTGCCTCGGGCACCTTATGGTCGTTCTCCTGTGAGTTTAGATTATCGAATCCGACGCAAAAACGATAGTTAATTGTAACGTTCAGGGACTCCTAATGCCGATGGAACACTCAAATTGCGTCGAGATTCAATACATCGTCCTCCAGCCGACTTGTCTCCAAGGGTCTATTGCTGCCTCGGGCACCTTATGGTCGTTCTCCTGTGAGTCTAGATTTTCGAATCCGACGCAAAAATGATAGTTAATTGTAACGTTCAGTGCCTTCTAATGACGATGGAACACTCAAATTGCGTCGAGATTCAATATATCGGCCTCCAGCCGACTTGTCTCCAAGGGTCTATTGCTGCCTCGGGCACCTTATGGTCGTTCTCCTGTGAGTCTAGATTTTCGAATCCGACGCAAAAATGATAGTTAATTGTAACGTTCAGGGCCTTGTAATGACGGTGGAACACTCAAATTGCGTCGAGATTCAATACATCGGCCTCCAGCGGACTTGTCTCCAAGGGTCTGTTGCTGCCTCGGGCACCTTATGGTCGTTCTCCTGAGAGTTTAGATTATCGAATCCGACGCAAAAATGATAGTTAATTGTAACGTTCAGGGCCTCCTAATGCCGATGGAACACTCAAATTGCGTCGAGATTCAATACATCGTCCTCCAGCCGATTTGTCTCCAAGGGGATATTGCTGCCTCGGGCACCAAATGTTCCGTCTGCTGTGAGTCTAGATTTTCGAATCCGACGAAAAACTGATAGTTAATTGTAACATTCAGGGCCTCCTAATGACGATGGAACACTCAAATTGCGTCGCGATCCAATACATCGTCCTCCAGCCGACTTGTCTCCAAGGTTCTAATGCTGAATCGGGCACCTTATGGTCGTTCTCTTGTAAGTCGAGATTTTTGAATCCGACGCAAAAATGATAGTTAATTGTTCCGTTCAAAGCCTCCTAATGACGATGGAACTCTCAAATTGCGTCGAGATTCAATACATCGTCCTCCAGCCGACTTGTCTCCAAGGGTCTATTGCTGCCTTCGGCACCGTATGGTCGTTCTCCTGTGAGTCTAGATTTTAGAATCCGACGCAAAACTGATAGTTAAATGTAATGCTCAGGGCCTCGTAATGACGATGGAACACTCAAATTGCGTCGAGAGTTAATACAACTTCCTCCAGCCGACTTGTCTACAAGGGGATATTGCTGCCTCGGGCTCCATGTGGTCCGTCTCCTGTGAGACTAGATTTTCGAATCCGACGCGAAACTGATAGTTAATTGTAACGTTCAGGGCCTTGTAATGACGATGGAACACTCAAATTGCATCGAGATTCAATACATCGGCCACCAGCCGACTTGTCTGCAAGGGTCTGTTGCTGCCTCGAGCACCGTATGAACTTCTCCTGTGAGTAGATTTTTGAATCCGACGCAAAAATGATAGTTAATTGTAACGTTCAGGGGTTCCTAATGACGATGGAACACTCAAATTGCGTTAAGAATCAATACATCGGTTTCCAGCCGACTTGTCTCCAAGTGTCTATTGCTGCCTCGAGCACCGTATGAACCTCTCCTGTGAGTAGATTTTCGAATCCGACGCATAAATGACAGTTAATTGTAACGTTCAGGGACTCCTAAAGACGATAGAACACTCAAATTGCGTCGAGAGTCAATACATCGACCTCCAGTCGACTTGTATCCAAGGGGATATTGCAGTCTCGTGCACCATATGATCCTTCTCCTGTTAGTAGATTTTCGAATCCGACGCAAAAATGATAGTTAATTGTAACGTTCAGGGCCTTCTAAAGACGATGGAACACTCAAATTGCGTCGAGATTCAATACATCGTCCTCTAGCCGACTTGTCTCCAAGGGTCTATTGCTGCCTCGGGCACCTTATGGTCGTTCTCTTGTAAGTCTAGATTTTCGAATCCGACGCAAAAATGATAGTTAATTGTAAGGTTCAGGGCCTCCTAATGACGAAGGAACACTCAAATTGCGTCGAGATTCAATACATCGGCCTCCAGCGGACTTGTCTCCAAGGGGATAGTGCTGTCTCGAGCACCGTATGAACTTCTCCTGTGAGTAGATTTTCGAATCCGACGGACGCTAAAATGATTGTTAATTGTAACGTTCAGGGCCTCCTAATGACGATGGGACACTCACATTGCGTCGAGATTCAATATATCGGCCTCCAGCCGACTTGTCTCCAAGGGTCTATTGCTGCCTCGGGCACCGTATGGTCGTTCTCCTGTCAGTCTAGATTTTAGAATCCGACGTAAAACTGATAGTTAAATGTAATGCTCAGGGCCTCTTAATGACGATGGAACACTCAAATTGCGTCGAGATTCAATACATCGGCCTCCAGCGGACTTGTCTCCAAGGGTCTGTTGCTGCCTCGGGCACCTTATGGTCGTTCTCCTGAGAGTTGTGATTATCGAATCCGACGCAAAAATGATAGTTAATTGTAACGTTCAGGGCCTCCTAATGCCGATGGAACACTCAAATTGCGTCGAGATTCAATACATCGGCCTCCAGCCGACTTGTCTACAAGGGGATATTGCTGTCTCGGGCACCATATGATCCTTCTCCTGTGAGTCTAGATTTTCGAATCCGACGCAAACATGATATTTAATTGTAACGTTCAGGGCCATGTAATGACGATGGAACACTCAAATTGCGTCGAGATTCAATACATCGGCCACCAGCCGACTTGTCTCCAAGGGTCTGTTGCTGCCTCGAGCACCGTATGAACTTCTCCTGTGAGTAGATTTTTGAATCCGACGCAAAAATGATAGTTAATTGTAACGTTCAGGGGTTCCTAATGACGATGGAACACTCAAATTGCGTCGAGAGTCAATACATCGACCTCCAGTCGACTTGTATCCAAGGGGATATTGCAGTCTCGTGCACCATATGATCCTTCTCCTGTTAGTAGATTTTCGAATCCGACGCAAAAATGATAGTTAATTGTAACGTTCAGGGCCTTCTAAAGACGATGGAACACTCAAATTGCGTCGAGATTCAATACATCGTCCTCTAGCCGACTTGTCTCCAAGGGTCTATTGCTGCCTCGGGCACCTTATGGTAGTTCTCTTGTAAGTCTAGATTTTCGAATCCGACGCAAAAATGATAGTTAATTGTAAGGTTCAGGGCCTCCTAATGACGAAGGAACACTCAAATTGCGTCGAAATTCAATACATCGGCCTCCAGCGGACTTGTCTCCAAGGGGATAGTGCTGTCTCGAGCACCGTATGAACTTCTCCTGTGAGTAGATTTTCGAATCCGACGGACGCTAAAATGATTGTTAATTGTAACGTTCAGGGCCTCCTAATGACGATTGAACACTCAAATTGCGTCGCGATCCAATACATCGTCCTCCAGCCGACTTGTCTCCAAGGTTCTAATGCTGAATCGGGCACCTTATGGTCGTTCTCTTGTAAGTCGAGATTTTTGAATCCGACGCAAAAATGATAGTTAATTGTTCCGTTCAAAGCCTCCTAATGACGATGGAACTCTCAAATTGCGTCGAGATTCAATACATCGTCCTCCAGCCGACTTGTCTCCAAGGGTCTATTGCTGCCTTCGGCACCGTATGGTCGTTCTCCTGTGAGTCTAGATTTTAAAATCCGACGCAAAACTGATAGTTAAATGTAATGCTCAGGGCCTCGTAATGACGATGGAACACTCAAATTGCGTCGAGAGTTAATACAACTTCCTCCAGCCGACTTGTCTACAAGGGGATATTGCTGCCTCGGGCCCCATGTGGTCCGTCTCCTGTGAGTCTAGATTTTCGAATCCGACGCGAAACTGATAGTTAATTGTAAGGTTCAGGGCCTCCTAATGACGATGGAACACTCAAATTGCGTCGAGATTTAATACATCGGCCTCCAGCGGACTTGTCTCCAAGGGGATATTTCTGTCTCGGGCACCTTATGGGCGTTCTCCTGTGAGTCTAGATTTTCGAATCCGACGCAAAAATGATAGTTAATTGTAACGGTTTGGGCCTCCTAATGCCGATGGAACACTCAAACTGCGTCGAGATTCAATACATCGGCCTCCAGCCGACTTGTCTCCAAGGGTCTATTGCTGCCTCGGGCACCTTATGGTCGTTCTCCTGTGAGTCTAGATTTTCGAATCCGACGCAAAAATGATAGTTAATTGTAACGTTCAGGGCCTTGTAATGACGGTGGAACACTCAAATTGCGTCGAGATTCAATACATCGGCCTCCAGCGGACTTGTCTCCAAGGGTCTGTTGCTGCCTCGGGCACCTTATGGTCGTTCTCCTGAGAGTTTAGATTATCGAATCCGACGCAAAAATGATAGTTAATTGTAACGTTCAGGGCCTCCTAATGCCGATGGAACACTCAAATTGCGTCGAGATTCAATACATCGGCCTCCAGCCGACTTGTCTCCAAGGGGATATTGCTGTCTCGGGCACCATATGATCCTTCTCCTGTGAGTCTAGATTTTCGAATCCGACGCAAACGTGATATTTAATTGTAACGTTCAGGGCCTTGTAATGACGATGGAACACTCAAATTGCGTCGAGATTCAATACATCGGCCCTCAGCCGACTTGTCTCCAAGGGTCTGTTGCTGCCTCGAGCACCGTATGAACTTCTCCTGTGAGTAGATTTTTGAATCCGACGCAAAAATAATAGTTAATTGTAACGTTCAGGGGTTCCTAATGACGATGGAACACTCAAATTGCGTTAAGAATCAATACATCGGTTTCCAGCCGACTTGTCTCCAAGTGTCTATTGCTGCCTCGAGCACCGTATGAACCTCTCCTGTGAGTAGATTTTCGAATCCGACGCATAAATGACAGTTAATTGTAACGTTCAGGGACTCCTAAAGACGATGGAACACTCAAATTGCGTCGAGAGTCAATACATCGACCTCCAGTCGACTTGTATCCAAGGGGATATTGCAGTCTCGTGCACCATATGATCCTTCTCCTGTTAGTAGATTTTCGAATCCGACGCAAAAATGATAGTTAATTGTAACGTTCAGGGCCTTCTAAAGACGATGGAACACTCAAATTGCGTCGAGATTCAATACATCGTCCTCTAGCCGACTTGTCTCCAAGGGTCTATTGCTGCCTCGGGCACCTTATGGTCGTTCTCTTGTAAGTCTAGATTTTCGAATCCGACGCAAAAATGATAGTTAATTGTAAGGGTCAGGGCCTCCTAATGACGAAGGAACACTCAAATTGCGTCGAGATTCCATACATCGGCCTCCAGCGGACTTGTCTCCAAGGGGATAGTGCTGTCTCGAGCACCGTATGAACTTCTCCTGTGAGTAGATTTTCGAATCCGACGGACGCTAAAATGATTGTTAATTGTAACGTTCAGGGCCTCCTAATGACGATGGGACACTCACATTGCGTCGAGATTCAATATATCGGCCTCCAGCCGACTTGTCTCCAAGGGTCTATTGCTGCCTCGGGCACCGTATGGTCGTTCTCCTGTCAGTGTAGATTTTAGAATCCGACGCAAAACTGATAGTTAAATGTAATGCTCAGGGCCTCTTAATGACGATGGAACACTCAAATTGCGTCGAGAATCAATACATCTTCCTCCAGCCGACTTGTCTACAAGGGGATATTGCTGCCTCGGGCACCTTATGGTGGTTCTCCTGTGAGTTTAGATTATCGAATCCGACGCAAAAATGATAGTTAATTGTAACGTTCAGGGCCTCCTAATGCCGATGGAACACTCAAATTGCGTCGAGATTCAATACATCGGCCTCCAGTCGACTTGTCTCCAAGGGTCTATTGCTGCCTCGGGCACCTTATGGTCGTTCTCCTGTGAGTCTAGATTTTCGAATCCGACGCAAAAATGATAGTTAATTGTAACGTTCAGGGGTTCCTAATGACGATGGAACACTCAAATTGCGTCGAGATTCAATACATCGGCCTCCAGCGGACTTGTCTCCAAGGGTCTGTTGCTGCCTCGGGCACCGTATGGTCGTTCTCCTGTGAGTTTAGATTATCGAATCCCACGCAAAAATGATAGTTACTTGTAACGTTCAGGGACTCCTAATGCCGATGGAACACTCAAATTGCATCGAGATACAATACATCGGCCTCCAGCCGACTTGTCTCCAAGGGGATATTGCTGCCTCGGGCACCAAATGGTCCGTCTGCTGTGAGTCTAGATTTTCGAATCCGACGAAAAACTGATAGTTAATTGTGACATTCAGGGCCTCCTAAAGACGATGGAACACTCAAATTGCGTCGAGATTCAATGCATCGGCCTCCAGCCGACTTGTCTCCAAGGGTCTATTGCTGCCTCGGGCACCTTATGGTCGTTCTCCTGTGAGTCTAGATTTTCGAATCCGACGCAAAAATGAAAGTTAATTGTAACGTTCAGGGCCTTCTAATGACGATGGAACACTCAAATTGCGTCGAGATTCAATATATCGGCCTCCAGCGGACTTGTCTCCAAGGGGATATTGCTGTCTCGTGCACCTTATGGTCGTTCTCCTGTGGGTTTAGATTATCGAATCCGAAGCAAAAATGATAGTTAATTGTAACGTTCAGGGACTCCTAATGCCGATGGAACACTCAAATTGCGTCGAGATTCAATACATCGGCCTCCAGCCGACTTGTCTCCAAGGGTCTATTGCTGCCTCGGGCACCTTATGGTCGTTCTCCCTTGAGTCTAGATTTTCGAATCCGACGCAAAAGTGATAGTTAATTGTAACGTTCAGGGCCTTCTAATGACGATGGAACACTCAAATTGCGTCGAGATTCAATACATCGGCCTCCAGCCGTCTAGTCTCCAAGGGGGTATTACTGTCTCGGGCACCATATGATCCTTCTCCTCTGAGTCTAGATTTTCGAATCCGACGCAAAAATGATAGTTAATTGTAACGTTCAAAGCCTCCTAATGACGATGGAACTCTCAAATTGCGTCGAGATTCAATATATCGGCCTCCAGCCGACTTGTCTCCAAGGGTCTATTGCTGCCTCGGGCACCTTATGGTCGTTCTCCTGTGAGTCTAGATTTTCGAATCCGACGCAAAAATGATAGTTACTTGTAACATTCAGGGCCTCCTAATGACGATGGAACACTCAAATTGCGTCGCGATCCAATACATCGTCCTAAAGCCGACTTGTCTCCAAGGGTCTATTGCTGCCTCGGGCACCGTATGGTCGTTCTCCTGTCAGTCTAGATTTTAGAATCCGACGCAAAACTGATAGTTAAATGTAATGCTCAGGGCCTCTTAATGACGATGGAACACTCAAATTGCGTCGAGAATCAATACATCTTCCTCCAGCCGACTTGTCTCCAAGGGGATATTGCTGCCTCGGGCACCAAATGGTCCGTCTGCTGTGAGTGTAGATTTTCGAATCCGACGAAAAACTGATAGTTAATTGTGTCATTCAGCGCCTCCTAATGACGATGGAACACTCAAATTGCGTCGAGATTCAATACATCGGCCTCCAGCCGACTTGTCTCCAAGGGTCTATTGCTGCCTCGGGCACCTTATGGTCGTTCTCCTGTGAGTCTAGATTTTCGAATCCGACGCAAAAATGAAACTTAATTGTAACGTTCAGGGCCTTCTAATGACGATGGAACACTCAAATTGCGTCGAGATTCAATACATCGGCCTCCAGCGGACTTGTCTCCAAGGGGATAGTGCTGTCTCGAGCACCGTATGAACTTCTCCAGTGAGTAGATTTTCGAATCCGACGGACGCTAAAATGATTGTTAATTGTAACGTTCAGGGCCTCCTAATGACGATGGGACACTCACATTGCGTCGAGATTCAATATATCGGCCTCCAGCCGACTTGTCTCCAAGGGTCTATTGCTGCCTCGGGCACCGTATGGTCGTTCTCCTGTCAGTGTAGATTTTAGAATCCGACGCAAAACTGATAGTTAAATGTAATGCTCAGGGCCTCTTAATGACGATGGAACACTCAAATTGCGTCGAGAATCAATACATCTTCCTCCAGCCGACTTGTCTACAAGGGGATATTGCTGCCTCGGGCACCTTATGGTGGTTCTCCTGTGAGTTTAGATTATCGAATCCGACGCAAAAATGATAGTTAATTGTAACGTTCAGGGCCTCCTAATGCCGATGGAACACTCAAATTGCGTCGAGATTCAATACATCGGCCTCCAGCCGACTTGTCTCCAAGGGTCTATTGCTGCCTCGGGCACCTTATGGTCGTTCTCCTGTGAGTCTAGATTTTCGAATCCGACGCAAAAATGATAGTTAATTGTAACGTTCAGGGGTTCCTAATGACGATGGAACACTCAAATTGCGTCGAGATTCAATACATCGGCCTCCAGCGGACTTGTCTCCAAGCGTCTGTTGCTGCCTCGGGCACCGTATGGTCGTTCTCCTGTGAGTTTAGATTATCGAATCCCACGCAAAAATGATAGTTAATTGTAACGTTCAGGAACTCCTAATGCCGATGGAACACTCAAATTGCATCGAGATACAATACATCGGCCTCCAGCCGACTTGTCTCCAAGGGGATATTGCTGCCTCGGGCACCAAATGGTCCGTCTGCTGTGAGTCTAGATTTTCGAATCCGACGAAAAACTGATAGTTAATTGTGACATTCAGGGCCTCCTAAAGACGATGGAACACTCAAATTGCGTCGAGATTCAATACATCGGCCTCCAGCCGACTTGTCTCCAAGGGTCAATTGCTGCCTCGGGCACCTTATGGTCGTTCTCCTGTGAGTCTAGATTTTCGAATCCGACGCAAAAATGAAAGTTAATTGTAACGTTCAGGGCCTTCTAATGACGATGGAACACTCAAATTGCGTCGAGATTCAATATATCGGCCTCCAGCGGACTTGTCTCCAAGGGGATATTGCTGTCTCGTGCACCTTATGGTCGTTCTCCTGTGGGTTTAGATTATCGAATCCGACGCAAAAATGATAGTTAATTGTAACGTTCAGGGACTCCTAATGCCGATGGAACATTCAAATTGCGTCGAGATTCAATACATCGGCCTCCAGCCGACTTGTCTCCAAGGGTCTATTGCTGCCTCGGGCACCTTATGGTCGTTCTCCCTTGAGTCTAGATTTTCGAATCCGACGCAAAAGTGATAGTTAATTGTAACGTTCAGGGCCTTCTAATGACGATGGAACACTCAAATTGCGTCGAGATTCAATATATCGGCCTCCAGCCGACTTGTCTCCAAGGGTCTATTGCTGCCTCGGGCACCTTATGGTCGTTCTCCTGTGAGTCTAGATTTTCGAATCCGACGCAAAAATGATAGTGAATAGTAACGTTCAGGGCCTCCTAATGACGATAGAAGACACAAATTGCGTCGAGATTCAATACATCGGCCTCCAGCCGACTTGTCTCCAAGGGTCTAATGCTGAATCGGGCACCTTATGGACGTTCTCTTGTAAGTCTATATTTTCGAATCCGACGCAAAAATGATAGTTAATTGTAACGTTCAAAGCCTCCTAATGACGATGGAACTCTCAAATTGCGTCGAGATTCAATATATCGGCCTCCAGCCGACTTGTCTCCAAGGGTCTATTGCTGCCTCGGGCACCTTATGGTCGTTCTCCTGTGAGTCTAGATTTTCGAATCCGACGCAAAAATGATAGTTACTTGTAACATTCAGGGCCTCCTAATGACGATGGAACACTCAAATTGCGTCGCGATCCAATACATCGTCCTAAAGCCGACTTGTCTCCAAGGGTCTATTGCTGCCTCGGGCACCGTATGGTCGTTCTCCTGTCAGTCTAGATTTTAGAATCCGACGCAAAACTGATAGTTAAATGTAATGCTCAGGGCCTCTTAATGACGATGGAACACTCAAATTGCGTCGAGAATCAATACATCTTCCTCCAGCCGACTTGTCTCCAAGGGGATATTGCTGCCTCGGGCACCAAATGGTCCGTCTGCTGTGAGTCTAGATTTTCGAATCCGACGAAAAACTGATAGTTAATTGTGTCATTCAGCGCCTCCTAATGACGATGGAACACTCAAATTGCGTCGAGATTCAATACATCGGCCTCCAGCCGACTTGTCTCCAAGGGTCTATTGCTGCCTCGGGCACCTTATGGTCGTTCTCCTGTGAGTCTAGATTTTCGAATCCGACGCAAAAATGAAACTTAATTGTAACGTTCAGGGCCTTCTAATGACGATGGAACACTCAAATTGCGTCGAGATTCAATATATCGGCCTCCAGCGGACTTGTCTCCAAGGGGATTTTGCTGTCTCGTGCACCTTATGGTCGTTCTCCTGTGGGTTTAGATTATCGAATCCGACGCAAAAATGATAGTTAATTGTAACATTCAGGGACTCCTAATGCCGATGGAACACTCAAATTGCGTCGAGATTCAATACATCGGCCTCCAGCCGACTTGTCTCCAAGGGTCTATTGCTGCCTCGGGCACCTTATGGTCGTTCTCCCTTGAGTCTAGATTTTCGAATCCGACGCAAAAGTGATAGTTAATTGTAACGTTCAGGGCCTTCTAATGACGATGGAACACTCAAATTGCGTCGAGATTCAATATATCGGCCTCCAGCGGACTTGTCTCCAAGGGGATATTGCTGTCTCGTGCACCTTATGGTCGTTCTCCTGTGAGTTTCGATTATCGAATCCGACGCAAAAATGATTGTTAATTGTAACGTTCAGGGCCTCCTAATGACGATGGGACACTCACATTGCGTCGAGATTCAATATATCGGCCTCCAGCCGACTTGTCTCCAAGGGTCTATTGCTGCCTCGGGCACCGTATGGTCGTTCTCCTGTCAGTCTAGATTTTAGAATCCGACGCAAAACTGATAGTTAAATGTAATGCTCAGGGCCTCTTAATGACGATGGAACACTCAAATTGCGTCGAGAATCAATACATCTTCCTCCAGCCGACTTGTCTACAAGGGGATATTGCTGCCTCGGGCACCTTATGGTGGTTCTACTGTGAGTTTAGATTATCGAATCCGACGCAAAAATGATAGTTAATTGTAACGTTCAGGGCCTCCTAATGCCGATGGAACACTCAAATTGCGTCGAGATTCAATACATCGGCCTCCAGCCGACTTGTCTCCAAGGGTCTATTGCTGCCTCGGGCACCTTATGGTCGTTCTCCTGTGAGTCTAGATTTTCGAATCCGACGCAAAAATGATAGTTAATTGTAACGTTCAGGGGTTCCTAATGACGATAGAACACTCAAATTGCGTCGAGATTCAATACATCGGCCTCCAGCGGACTGTCTCCAAGGGTCTGTTGCTGCCTCGGGCACCGTATGGTCGTTCTCCTGTGAGTTTAGATTATCGAATCCCACGCAAAAATGATAGTTAATTGTAACGTTCAGGGACTCCTAATGCCGATGGAACACTCAAATTGCATCGAGATACAATACATCGGCCTCCAGCCGACTTGTCTCCAAGGGGATATTGCTGCCTCGGGCACCAAATGGTCCGTCTGCTGTGAGTCTAGATTTTCGAATCCGACGAAAAACTGATAGTTAATTGTGACATTCAGGGCCTCCTAAAGACGATGGAACACTCAAATTGCGTCGAGATTCAATACATCGGCCTCCAGCCGACTTGTCTCCAAGGGTCTATTGCTGCCTCGGGCACCTTATGGTCGTTCTCCTGTGAGTCTAGATTTTCGAATCCGACGCAAAAATGAAAGTTAATTGTAACGTTCAGGGCCTTCTAATGACGATGGAACACTCAAATTGCGTCGAGATTCAATATATCGGCCTCCAGCGGACTTGTCTCCAAGGGGATATTGCTGTCTCGTGCACCTTATGGTCGTTCTCCTGTGGATTTAGATTATCGAATCCGACGCAAAAATGATAGTTAATTGTAACGTTCAGGGACTCCTACTGCCGATGGAACACTCAAATTGCGTCGAGATTCAATACATCGGCCTCCAGCCGACTTGTCTCCAAGGGTCTATTGCTGCCTCGGGCACCTTATGGTCGTTCTCCCTTGAGTCTAGATTTTCGAATCCGACGCAAAAGTGATAGTTAATTGTAACGTTCAGGGCCTTCTAATGACGATGGAACACTCAAATTGCGTCGAGATTCAATACATCGGCCTCCAGCCGTCTAGTCTCCAAGGGGGTATTACTGTCTCGGGCACCATATGATCCTTCTCCTGTGAGTCTAGATTTTCGAATCCGACGCAAAAATGATAGTGAATAGTAACGTTCAGGGCCTCCTAATGACGATAGAAGACACAAATTGCGTCGAGATTCAATACATCGTCCTCCAAGTGATTTGTCTCCAAGGGGATATTGCTGCCTCGGGCACCAAATGTTCCGTCTGCTGTGAGTCTAGATTTTCGAATCCGACGAAAAACTGATAGTTAATTGTAACATTCAGGGCCTCCTAAAGACGATGGAACACTCAAATTGCGTAGCGATCCAATACATCGTCCTCCAGCCGACTTGTCTCCAAGGGTCTAATGCTGAATCGGGCACCTTATGGACGTTCTCTTGTAAGTCTATATTTTCGAATCCGACGCAAAAATGATAGTTAATTGTAACGTTCAAAGCCTCCTAATGACGATGGAATTCTCAAATTGCGTCGAGATTCAATACATCGTCCTCCAGCTGACTTGTCTCCAAAGGTGTATTGCTGCCTCGGGCACCGTATGGTCGTCCTCCTGTGAGTCTAGATTTTAGAATCCGACGTAAAACTGATAAATAAATGTAATGCTCAGGGCCTCGTAATGACGATGGAACACTCAAATTGCGTCGAGAGTCAATACAACTTCCTCCAGCCGACTTGTCTACAAGGGGATATTGCTGTCTCGGGCACCTTATGGGCGTTCTCCTGTGAGTCTAGATTTTCGAATCCGACGCAAAAATGATAGTTAATTGTAACGCTCAGGGCCTCCTAATGCCGATGGAACACTCAAATTGCGTCGAGATTCAATACATCGGCCTCCAGCCGACTTGTCTCCAAGTGTCTATTGCTGCCTCGAGCACCTTATGGACGTTCTCCTGTGAGTCTAGATTTTCGAATCCGACGCAAAAATGATAGTTAATTGTAACGTTCAGGGCCTTGTAATGACGATGGAACACTCAAATTGCGTCGAGATTCAATACATCGGCCTCCAGCGGACTTGTCTCCAAGGGTCTGCTGCTGCCTCGAGCACCGTATGAACTTCTCCTGTGAGTAGATTTTCGAATCCGACGCATAAATGATAGTTAATTGTAACGCTCAGGGCCTCCTAATGCCGATGGAACACTCAAATTGCGTCGAGATTCAATACATCGGCCTCCAGCCGACTTGTCTCCAAGTGTCTTTTGCTGCCTCGGGCACCTTATGGTCGTTCTCCTGTGAGTCTAGCTTTTCGAATCCGACGCTAAAATGATAGTTAATTGTAAGGCTTACGGCCTCCTAATGACGATGGAACACTCAAAATGCGTCGCGATTCAATACATCGGCCTCCAGCGGACTGGTCTCCAAGGGGATATTGCTGCATCGGGCAACTTATGGTCCGTCTCCAGTGAGTCTAGATTTTCGAATCCGACGAAAAACTGATAGTTAATTGTAACATTCAAGGCCTCCTAATGATGATGGAACACTCATTTTGTGTCGCGATCCAATACATCGTCCTCCAACCGACTTGTCTCCAAGGGTCAATAGCTGCCACGGGCACCCTGTGATCGTTCTGCTGTGAGTCTAGATTTTGGAACCCGACGCAAAACTGATTGTTAATTGTAACGTTCAGGGCCTCCTAATGACGATGGAACACTCAAATTGCGTCGAGATTCAATACATCGGCCTCCAGCGGACTTGTCTCCAAGGGGATATTGCTGTCTCGAGCACCGTATGAACTTCTCCTGTGAGTAGATTTTCGAATCCGACGCTAAAATGATTGTTAATTGTAACGTTCAGGGCCTCCAAATGCCGATGGGACACTCAAATTGCGTCGAGATTCAATACATCGACCTCCAGCCGACTTATCTCCAAAGGGATATTGCTTCCTCGGGCTCCATGTGGTCCGTCTCCTGTGAGCCTAGATTTTCGAATCCGACGCTAAAATGATAGTTAATTGTAACGTTTAGGGTCTCCTAATGACGATGGAACACTCAAATTGCGTCAAGAATCAATACATCGGTTTCCAGCCGACTTGTCTCCAAGTGTCTATTGCTGCCTCGAGCACCGTATGAACCTCTCCTGTGAGTAGATTTTCGAATCCGACGCATAAATGACAGTTAATTGTAACGTTCAGGGCCTCCTAATGACGATGGAACACTCAAATTGCGTCGAGATTCAATACATCGGCCGCCAGCCGACTTGTCTCCAAGGGGATATTGCTGTCTCGGGCACAATATGATCCTTCTCCTGTGAGTCTAGATTTTCGAATCCGACGCAAAAATGATAGTTAATTGTAACGTTTAGGGCCTTCTAAAGACGATGGAACACTCAAATTGCGTCGAGATTCAATACATCGTCCTCTAGCCGACTTGTCTCCAAGGGTCTATTGCTGCCTCGGGCACCTTATGGTCGTTCTCTTGTAAGTCTAGATTTTCGAATCCGACGCAAAAATGATAGTTAATTGTAAGGTTCAGGGCCTCCTAATGACGAAGGAACACTCAAATTGCGTCGAGATTCAATACATCGGCCTCCAGCGGACTTGTCTCCAAGGGGATAGTGCTGTCTCGAGCACCGTATGAACTTCTCCTGTGAGTAGATTTTCGAATCCGACGCTAAAATGATAGTTAATTGTAAGGTTTAGGGTCTCCTAATGACGATGGAACACTCAAATTGCGTCAAGAATCAATACATCGGTTTCCAGCCGACTTGTCTCCAAGTGTCTATTGCTGCCTCGAGCACCGTATGAACCTCTCCTGTGAGTAGATTTTCGAATCCGACGCATAAATGACAGTTAATTGTAACGTTCAGGGCCTCCTAATGACGATGGGACACTCACATTGCGTCGAGATTCAATATATCGGCCTCCAGCCGACTTGTCTCCAAGGGTCTATTGTTGCCTCGGGCACCTTATGGTCGTTCTCCTGTGAGTCTAGATTTTCGAATCCGACGCAAAAATGATAGTTACTTGTAACATTCAGGGCCTCCTAATGACGATGGAACACTCAAATTGCGTCGCGATCCAATACATCGGTCCTAAAGCCGACTTGTCTCCAAGGGTCTATTGCTGCCTCGGGCACCGTATGGTCGTTCTCCTGTCAGTCTAGATTTTAGAATCCGACGCAAAACTGATAGTTAAATGTAATGCTCAGGGCCTCTTAATGACGATGGAACACTCAAATTGCGTCGAGAATCAATACATCTTCCTCCAGCCGACTTGTCTCCAAGGGGATATTGCTGCCTCGGGCACCAAATGGTCCGTCTGCTGTGAGTCTAGATTTTCGAATCCGACGAAAAACTGATAGTTAATTGTGTCATTCAGCGCCTCCTAATGACGATGGAACACTCAAATTGCGTCGAGATTCAATACATCGACCTCCAGCCGACTTGTCTCCA
Organism: Schistocerca americana; assembly: GCF_021461395.2. Taxonomy (NCBI): domain Eukaryota; kingdom Metazoa; phylum Arthropoda; class Insecta; order Orthoptera; family Acrididae; genus Schistocerca; species Schistocerca americana. The sequence continues at coordinate 10,313,811 of NW_025725790.1, read as the reverse complement.
AGGGTCTATTGCTGCCTCGGGCACCTTATGGTCGTTCTCCTGTGAGTCTAGATTTTCGAATCCGACGCAAAAATGGAAGTTAATTGTAACGTTCAGGGCCTTCTAATGACGATGGAACACTCAAATTGCGTCGAGATTCAATATGTCGGCCTCCAGCGGACTTGTCTCCAAGGGGATATTGCTGTCTCGTGCACCTTATGGTCGTTCTCCTGTGGGTTTAGATTATCGAATCCGACGCAAAAATGATAGTTAATTGTAACGTTCAGGGACTCCTAATGCCGATGGAACACTCAAATTGCGTCGAGATTCAATACATCGGCCTCCAGCCGACTTGTCTCCAAGGGTCTATTGCTGCCTCGGGCACCTTATGGTCGTTCTCCCTTGAGTCTAGATTTTCGAATCCGACGCAAAAGTGATAGTTAATTGTAACGTTCAGGGCCTTCTAATGACGATGGAACACTCAAATTGCGTCGAGATTCAATACATCGGCCTCCAGCCGTCTAGTCTCCAAGGGGGTATTACTGTCTCGGGCACCATATGATCCTTCTCCTGTGAGTCTAGATTTTCGAATCCGACGCAAAAATGATAGTGAATAGTAACGTTCAGGGCCTCCTAATGACGATAGAAGACACAAATTGCGTCGAGATTCAATACATCGTCCTCCAGGTGATTTGTCTCCAAGGGGATATTGCTGCCTCGGGCACCAAATGTTCCGTCTGCTGTGAGTCTAGATTTTCGAATCCGACGAAAAACTGATAGTTAATTGTAACATTCAGGGCCTCCTAAAGACGATGGAACACTCAAATTGCGTCGCGATCCAATACATCGTCCTCCAGCCGACTTGTCTCCAAGGGTCTAATGCTGAATCGGGCACCTTATGGACGTTCTCTTGTAAGTCTATATTTTCGAATCCGACGCAAAAATGATAGTTAATTGTAACGTTCAAAGCCTCCTAATGACGATGGAACTCTCAAATTGCGTCGAGATTCAATAGATCGTCCTCCAGCTGACTTGTTTCCAAAGGTCTATTGCTGCCTCGGGCACCGTATGGTCGTTCTCCTGTGAGTCTAGATTTTAGAATCCGACGCAAAAATGATAGTTAATTGTAACGCTCAGGGCCTCCTAATGCCGATGAAACACTCAAATTGCGTGGAGATTCAATACATTGGCCTCCAGCCGACTTGTCTCCAAGTGTCTATTGCTGCCTCGGGCACCTTATGGTCGTTCTCCTGTGAGTCTAGATTTTCGAATCCGACGCAAATATGATAGTTAATTGTAACGTTCAGGGCCTTGTAATGACGATGGAACACTCAAATTGCGTCGAGATTCAATACATCGGCCTCCAGCGGACTTGTCTCCAAGGGTCTGTTGCTGCCTCGTTCACCTTATGCTCGTTCTCCTGAGAGTTTAGATTATCGAATCCGACGCAAAAATGATAGTTAATTGTAACGTTCAGGGCCTCCTAATGCCGATGGAACACTCAAATTGCGTCGAGATTCAATACATCGGCCTCCAGCCGACTTGTCTCCAAGGGGATATTACTGTCTCGGGCACCATATGATCCTTCTCCTGTGAGTCTAGATTTTCGAATCCGACGCAAAAATGCTAGTGAATAGTAACGTTCAGGGCCTCCTAATGACGATGGAACACTCAAATTGCGTCGAGATTCAATACATCGTCCTCCAGCCGACTTGTCTCCAAGGGGATATCGCTGTCTCGGGCACAATATGATCCTTCTCCTGTGAGTCTAGATTTTCGAATCCGACGCAAACATGATATTTAATTGTAACGTTCAGGGCCTTGTAATGACGATGGAACACTCAAATTGCGTCGAGATTCAATACATCGGCCACCAGCCGACTTGTCTCCAAGGGTCTGCTGCTGCCTCGAGCACCGTATGAACTTCTCCTGTGAGTAGATTTTTGAATCCGACGCAAAAATGATAGTTAATTGTAACGTTCAGGGCCTCCTAATGACGATGGAACACCCAAATTGCGTCAAGAATCAATACATCGGTTTCCAGCCGACTTGTCTCCAGGTGTCTATTGCTGCCTCGTGCACCGTATGAACTTCTCCTGTGAGTAGATTTTCGAATCCGACGCATAAATGATAGTTAATTGTAACGCTCAGGGCCTCCTAATGCCGATGGAACACTCAAATTGCGTCGAGATTCAATACATCGGCCTCCAGCCGACTTGTCTCCAAGTGTCTATTGCTGCCTCGGGCACCTTATGGTCGTTCTCCTGTGAGTCTAGATTTTCGAATCCGACGCTAAAATGATAGTTAATTGTAAGGCTTACGGCCTCCTAATGACGATGGAACACTCAAAATGCGTCGCGATTCAATACATCTGCCTCCAGCGGACTGGTCTCCAAGGGGATATTGCTGCATCGGGCAACTTATGGTCCGTCTCCAGTGAGTCTAGATTTTCGAATCCGACGAAAAACTGATAGTAAATTGTAACATTCAAGGCCTCCTAATGACGATGGAACACTCATTTTGTGTCGCGATCCAATACATCGTCCTCCAACCGACTTGTCTCCAAGGGTCAATAGCTGCCACCGGCACCCTGTGATCGTTCTGCTGAGTCTAGATTTTGGAACCCGACGCAAAACTGATTGTTAATTGTAACGTTCAGGGCCTCCTAATGACGATGGAACACTCAAATTGCGTCGAGATTCAATACATCGGCCTCCAGCGGACTTGTCTCCAAGGGGATATTGCTGTCTCGAGCACCGTATGAACTTCTCCTGTGAGTAGATTTTCGAATCCGACGCTAAAATGATTGTTAATTGTAACGTTCAGGGCCTCCAAATGCCGATGGGACACTCAAATTGCGTCGAGATTCAATACATCGACCTCCAGCCGACTTATCTCCAAGGGGATATTGCTGCCTCGGGCTCCATGTGGTCCGTCTCCTGTGAGCCTAGATTTTCGAATCCGACGCTAAAATGATAGTTAATTGTAACGTTTAGGGTCTCCTAATGACGATGGAACACTCAAATTGCGTCAAGAATCAATACATCGGTTTCCAGCCGACTTGTCTCCAAGTGTCTATTGCTGCCTCGAGCACCGTATGAACCTCTCCTGTGAGTAGATTTTCGAATCCGACGCATAAATGACAGTTAATTGTAACGTTCAGGGCCTCCTAATGACGATGGAACACTCAAATTGCGTCGAGATTCAATACATCGGCCGCCAGCCGACTTGTCTCCAAGGGGATATTGCTGTCTCGGGCACAATATGATCCTTCTCCTGTGAGTCTAGATTTTCGAATCCGACGCAAAAATGATAGTTAATTGTAACGTTTAGGGCCTTCTAAAGACGATGGAACACTCAAATTGCGTCGAGATTCAATACATCGTCCTCTAGCCGACTTGTCTCCAAGGGTCTATTGCTGCCTCGGGCACCTTATGGTCGTTCTCTTGTAAGTCTAGATTTTCGAATCCGACGCAAAAATGATAGTTAATTGTAAGGTTCAGGGCCTCCTAATGACGAAGGAACACTCAAATTGCGTCGAGATTCAATACATCGGCCTCCAGCGGACTTGTCTCCAAGGGGATAGTGCTGTCTCGAGCACCGTATGAACTTCTCCTGTGAGTAGATTTTCGAATCCGACGCTAAAATGATAGTTAATTGTAAGGTTTAGGGTCTCCTAATGACGATGGAACACTCAAATTGCGTCGAGAATCAATACATCTTCCTCCAGCCGACTTGTCTCCAAGGGGATATTGCTGCCTCGGGCACCAAATGGTCCGTCTGCTGTGAGTCTAGATTTTCGAATCCGACGAAAAACTGATAGTTAATTGTGTCATTCAGCGCCTCCTAATGACGATGGAACACTCAAATTGCGTCGAGATTCAATACATCGACCTCCAGCCGACTTGTCTCCAAGGGTCTATTGCTGCCTCGGGCACCTTATGGTCGTTCTCCTGTGAGTCTAGATTTTCGAATCCGACGCAAAAATGGAAGTTAATTGTAACGTTCAGGGCCTTCTAATGACGATGGAACACTCAAATTGCGTCGAGATTCAATATGTCGGCCTCCAGCGGACTTGTCTCCAAGGGGATATTGCTGTCTCGTGCACCTTATGGTCGTTCTCCTGTGGGTTTAGATTATCGAATCCGACGCAAAAATGATAGTTAATTGTAACGTTCAGGGACTCCTAATGCCGATGGAACACTCAAATTGCGTCGAGATTCAATACATCGGCCTCCAGCCGACTTGTCTCCAAGGGTCTATTGCTGCCTCGGGCACCTTATGGTCGTTCTCCCTTGAGTCTAGATTTTCGAATCCGACGCAAAAGTGATAGTTAATTGTAACGTTCAGGGCCTTCTAATGACGATGGAACACTCAAATTGCGTCGAGATTCAATACATCGGCCTCCAGCCGTCTAGTCTCCAAGGGGGTATTACTGTCTCGGGCACCATATGATCCTTCTCCTGTGAGTCTAGATTTTCGAATCCGACGCAAAAATGATAGTGAATAGTAACGTTCAGGGCCTCCTAATGACGATAGAAGACACAAATTGCGTCGAGATTCAATACATCGTCCTCCAGGTGATTTGTCTCCAAGGGGATATTGCTGCCTCGGGCACCAAATGTTCCGTCTGCTGTGAGTCTAGATTTTCGAATCCGACGAAAAACTGATAGTTAATTGTAACATTCAGGGCCTCCTAAAGACGATGGAACACTCAAATTGCGTCGCGATCCAATACATCGTCCTCCAGCCGACTTGTCTCCAAGGGTCTAATGCTGAATCGGGCACCTTATGGACGTTCTCTTGTAAGTCTATATTTTCGAATCCGACGCAAAAATGATAGTTAATTGTAACGTTCAAAGCCTCCTAATGACGATGGAACTCTCAAATTGCGTCGAGATTCAATAGATCGTCCTCCAGCTGACTTGTTTCCAAAGGTCTATTGCTGCCTCGGGCACCGTATGGTCGTTCTCCTGTGAGTCTAGATTTTAGAATCCGACGCAAAAATGATAGTTAATTGTAACGCTCAGGGCCTCCTAATGCCGATGAAACACTCAAATTGCGTGGAGATTCAATACATTGGCCTCCAGCCGACTTGTCTCCAAGTGTCTATTGCTGCCTCGGGCACCTTATGGTCGTTCTCCTGTGAGTCTAGATTTTCGAATCCGACGCAAATATGATAGTTAATTGTAACGTTCAGGGCCTTGTAATGACGATGGAACACTCAAATTGCGTCGAGATTCAATACATCGGCCTCCAGCGGACTTGTCTCCAAGGGTCTGTTGCTGCCTCGTTCACCTTATGCTCGTTCTCCTGAGAGTTTAGATTATCGAATCCGACGCAAAAATGATAGTTAATTGTAACGTTCAGGGCCTCCTAATGCCGATGGAACACTCAAATTGCGTCGAGATTCAATACATCGGCCTCCAGCCGACTTGTCTCCAAGGGGATATTACTGTCTCGGGCACCATATGATCCTTCTCCTGTGAGTCTAGATTTTCGAATCCGACGCAAAAATGCTAGTGAATAGTAACGTTCAGGGCCTCCTAATGACGATGGAACACTCAAATTGCGTCGAGATTCAATACATCGTCCTCCAGCCGACTTGTCTCCAAGGGGATATCGCTGTCTCGGGCACAATATGATCCTTCTCCTGTGAGTCTAGATTTTCGAATCCGACGCAAACATGATATTTAATTGTAACGTTCAGGGCCTTGTAATGACGATGGAACACTCAAATTGCGTCGAGATTCAATACATCGGCCACCAGCCGACTTGTCTCCAAGGGTCTGCTGCTGCCTCGAGCACCGTATGAACTTCTCCTGTGAGTAGATTTTTGAATCCGACGCAAAAATGATAGTTAATTGTAACGTTCAGGGCCTCCTAATGACGATGGAACACCCAAATTGCGTCAAGAATCAATACATCGGTTTCCAGCCGACTTGTCTCCAGGTGTCTATTGCTGCCTCGTGCACCGTATGAACTTCTCCTGTGAGTAGATTTTCGAATCCGACGCATAAATGATAGTTAATTGTAACGCTCAGGGCCTCCTAATGCCGATGGAACACTCAAATTGCGTCGAGATTCAATACATCGGCCTCCAGCCGACTTGTCTCCAAGTGTCTATTGCTGCCTCGGGCACCTTATGGTCGTTCTCCTGTGAGTCTAGATTTTCGAATCCGACGCTAAAATGATAGTTAATTGTAAGGCTTACGGCCTCCTAATGACGATGGAACACTCAAAATGCGTCGCGATTCAATACATCTGCCTCCAGCGGACTGGTCTCCAAGGGGATATTGCTGCATCGGGCAACTTATGGTCCGTCTCCAGTGAGTCTAGATTTTCGAATCCGACGAAAAACTGATAGTAAATTGTAACATTCAAGGCCTCCTAATGACGATGGAACACTCATTTTGTGTCGCGATCCAATACATCGTCCTCCAACCGACTTGTCTCCAAGGGTCAATAGCTGCCACCGGCACCCTGTGATCGTTCTGCTGAGTCTAGATTTTGGAACCCGACGCAAAACTGATTGTTAATTGTAACGTTCAGGGCCTCCTAATGACGATGGAACACTCAAATTGCGTCGAGATTCAATACATCGGCCTCCAGCGGACTTGTCTCCAAGGGGATATTGCTGTCTCGAGCACCGTATGAACTTCTCCTGTGAGTAGATTTTCGAATCCGACGCTAAAATGATTGTTAATTGTAACGTTCAGGGCCTCCAAATGCCGATGGGACACTCAAATTGCGTCGAGATTCAATACATCGACCTCCAGCCGACTTATCTCCAAGGGGATATTGCTGCCTCGGGCTCCATGTGGTCCGTCTCCTGTGAGCCTAGATTTTCGAATCCGACGCTAAAATGATAGTTAATTGTAACGTTTAGGGTCTCCTAATGACGATGGAACACTCAAATTGCGTCAAGAATCAATACATCGGTTTCCAGCCGACTTGTCTCCAAGTGTCTATTGCTGCCTCGAGCACCGTATGAACCTCTCCTGTGAGTAGATTTTCGAATCCGACGCATAAATGACAGTTAATTGTAACGTTCAGGGCCTCCTAATGACGATGGAACACTCAAATTGCGTCGAGATTCAATACATCGGCCGCCAGCCGACTTGTCTCCAAGGGGATATTGCTGTCTCGGGCACAATATGATCCTTCTCCTGTGAGTCTAGATTTTCGAATCCGACGCAAAAATGATAGTTAATTGTAACGTTTAGGGCCTTCTAAAGACGATGGAACACTCAAATTGCGTCGAGATTCAATACATCGTCCTCTAGCCGACTTGTCTCCAAGGGTCTATTGCTGCCTCGGGCACCTTATGGTCGTTCTCTTGTAAGTCTAGATTTTCGAATCCGACGCAAAAATGATAGTTAATTGTAAGGTTCAGGGCCTCCTAATGACGAAGGAACACTCAAATTGCGTCGAGATTCAATACATCGGCCTCCAGCGGACTTGTCTCCAAGGGGATAGTGCTGTCTCGAGCACCGTATGAACTTCTCCTGTGAGTAGATTTTCGAATCCGACGCTAAAATGATAGTTAATTGTAAGGTTTAGGGTCTCCTAATGACGATGGAACACTCAAATTGCGTCAAGAATCAATACATCGGTTTCCAGCCGACTTGTCTCCAAGTGTCTATTGCTGCCTCGAGCACCGTATGAACCTCTCCTGCGAGTAGATTTTCGAATCCGACGCATAAATGACAGTTAATTGTAACGTTCAGGGCCTCCTAATGACGATGGGACACTCACATTGCGTCGAGATTCAATATATCGGCCTCCAGCCGACTTGTCTCCAAGGGTCTATTGTTGCCTCGGGCACCTTATGGTCGTTCTCCTGTGAGTCTAGATTTTCGAATCCGACGCAAAAATGATAGTTACTTGTAACATTCAGGGCCTCCTAATGACGATGGAACACTCAAATTGCGTCGCGATCCAATACATCGGTCCTAAAGCCGACTTGTCTCCAAGGGTCTATTGCTGCCTCGATCACCGTATGGTCGTTCTCCTGTCAGTCTAGATTTTAGAATCCGACGCAAAACTGATAGTTAAATGTAATGCTCAGGGCCTCTTAATGACGATGGAACACTCAAATTGCGTCGAGAATCAATACATCTTCCTCCAGCCGACTTGTCTCCAAGGGGATATTGCTGCCTCGGGCACCAAATGGTCCGTCTGCTGTGAGTCTAGATTTTCGAATCCGACGAAAAACTGATAGTTAATTGTGTCATTCAGCGCCTCCTAATGACGATGGAACACTCAAATTGCGTCGAGATTCAATACATCGACCTCCAGCCGACTTGTCTCCAAGGGTCTATTGCTGCCTCGGGCACCTTATGGTCGTTCTCCTGTGAGTCTAGATTTTCGAATCCGACGCAAAAATGGAAGTTAATTGTAACGTTCAGGGCCTTCTAATGACGATGGAACACTCAAATTGCGTCGAGATTCAATATGTCGGCCTCCAGCGGACTTGTCTCCAAGGGGATATTGCTGTCTCGTGCACCTTATGGTCGTTCTCCTGTGGGTTTAGATTATCGAATCCGACGCAAAAATGATAGTTAATTGTAACGTTCAGGGACTCCTAATGCCGATGGAACACTCAAATTGCGTCGAGATTCAATACATCGGCCTCCAGCCGACTTGTCTCCAAGGGTCTATTGCTGCCTCGGGCACCTTATGGTCGTTCTCCCTTGAGTCTAGATTTTCGAATCCGACGCAAAAGTGATAGTTAATTGTAACGTTCAGGGCCTTCTAATGACGATGGAACACTCAAATTGCGTCGAGATTCAATACATCGGCCTCCAGCCGTCTAGTCTCCAAGGGGGTATTACTGTCTCGGGCACCATATGATCCTTCTCCTGTGAGTCTAGATTTTCGAATCCGACGCAAAAATGATAGTGAATAGTAACGTTCAGGGCCTCCTAATGACGATAGAAGACACAAATTGCGTCGAGATTCAATACATCGTCCTCCAGGTGATTTGTCTCCAAGGGGATATTGCTGCCTCGGGCACCAAATGTTCCGTCTGCTGTGAGTCTAGATTTTCGAATCCGACGAAAAACTGATAGTTAATTGTAACATTCAGGGCCTCCTAAAGACGATGGAACACTCAAATTGCGTCGCGATCCAATACATCGTCCTCCAGCCGACTTGTCTCCAAGGGTCTAATGCTGAATCGGGCACCTTATGGACGTTCTCTTGTAAGTCTATATTTTCGAATCCGACGCAAAAATGATAGTTAATTGTAACGTTCAAAGCCTCCTAATGACGATGGAACTCTCAAATTGCGTCGAGATTCAATAGATCGTCCTCCAGCTGACTTGTTTCCAAAGGTCTATTGCTGCCTCGGGCACCGTATGGTCGTTCTCCTGTGAGTCTAGATTTTAGAATCCGACGCAAAAATGATAGTTAATTGTAACGCTCAGGGCCTCCTAATGCCGATGAAACACTCAAATTGCGTGGAGATTCAATACATTGGCCTCCAGCCGACTTGTCTCCAAGTGTCTATTGCTGCCTCGGGCACCTTATGGTCGTTCTCCTGTGAGTCTAGATTTTCGAATCCGACGCAAATATGATAGTTAATTGTAACGTTCAGGGCCTTGTAATGACGATGGAACACTCAAATTGCGTCGAGATTCAATACATCGGCCTCCAGCGGACTTGTCTCCAAGGGTCTGTTGCTGCCTCGTTCACCTTATGCTCGTTCTCCTGAGAGTTTAGATTATCGAATCCGACGCAAAAATGATAGTTAATTGTAACGTTCAGGGCCTCCTAATGCCGATGGAACACTCAAATTGCGTCGAGATTCAATACATCGGCCTCCAGCCGACTTGTCTCCAAGGGGATATTGCTGTCTCGGGCACCATATGATCCTTCTCCTGTGAGTCTAGATTTTCGAATCCGACGCAAAAATGCTAGTGAATAGTAACGTTCAGGGCCTCCTAATGACGATGGAACACTCAAATTGCGTCGAGATTCAATACATCGTCCTCCAGCCGACTTGTCTCCAAGGGGATATCGCTGTCTCGGGCACAATATGATCCTTCTCCTGTGAGTCTAGATTTTCGAATCCGACGCAAACATGATATTTAATTGTAACGTTCAGGGCCTTGTAATGACGATGGAACACTCAAATTGCGTCGAGATTCAATACATCGGCCACCAGCCGACTTGTCTCCAAGGGTCTGCTGCTGCCTCGAGCACCGTATGAACTTCTCCTGTGAGTAGATATTTGAATCCGACGCAAAAATGATAGTTAATTGTAACGTTCAGGGCCTCCTAATGACGATGGAACACCCAAATTGCGTCAAGAATCAATACATCGGTTTCCAGCCGACTTGTCTCCAAGTGTCTATTGCTGCCTCGTGCACCGTATGAACTTCTCCTGTGAGTAGATTTTCGAATCCGACGCATAAATGATAGTTAATTGTAACGCTCAGGGCCTCCTAATGCCGATGGAACACTCAAATTGCGTCGAGATTCAATACATCGGCCTCCAGCCGACTTGTCTCCAAGTGTCTATTGCTGCCTCGGGCACCTTATGGTCGTTCTCCTGTGAGTCTAGATTTTCGAATCCGACGCTAAAATGATAGTTAATTGTAAGGCTTACGGCCTCCTAATGACGATGGAACACTCAAAATGCGTCGCGATTCAATACATCTGCCTCCAGCGGACTGGTCTCCAAGGGGATATTGCTGCATCGGGCAACTTATGGTCCGTCTCCAGTGAGTCTAGATTTTCGAATCCGACGAAAAACTGATAGTAAATTGTAACATTCAAGGCCTCCTAATGACGATGGAAAACTCATTTTGTGTCGCGATCCAATACATCGTCCTCCAACCGACTTGTCTCCAAGGGTCAATAGCTGCCACCGGCACCCTGTGATCGTTCTGCTGAGTCTAGATTTTGGAACCCGACGCAAAACTGATTGTTAATTGTAACGTTCAGGGCCTCCTAATGACGATGGAACACTCAAATTGCGTCGAGATTCAATACATCGGCCTCCAGCGGACTTGTCTCCAAGGGGATATTGCTGTCTCGAGCACCGTATGAACTTCTCCTGTGAGTAGATTTTCGAATCCGACGCTAAAATGATTGTTAATTGTAACGTTCAGGGCCTCCTAATGCCGATGGGACACTCAAATTGCGTCGAGATTCAATACATCGACCTCCAGCCGACTTATCTCCAAGGGGATATTGCTGACTCGGGCTCCATGTGGTCCGTCTCCTGTGAGTCTAGATTTTCGAATCCGACGCGAAACTGATAGTTAATTGTAACGTTCAGGGCCTCCTAATGACGATGGAACACTCAAATTGCGTCGAGATTCAATACATCGGCCTCCAGCCGACTTGTCTCCAAGGGTCTATTGCTGCCTCGGGCACCTTATGGTCGTTCTCCTGTGAGTTTAGATTATCGAATCCGACGCAAAAATGATAGTTAATTTTAACATTCAGGGCCTCCTAATGACGATGGAACACTCAAATTGCGTCGCGATCCAATACATCGTCCTAAAGCCGACTTGTCTCCTGGGGTCTATTGCTGCCTCGGGCAGCGTATGGTCGTTCTCCTGTGAGTCTAGATTTTTGAATCCGACGCAAAAATGATGGTTAATTGTAACGTTCAGGGCCTTGTAATGACGATGGAACACTCAAATTGCGTCGAGATTCAATACATTGGCCTCCAGCCGTTTTGTCTCCAAGGGGGTATTACTGTCTCGGGCACCATATGATCCTTCTCCTGTGAGTCTAGATTTTCGAATCCGACGCAAAAATGATAGTGAATAGTAACGTTCAGGGCCTCCTAATGACGATAGAAGACTCAAATTGCGTCGAGATTCAATACATCGTCCTCCAGCCGATTTGTCTCCAAGGGGATATTGCTGCCTCGGGCACCAAATGTTCCGTCTGCTGTGAGTCTAGATTTTCGAATCCGACGAAAAACTGATAGTTAATTGTAACATTCAGGGCCTCCTAAAGACGATGGAACACTCAAATTGCGTCGCGATCCAATACATCGTCCTCCAGCCGACTTGTCTCCAAGGGTCTAATGCTGAAAAGGGCACCTTATGGTCTTTCTCTTGTAAGTCTATATTTTCGAATCCGACGCTAAAATGATAGTTAATTGTAAGGTTTAGGGCCTCCTAATGACGATGGAACACTCAAAATGCGTCGCGATTCAATACATCGGCCTCCAGCTGACTGGTCTCCAAGGGGATATTGCTGCATCGGGCAACTTATGGTCCGTCTCCAGTGAGTCTAGATTTTCGCTTCCGACGAAAAACTGATAGTTAATTGTAACATTCAAGGCCTCCTAATGACGATGGAACACTCATTTTGCGTCGCGATCCAATACATCGTCCTCCAACCGACTTGTCTCCAAGGGTCTATTGCTGCCTCGGGCGCCTTATGGTCGTTCTCCCTTGAGTCTAGATTTTCGAATCCGACGCAAAAGTGATAGTTAATTGTAACGTTCAGGGCCTCCTAATGACGATAGAAGACACAAATTGCGTCGAGATTCAATACATCGTCCTCCATCTGATTTGTCTCCAAGGGGATATTGCTGCCTCGGGCACCAAATGTTCCGTCTGCTGGGAGTCTAGATTTTCGAATCCGACGAAAAACTGATAGTTAATTGTAACATTCAGGGCCTCCTAAAGACGATGGAACACTCAAATTGCGTCGCGATCCAATACATCGTCCTCCAGCCGACTTGTCTCCAAGGGTCTAATGCTGAATCGGGCACCTTATGGTCGTTCTCTTGTAAGTCTATATTTTCGAATCCGACGCAAAAATGATAGTTAATTGTAACGTTCAAAGCCTCCTAATGACGATGGAACTCTCAAATTGCGTCGAGATTCAATACATCGTCCTCCAGCCAACTTGTCTCCAAAGGTCTATTGCTGCCTCGGGCACCGTATGGTCGTTCTCCTGTGAGTCTAGATTTTAGATTCCGACGCAAAACTGATAGTTAAATGTAATGCTCAGGGCCTCGTAATGACGATGGAACACTCAAATTGCGTAGAGAGTCAATACAACTTCCTCCAGCCGACTTGTCTACAAGGGGATATTGCTGCCTCGGGCTCCATGTTGTCCGTCTCCTGTGAGTCTAGATTTTCGAATCCGACGCTAAAATGATAGTTAATTGTAAGGTTTAGGGTCTCCTAATGACGATGGAACACTCAAATTGCGTCAAGAATCAATACATCGGTTTCCAGCCGACTTGTCTCCAAGTGTCTATTGCTGCCTCGAGCACCGTATGAACCTCTCCTGTGAGTAGATTTTCGAATATGACGCATAAATGACAGTTAATTGTAACGTTCAGGGCCTCCTAATGACGATGGGACACTCACATTGCGTCTAGATTCAATATATCGGCCTCCAGCCGACTTGTCTCCAAGGGTCTATTGCTGCCTCGGGCACCTTATGGTCGTTCTCCTGTGAGTCTAGATTTTCGAATCCGACGCAAGAATGATAGTTACTTGTAACATTCAGGGCCTCCTAATGACGATGGAACACTCAAATTGCGTCGCGATCCAATACATCGTCCTAAAGCCGACTTGTCTCCAAGGGTCTATTGCTGCCTCGGGCACCGTATGGTCGTTCTCCTGTGAGTCTAGATTTTAGAATCCGACGTAAAACTGATAGTTAAATGTAATGCTCAGGGCCTCGTAATGACGATGGAACACTCAAATTGCGTCGAGAGTCAATACAACTTCCTCCAGCCGACTTGTCTACAAGGGGATATTGCTGCCTCGGGCTCCATGTTGTCCGTCTCCTGTGAGTCTAGATTTTCGAATCCGACGCGAAACTGATAGTTAATTGTAAGGTTCAGGGCCTCCTAATGACGATGGAACACTCAAATTGCGTCGAGATTCAATACATCGGCCTCCAGAGGACTTGTCTCCAAGGGGATATTGCCGTCTCGGGCACCTTATGGGCGTTCTCCTGTGAGTCTAGATTTTCGAATCCGACGCAAAAATGATAGTTAATTCTAACGCTCAGGGCCTCCTAATGCCGATGAAACACTCAAATTGCGTCGAGATTCAATACATCGGCCTCCAGCCGACTTGTCTCCAAGTGTCTATTGCTGCCTCGGGCACCTTATGGTCGTTCTCCTGTGAGTCTAGATTTTCGAATCCGACGCAAAAATGATAGTTAATTGTAACGTTCAGGGCCTTCTAATGACGATGGAACACTCAAATTGCGTCGAGATTCAATACATCGGCCTCCAGCGGACTTGTCTCCAAGGGTCTGTTGCTGCCTCGGGCACCTTATGGGCGTTCTCCTGAGAGTTTAGATTATCGAATCCGACGCAAAAATGATAGTTAATTGTAACGTTCAGGGCCGCCTAATGCCGATGGAACACTCAAATTGCGTCGAGATTCAATACATCGGCCTCCAGCCGACTTGTCTCCAAGGGGATATTGCTGTCTCGGGCACCATATGATCCTTCTCCTGTGAGTCTAGATTTTCGAATCCGACGCAAAAATGCTAGTGAATAGTAACGTTCAGGGCCTCCTAATGACGATGGAACACTCAAATTGCGTCGAGATTCAATACATCGTCCTCCAGCCGACTTGTCTCCAAGGGGATATCGCTGTCTCGGGCACAATATGATCCTTCTCCTGTGAGTCTAGATTTTCGAATCCGACGCAAACATGATATTTAATTGTAACGTTCAGGGCCTTGTAATGACGATGGAACACTCAAATTGCGTCGAGATTCAATACATCGGCCACCAGCCGACTTGTCTCCAAGGGTCTGCTGCTGCCTCGAGCACCGTATGAACTTCTCCTGTGAGTAGATTTTTGAATCCGACTCAAAAATGATAGTTAATTGTAACGTTCAGGGCCTCCTAATGACGATGGAACACCCAAATTGCGTCAAGAATCAATACATCGGTTTCCAGCCGACTTGTCTCCAAGTGTCTATTGCTGCCTCGTGCACCGTATGAACTTCTCCTGTGAGTAGATTTTCGAATCCGACGCATAAATGATAGTTAATTGTAACGCTCAGGGCCTCCTAATGCCGATGGAACACTCAAATTGCGTCGAGATTCAATACATCGGCCTCCAGCCGACTTGTCTCCAAGTGTCTATTGCTGCCTCGGGCACCTTATGGTCGTTCTCCTGTGAGTCTAGATTTTCGAATCCGACGCTAAAATGATAGTTAATTGTAAGGCTTACGGCCTCCTAATGACGATGGAACACTCAAAATGCGTCGCGATTCAATACATCGGCCTCCAGCGGACTGGTCTCCAAGGGGATATTGCTGCATCGGGCAACTTATGGTCCGTCTCCAGTGAGTCTAGATTTTCGAATCCGACGAAAAACTGATAGTTAATTGTAACATTCAAGGCCTCCTAATGACGATGGAACACTCATTTTGTGTCGCGATCCAATACATCGTCCTCCAACCGACTTGTCTCCAAGGGTCAATAGCTGCCACGGGCACCCTGTGATCGTTCTGCTGTGAGTCTAGATTTTGGAACCCGACGCAAAACTGATTGTTAATTGTAACGTTCAGGGCCTCCTAATGACGATGGAACACTCAAATTGCGTTGAGATTCAATACATCGGCCTCCAGCGGACTTGTCTCCAAGGGGATATTGCTGTCTCGAGCACCGTATGAACTTCTCCTGTGAGTAGATTTTCGAATCCGACGCTAAAATGATTGTTAATTGTAACGTTCAGGGCCTCCTAATGCCGATGGGACACTCAAATTGCGTCGAGATTCAATACATCGACCTCCAGCCGACTTATCTCAAGGGGATATTGCTGCCTCGGGCTCCATGTGGTCCGTCTCCTGTGAGTCTAGATTTTTGAATCCGACGCAAAAATGATGGTTAATTGTAACGTTCAGGGCCTTGTAATGACGATGGAACACTCAAATTGCTTCGAGATTCAATACATTGGCCTCCAGCCGTCTTGTCTCCAAGGGGGTATTACTGTCTCGGGCACCATATGATCCTTCTCCTGTGAGTCTAGATTTTCGAATCCGACGCAAAAATGATAGTGAATAGTAACGTTCAGGGCCTCCTAATGACGATAGAAGACTCAAATTGCGTCGAGATTCAATACATCGTCCTCCAGCCGATTTGTCTCCAAGGGGATATTGCTGCCTCGGGCACCAAATGTTCCGTCTGCTGTGAGTCTAGATTTTCGAATCCGACGAAAAACTGATAGTTAATTGTAACATTCAGGGCCTCCTAAAGACGATGGAACACTCAAATTGCGTCGCGATCCAATACATGGTCCTCCAGCCGACTTGTCTCCAAGGGTCTAATGCTGAATCGGGCACCTTATGGTCTTTCTCTTGTAAGTCTATATTTTCGAATCCGACGCTAAAATGATAGTTAATTGTAAGGTTTAGGGCCTCCTAATGACGATGGAACACTCAAAATGCGACGCGATTCAATACATCCGCCTCCAGCTGACTGGTCTCCAAGGGGATATTGCTGCATCGGGCAACTTATGGTCCGTCTCCAGTGAGTCTAGATTTTCGCTTCCGACGAAAAACTGATAGTTAATTGTGACATTCAAGGCCTCCTAATGACGATGGAACACTCATTTTGCGTCGCGATCCAATACATCGTCCTTCAACCGACTTGTCTCCAAGGGTCTATTGCTGCCTCGGGCGGCTTATGGTCGTTCTCCCTTGAGTCTAGATTTTCGAATCCGACGCAAAAGTGATAGTTAATTGTAACGTTCAGGGCCTCCTAATGACGATAGAAGACACAAATTGCGTCGAGATTCAATACATCGTCCTCCAGCTGATTTGTCTCCAAGGGGATTTTGCTGCCTCGGGCACCAAATGTTCCGTCTGCTCGGAGTCTAGATTTTCGAATCCGACGAAAAACTGATAGTTAATTGTAACATTCAGGGCCTCCTAAAGACGATGGAACACTCAAATTGCGTCGCGATCCAATACATCGTCCTCCAGCCGACTTGTCTCCAAGGGTCTAATGCTGAATCGGGCACCTTATGGTCGTTCTCTTGTAAGTCTATATTTTCGAATCCGACGCAAAAATGATAGTTAATTGTAACGTTCAAAGCCTCCTAATGACGATGGAACTCTCAAATTGCGTCGAGATTCAATACATCGTCCTCCAGCCGACTTGTCTCCAAATGTCTATTGCTGCCTCGGGCACCGTATGGTCGTTCTCCTGTGAGTCTAGATTTTAGAATCCGACGCAAAACTGATAGTTAAATGTAATGCTCAGGGCCTCGTAATGACGATGGAACACTCAAATTGCGTAGAGAGTCAATACAACTTCCTCCAGCCGACTTGTCTACAAGGGGATATTGCTGCCTCGGGCTCCATGTTGTCCGTCTCCTGTGAGTCTAGATTTTCGAATCCGACGCGAAACTGATAGTTAATTGTAAGGTTTAGGGCCTCCTAATGACGATGGAACACTCAAATTGCGTCGAGATTCAATACATCTGCCTCCAGAGGACTTGTCTCCAAGGGGATATTGCTGTCTCGGGCACCTTATGGGCGTTTTCCTGTGAGTCTAGATTTTCGAATCCGACGCAAAAATGATAGTTAATTGTAACGCACAGGGCCTCATAATGCCGATGGAACACTCAAATTGCGTCGAGATTCAATACATCGGCCTCCAGCCGACTTGTCTCCAAGTGTCTATTGCTGCCTCGGGCACCTTATGGTCGTTCTCCTGTGAGTCTAGATTTTCGAATCCGACGCAAAAATGATAGTTAATTGTAACGTTCAGGGCCTTGTAATGACGATGGAACACTCAAATTGCGTCGAGATTTAATACATCGGCCTCCAGCGGACTTGTCTCCAAGGGTCTGTTGCTGCCTCGGGCACCTTATGCTCGTTCTCCTGAGAGTTTAGATTATCGAATCCGACGCAAAAATGATAGTTAATTGTAACGTTCAGTGCCACCTAATGCCGATGGAACACTCAAATTGCGTCGAGATTCAATACATCGGCCTCCAGCCGACTTGTCTCCAAGGGGATATTGCTGTCTCGGGCACCATATGATCCTTCTCCTGTGAGTCTAGATTTTCGAATCCGACGCAAAAATGCTAGTGAATAGCAACGTTCAGGGCCTCCTAATGACGATGGAACACTCAAATTGCGTCGAGATTCAATACATCGTCCTCCAGCCGATTTGTCTCCAAGGGGATATTGCTGCCTCGGGCGCCAAATGATCCGTCTGCTGTGAGTCTAGATTTTCGAATCCGACGAAAAACTGATAGTTAATTGTAACATTCAGGTCCTCCTAAAGACGATGGAACACTCAAATTGCGTCGCGATCCAATACATCGTCCTCCAGCCGACTTGTCTCCAAGGGTCTAATGCTGAATCGGGCACCCTATGGTCGTTCTCTTGTAAGTCTATATTTTCGAATCCGACGCAAAAATGATAGTTAATTGTAACGTTCAAAGCCTCCTAATGACGATGGAACTCTCAAATTGCGTCGAGAGTCAATACAACTTCCTCCAGCCGACTTGTCTACAATGGGATATTGCTGCCTCGGGCTCCATGTGGTCCGTCTGCTGTGAGTCTAGATTTTCGAATCCGACGCGAAACTGATAGTTAATTGTAAGGTTCAGGGCCTCCTAATGACAATGGAACACTCAAATTGCGTCGAGATTCAATACATCGGCCTCCAGCGGACTTGTCTCCAAGGGGATATTGCTGTCTCGGGCACCTTATGGGCGTTCTCCTGTGAGTCTAGATTTTCGAATCCGACGCAAAAATTATAGTTAATTGTAACGCTCAGGGCCTTCTAATGCCGATGGAACACTCAAATTGCGTCGAGATTCAATACATCGGCCTCCAGCCGACTTGTCTCCAAGACTCTATTGCTGCCTCGGGCACCTTATGGTCGTTCTCCTGTGAGTCTAGATTTTCGAATCCGACGCAAAAATGATAGTTAATTGTAACGTTTAGGGCCTTGTAATGACGATGGAACACTCAAATTGCGTCGAGATTCAATACATCGGCCTATAGCGGACTTGTCTCCAAGGGTCTGTTGCTGCCTCGGGCACCTTATGGTCTTTCTCCTGAGAGTTTAGATTATCGAATCCGACGCAAAATGATAGTTAATTGTAACGTTCAGGGCCTCCTAATGCCGATGGAACACTCAAATTGCGTCGAGATTCAATACATCGTCCTCCAGCCGACTTGTCTCCAAGGGGATATCGCTGTCTCGGGCACAACATGATCTTTCTCCTGTGAGTCTAGATTTTCGAATCCGACGCAAACATGATATTTAATTGTAACGTTCAGAGCCTTGTAATGACGATGGAACACTCAAATTGCGTCGAGATTCAATACATCGGCCACCAGCCGACTTGTCTCCAAGGGTCTGTTGCTGCCTCGAGCACCGTATGAACTTCTCCTGTGAGTAGATTTTTGAATCCGACGCAAAAATGATAGTTAATTGTAACGTTCAGGGCCTCCTAATGACGATGGAACACCCAATTTGCGTCAAGAATCAATACATCGGTTTCCAGCCGACTTGTCTCCAAGTGTCTATTGCTGCCTCGAGCACCGTATGAACTTCTCCTGTGAGTAGATTTTCGAATCCGACGCATAAATGATAGTTAATTGTAACGTTCAGGGACTCCAAAAGACGATGGAACACTCAAATTGCGTCGAGAGTCAATACATCGACCTCCAGTCGACTTGTATCCAAGGGGATATTGCAGTCTCGTGCACCATATGATCCTTCTCCTGTTAGTAGATTTTCGAATCCGACGCTAAAATGATAGTTAATTGTAAGGTTTAGGGCCTCCTAATGACGATGGAACACTCAAAATGCGTCGCGATTCAATACATCGGCCTCCAGCGGACTTGTCTCCAAAGGGGATATTGCTGTCTCGTGCACCTTATGGTCTTTCTCCTGTGGGTTTAGATTATCGAATCCGACGCAAAAATGTAAGTTAATTGTAACGTTCAGGGCCTCCTAATGCCGATCGAACACTCAAATTGCGTCGAGATTCAATACATCGGCCTCCAGCCGACTTGTCTCCAAGGGTCTATTGCTGCCTCGGGCACCTTATGGTCGTTCTCCTGTGAGTCTAGATTTTCGAATCCGACGCTAAAATGATAGTTAATTGTAAGGTTTAGGGCCTCCTAATGACGATGGAACACTCAAAATGCGTCGCGATTCAATACATCCGCCTCCAGCTGACTGGTCTCCAAGGGGATATTGCTGCATCGGGCAACTTATGGTCCGTCTCCAGTGAGTCTAGATTTTCGCTTCCGACGAAAAACTGATAGTTAATTGTAACATTCAAGGCCTCCTAATGACGATGGAACACTCATTTTGCGTCGCGATCCAATACATCGTCCTTCAACCGACTTGTCTCCAAGGGTCTATTGCTGCATCGGGCGGCTTATGGTCGTTCTCCCTTGAGTCTAGATTTTCGAATCCGACGCAAAAGTGATAGTTAATTGTAACGTTCAGGGCCTCCTAATGACGATAGAAGACACAAATTGCGTCGAGATTCAATACATCGTCCTCCAGCTGATTTGTCTCCAAGGGGATATTGCTGCCTCGGGCACCAAATGTTCCGTCTGCTCGGAGTCTAGATTTTCGAATCCGACGAAAAACTGATAGTTAATTGTAACATTCAGGGCCTCCTAAAGACGATGGAACACTCAAATTGCGTCGCGATCCAATACATCGTCCTCCAGCCGACTTGTCTCCAAGGGTCTAATGCTGAATCGGGCACCTTATGGTCGTTCTCTTGTAAGTCTATATTTTCGAATCCGACGCAAAAATGATAGTTAATTGTAACGTTCAAAGCCTCCTAATGACGATGGAACTCTCAAATTGCGTCGAGATTCAATACATCGTCCTCCAGCCGACTTGTCTCCAAAGGTCTATTGCTGCCTCGGGCACCGTATGGTCGTTCTCCTGTGAGTCTAGATTTTAGAATCCGACGCAAAACTGATAGTTAAATGTAATGCTCAGGGCCTCGTAATGACGATGGAACACTCAAATTGCGTAGAGAGTCAATACAACTTCCTCCAGCCGACTTGTCTACAAGGGGATATTGCTGCCTCGGGCTCCATGTTGTCCGTCTCCTGTGAGTCTAGATTTTCGAATCCGACGCGAACCTGATAGTTAATTGTAAGGTTTAGGGCCTCCTAATGACGATGGAACACTCAAATTGCGTCGAGATTCAATACATCGGCCTCCAGAGGACTTGTCTCCAAGGGGATATTGCTGTCTCGGGCACCTTATGGGCGTTTTCCTGTGAGTCTAGATTTTCGAATCCGACGCAAAAATGATAGTTAATTGTAACGCACAGGGCCTCATAATGCCGATGGAACACTCAAATTGCGTCGAGATTCAATACATCGGCCTCCAGCCGACTTGTCTCCAAGTGTCTATTGCTGCCTCGGGCACCTTATGGTCGTTCTCCTGTGAGTCTAGATTTTCGAATCCGACGCAAAAATGATAGTTAATTGTAACGTTCAGGGCCTTGTAATGACGATGGAACACTCAAATTGCGTCGAGATTTAATACATCGGCCTCCAGCGGACTTGTCTCCAAGGGTCTGTTGCTGCCTCGGGCACCTTATGCTCGTTCTCCTGAGAGTTTAGATTATCGAATCCGACGCAAAAATGATAGTTAATTGTAACGTTCAGGGCCACCTAATGCCGATGGAACACTCAAATTGCGTCGAGATTCAATCCATCGGCCTCCAGCCGACTTGTCTCCAAGGGGATATTGCTGTCTCGGGCACCATATGATCCTTCTCCTGTGAGTCTAGATTTTCGAATCCGACGCAAAAATGCTAGTGAATAGCAACGTTCAGGGCCTCCTAATGACGATGGAACACTCAAATTGCGTCGAGATTCAATACATCGTCCTCCAGCCGATTTGTCTCCAAGGGGATATTGCTGCCTCGGGCGCCAAATGTTCCGTCTGCTGTGAGTCTAGATTTTCGAATCCGACGAAAAACTGATAGTTAATTGTAACATTCAGGTCCTCCTAAAGACGATGGAACACTCAAATTGCGTCGCGATCCAATACATCGTCCTCCAGCCGACTTGTCTCCAAGGGTCTAATGCTGAATCGGGCACCCTATGGTCGTTCTCTTGTAAGTCTATATTTTCGAATCCGACGCAAAAATGATAGTTAATTGTAACGTTCAAAGCCTCCTAATGACGATGGAACTCTCAAATTGCGTCGAGAGTCAATACAACTTCCTCCAGCCGACTTGTCTACAATGGGATATTGCTGCCTCGGGCTCCATGTGGTCCGTCTGCTGTGAGTCTAGATTTTCGAATCCGACGCGAAACTGATAGTTAATTGTAAGGTTCAGGCCTCCTAATGACAATGGAACACTCAAATTGCGTCGAGATTCAATACATCGGCCTCCAGCGGACTTGTCTCCAAGGGGATATTGCTGTCTCGGGCACCTTATGGGCGTTCTCCTGTGAGTCTAGATTTTCGAATCCGACGCAAAAATTATAGTTAATTGTAACGCTCAGGGCCTTCTAATGCCGATGGAACACTCAAATTGCGTCGAGATTCAATACATCGGCCTCCAGCCGACTTGTCTCCAAGGGTCTATTGCTGCCTCGGGCACCTTATGGTCGTTCTCCTGTGAGTCTAGATTTTCGAATCCGACGCTAAAATGATAGTTAATTGTAAGGTTTAGGGCCTCCTAATGACGATGGAACACTCAAAATGCGTCGCGATTCAATACATCCGCCTCCAGCTGACTGGTCTCCAAGGGGATATTGCTGCATCGGGCAACTTATGGTCCGTCTCCAGTGAGTCTAGATTTTCGCTTCCGACGAAAAACTGATAGTTAATTGTAACATTCAAGGCCTCCTAATGACGATGGAACACTCATTTTGCGTCGCGATCCAATACATCGTCCTTCAACCGACTTGTCTCCAAGGGTCTATTGCTGCCTCGGGCGGCTTATGGTCGTTCTCCCTTGAGTCTAGATTTTCGAATCCGACGCAAAAGTGATAGTTAATTGTAACGTTCAGGGCCTCCTAATGACGATAGAAGACACAAATTGCGTCGAGATTCAATACATCGTCCTCCAGCTGATTTGTCTCCAAGGGGATATTGCTGCCTCGGGCACCAAATGTTCCGTCTGCTCGGAGTCTAGATTTTCGAATCCGACGAAAAACTGATAGTTAATTGTAACATTCAGGGCCTCCTAAAGACGATGGAACACTCAAATTGCGTCGCGATCCAATACATCGTCCTCCAGCCGACTTGTCTCCAAGGGTCTAATGCTGAATCGGGCACCTTATGGTCGTTCTCTTGTAAGTCTATATTTTCGAATCCGACGCAAAAATGATAGTTAATTGTAACGTTCAAAGCCTAGTAATGACGATGGAACTCTCAAATTGCGTCGAGATTCAATACATCGTCCTCCAGCCGACTTGTCTCCAAAGGTCTATTGCTGCCTCGGGCACCGTATGGTCGTTCTCCTGTGAGTCTAGATTTTCGAATCCGACGCAAAAATGATAGTTAATTGTAACGTTCAGTGCCTTGTAATGACGATGGAACACTCAAATTGCGTCGAGATTTAATACATCGGCCTCCAGCGGACTTGTCTCCAAGGGTCTGTTGCTGCCTCGGGCACCTTATGCTCGTTCTCCTGAGAGTTTAGATTATCGAATCCGACGCAAAAATGATAGTTAATTGTAACGTTCAGGGCCACCTAATGCCGATGGAACACTCAAATTGCGTCGAGATTCAATACATCGGCCTCCAGCCGACTTGTCTCCAAGGGGATATTGCTGTCTCGGGCACCATATGATCCTTCTCCTGTGAGTCTAGATTTTCGAATCCGACGCAAAAATGCTAGTGAATAGCAACGTTCAGGGCCTCCTAATGACGATGGAACACTCAAATTGCGTCGAGATTCAATACATCGTCCTCCAGCCGATTTGTCTCCAAGGGGATATTGCTGTCTCGGGCGCCAAATGATCCGTCTGCTGTGAGTCTAGATTTTCGAATCCGACGAAAAACTGATAGTTAATTGTAACATTCAGGTCCTCCTAAAGACGATGGAACACTCAAATTGCGTCGCGATCCAATACATCGTCCTCCAGCCGACTTGTCTCCAAGGGTCTAATGCTGAATCGGGCACCCTATGGTCGTTCTCTTGTAAGTCTATATTTTCGAATCCGACGCAAAAATGATAGTTAATTGTAACGTTCAAAGCCTCCTAATGACGATGGAACTCTCAAATTGCGTCGATAGTCAATACAACTTCCTCCAGCCGACTTGTCTACAGTGGGATATTGCTGCCTCGGGCTCCATGTGGTCCGTCTGCTGTGAGTCTAGATTTTCGAATCCGACGCGAAACTGATAGTTAATTGTAAGGTTCAGGGCCTCCTAATGACAATGGAACACTCAAATTGCGTCGAGATTCAATACATCGGCCTCCAGCGGACTTGTCTCCAAGGGGATATTGCTGTCTCGGGCACCTTATGGGCGTTCTCCTGTGAGTCTAGATTTTCGAATCCGACGCAAAAATTATAGTTAATTGTAACGCTCAGGGCCTTCTAATGCCGATGGAACACTCAAATTGCGTCGAGATTCAATACATCGGCCTCCAGCCGACTTGTCTCCAAGACTCTATTGCTGCCTCGGGCACCTTATGGTCGTTCTCCTGTGAGTCTAGATTTTCGAATCCGACGCAAAAATGATAGTTAATTGTAACGTTTAGGGCCTTGTAATGACGATGGAACACTCAAATTGCGTCGAGATTCAATACATCGGCCTATAGCGGACTTGTCTCCAAGGGTCTGTTGCTGCCTCGGGCACCTTATGGTCTTTCTCCTGAGAGTTTAGATTATCGAATCCGACGCAAAATGATAGTTAATTGTAACGTTCAGGGCCTCCTAATGCCGATGGAACACTCAAATTGCGTCGAGATTCAATACATCGTCCTCCAGCCGACTTGTCTCCAAGGGGATATCGCTGTCTCGGGCACAACATGATCTTTCTCCTGTGAGTCTAGATTTTCGAATCCGACGCAAACATGATATTTAATTGTAACGTTCAGAGCCTTGTAATGACGATGGAACACTCAAATTGCGTCGAGATTCAATACATCGGCCACCAGCCGACTTGTCTCCAAGGGTCTGTTGCTGCCTCGAGCACCGTATGAACTTCTCCTGTGAGTAGATTTTTGAATCCGACGCAAAAATGATAGTTAATTGTAACGTTCAGGGCCTCCTAATGACGATGGAACACCCAATTTGCGTCAAGAATCAATACATCGGTTTCCAGCCGACTTGTCTCCAAGTGTCTATTGCTGCCTCGAGCACCGTATGAACTTCTCCTGTGAGTAGATTTTCGAATCCGACGCATAAATGATAGTTAATTGTAACGTTCAGGGACTCCAAAAGACGATGGAACACTCAAATTGCGTCGAGAGTCAATACATCGACCTCCAGTCGACTTGTATCCAAAGGGATATTGCAGTCTCGTGCACCATATGATCCTTCTCCTGTTAGTAGATTTTCGAATCCGACGCTAAAATGATAGTTAATTGTAAGGTTTAGGGCCTCCTAATGACGATGGAACACTCAAAATGCGTCGCGATTCAATACATCGGCCTCCAGCGGACTTGTCTCCAAGGGGATATTGCTGTCTCGTGCACCTTATGGTCTTTCTCCTGTGGGTTTAGATTATCGAATCCGACGCAAAAATGATAGTTAATTGTAACGTTCAGGGCCTCCTAATGCCGATCGAACACTCAAATTGCGTCGAGATTCAATACATCGGCCTCCAGCCGACTTGTCTCCAAGGGTCTATTGCTGCCTCGGGCACCTTATGGTCGTTCTCCTGTGAGTCTAGATTTTCGAATCCGACGCTAAAATGATAGTTAATTGTAAGGTTTAGGGCCTCCTAATGACGATGGAACACTCAAAATGCGTCGCGATTCAATACATCCGCCTCCAGCTGACTGGTCTCCAAGGGGATATTGCTGCATCGGGCAACTTATGGTCCGTCTCCAGTGAGTCTAGATTTTCGCTTCCGACGAAAAACTGATAGTTAATTGTAACATTCAAGGCCTCCTAATGACGATGGAACACTCATTTTGCGTCGCGATCCAATACATCGTCCTTCAACCGACTTGTCTCCAAGGGTCTATTGCTGCATCGGGCGGCTTATGGTCGTTCTCCCTTGAGTCTAGATTTTCGAATCCGACGCAAAAGTGATAGTTAATTGTAACGTTCAGGGCCTCCTAATGACGATGGAACTCTCAAATTGCGTCGAGATTCAATACATCGTCCTCCAGCCGACTTGTCTCCAAGGGTCTAATGCTGAATCGGGCACCTTATGGTCGTTCTCTTGTAAGTCTATATTTTCGAATCCGACGCAAAAATGATAGTTAATTGTAACGTTCAAAGCCTCCTAATGACGATGGAACTCTCAAATTGCGTCGAGATTCAATACATCGTCCTCCAGCCGACTTGTCTCCAAAGGTCTATTGCTGCCTCGGGCACCGTATGGTCGTTCTCCTGTGAGTCTAGATTTTAGAATCCGACGCAAAACTGATAGTTAAATGTAATGCTCAGGGCCTCGTAATGACGATGGAACACTCAAATTGCGTAGAGAGTCAATACAACTTCCTCCAGCCGACTTGTCTACAAGGGGATATTGCTGCCTCGGGCTCCATGTTGTCCGTCTCCTGTGAGTCTAGATTTTCGAATCCGACGCGAAACTGATAGTTAATTGTAAGGTTTAGGGCCTCCTAATGACGATGGAACACTCAAATTGCGTCGAGATTCAATACATCGGCCTCCAGAGGACTTGTCTCCTAGGGGATATTGCTGTCTCGGGCACCTTATGGGCGTTTTCCTGTGAGTCTAGATTTTCGAATCCGACGCAAAAATGATAGTTAATTGTAACGCACAGGGCCTCATAATGCCGATGGAACACTCAAATTGCGTCGAGATTCAATACATCGGCCTCCAGCCGACTTGTCTCCAAGTGTCTATTGCTGCCTCGGGCACCTTATGGTCGTTCTCCTGTGAGTCTAGATTTTCGAATCCGACGCAAAAATGATAGTTAATTGTAACGTTCAGGGCCTTGTAATGACGATGGAACACTCAAATTGCGTCGAGATTTAATACATCGGCCTCCAGCGGACTTGTCTCCAAGGGTCTGTTGCTGCCTCGGGCACCTTATGCTCGTTCTCCTGAGAGTTTAGATTATCGAATCCGACGCAAAAATGATAGTTAATTGTAACGTTCAGGGCCACCTAATGCCGATGGAACACTCAAATTGCGTCGAGATTCAATACATCGGCCTCCAGCCGACTTGTCTCCAAGGGGATATTGCTGTCTCGGGCACCATATGATCCTTCTCCTGTGAGTCTAGATTTTCGAATCCGACGCAAAAATGCTAGTGAATAGCAACGTTCAGGGCCTCCTAATGACGATGGAACACTCAAATTGCGTCGAGATTCAATACATCGTCCTCCAGCCGATTTGTCTCCAAGGGGATATTGCTGCCTCGGGCGCCAAATGTTCCGTCTGCTGTTTGTCTAGATTTTCGAATCCGACGAAAAACTGATAGTTAATTGTAACATTCAGGTCCTCCTAAAGACGATGGAACACTCAAATTGCGTCGCGATCCAATACATCGTCCTCCAGCCGACTTGTCTCCAAGGGTCTAATGCTGAATCGGGCACCCTATGGTCGTTCTCTTGTAAGTCTATATTTTCGAATCCGACGCAAAAATGATAGTTAATTGTAACGTTCAAAGCCTCCTAATGACGATGGAACTCTCAAATTGCGTCGAGAGTCAATACAACTTCCTCCAGCCGACTTGTCTACAATGGGATATTGCTGCCTCGGGCTCCATGTGGTCCGTCTGCTGTGAGTCTAGATTTTCGAATCCGACGCGAAACTGATAGTTAATTGTAAGGTTCAGGCCTCCTAATGACAATGGAACACTCAAATTGCGTCGAGATTCAATACATCGGCCTCCAGCGGACTTGTCTCCAAGGGGATATTGCTGTCTCGGGCACCTTATGGGCGTTCTCCTGTGAGTCTAGATTTTCGAATCCGACGCAAAAATTATAGTTAATTGTAACGCTCAGGGCCTTCTAATGCCGATGGAACACTCAAATTGCGTCGAGATTCAATACATCGGCCTCCAGCCGACTTGTCTCCAAGGGTCTATTGCTGCCTCGGGCACCTTATGGTCGTTCTCCTGTGAGTCTAGATTTTCGAATCCGACGCTAAAATGATAGTTAATTGTAAGGTTTAGGGCCTCCTAATGACGATGGAACACTCAAAATGCGTCGCGATTCAATACATCCGCCTCCAGCTGACTGGTCTCCAAGGGGATATTGCTGCATCGGGCAACTTATGGTCCGTCTCCAGTGAGTCTAGATTTTCGCTTCCGACGAAAAACTGATAGTTAATTGTAACATTCAAGGCCTCCTAATGACGATGGAACACTCATTTTGCGTCGCGATCCAATACATCGTCCTTCAACCGACTTGTCTCCAAGGGTCTATTGCTGCCTCGGGCGGCTTATGGTCGTTCTCCCTTGAGTCTAGATTTTCGAATCCGACGCAAAAGTGATAGTTAATTGTAACGTTCAGGGCCTCCTAATGACGATAGAAGACACAAATTGCGTCGAGATTCAATACATCGTCCTCCAGCTGATTTGTCTCCAAGGGGATATTGCTGCCTCGGGCACCAAATGTTCCGTCTGCTCGGAGTCTAGATTTTCGAATCCGACGAAAAACTGATAGTTAATTGTAACATTCAGGGCCTCCTAAAGACGATGGAACACTCAAATTGCGTCGCGATCCAATACATCGTCCTCCAGCCGACTTGTCTCCAAGGGTCTAATGCTGAATCGGGCACCTTATGGTCGTTCTCTTGTAAGTCTATATTTTCGAATCCGACGCAAAAATGATAGTTAATTGTAACGTTCAAAGCCTCCTAATGACGATGGAACTCTCAAATTGCGTCGAGATTCAATACATCGTCCTCCAGCCGACTTGTCTCCAAAGGTCTATTGCTGCCTCGGGCACCGTATGGTCGTTCTCCTGTGAGTCTAGATTTTCGAATCCGACGCAAAAATGATAGTTAATTGTAACGTTCAGGGCCTTGTAATGACGATGGAACACTCAAATTGCGTCGAGATTTAATACATCGGCCTCCAGCGGACTTGTCTCCAAGGGTCTGTTGCTGCCTCGGGCACCTTATGCTCGTTCTCCTGAGAGTTTAGATTATCGAATCCGACGCAAAAATGATAGTTAATTGTAACGTTCAGGGCCACCTAATGCCGATGGAACACTCAAATTGCGTCGAGATTCAATACATCGGCCTCCAGCCGACTTGTCTCCAAGGGGATATTGCTGTCTCGGGCACCATATGATCCTTCTCCTGTGAGTCTAGATTTTCGAATCCGACGCAAAAATGCTAGTGAATAGCAACGTTCAGGGCCTCCTAATGACGATGGAACACTCAAATTGCGTCGAGATTCAATACATCGTCCTCCAGCCGATTTGTCTCCAAGGGGATATTGCTGCCTCGGGCGCCAAATGATCCGTCTGCTGTGAGTCTAGATTTTCGAATCCGACGAAAAACTGATAGTTAATTGTAACATTCAGGTCCTCCTAAAGACGATGGAACACTCAAATTGCGTCGCGATCCAATACATCGTCCTCCAGCCGACTTGTCTCCAAGGGTCTAATGCTGAATCGGGCACCCTATGGTCGTTCTCTTGTAAGTCTATATTTTCGAATCCGACGCAAAAATGATAGTTAATTGTAACGTTCAAAGCCTCCTAATGACGATAGAACTCTCAAATTGCGTCGAGAGTCAATACAACTTCCTCCAGCCGACTTGTCTACAATGGGATATTGCTGCCTCGGGCTCCATGTGGTCCGTCTGCTGTGAGTCTAGATTTTCGAATCCGACGCGAAACTGATAGTTAATTGTAAGGTTCAGGGCCTCCTAATGACAATGGAACACTCAAATTGCGTCGAGATTCAATACATCGGCCTCCAGCGGACTTGTCTCCAAGGGGATATTGCTGTCTCGGGCACCTTATGGGCGTTCTCCTGTGAGTCTAGATTTTCGAATCCGACGCAAAAATTATAGTTAATTGTAACGCTCAGGGCCTTCTAATGCCGATGGAACGCTCAAATTGCGTCGAGATTCAATACATCGGCCTCCAGCCGACTTGTCTCCAAGACTCTATTGCTGCCTTGGGCACCTTATGGTCGTTCTCCTGTGAGTCTAGATTTTCGAATCCGACGCAAAAATGATAGTTAATTGTAACGTTTAGGGCCTTGTAATGACGATGGAACACTCAAATTGCGTCGAGATTCAATACATCGGCCTATAGCGGACTTGTCTCCAAGGGTCTGTTGCTGCCTCGGGCACCTTATGGTCTTTCTCCTGAGAGTTTAGATTATCGAATCCGACGCAAAATGATAGTTAATTGTAACGTTCAGGGCCTCCTAATGCCGATGGAACACTCAAATTGCGTCGAGATTCAATACATCGTCCTCCAGCCGACTTGTCTCCAAGGGGATATCGCTGTCTCGGGCACAACATGATCTTTCTCCTGTGAGTCTAGATTTTCGAATCCGACGCAAACATGATATTTAATTGTAACGTTCAGAGCCTTGTAATGACGATGGAACACTCAAATTGCGTCGAGATTCAATACATCGGCCACCAGCCGACTTGTCTCCAAGGGTCTGTTGCTGCCTCGAGCACCGTATGAACTTCTCCTGTGAGTAGATTTTTGAATCCGACGCAAAAATGATAGTTAATTGTAACGTTCAGGGCCTCCTAATGACGATGGAACACCCAATTTGCGTCAAGAATCAATACATCGGTTTCCAGCCGACTTGTCTCCAAGTGACTATTGCTGCCTCGAGCACCGTATGAACTTCTCCTGTGAGTAGATTTTCGAATCCGACGCATAAATGATAGTTAATTGTAACGTTCAGGGACTCCAAAAGACGATGGAACACTCAAATTGCGTCGAGAGTCAATACATCGACCTCCAGTCGACTTGTATCCAAGGGGATATTGCAGTCTCGTGCACCACATGATCCTTCTCCTGTTAGTAGATTTTCGAATCCGACGCTAAAATGATAGTTAATTGTAAGGTTTAGGGCCTCCTAATGACGATGGAACACTCAAAATGCGTCGCGATTCAATACATCGGCCTCCAGCGGACTTGTCTCCAAGGGGATATTGCTGTCTCGTGCACCTTATGGTCTTTCTCCTGTGGGTTTAGATTATCGAATCCGACGCAAAAATGATAGTTAATTGTAACGTTCAGGGCCTCCTAATGCCGATCGAACACTCAAATTGCGTCGAGATTCAATACATCGGCCTCCAGCCGACTTGTCTCCAAGGGTCTATTGCTGCATCGGGCGGCTTATGGTCGTTCTCCCTTGAGTCTAGATTTTCGAATCCGACGCAAAAGTGATAGTTAATAGTAACGTTCAGGGCCTCCTAATGACGATAGAAGACACAAATTGCGTCGAGATTCAATACATCGTCCTCCAGCTGATTTGTCTCCAAGGGGATATTGCTGCCTCGGGCACCAAATGTTCCGTCTGCTCGGAGTCTAGATTTTCGAATCCGACGAAAAACTGATAGTTAATTGTAACATTCAGGGCCTCCTAAAGACGATGGAACACTCAAATTGCGTCGCGATCCAATACATCGTCCTCCAGCCGACTTGTCTCCAAGGGTCTAATGCTGAATCGGGCACCTTATGGTCGTTCTCTTGTAAGTCTATATTTTCGAATCCGACGCAAAAATGATAGTTAATTGTAACGTTCAAAGCCTCCTAATGACGATGGAACTCTCAAATTGCGTCGAGATTCAATACATCGTCCTCCAGCCGACTTGTCTCCAAAGGTCTATTGCTGCCTCGGGCACCGTATGGTCTTTCTCCTGTGAGTCTAGATTTTAGAATCCGACGCAAAACTGATAGTTAAATGTAATGCTCAGGGCCTCGTAATGACGATGGAACACTCAAATTGCGTAGAGAGTCAATACAACTTCCTCCAGCCGACTTGTCTACAAGGGGATATTGCTGCCTCGGGCTCCATGTTGTCCGTCTCCTGTGAGTCTAGATTTTCGAATCCGACGCGAAACTGATAGTTAATTGTAAGGTTTAGGGCCTCCTAATGACGATGGAACACTCAAATTGCGTCGAGATTCAATACATCGGCCTCCAGAGGACTTGTCTCCAAGGGGATATTGCTGTCTCGGGCACCTTATGGGCGTTTTACTGTGAGTCTAGATTTTCGAATCCGACGCAAAAATGATAGTTAATTGTAACGCACAGGGCCTCATAATGCCGATGGAACACTCAAATTGCGTCGAGATTCAATACATCGGCCTCCAGCCGACTTGTCTCCAAGTGTCTATTGCTGCCTCGGGCACCTTATGGTCGTTCTCCTGTGAGTCTAGATTTTCGAATCCGACGCAAAAATGATAGTTAATTGTAACGTTCAGGGCCTTGTAATGACGATGGAACACTCAAATTGCGTCGAGATTTAATACATCGGCCTCCAGCGGACTTGTCTCCAAGGGTCTGTTGCTGCCTCGGGCACCTTATGCTCGTTCTCCTGAGAGTTTAGATTATCGAATCCGACGCAAAAATGATAGTTAATTGTAACGTTCAGGGCCACCTAATGCCGATGGAACACTCAAATTGCGTCGAGATTCAATACATCGGCCTCCAGCCGACTTGTCTCCAAGGGGATATTGCTGTCTCGGGCACCATATGATCCTTCTCCTGTGAGTCTAGATTTTCGAATCCGACGCAAAAATGCTAGTGAATAGCAACGTTCAGGGCCTCCTAATGACGATGGAACACTCAAATTGCGTCGAGATTCAATACATCGTCCTCCAGCCGATTTGTCTCCAAGGGGATATTGCTGCCTCGGGCGCCAAATGTTCCGTCTGCTGTTTGTCTAGATTTTCGAATCCGACGAAAACCTGATAGTTAATTGTAACATTCAGGTCCTCCTAAAGACGATGGAACACTCAAATTGCGTCGCGATCCAATACATCGTCCTCCAGCCGACTTGTCTCCAAGGGTCTAATGCTGAATCGGGCACCCTATGGTCGTTCTCTTGTAAGTCTATATTTTCGAATCCGACGCAAAAATGATAGTTAATTGTAACGTTCAAAGCCTCCTAATGACGATGGAACTCTCAAATTGCGTCGAGAGTCAATACAACTTCCTCCAGCCGACTTGTCTACAATGGGATATTGCTGCCTCGGGCTCCATGTGGTCCGTCTGCTGTGAGTCTAGATTTTCGAATCCGACGCGAAACTGATAGTTAATTGTAAGGTTCAGGCCTCCTAATGACAATGGAACACTCAAATTGCGTCGAGATTCAATACATCGGCCTCCAGCGGACTTGTCTCCAAGGGGATATTGCTGTCTCGGGCACCTTATGGGCGTTCTCCTGTGAGTCTAGATTTTCGAATCCGACGCAAAAATTATAGTTAATTGTAACGCTCAGAGCCTTCTAATGCCGATGGAACACTCAAATTGCGTCGAGATTCAATACATCGGCCTCCAGCCGACTTGTCTCCAAGGGTCTATTGCTGCCTCGGGCACCTTATGGTCGTTCTCCTGTGAGTCTAGATTTTCGAATCCGACGCTAAAATGATAGTTAATTGTAAGGTTTAGGGCCTCCTAATGACGATGGAACACTCAAAATGCGTCGCGATTCAATACATCCGCCTCCAGCTGACTGGTCTCCAAGGGGATATTGCTGCATCGGGCAACTTATGGTCCGTCTCCAGTGAGTCTAGATTTTCGCTTCCGACGAAAAACTGATAGTTAATTGTAACATTCAAGGCCTCCTAACGACGATGGAACACTCATTTTGCGTCGCGATCCAATACATCGTCCTTCAACCGACTTGTCTCCAAGGGTCTATTGCTGCCTCGGGCGGCTTATGGTCGTTCTCCCTTGAGTCTAGATTTTCGAATCCGACGCAAAAGTGATAGTTAATTGTAACGTTCAGGGCCTCCTAATGACGATAGAAGACACAAATTGCGTCGAGATTCAATACATCGTCCTCCAGCTGATTTGTCTCCAAGGGGATATTGCTGCCTCGGGCACCAAATGTTCCGTCTGCTCGGAGTCTAGATTTTCGAATCCGACGAAAAACTGATAGTTAATTGTAACATTCAGGGCCTCCTAAAGACGATGGAACACTCAAATTGCGTCGCGATCCAATACATCGTCCTCCAGCCGACTTGTCTCCAAGGGTCTAATGCTGAATCGGGCACCTTATGGTCGTTCTCTTGTAAGTCTATATTTTCGAATCCGACGCAAAAATGATAGTTAATTGTAACGTTCAAAGCCTCCTAATGACGATGGAACTCTCAAATTGCGTCGAGATTCAATACATCGTCCTCCAGCCGACTTGTCTCCAAAGGTCTATTGCTGCCTCGGGCACCGTATGGTCGTTCTCCTGTGAGTCTAGATTTTAGAATCCGACGCAAAACTGATAGTTAAATGTAATGCTCAGGGCCTCGTAATGACGATGGAACACTCAAATTGTGTAGAGAGTCAATACAACTTCCTCCAGCCGACTTGTCTACAAGGGGATATTGCTGCCTCGGGCTCCATGTTGTCCGTCTCCTGTGAGTCTAGATTTTCGAATCCGACGCGAAACTGATAGTTAATTGTAAGGTTTAGGGCCTCCTAATGACGATGGAACACTCAAATTGCGTCGAGATTCAATACATCGGCCTCCAGAGGACTTGTCTCCAAGGGGATATTGCTGTCTCGGGCACCTTATGGGCGTTTTCCTGTGAGTCTAGATTTTCGAATCCGACGCAAAAATGATAGTTAATTGTAACGCACAGGGCCTCATAATGCCGATGGAAAACCCAAATTGCGTCGAGATTCAATACATCGGCCTCCAGCCGACTTGTCTCCAAGTGTCTATTGCTGCCTCGGGCACCTTATGGTCGTTCTCCTGTGAGTCTAGATTTTCGAATCCGACGCAAAAATGATAGTTAATTGTAACGTTCAGGGCCTTGTAATGACGATGGAACACTCAAATTGCGTCGAGATTTAATACATCGGCCTCCAGCGGACTTGTCTCCAAGGGTCTGTTGCTGCCTCGGGCACCTTATGCTCGTTCTCCTGAGAGTTTAGATTATCGAATCCGACGCAAAAATGATAGTTAATTGTAACGTTCAGGGCCACCTAATGCCGATGGAACACTCAAATTGCGTCGAGATTCAATACATCGGCCTCCAGCCGACTTGTCTCCAAGGGGATATTGCTGTCTCGGGCACCATATGATCCTTCTCCTGTGAGTCTAGATTTTCGAATCCGACGCAAAAATGCTAGTGAATAGCAACGTTCAGGGCCTCCTAATGACGATGGAACACTCAAATTGCGTCGAGATTCAATACATCGTCCTCCAGCCGATTTTTCTCCAAGGGGATATTGCTGCCTCGGGCGCCAAATGTTCCGTCTGCTGTTTGTCTAGATTTTCGAATCCGACGAAAAACTGATAGTTAATTGTAACATTCAGGTCCTCCTAAAGACGATGGAACACTCAAATTGCGTCGCGATCCAATACATCGTCCTCCAGCCGACTTGTCTCCAAGGGTCTAATGCTGAATCGGGCACCCTATGGTCGTTCTCTTGTAAGTCTATATTTTCGAATCCGACGCAAAAATGATAGTTAATTGTAACGTTCAAAGCCTCCTAATGACGATGGAACTCTCAAATTGCGTCGAGAGTCAATACAACTTCCTCCAGCCGACTTGTCTACAATGGGATATTGCTGCCTCGGGCTCCATGTGGTCCGTCTGCTGTGAGTCTAGATTTTCGAATCCGACGCGAAACTGATAGTTAATTGTAAGGTTCAGGCCTCCTAATGACAATGGAACACTCAAATTGCGTCGAGATTCAATACATCGGCCTCCAGCGGACTTGTCTCCAAGGGGATATTGCTGTCTCGGGCACCTTATGGGCGTTCTCCTGTGAGTCTAGATTTTCGAATCCGACGCAAAAATTATAGTTAATTGTAACGCTCAGAGCCTTCTAATGCCGATGGAACACTCAAATTGCGTCGAGATTCAATACATCGGCCTCCAGCCGACTTGTCTCCAAGGGTCTATTGCTGCCTCGGGCACCTTATGGTCGTTCTCCTGTGAGTCTAGATTTTCGAATCCGACGCTAAAATGATAGTTAATTGTAAGGTTTAGGGCCTCCTAATGACGATGGAACACTCAAAATGCGTCGCGATTCAATACATCCGCCTCCAGCTGACTGGTCTCCAAGGGGATATTGCTGCATCGGGCAACTTATGGTCCGTCTCCAGTGAGTCTAGATTTTCGCTTCCGACGAAAAACTGATAGTTAATTGTAACATTCAAGGCCTCCTAACGACGATGGAACACTCATTTTGCGTCGCGATCCAATACATCGTCCTTCAACCGACTTGTCTCCAAGGGTCTATTGCTGCCTCGGGCGGCTTATGGTCGTTCTCCCTTGAGTCTAGATTTTCGAATCCGACGCAAAAGTGATAGTTAATTGTAACGTTCAGGGCCTCCTAATGACGATAGAAGACACAAATTGCGTCGAGATTCAATACATCGTCCTCCAGCTGATTTGTCTCCAAGGGGATATTGCTGCCTCGGGCACCAAATGTTCCGTCTGCTCGGAGTCTAGATTTTCGAATCCGACGAAAAACTGATAGTTAATTGTAACATTCAGGGCCTCCTAAAGACGATGGAACACTCAAATTGCGTCGCGATCCAATACATCGTCCTCCAGCCGACTTGTCTCCAAGGGTCTAATGCTGAATCGGGCACCTTATGGTCGTTCTCTTGTAAGTCTATATTTTCGAATCCGACGCAAAAATGATAGTTAATTGTAACGTTCAAAGCCTCCTAATGACGATGGAACTCTCAAATTGCGTCGAGATTCAATACATCGTCCTCCAGCCGACTTGTCTCCAAAGGTCTATTGCTGCCTCGGGCACCGTATGGACGTTCTCCTGTGAGTCTAGATTTTAGAATCCGACGCAAAACTGATAGTTAAATGTAATGCTCAGGGCCTCGTAATGACGATGGAACACTCAAATTGCGTAGAGAGTCAATACAACTTCCTCCAGCCGACTTGTCTACAAGGGGATATTGCTGCCTCGGGCTCCATGTTGTCCGTCTCCTGTGAGTCTAGATTTTCGAATCCGACGCGAAACTGATAGTTAATTGTAAGGTTCAGGCCTCCTAATGACAATGGAACACTCAAATTGCGTCGAGATTCAATACATCGGCCTCCAGCGGACTTGTCTCCAAGGGGATATTGCTGTCTCGGGCACCTTATGGGCGTTCTCCTGTGAGTCTAGATTTTTGAATCCGACGCAAAAATTATAGTTAATTGTAACGCTCAGGGCCTTCTAATGCCGATGGAACACTCAAATTGCGTCGAGATTCAATACATCGGCCTCCAGCCGACTTGTCTCCAAGGGTCTATTGCTGCCTCGGGCACCTTATGGTCGTTCTCCTGTGAGTCTAGATTTTCGAATCCGACGCAAAAATGATAGTTAATTGTAACGTTTAGGGCCTTGTAATGACGATGGAACACTCAAATTGCGTCGAGATTCAATACATCGGCCTATAGCGGACTTGTCTCCAAGGGTCTGTTGCTGCCTCGGGCACCTTATGGTCTTTCTCCTGAAAGTTTAGATTATCGAATCCGACGCAAAATGATAGTTAATTGTAACGTTCAGGGCCTCCTAATGCCGATGGAACACTCAAATTGCGTCGAGATTCAATACATCGTCCTCCAGCCGACTTGTCTCCAAGGGGATATCGCTGTCTCGGGCACAACATGATCCTTCTCCTGTGAGTCTAGATTTTCGAATCCGACGCAAACATGATATTTAATTGTAACGTTCAGAGCCTTGTAATGACGATGGAACACTCAAATTGCGTCGAGATTCAATACATCGGCCACCAGCCGACTTGTCTCCAAGGGTCTGTTGCTGCCTCGAGCACCGTATGAACTTCTCCTGTGAGTAGATTTTTGAATCCGACGCAAAAATGATAGTTAATTGTAACGTTCAGGGCCTCCTAATGACGATGGAACACCCAATTTGCGTCAAGAATCAATACATCGGTTTCCAGCCGACTTGTCTCCAAGTGTCTATTGCTGCCTCGAGCACCGTATGAACTTCTCCTGTGAGTAGATTTTCGAATCCGACGCATAAATGATAGTAAATTGTAACGTTCAGGGACTCCTAAAGACGATGGAACACTCAAATTGCGTCGAGAGTCAATACATCGACCTCCAGTCGACTTGTATCCAAGGGGATATTGCAGTCTCGTGCACCATATGATCCTTCTCCTGTTAGTAGATTTTCGAATCCGACGCTAAAATGATAGTTAATTGTAAGGTTTAGGGCCTCCTAATGACGATGGAACACTCAAAATGCGTCGCGATTCAATACATCGGCCTCC
Source organism: Schistocerca americana (assembly GCF_021461395.2). Taxonomy (NCBI): domain Eukaryota; kingdom Metazoa; phylum Arthropoda; class Insecta; order Orthoptera; family Acrididae; genus Schistocerca; species Schistocerca americana. Next base: position 10,275,337 of record NW_025725790.1, on the reverse strand, counting down.
AGCGGACTTGTCTCCAAGGGGATATTGCTGCCTCGTGCACCTTATGGTCGTTCTCCTGTGGGTTTAGATTATCGAATCCGACGCAAAAATGATAGTTAATTGTAACGTTCAGGGCCTCCTAATGCCGATGGAACACTCAAATTGCGTCGAGATTCAATACATCGGCCTCCAGCCGACTTGTCTCCAAGGGTCTATTGCTGCCTCGGGCACCTTATGGTCGTTCTCCTGTGAGTCTAGATTTTTGAATCCGACGCAAAAATGATAGTTAATTGTAACGTTCAGGTCCTTGTAATGACGATGGAACACTCAGATTGCGTCGAGATTCAATACATCGGCCTCCAGCCGACTTGTCTCCAAGGGTCTATTGCTGCCTCGGGCACCTTATGGTCGTTCTCCTGTGAGTCTAGATTTTCGAATCCGACGCTAAAATGATAGTTAATTGTAAGGTTTAGGGCCTCCTAATGACGATGGAACACTCAAAATGCGTCGCGATTCAATACATCCGCCTCCAGCTGACTGGTCTCCAAGGGGATATTGCTGCATCGGGCAACTTATGGTCCGTCTCCAGTGAGTCTAGATTTTCGCTTCCGACGAAAAACTGATAGTTAATTGTAACATTCAAGGCCTCCTAACGACGATGGAACACTCATTTTGCGTCGCGATCCAATACATCGTCCTTCAACCGACTTGTCTCCAAGGGTCTATTGCTGCCTCGGGCGGCTTATGGTCGTTCTCCCTTGAGTCTAGATTTTCGAATCCGACGCAAAAGTGATAGTTAATTGTAACGTTCAGGGCCTCCTAATGACGATAGAAGACACAAATTGCGTCGAGATTCAATACATCGTCCTCCAGCTGATTTGTCTCCAAGGGGATATTGCTGCCTCGGGCACCAAATGTTCCGTCTGCTCGGAGTCTAGATTTTCGAATCCGACGAAAAACTGATAGTTAATTGTAACATTCAGGGCCTCCTAAAGACGATGGAACACTCAAATTGCGTCGCGATCCAATACATCGTCCTCCAGCCGACTTGTCTCCAAGGGTCTAATGCTGAATCGGGCACCTTATGGTCGTTCTCTTGTAAGTCTATATTTTCGAATCCGACGCAAAAATGATAGTTAATTGTAACGTTCAAAGCCTCCTAATGACGATGGAACTCTCAAATTGCGTCGAGATTCAATACATCGTCCTCCAGCCGACTTGTCTCCAAAGGTCTATTGCTGCCTCGGGCACCGTATGGACGTTCTCCTGTGAGTCTAGATTTTAGAATCCGACGCAAAACTGATAGTTAAATGTAATGCTCAGGGCCTCGTAATGACGATGGAACACTCAAATTGCGTAGAGAGTCAATACAACTTCCTCCAGCCGACTTGTCTACAAGGGGATATTGCTGCCTCGGGCTCCATGTTGTCCGTCTCCTGTGAGTCTAGATTTTCGAATCCGACGCGAAACTGATAGTTAATTGTAAGGTTTAGGGCCTCCTAATGACGATGGAACACTCAAATTGCGTCGAGATTCAATACATCGGCCTCCAGAGGACTTGTCTCCAAGGGGATATTGCTGTCTCGGGCACCTTATGGGCGTTTTCCTGTGAGTCTAGATTTTCGAATCCGACGCAAAAATGATAGTTAATTGTAACGCACAGGGCCTCATAATGCCGATGTAACACTCAAATTGCGTCGAGATTCAATACATCGGCCTCCAGCCGACTTGTCTCCAAGTGTCTATTGCTGCCTCGGGCACCTTATGGTCGTTCTCCTGTGAGTCTAGATTTTCGAATCCGACGCAAAAATGATAGTTAATTGTAACGTTCAGGGCCTTGTAATGACGATGGAACACTCAAATTGCGTCGAGATTTAATACATCGGCCTCCAGCGGACTTGTCTCCAAGGGTCTGTTGCTGCCTCGGGCACCTTATGCTCGTTCTCCTGAGAGTTTAGATTATCGAATCCGACGCAAAAATGATAGTTAATTGTAACGTTCAGGGCCACCTAATGCCGATGGAACACTCAAATTGCGTCGAGATTCAATACATCGGCCTCCAGCCGACTTGTCTCCAAGGGTCTATTGCTGCCTCATGCACCTTATGGTCGTTCTCCTGTGAGTCTAGATTTTCGAATCCGACGCGAAACTGATAGTTAATTGTAAGGTTCAGGCCTCCTAATGACAATGGAACACTCAAATTGCGTCGAGATTCAATACATCGGCCTCCAGCGGACTTGGCTCCAAGGGGATATTGCTGTCTCGGGCACCTTATGGGCGTTCTCCTGTGAGTCTAGATTTTTGAATCCGACGCAAAAATTATAGTTAATTGTAACGCTCAGGGCCTTCTAATGCCGATGGAACACTCAAATTGCGTCGAGATTCAATACATCGGCCTCCAGCCGACTTGTCTCCAAGGGTCTATTGCTGCCTCGGGCACCTTATGGTCGTTCTCCTGTGAGTCTAGATTTTCGAATCCGACGCAAAAATGATAGTTAATTGTAACGTTTAGGGCCTTGTAATGACGATGGAACACTCAAATTGCGTCGAGATTCAATACATCGGCCTATAGCGGACTTGTCTCCAAGGGTCTGTTGCTGCCTCGGGCACCTTATGGTCTTTCTCCTGAAAGTTTAGATTATCGAATCCGACGCAAAATGATAGTTAATTGTAACGTTCAGGGCCTCCTAATGCCGATGGAACACTCAAATTGCGTCGAGATTCAATACATCGTCCTCCAGCCGACTTGTCTCCAAGGGGATATCGCTGTCTCGGGCACAACATGATCCTTCTCCTGTGAGTCTAGATTTTCGAATCCGACGCAAACATGATATTTAATTGTAACGTTCAGAGCCTTGTAATGACGATGGAACACTCAAATTGCGTCGAGATTCAATACATCGGCCACCAGCCGACTTGTCTCCAAGGGTCTGTTGCTGCCTCGAGCACCGTATGAACTTCTCCTGTGAGTAGATTTTTGAATCCGACGCAAAAATGATAGTTAATTGTAACGTTCAGGGCCTCCTAATGACGATGGAACACCCAATTTGCGTCAAGAATCAATACATCGGTTTCCAGCCGACTTGTCTCCAAGTGTCTATTGCTGCCTCGAGCACCGTATGAACTTCTCCTGTGAGTAGATTTTCGAATCCGACGCATAAATGATAGTAAATTGTAACGTTCAGGGACTCCTAAAGACGATGGAACACTCAAATTGCGTCGAGAGTCAATACATCGACCTCCAGTCGACTTGTATCCAAGGGGATATTGCAGTCTCGTGCACCATATGATCCTTCTCCTGTTAGTAGATTTTCGAATCCGACGCTAAAATGATAGTTAATTGTAAGGTTTAGGGCCTCCTAATGACGATGGAACACTCAAAATGCGTCGCGATTCAATACATCGGCCTCCAGCGGACTTGTCTCCAAGGGGATATTGCTGCCTCGTGCACCTTATGGTCGTTCTCCTGTGGGTTTAGATTATCGAATCCGACGCAAAAATGATAGTTAATTGTAACGTTCAGGGCCTCCTAATGCCGATGGAACACTCAAATTGCGTCGAGATTCAATACATCGGCCTCCAGCCGACTTGTCTCCAAGGGTCTATTGCTGCCTCGGGCACCTTATGGTCGTTCTCCTGTGAGTCTAGATTTTTGAATCCGACGCAAAAATGATAGTTAATTGTAACGTTCAGGTCCTTGTAATGACGATGGAACACTCAAATTGCGTCGAGATTCAATACATCGGCCTCCAGCCGACTTGTCTCCAAGGGTCTATTGCTGCCTCGGGCACCTTATGGTCGTTCTCCTGTGAGTCTAGATTTTCGAATCCGACGCTAAAATGATAGTTAATTGTAAGGTTTAGGGCCTCCTAATGACGATGGAACACTCAAAATGCGTCGCGATTCAATACATCCGCCTCCAGCTGACTGGTCTCCAAGGGGATATTGCTGCATCGGGCAACTTATGGTCCGTCTCCAGTGAGTCTAGATTTTCGCTTCCGACGAAAAACTGATAGTTAATTGTAACATTCAAGGCCTCCTAACGACGATGGAACACTCATTTTGCGTCGCGATCCAATACATCGTCCTTCAACCGACTTGTCTCCAAGGGTCTATTGCTGCCTCGGGCGGCTTATGGTCGTTCTCCCTTGAGTCTAGATTTTCGAATCCGACGCAAAAGTGATAGTTAATTGTAACGTTCAGGGCCTCCTAATGACGATAGAAGACACAAATTGCGTCGAGATTCAATACATCGTCCTCCAGCTGATTTGTCTCCAAGGGGATATTGCTGCCTCGGGCACCAAATGTTCCGTCTGCTCGGAGTCTAGATTTTCGAATCCGACGAAAAACTGATAGTTAATTGTAACATTCAGGGCCTCCTAAAGACGATGGAACACTCAAATTGCGTCGCGATCCAATACATCGTCCTCCAGCCGACTTGTCTCCAAGGGTCTAATGCTGAATCGGGCACCTTATGGTCGTTCTCTTGTAAGTCTATATTTTCGAATCCGACGCAAAAATGATAGTTAATTGTAACGTTCAAAGCCTCCTAATGACGATGGAACTCTCAAATTGCGTCGAGATTCAATACATCGTCCTCCAGCCGACTTGTCTCCAAAGGTCTATTGCTGCCTCGGGCACCGTATGGACGTTCTCCTGTGAGTCTAGATTTTAGAATCCGACGCAAAAACTGATAGTTAAATGTAATGCTCAGGGCCTCGTAATGACGATGGAACACTCAAATTGCGTAGAGAGTCAATACAACTTCCTCCAGCCGACTTGTCTACAAGGGGATATTGCTGCCTCGGGCTCCATGTTGTCCGTCTCCTGTGAGTCTAGATTTTCGAATCCGACGCGAAACTGATAGTTAATTGTAAGGTTTAGGGCCTCCTAATGACGATGGAACACTCAAATTGCGTCGAGATTCAATACATCGGCCTCCAGAGGACTTGTCTCCAAGGGGATATTGCTGTCTCGGGCACCTTATGGGCGTTTTCCTGTGAGTCTAGATTTTCGAATCCGACGCAAAAATGATAGTTAATTGTAACGCACAGGGCCTCATAATGCCGATGTAACACTCAAATTGCGTCGAGATTCAATACATCGGCCTCCAGCCGACTTGTCTCCAAGTGTCTATTGCTGCCTCGGGCACCTTATGGTCGTTCTCCTGTGAGTCTAGATTTTCGAATCCGACGCAAAAATGATAGTTAATTGTAACGTTCAGGGCCTTGTAATGACGATGGAACACTCAAATTGCGTCGAGATTTAATACATCGGCCTCCAGCGGACTTGTCTCCAAGGGTCTGTTGCTGCCTCGGGCACCTTATGCTCGTTCTCCTGAGAGTTTAGATTATCGAATCCGACGCAAAAATGATAGTTAATTGTAACGTTCAGGGCCACCTAATGCCGATGGAACACTCAAATTGCGTCGAGATTCAATACATCGGCCTCCAGCCGACTTGTCTCCAAGGGTCTATTGCTGCCTCATGCACCTTATGGTCGTTCTCCTGTGAGTCTAGATTTTCGAATCCGACGCGAAACTGATAGTTAATTGTAAGGTTCAGGCCTCCTAATGACAATGGAACACTCAAATTGCGTCGAGATTCAATACATCGGCCTCCAGCGGACTTGTCTCCAAGGGGATATTGCTGTCTCGGGCACCTTATGGGCGTTCTCCTGTGAGTCTAGATTTTTGAATCCGACGCAAAAATTATAGTTAATTGTAACGCTCAGGGCCTTCTAATGCCGATGGAACACTCAAATTGCGTCGAGATTCAATACATCGGCCTCCAGCCGACTTGTCTCCAAGGGTCTATTGCTGCCTCGGGCACCTTATGGTCGTTCTCCTGTGAGTCTAGATTTTCGAATCCGACGCAAAAATGATAGTTAATTGTAACGTTTAGGGCCTTGTAATGACGATGGAACACTCAAATTGCGTCGAGATTCAATACATCGGCCTATAGCGGACTTGTCTCCAAGGGTCTGTTGCTGCCTCGGGCACCTTATGGTCTTTCTCCTGAAAGTTTAGATTATCGAATCCGACGCAAAATGATAGTTAATTGTAACGTTCACGGCCTCCTAATGCCGATGGAACACTCAAATTGCGTCGAGATTCAATACATCGTCCTCCAGCCGACTTGTCTCCAAGGGGATATCGCTGTCTCGGGCACAACATGATCCTTCTCCTGTGAGTCTAGATTTTCGAATCCGACGCAAACATGATATTTAATTGTAACGTTCAGAGCCTTGTAATGACGATGGAACACTCAAATTGCGTCGAGATTCAATACATCGGCCACCAGCCGACTTGTCTCCAAGGGTCTGTTGCTGCCTCGAGCACCGTATGAACTTCTCCTGTGAGTAGATTTTTGAATCCGACGCAAAAATGATAGTTAATTGTAACGTTCAGGGCCTCCTAATGACGATGGAACACCCAATTTGCGTCAAGAATCAATACATCGGTTTCCAGCCGACTTGTCTCCAAGTGTCTATTGCTGCCTCGAGCACCGTATGAACTTCTCCTGTGAGTAGATTTTCGAATCCGACGCATAAATGATAGTAAATTGTAACGTTCAGGGACTCCTAAAGACGATGGAACACTCAAATTGCGTCGAGAGTCAATACATCGACCTCCAGTCGACTTGTATCCAAGGGGATATTGCAGTCTCGTGCACCATATGATCCTTCTCCTGTTAGTAGATTTTCGAATCCGACGCTAAAATGATAGTTAATTGTAAGGTTTAGGGCCTCCTAATGACGATGGAACACTCAAAATGCGTCGCGATTCAATACATCGGCCTCCAGCGGACTTGTCTCCAAGGGGATATTGCTGCCTCGTGCACCTTATGGTCGTTCTCCTGTGGGTTTAGATTATCGAATCCGACGCAAAAATGATAGTTAATTGTAACGTTCAGGGCCTCCTAATGCCGATGGAACACTCAAATTGCGTCGAGATTCAATACATCGGCCTCCAGCCGACTTGTCTCCAAGGGTCTATTGCTGCCTCGGGCACCTCATGGTCGTTCTCCTGTGAGTCTAGATTTTTGAATCCGACGCAAAAATGATAGTTAATTGTAACGTTCAGGTCCTTGTAATGACGATGGAACACTCAAATTGCGTCGAGATTCAATACATCGGCCTCCAGCCGTCTTGTCTCCAAGGGGGTATTACTGTCTCGGGCACCATATGATCCTTCTCCTGTGAGTCTAGATTTTCGAATCCGACGCAAAAATGATAGTGAATAGTAACGTTCAGGGCCTCCTAATGACGATAGAAGACTCAAATTGCGTCGAGATTCAATAAATCGTCCTCCAGACGAATTGTCTCCAAGGGTCTATTGCTGCCTCGGGCACCGTATGGTCGTTCTCCTGTGAGTCTAGATTTTAGAATCCGACGCAAAAATGATAGTTAATTGTAACGTTCAGGGCCTTCTAATGACGATGGAACACTCAAATTGCGTCGAGATTCAATATATCGGCCTCCAGCGGACTTGTCTCCAAGGGGATGTTGCTATCTCGGGCACAATATGATCCTTCTCCCGTGAGTCTAGATTTTCGAATCCGACGCAAAAATGATAGTTAGTTGTAACGTTCAGGGCCTTCTAATGACGATGGAACACTCAAATTGCGTCGAGATTCAATACATCGTCCTCCAGCCGACTTGTCTCCAAGGGTCTATTGCTGCCTCGGGCACCTTATGGTAGTTCTCCTGTGAGACTCGATTTTCGAATCCGTCGCAAAAATGATAGTTAATTGTAACGTTCAGGGCCGTCTAATGACGATGGAACACTCAAATTGCGTCGAAATTAAATACATCGTCCTCCAGCCGACTTGTCTCCAAGGGTCTATTGCTGCCTCGGGCACCTTATGGTCGTTCTCCTGTGGGTTTAGATTATCGAATCCGACGCAAAAATTATAGTTAATTGTAACGTTCAGGGCCTCCATATGCCGATGGAACACTCAAATTGCGTCGAGATTCAATACATAGTCCTCCAGCCGACTTGTCTCCAAGGGTCTATTGCTGCCTCGGGCACCTTATGGTCGTTCTCCTGTGAGTCTAGATTTTCGAATCCGACGCAAAAATGATAGTTAATTGTAACGTTCAGGGCCTTCTAATGACGATGGAACACTCAAATTGCGTCAGGATTCAATACATCGGCCTCCAGCGGACTTGTCTCCAAGGGTCTGTTGCTGCCTCGAGCACCGTGTGAACTTCTCCTGTGAGTAGATTTTTGAATCCGACGCAAAAATGATAGTTAATTGTAAGGTTCAGGTCCTCCTAATGATGAAGGAACACTCAAATTGCGTCGAGATTCGATCCATCGGCCTCCAGCTGACTTGTCTCCAAGGGGATATTGCTGTCTCGAGCACCGTATGAACTTCTCCTGTGAGTAGATTTTCGAATCCGACGCTAATATGATTGTTAATTGTAACGTTCAGGGCCTTCTAATGACGATGGAACACTCAAATTGCGTCGAGATTCAATATATCGGCCTCTAGCGGACTTGTCTCCAAGGGGATATTGCTGTCTCGGGCACCTTATGGTCGTTCTCCTGTGACTTTAGACTATCGAATCCGACGCAAAAATGATAGTTAATTGTAACGTTCAGGGCCTCCTAATGCCGATGGAACACTCAAATTGCGTCGAGATTTAATACATCGTCCACCAGCCGACTTGTCTCCAAGGGTCTATTGCTGCCTCGGGCACCGTATGGTCGTTCTCCTGTGAGTCTAGATTTTTAGAATCCGACGCAAAACTGATAGTTAAATGTAATGCTCAGGGCCTCGTAATGACGATGGAACACTCAAATTGCGTCGCGAGTCAATACAACTTCCTCCAGCCGACTTGTCTACAAGGGGATATTGCTGCCTCGGGCTCCATGTGGTCCGTCTCCTGTGAGTCTAGATTTTCGAATCCGACGCGGAACTGATAGTTAATTGTAAGGTTCAGGGCCTCCTAATGACGATGGAACACTCAAATTGCATCGAGATTCAATGCATCGGCCTCCAGCGGACTTGTCTCCAAGGGGATATTGCCGTCTCGGGCACCTTATGGGCGTTCTCCTGTGAGTCTAGATTTTCGAATCCGACGCAAAAATGATAGTTAATTGTAACGTTCAGGGCCTTCTAATGACGATGGAACACTCAAATTGCGTCGAGATTAAATACATCGTCCTCCAGCCGACTTGTCTCCAAGGGTCTATTGCTGCCTCGGGCACCTTATGGTCGTTCTCCTGTGGGTTTAGATTATCGAATCCGACGCAAAAATTATAGTTAATTGTAACGTTCAGGGCCTCCATATGCCGATGGAACACTCAAATTGCGTCGAGATTCAATACATAGTCCTCCAGCCGACTTGTCTCCAAGGGTCTATTGCTGCCTCGGGCACCTTATGGTCGTTCTCCTGTGAGTCTAGATTTTCGAATCCGACGCAAAAATGATGGTTAATAGTAACGTTCAGGGCCTTTTAATGACGATAAAAGACTCAAATTGCGTCGAGATTCGATACATCGTCCTCCAGCCCATTTGTCTCCAAGGGGATATTGCTGCCTCGGGCACCAAATGGTCCGTCTGCAGTGAGTCTACATTTTCGAATCCGACGAAAAACTGATTGTTAATTGTAACATTCAGGGCCTCCTAATGACGATGGAACACTCAATTTGCGTCGAGATTCAATACATCGGCCTCCAGCGGACTTGTCTCCAAGGGGATATTGCTGTCTCGGGCACCTTATGGGCGTTCTCCTGTGAGTCTAGATTTTCGAATCCGACGCAAAAATGATAGTTAATTGTAACGTTCAGGGCCTCCTAATGCCGATGGAACACTCAAATTGCGTCAAGATTCAATACATCGGCCTCCAGCCGGCTTGTCTCCAAGGGTCTATTGCTGCCTCGGGCACCTTATGGTCGTTCTCCTGTGAGTTTAGATTATCGAATCCAACGCAAAAATGATAGTTAATTGTAACGTTCAGGGCCTCCTAATGCCGATGGAACACTCAAATTGCGTCGAGATTCAATATATCGTCCTCCAGGCGACTTGTCTCCAAGGGTCTATTGCTGCCTCAGGCACCTTATGGTCGTTCTCCTGTGAGTCTAGATTTTCGAATCCGACGCAAAAATGATAGTTAATTGTAACGTTCAGGGCCTTCTAATGACGATGGAACACTCAAATTGCGTCGAGATTCAATATATCGGCCTCCAGCGGACTTGTCTCCAAGGGGATATTGCTGTCTCGTGCACATTATGGTCGTTCTCCTGTGGGTTTAGATTATCGAATCCGACGCAAAAATGATAGTTAATTGTAACGTTCAGGGCCTCCTAATGCCGATGGAACACTCAAATTGCGTCGAGATTCAATACATCGGCCTCCAGCTGTCTTGTCTCCAAGGGGGTATTCTTGTCTCGGGCACCATATGATCCTTCTCCTGTTAGTCTAGATTTTCGAATCCGACGCAAAAATGATAGTGAATAGTAACGTTCAGGGCCTCCTAATGACGATAGAAGACTCAAATTGCGTCGAGATTCAATACAACGTCCTCCACCCGATTTGTCTCCAAGGGGATATTGCTGCCTCGGGCACCAAATGTTCCGTCTGCTGTGAGTCTAGATTTTCGAATCCGACGAAAAACTGATAGTTAATTGTAACATTCAGGGCCTCCTAATGACGATGGAACACTCAAATTGCGTCGCGATCCAATACATCGTCCTCCAGCCGACTTGTCTACAAGGGGATATTGCTGTCTCGGGCACCTTATGGGCGTTCTCCTGTGAGTCTAGATTTTCGAATCCGACGTGAAACTGATAGTTAATTGTAAGGTTCAGGGCCTCCTAATGACGATGGAAAACTCAATTTGCGTCGAGAGTCAATACATCGACCTCCAGTCGACTTGTATCCAAGGGGATATTGCAGTCTCGTGCACCATATGATCCTACTCCTGTTAGTAGATTTTCGAATCCGACGCTAACATGATAGTTAATTGTAAGGTTTAGGGCCTCCTAATGACGATGGAACACTCAAAATGCGTCGCGATTCAATACATCGGCCTCCAGCGGACTTGTCTCCAAGGGGATATTGCTGCCTCGTGCACCTTATGGTCGTTCTCCTGTGGGTTTAGATTATCGAATCCGACGCAAAAATGATAGTTAATTGTAACGTTCAGGGCCTCCTAATGCCGGTGGAACACTCAAATTGCGTCGAGATTCAATACATCGTCCTCCAGCCGACTTGTCTCCAAGGGTCTATTGCTGCCTCGGGCACCTTATGGTCGTCCTCCTGTGAGTGTAGATTTTCGAATCCGACGCAAAAATGATAGTTAATTGTAACGTTCAGGGCCTTGTAATGACGAAGGAACACTCAAATTGCGTCGAGATTCAATACATCGGCCTCGAGCCGACTTGTCTCCAAGGGTCTGTTGCTGCCTCGAGCACCGTGTGAACTTCTCCTGTGAGTAGATTTTTGAATCCGACGCAAAAATGATAGTTAATTGTAAGGTTCAGGTCCTCCTAATGACGAAGGAACACTCAAATTGCGTCGAGATTCGATCCATCGGCCTCCAGCTGACTTGTCTCCAAGGGGATATTGCTGTCTCGAGCACCGTATGAACTTCTCCTGTGAGTAGATTTTCGAATCCGACGCTAAAATGATTGTTAATTGTAACGTTCAGGGCCTTCTAATGACGATGGAACACTCAAATTGCGTCGAGATTCAATATATCGGCCTCTAGCGGACTTGTCTCCAAGGGGATATTGCTGTCTCGGGCACCTTATGGTCGTTCTCCTGTGACTTTAGATTATCGAATCCGACGCAGAAATGATAGTTAATTGTAACGTTCAGGGCCTCCTAATGCCGATGGAACACTCAAATTGCGTCGAGATTCAATACATCGTCCACCAGCCGACTTGTCTCCAAGGGTCTATTGCTGCCTCGGGCACCGTATGCTCGTTCTCCTGTGAGTCTAGATTTTAGAATCCGACGCAAAACTGATAGTTAAATGTAATGCTCAGGGCCTCGTAATGACGATGGAACACTCAAATTGCGTCTCGAGTCAATACAACTTCCTCCAGCCGACTTGTCTACAAGGGGATATTGCTGCCTCGGGCTCCATGTGGTCCGTCTCCTGTGAGTCTAGATTTTCGAATCCGACGCGGAACTGATAGTTAATTGTAAGGTTCAGGGCCTCCTAATGACGATGGAACACTCAAATTGCATCGAGATTCAATGCATCGGCCTCCAGCGGACTTGTCTCCAAGGGGATATTGCCGTCTCGGGCACCTTATGGGCGTTCTCCTGTGAGTCTAGATTTTCGAATCCGACGCAAAAATGATAGTTAATTGTAACGTTCAGGGCCTTCTAATGACGATGGAACACTCAAATTGCGTCGAGATTCAATATATCGGCCTCCAGCGGACTTGTCTCCAAGGGGATATTGCTGTCTCGTGCACATTATGGTCGTTCTCCTGTGGGTTTAGATTATCGAATCCGACGCAAAAATGATAGTTAATTGTAACGTTCAGGGCCTCCTAATGCCGATGGAACACTCAAATTGCGTCGAGATTCAATACATCGGCCTCCAGCCGTCTTGTCTCCAAGGGGGTATTACTGTCTCGGGCACCATATGATCCTTCTCCTGTGAGTCTAGATTTTCGAATCCGACGTAAAAATGATAGTGAATAGTAACGTTCAGGGCCTCCTAATGACGATAGAAGACTCAAATTGCGTCGAGATTCAATACAACGTCCTCCAGCCGATTTGTCTCCAAGGGGATATTGCTGCCTCGGGCACCAAATGTTCCGTCTGCTGTGAGTCTAGATTTTCGAATCCGTCGAAAAACTGATAGTTAATTGTAACATTCAGGGCCTCCTAATGACGATGGAACACTCTAATTGCGTCGCGATCCAATACATCGTCCTCCAGCCGACTTGTCTCCAAGGGTCTAACGCTGCCTCGGGCACCTTATGGTCGTTCTATTTTAAGTCTAGATTTTCGAATCCGACGCAAAAATGATAGTTAATTGTAACGTTCAAAGCCTCCTAATGACGATGGAACTCTCAAATTGCGTCGAGGATCAATACATCGTCCTCCAGCCGACTTGTCTCGAAGGGTCTATTGCTGCCTCGGGCACCGTATGGTCGTTCTCCTGTGAGTCTAGATTTTAGAATCCGACGCAAAAATGATAGTTAATTGTAACGTTCAGGGCCTCCTAATGCCGATGGAACACTCAAATTGCGTCGAGATTCAATACATCGGCCTCCAGCCGTCTTGTCTCCAAGGGGGTATTTCTGTCTCGGGCACCATATGATCCTTCTCCTGTGAGTCTAGATTTTCGAATCCGACGCAAAAATGATGGTTAATAGTAACGTTCAGGGCCTTTTAATGACGATAAAAGACTCAAATTGCGTCGAGATTCGATACATCGTCCTCCAGCCCATTTGTCTCCAAGGGGATATTGCTGCCTCGGGCACCAAATGGTCCGTCTGCAGTGAGTCTACATTTTCGAATCCGACGAAAAACTGATTGTTAATTGTAACATTCAGGGCCTCCTAATGACGATGGAACACTCAATTTGCGTCGAGATTCAATACATCGGCCTCCAGCGGACTTGTCTCCAAGGGGATATTGCTGTCTCGGGCACCTTATGGGCGTTCTCCTGTGAGTCTAGATTTTCGAATCCGACGCAAAAATGATAGTTAATTGTAACGTTCAGGGCCTCCTAATGCCGATGGAACACTCAAATTGCGTCAAGATTCAATACATCGGCCTCCAGCCGGCTTGTCTCCAAGGGTCTATTGCTGCCTCGGGCACCTTATGGTCGTTCTCCTGTGAGTTTAGATTATCGAATCCAACGCAAAAATGATAGTTAATTGTAACGTTCAGGGCCTCCTAATGCCGATGGAACACTCAAATTGCGTCGAGATTCAATATATCGTCCTCCAGGCGACTTGTCTAAAAGGGTCTATTGCTGCCTCAGGCACCTTATGGTCGTTCTCCTGTGAGTCTAGATTTTCGAATCCGACGCAAAAATGATAGTTAATTGTAACGTTCAGGGCCTTCTAATGACGATGGAACACTCAAATTGCGTCGAGATTCAATATATCGGCCTCCAGCGGACTTGTCTCCAAGGGGATATTGCTGTCTCGTGCACATTATGGTCGTTCTCCTGTGGGTTTAGATTATCGAATCCGACGCAAAAATGATAGTTAATTGTAACGTTCAGGGCCTCCTAATGCCGATGGAACACTCAAATTGCGTCGAGATTCAATACATCGGCCTCCAGCTGTCTTGTCTCCAAGGGGGTATTCTTGTCTCGGGCACCATATGATCCTTCTCCTGTGAGTCTAGATTTTCGAATCCGACGCAAAAATGATAGTGAATAGTAACGTTCAGGGCCTCCTAATGACGATAGAAGACTCAAATTGCGTCGAGATTCAATACAACGTCCTCCACCCGATTTGTCTCCAATTGGATATTGCTGCCTCGGGCACCAAATGTTCCGTCTGCTGTGAGTCTAGATTTTCGAATCCGACGAAAAACTGATAGTTAATTGTAACATTCAGGGCCTCCTAATGACGATGGAACACTCAAATTGCGTCGCGATCCAATACATCGTCCTCCAGCCGACTTGTCTACAAGGGGATATTGCTGTCTCGGGCACCTTATGGGCGTTCTCCTGTGAGTCTAGATTTTCGAATCCGACGTGAAACTGATAGTTAATTGTAAGGTTCAGGGCCTCCTAATGACGATGGAAAACTCAATTTGCGTCGAGATTCAATACATCGGCCTCCAGCGGACTTGTCCCCAAGGGGATATTGCTGTCTCGAGCACCGTATGAACTTCTCCTGTGAGTAGATTTTCGAATCCGACGCTAAAATGATTGTTAATTGTAACGTTCAGGGCCTTCTAATGACGATGGAACACTCAAATTGCGTCGAGATTCAATATATCGGCCTCTAGCGGACTTGTCTCCAAGGGGATATTGCTGTCTCGGGCACCTTATGGTCGTTCTCCTGTGAGTTTAGATTATCGAATCCGACGCAAAAATGATAGTTAATTGTAACGTTCAGGGCCTCCTAATGCCGATGGAACACTCAAATTGCGTCGACATTCAATACATCGGCCTCCAGCCGTCTTGTCTCCAAGGGGGTATTACTGTCTCGGGCACCATATGATCCTTCTCCTGTGAGTCTAGATTTTCGAATCCGACGCAAAAATGATAGTGAATAGTAACGTTCAGGGCCTTGTAATGACGATAGAAGAATCAAATTGCGTCGAGATTCAATACATCGTCCTCAAGCCGATTTGTCTCCAAGGGGATATTCCTGCCTCGGGCACCAAATGGTCCGTCTGCTGTGAGTCTTGATTTTCGAATCCGACGAAAAACTGATAGTTAATTGTAACATTCAGGGCCTCCTAATGACGATGGAACACTCAAATTGCGTCGCGATCCAATACATAGTCCTCCAGCCGACTAGTCTCCAAGGGTCTAATGCTGCCTCAGGTACCTTATGGTCGTTCTCTTGTAAGTCTAGATTTTCGAATCCGACACAAAAATGATAGTTAATTGTAACGTTCAAAGCCTCCTAATGACGATGGAACTCTCAAATTGCGTCGAGATTCAATACATCGTCCACCAGCCGACTTGTCTCCAAGGGTCTATTGCTGCCTCGGGCACCGTATGGTCGTTCTCCTGTGAGTCTAGATTTTAGAATCCGACGCAAAAATGATAGTTAATTGTAACGTTCAGGGCCTCCTAATGCCGATGGAACACTCAAATTGCGTCGAGCCTCAATACATCGGCCTCCAGCCGTCTTGTCTCCAAGGGGGTATTACTGTCTCGGGCACCATATGATCCTTCTCCTGTGAGTCTAGATTTTCGAATCCGACGCAAAAATGATGGTTAATAGTAACGTTCAGGGCCTTTTAATGACGATAAAAGACTCAAATTGCGTCGAGATTCAATACATCGTCCTCCAGCCGATTTGTCTCCAAGGGGATATTGCTGCCTCGGGCACCAAATGGTCCGTCTGCTGTGAGTCTACATTTTCGAATCCGACGAAAAACTGATTGTTAATTGTAACATTCAGGGCCTCCTAATGACGATGGAACACTCAAATTGCGTCGCGATCCAATACATCGTCCTCCAGCCGACTTGTCTACAAGGGGATATTGCTGTCTCGGGCACCTTATGGGCGTTCTCCTGTGAGTCTAGATTTTCGAATCCGACGTGAAACTGATAGTTAATTGTAAGGTTCAGGGCCTCCTAATGACGATGGAACTCTCAATTTGCGTCGAGATTCAATACATCGGCCTCCAGCGGACTTGTCTCCAAGGGGATATTGCTGTCTCGGGCACCTTATGGGCGTTCTCCTGTGAGTCTAGATTTTCGTATCCGACGCAAAAATGATAGTTAATTGTAACGTTCGGGGCCTCCTAATGCCGATGGAACACTCAAATTGCGTCAAGATTCAATACATCGGCCTCCAGCCGGCTTGTCTCCAAGGGTCTATTGCTGCCTCGGGCACCTTATGGTCGTTCTCCTGTGAGTTTAGATTATCGAATCCGACGCAAAAATGATAGT
The DNA here is from genome assembly GCF_021461395.2 of Schistocerca americana. NCBI lineage: Eukaryota > Metazoa > Arthropoda > Insecta > Orthoptera > Acrididae > Schistocerca > Schistocerca americana. The sequence goes on along the minus strand of NW_025725790.1, from coordinate 10,258,786 downwards.
TAATTGTAACGTTCAGGGCCTCCTAATGCCGATGGAACACTCAAATTGCGTCGAGATTCAATACATCGGCCTCCAGCCGACTTGTCTCCAAGGGTCTAACGCTGCCTCGGGCACCTTATGGTCATTCTATTGTAAGTCTAGATTTTCGAATCCGACGCAAAAATGATAGTTAATTGTAACGTTCAAAGCCTCCTAATGACGATGGAAATCTCAAATTACGTCGAGGATCAATACATCGTCCTCCAGCCGACTTGTCTCCAAGGGTCTATTGCTGCCTCGGGCACCGTATGGTCGTTCTCCTGTGAGTCTAGATTTTAGAATCCGACGCAAAAATGATAGTTAATTGTAACGTTCAGGGCCTCCTAATGCCGATGGAACACTCAAATTGCGTCGAGATTCAATACATCGGCCTCCAGCCGACTTGTCTCCAAGCGGATATTGCTGTCTCGGGCACCTTATGGTCGTTCTCCTGTGAGTCCAGATTTTCGAATCCGACGCAAAAATGATAGTTAATTGTAACGTTCAGGGCCTTGTAATGACGATGGAACACTCAAATTGCGTCGAGATTCAATACATCGGCCTCCAGCGAACTTGTCTCCAAGGGTCTGTTGCTGCCTCGGGCACCTTATGGTCTTTCTTCTGTGAGTTTAGATTATCGAATCCGCCGCAAAAATGATAGTTAATTGTAACGTTCAGGGCCTCCTAATGCCGATGGAACACTGAAATTGCGTCGAGATTCGATACATCGGCCTCCAGCCGTCTTGTCTCCAAGGGGGTATTACTGTCTCGGGCACCATATGATCCTTCTCCTGTGAGTCTAGATTTTCGAATCCGACGCAAAAATGATGGTTAATAGTAACGTTCAGGGCCTTTTAATGACGATAAAAGACTCAAATTGCGTCGAGATTCAATACATCGTCCTCCAGCCGATTTGTCTCCAAGGGGATATTGCTGCCTCGGGCACCAAATGGTCCGTCTGCTGTGAGTCTACATTTTCGAATCCGACGAAAAACTGATTGTTAATTGTAACATTCAGGGCCTCCTAATGACGATGGAACACTCAATTTGCGTCGAGATTCAATACATCGGCCTCCAGCGGACTTGTCTCCAAGGGGATATTGCTGTCTCGGGCACCTTATGGGCGTTCTCCTGTGAGTCTAGATTTTCGAATCCGACGCAAAAATGATAGTTAATTGTAAGGTTCAGGGCCTCCTAATGCCGATGGAACACTCAAATTGCGTCAAGATTCAATACATCGGCCTCCAGCCGGCTTGTCTCCAAGGGTCTATTGCTGCCTCGGGCACCTTATGGTCGTTCTCCTGTGAGTTTAGATTATCGAATCCGACGCAAAAATGATAGTTAATTGTAACGTTCAGGGCCTCCTAATGCCGATGGAACACTCAAATTGCGTCGAGATTCAATACATCGGCCTCCAGCCGACTTGTCTCCAAGGGTCTATTGCTGCCGCGGGCACCTTATGGTCGTTCTCCTGTGAGTCTAGATTTTCGAATCCGACGCAAAAATGATAGTTAATTGTAACGTTCAGGGCCTCCTAATGCCGATGGAACACTCAAATTGCGTCGAGATTCAATACATCGTCCTCCAGGCGACTTGTCTCCAAGGGTCTATTGCTGCCTCGGGCACCTTATGGTCGTTCTCCTGTGAGTCTAGATTTTCGAATCCGACGCAAAAATGATAGTTAATTGTAACGTTCAGGGCCTTCTAATGACGATGGAACACTCAAATTGCGTCGAGATTCAATATATCGTCCTCCAGGCGACTTGTCTCCAAGGGTCTATTGCTGCCTCGGGCACCTTATGGTCGTTCTCCTGTGAGTCTAGATTTTCGAATCCGACGCAAAAATGATAGTTAATTGTAACGTTCAGGGCCTTCTAATGACGATGGAACACTCAAATTGCGTCGAGATTCAATATATCGGCCTCCAGCGGACTTGTCTCCAAGGGGATATTGCTGTCTCGTGCACATTATGGTCGTTCTCCTGTGGGTTTAAATTATCGAATCCGACGCAAAAATGATAGTTAATTGTAACGTTCAGGGCCTCCTAATGCCGATGGAACACTCAAATTGCGTCGAGATTCAATACATCGGCCTCCAGCTGTCTTGTCTCCAAGGGGGTATTCTTGTCTCGGGCACCATATGATCCTTCTCCTGTGAGTCTAGATTTTCGAATCCGACGCAAAAATGATAGTGAATAGTAACGTTCAGGGCCTCCTAATGACGATAGAAGACTCAAATTGCGTCGAGATTCAATACAACGTCCTCCAGCCGATTTGTCTCCAAGGGGATATTGCTGCCTCGGGCACCAAATGTTCCGTCTGCTGTGAGTCTAGATTTTCGAATCCGACGAAAAACTGATAGTTAATTGTAACATTCAGGGCCTCCTAATGACGATGGAACAGTCAAATTGCGTCGCGATCCAATACATCGGCCTCCAGCGGACTTGTCTCCAAGGGGATATTGCTGTCTCGGGCACCTTATGGGCGTTCTCCTGTGAGTCTAGATTTTCGAATCCGACGCAAAAATGATAGTTAATTGTAACGTTCAGGGCCTCCTAATGCCGATGGAACACTCAAATTGCGTCAAGATTCAATACATCGGCCTCCAGCCGACTTGTCTCCAAGGGTCTATTGCTGCCTCGGGCACCTTATGGTCGTCCTCCTGTGAGTGTAGATTTTCGAATCCGACGCAAAAATGATAGTTAATTGTAACATTCAGAGCCTTGTAATGACGAAGGAACACTCAAATTGCGTCGAGATTCAATACATCAGCCTCGAGCCGACTTGTCTCCAAGGGTCTGTTGCTGCCTCGAGCACCGTGTGAACTTCTCCTATGAGTAGATTTTTGAATCCGACGCAAAAATGATAGTTAATTGTAAGGTTCAGGGCCTCCTAATGACGAAGGAACACTCAAATTGCGTCGAGATTCAATCCATCGGCCTTCAGCGGACTTGTCTCCAAGGGGGTATTACTGTCTCGGGCACCATATGATCCTTCTCCCGTGAGTCTAGATTTTCGAATCCGACGCAAAAATGATGGTTAATAGTAACGTTCAGGGCCTTTTAATGACGATAAAAGACTCAAATTGCGTCGAGATTCAATACATCGTCCTCCAGCCGATTTGTTTCCAAGGGGATATTGCTGCCTCGGGCACCAAATGGTCCGTCTGCTGTGAGTCTACATTTTCGAATCCGACGAAAAACTGATTGTTAATTGTAACATTCAGGGCCTCCTAATGACGATGGAACACTCAAATTGCGTCGCGATCCAATACATCGTCCTCCAGCCGACTTGTCTACAAGGGGATATTGCTGTCTCGGGCACCTTATGGGCGTTCTCCTGTGAGTCTAGATTTTCGAATCCGACGTGAAACTGATAGTTAATTGTAAGGTTCAGGGCCTCCTAATGACGATGGAACTCTCAATTTGCGTCGAGATTCAATACATCGGCCTCCAGCGGACTTGTCTCCAAGGGGATATTGCTGTCTCGGGCACCTTATGATCGTTCTCCTGTGAGTCTAGATTTTCGTATCCGACGCAAAAATGATAGTTAATTGTAACGTTCAGGGCCTCCTAACGCCGATGGAACACTCAAATTGCGTCAAGATTCAATACATCGGCCTCCAGCCGGCTTGTCTCCAAGGGTCTATTGCTGCCTCGGGCACCTTATGGTCGTTCTCCTGTGAGTTTAGATTATCGAATCCGACGCAAAAATGATAGTTAATTGTAACGTTCAGGGCCTCCTAATGCCGATGGAACACTCAAATTGCGTCGAGATTCAATACATCGGCCTCCAGCCGACTTGTCTCCAAGGGTCTAACGCTGCCTCGGGCACCTTATGGTCGTTCTATTGTAAGTCTAGATTTTCGAATCCGACGCAAAAATGATAGTTAATTGTAACGTTCAAAGCCTCCTAATGACGATGGAAATCTCAAATTGCGTCGAGGATCAATACATCGTCCTCCAGCCGACTTGTCTCCAAGGGTCTATTGCTGCCTCGGGCACCGTATGGTCGTTCTCCTGTGAGTCTAGATTTTAGAATCCGACGCAAAAATGATAGTTAATTGTAACGTTCAGGGCCTCCTAATGCCGATGGAACACTCAAATTGCGTCGAGATTCAATACATCGGCCTCCAGCCGACTTGTCTCCAAGCGGATATTGCTGTCTCGGGCACCTTATGGTAGTTCTCCTGTGAGTCCAGATTTTCGAATCCGACGCAAAAATGATAGTTAATTGTAACGTTCAGGGCCTTGTAATGACGATGGAACACTCAAATTGCGTCGAGATTTAATACATCGGCCTCCAGCGAACTTGTCTCCAAGGGTCTGTTGCTGCCTCGGGCACCTTATGGTCTTTCTTCTGTGAGTTTAGATTATCGAATCCGACGCAAAAATGATAGTTAATTGTAACGTTCAGGGCCTCCTAATGCCGATGGAACACTCAAATTGCGTCGAGATTCGATACATCGGCCTCCAGCCGTCTTGTCTCCAAGGGGGTATTACTGTCTCGGGCACCATATGATCCTTCTCCTGTGAGTCTAGATTTTCGAATCCGACGCAAAAATGATGGTTAATAGTAACGTTCAGGGCCTTTTAATGACGATAAAAGACTCAAATTGCGTCGAGATTCAATACATCGTCCTCCAGCCGATTTGTCTCCAAGGGGATGTTGCTGCCTCGGGCACCAAATGGTCCGTCTGCTGTGAGTCTACATTTTCGAATCCGACGAAAAACTGATTGTTAATTGTAACATTCAGGGCCTCCTAATGACGATGGAACACTCAATTTGCGTCGAGATTCAATACATCGGCCTCCAGCGGACTTGTCTCCAAGGGGATATTGCTGTCTCGGGCACCTTATGGGCGTTCTCCTGTGAGTCTAGATTTTCGAATCCGACGCAAAAATGATAGTTAATTGTAACGTTCAGGGCCTCCTAATGCCAATGGAACACTCAAATTGCTTCAAGATTCAATACATCGGCCTCCAGCCGGCTTGTCTCCAAGGGTCTATTGCTGCCTCGGGCACCTTATGGTCGTTCTCCTGTGAGTTTAGATTATCGAATCCGACGCAAAAATGATAGTTAATTGTAACGTTCAGGGCCTTCTAATGACGATGGAACACTCAAATTGCGTCGAGATTCAATATATCGTCCTCCAGGCGACTTGTCTCCAAGGGTCTATTGCCGCCGCGGGCACCTTATGGTCGTTCTCCTGTGAGTCTAGATTTTCGAATCCGACGCAAAAATGATAGTTAATTGTAACGTTCAGGGCCTTCTAATGACGATGGAACACTCAAATTGCGTCGAGATTCAATATATCGGCCTCCAGCGGACTTGTCTCCAAGGGGATATTGCTGTCTCGTGCAGATTATGGTCGTTCTCCTGTGGGTTTAAATTATCGAATCCGACGCAAAAATGATAGTTAATTGTAACGTTCAGGGCCTCCTAATGCCGATGGAACACTCAAATTGCGTCGAGATTCAATACATCGGCCTCCAGCTGTCTTGTCTCCAAGGGGGTATTCTTGTCTCGGGCACCATATGATCCTTCTCCTGTGAGTCTAGATTTTCGAATCCGACGCAAAAATGATAGTGAATAGTAACGTTCAGGGCCTCCTAATGACGATAGAAGACTCAAATTGCGTCGAGATTCAATACAACGTCCTCCAGCCGATTTGTCTCGAAGGGGATATTGCTGCCTCGGGCACCAAATGTTCCGTCTGCTGTGAGTCTAGATTTTCGAATCCGACGAAAAACTGATAGTTAATAGTAACACTCAGGGCCTCCTAATGACGATGGAACACTCAAATTGCGTCGCGATCCAATACATCGGCCTCCAGCGGACTTGTCTCCAAGGGGATATTGCTGTCTCGGGCACCTTATGGGCGTTCTCCTGTGAGTCTAGATTTTCGAATCCGACGCAAAAATGATAGTTAATTGTAACGTTCAGGGCCTCCTAATGCCGATGGAACACTCAAATTGCGTCAAGATTCAATACATCGGCCTCCAGCCGACTTGTCTCCAAGGGTCTATTGCTGCCTCGGGCACCTTATGGTCGTCCTCCTGTGAGTGTAGATTTTCGAATCCGACGCAAAAATGATAGTTAATTGTAACGTTCAGAGCCTTGTAATGACGAAGGAACACTCAAATTGCGTCGAGATTCAATACATCGGCCTCGAGCCGACTTGTCTCCAAGGGTCTGTTGCTGCCTCGAGCACCGTGTGAACTTCTCCTGTGAGTAGATTTTTGAATCCGACGCAAAAATGATAGTTAATTGTAAGGTTCAGGGCCTCCTAATGACGAAGGAACACTCAAATTGCGTCGAGATTCAATCCATCGGCCTTCAGCGGACTTGTCTCCAAGGGGATATTGCTGTCTCGAGCACCGTATGAACTTCTCCTGTGAGTAGATTTTCGAATCCGACGCTAAAATGATTGTTAATTGTAACGTTCAGGGCCTTCTAATGACGATGGAACACTCAAATTGCGTCGAGATTCGATATATCGGCCTCTAGCGGACTTGTCTCCTAGGGGATATTGCTGTCTCGGGCACCTTATGGTCGTTCTCCTGTGAGTTTAGATTATCGAATCCGACGCAAAAATGATAGTTAATTGTAACGTTCAGGGCCTCCTAATGCCGATGGAACACTCAAATTGCGTCGACATTCAATACATCGGCCTCCAGCCGTCTTGTCTCCAAGGGGGTATTACTGTCTCGGGCACCATATGATCCTTCTCCTGTGAGTCTAGATTTTCGAATCCGACGCAAAAATGATAGTGAATAGTAACGTTCAGGGCCTTGTAATGACGATAGAAGAATCAAATTTCGTCGAGATTCAATACATCGTCCTCAAGCCGATTTGTCTCCAAGGGGATATTGCTGCCTCGGGCACCAAATGGTCCGTCGGCTGTGAGTCTTGATTTTCGAATCCGACGAAAAACTGATAGTTAATTGTAACATTCAGGGCCTCCTAATGACGATGGAACACTCAAATTGCGTCGCGATCCAATACATAGTCCTCCAGCCGACTAGTCTCCAAGGGTCTAATGCTGCCTCAGGCACCTTATGGTCGTTCTATTGTAAGTCTAGATTTTCGAATCCGACGCAAAAATGATAGTTAATTGTAACGTTCAAAGCCTCCTAATGACGATGGAACTCTCAAATTGCGTCGAGGATCAATACATCGTCCTCCAGCCGACTTGTCTCCAAGGGCCTATTGCTGCCTTGGGCACCGTATGGTCGTTCTCCTGTGAGTCTAGATTTTAGAATCCGACGCAAAAATGATAGTTAATTGTAACGTTCAGGGCCTTGTAATGACGATGGAACACTCAAATTGCGTCGAGATTCAATACATCGGCCTCCAGCGGACTTGTCTCCAAGGGTCTGTTGCTGCCTCGGGCACCTTATGGTCTTTCTTCTGTGAGTTTAGATTATCGAATCCGACGCAAAAATGATAGTTAATTGTAACGTTCAGGGCCTCCTAATGCCGATGGAACACACAAATTGCGTCGAGATTCGATACATCGGCCTCCAGCCGTCTTGTCTCCAAGGGGGTATTACTGTCTCGGGCACCATATGATCCTTCTCCTGTGAGTCTAGATTTTCGAATCCGACGCAAAAATGATGGTTAATAGTAACGTTCAGGGCCTTTTAATGACGATAAAAGACTCAAATTGCGTCGAGATTCAATACATCGTCCTCCAGCCGATTTGTCTCCAAGGGGATATTGCTGCCTCGGGCACCAAATGGTCCGTCTGCTGTGAGTCTACATTATCGAATCCGACGAAAAACTGATTGTTAATTGTAACATTCAGGGCCTCCTAATGACGATGGAACACTCAATTTGCGTCGAGATTCAATACATCGGCCTCCAGCGGACTTGTCTCCAAGGGGATATTGCTGTCTCGGGCACCTTATGGGCGTTCTCCTGTGAGTCTAGATTTTCGAATCCGACGCAAAAATGATAGTTAATTGTAACGTTCAGGGCCTCCTAATGCCGATGGAACACTCAAATTGCGTCAAGATTCAATACATCGGCCTCCAGCCGGCTTGTCTCCAAGGGTCTATTGCTGCCTCGGGCACCTTATGGTCGTTCTCCTGTGAGTTTAGATTATCGAATCCGACGCAAAAATGATAGTTAATTGTAACGTTCAGGGCCTCCTAATGCCGATGGAACACTCAAATTGCGTCGAGATTCAATACATCGGCCTCCAGCCGACTTGTCTCCAAGGGTCTATTGCTGCCGCGGGCACCTTATGGTCGTTCTCCTGTGAGTCTAGATTTTCGAATCCGACGCAAAAATGATAGTTAATTGTAACGTTCAGGGCCTTCTAATGACGATGGAACACTCAAATTGCGTCGAGATTCAATATATCGTCCTCCAGGCGACTTGTCTCCAAGGGTCTATTGCTGCCTCGGGCACCTTATGGTCGTTCTCCTGTGAGTCTAGATTTTCGAATCCGACGCAAAAATGATAGTTAATTGTAACGTTCAGGGCCTTCTAATGACGATGGAACACTCAAATTGCGTCGAGATTCAATATATCGGCCTCCAGCGGACTTGTCTCCAAGGGGATATTGCTGTCTCGTGCACATTATGGTCGTTCTCCTGTGGGTTTAAATTATCGAATCCGACGCAAAAATGATAGTTAATTGTAACGTTCAGGGCCTCCTAATGCCGATGGAACACTCAAATTGCGTCGAGATTCAATACATCGGCCTCCAGCTGTCTTGTCTCCAAGGGGGTATTCTTGTCTCGGGCACCATATGATCCTTGTCCTGTGAGTCTAGATTTTCGAATCCGACGCAAAAATGATAGTGAATAGTAACGTTCAGGGCCTCCTAATGACGATAGAAGACTCAAATTGCGTCGAGATTCAATACAACGTCCTCCAGCCGATTTGTCTCCAAGGGGATATTGCTGCCTCGGGCACCAAATGTTCCGTCTGCTGTGAGTCTAGATTTTCGAATCCGACGAAAAACTGATAGTTAATTGTAACATTCAGGGCCTCCTAATGACGATGGAACACTCAAATTGCGTCGCGATCCAATACATCGGCCTCCAGCGGACTTGTCTCCAAGGGGATATTGCTGTCTCGGGCACCTTATGGGCGTTCTCCTGTGAGTCTAGATTTTCGAATCCGACGCAAAAATGATAGTTAATTGTAACGTTCAGGGCCTCCTAATGCCGATGGAACACTCAAATTGCGTCAAGATTCAATACATCGGCCTCCAGCCGACTTGTCTCCAAGGGTCTATTGCTGCCTCGGGCACCTTATGGTCGTCCTCCTGTGAGTGTAGATTTTCGAATCCGACGCAAAAATGATAGTTAATTGTAACGTTCAGAGCCTTGTAATGACGAAGGAACACTCAAATTGCGTCGAGATTCAATACATCGGCCTCGAGCCGACTTGTCTCCAAGGGTCTGTTGCTGCCTCGAGCACCGTGTGAACTTCTCCTGTGAATAGATTTTTGAATCCGACGCAAAAATGATAGTTAATTGTAAGGTTGAGGGCCTCCTAATGACGATGGAACACTCAAATAGCGTCGCGATCCAATACATAGTCCTCCAGCCGACTAGTCTCCAAGGGTCTAATGCTGCCTCAGGCACCTTATGGTCGTTCTATTGTAAGTCTAGATTTTCGAATCCGACGCAAAAATGATAGTTAATTGTAACGTTCAAAGCCTCCTAATGACGATGGAACTCTCAAATTGCGTCGAGGATCAATACATCGTCCTCCAGCCGACTTGTCTCCAAGGGTGTATTGCTGCCTTGGGCACCGTATGGTCGTTCTCCTGTGAGTCTAGATTTTAGAATCCGACGCAAAAATGATAGTTAATTGTAACGTTCAGGGCCTTGTAATGACGATGGAACACTCAAATTGCGTCGAGATTCAATACATCGGCCTCCAGCGGACTTGTCTCCAAGGGTCTGTTGCTGCCTCGGGCACCTTATGGTCTTTCTTCTGTGAGTTTAGATTATCGAATCCGACGCAAAAATGATAGTTAATTGTAACGTCCAGGGCCTCCTAATGCCGATGGAACACTCAAATTGCGTCGAGATTCGATACATCGGCCTCCAGCCGTCTTGTCTCCAAGGGGGTATTACTGTCTCGGGCACCATATGATCCTTCTCCTGTGAGTCTAGATTTTCGAATCCGACGCAAAAATGATGGTTAATAGTAACGTTCAGGGCCTTTTAATGACGATAAAAGACTCAAATTGCGTCGAGATTCAATACATCGTCCTCCAGCCGATTTGTCTCCAAGGGGATATTGCTGCCTCGGGCACCAAATGGTCCGTCTGCTGTGAGTCTACATTTTCGAATCCGACGAAAAACTGATTGTTAATTGTAACATTCAGGGCCTCCTAATGACGATGGAACACTCAAATTGCGTCGCGATCCAATACATCGTCCTCCAGCCGACTTGTCTACAAGGGGATATTGCTGTCTCGGGCACCTTATGGGCGTTCTCCTGTGAGTCTAGATTTTCGAATCCGACATGAAACTGATAGTTAATTGTAAGGATCAGGGCCTCCTAATTACGATGGAACACTCAATTTGCGTCGAGATTCAATACATCGGCCTCCAGCGGACTTGTCTCCAAGGGGATATTGCTGTCTCGGGCACCTTATGGGCGTTCTCCTGTGAGTCTAGATTTTCGAATCCGACGCAAAAATGATAGTTAATTGTAACGTTCAGGGCCTCCTAATGCCGATGGAACACTCAAATTGCGTCAAGATTCAATACATCGGCCTCCAGCCGGCTTGTCTCCAAGGGTCTATTGCTGCCTCGGGCACCTTATGGTCGTTCTCCTGTGAGTTTAGATTATCGAATCCGACGCAAAAATGATAGTTAATTGTAACGTTCAGGGCCTTCTAATGACGATGGAACACTCAAATTGCGTCGAGATTCAATATATCGGCCTCCAGCGGACTTGTCTCCAAGGGGATATTGCTGTCTCGTGCACATTATGGTCGTTCTCCTGTGGGTTTAGATTATCGAATCCGACGCAAAAATGATAGTTAATTGTAACGTTCAGGGCCTCCTAATGCCGATGGAACACTCAAATTGCGTCGAGATTCAATACATCGGCCTCCAGCTGTCTTGTCTCCAAGGGGGTATTCTTGTCTCGGGCACCATATGATCCTTCTCCTGTGAGTCTAGATTTTCGAATCCGACGCAAAAATGATAGTGAATAGTAACGTTCAGGGCCTTGTAATGACGATAGAAGAATCAAATTGCGTCTAGATTCAATACATCGTCCTCAAGCCGATTTGTCTCCAAGGGGATATTGCTGCCTCGGGCACCAAATGGTCCGTATGCTGTGAGTCTTGATTTTCGAATCCAACGAAAAACTGATAGTTAATTGTAACATTCAGGGCCTCCTAATGACGATGGAACACTCAAATTGCGTCGCGATCCAATACATAGTCCCCCAGCCGACTAGTCTCCAAGGGTCTAATGCTGCCTCGGGCACCTTATGGTCGTTCTCTTGTAAGTCTAGATTTTCGAATCCGACACAAAAATGATAGTTAATTGTAACGTTCAAAGCCTCCTAATGACGATGGAACTCTCAAATTGCGTCGAGATTCAATACATCGTCCACCAGCCGACTTGTCTCCAAGGGGATATTGCCGTCTCGGGCACCTTATGGGCGTTCTCCTGTGAGTCTAGATTTTCGAATCCGACGCAAAAATGATAGTTAATTGTAACGCTCAGGGGCTTGTAATGACGATGGAACACTCAAATTGCGTCGAGATTCAATACATCGGCCTACAGCCGACTTGTCTCCAAGGGTCTATTGCTGCCGCGGGCACCTTATGGTCGTTCTCCTGTGAGTCTAGATTTTCGAATCCGACGCAAAAATGATAGTTAATTGTAACGTTCAGGGCCTCCTAATGCCGATGGAACACTCAAATTGCGTCGAGATTCAATACATCGTGCTCCAGGCGACTTGTCTCCAAGGGTCTATTGCTGCCTCGGGCACCATATGATCCTTCTCCTGTGAGTCTAGATTTTCGAATCCGACGCAAAAATGATAGTGAATAGTAACGTTCAGGGCCTCCTAATGACGATAGAAGACTCAAATTGCGTCGAGATTCAATACAACGTCCTCCAGCCGATTTGTCTCCAAGGGGATATTGCTGCCTCGGGCACCAAATGTTCCGTCTGCTGGGAGTCTAGATTTTCGAATCCGTCGAAAAACTGATAGTTAATTGTAACATTCAGGGCCTCCTAATGACGATGGAACACTCAAATTGCGTCGCGATCCAATACATCGTCCTCCAGCCGACTTGTCTCCAAGGGTCTAACGCTGCCTCGGGCACCTTATGGTCGTTCTCCTGTGAGTCCAGATTTTCGAATCCGACGCAAAAATGATAGTTAATTGTAACGTTCAGGGCCTCCTAATGCCGATGGAACACTCAAATTGCGTCGCGATCCAATACATCGTCCTCCAGCCGACTTGTCTCCAAGGGTCTAATGCTGCCTCGGGCACCTTATGGTCGTTCTCTTGTAAGTCTAGATTTTCGAATCCGACGCAAAAATGATAGTTAATTGTAATGCTCAGGGGCTTGTAATGACGATGGAACACTCAAATTGCGTCGAGATTCAATACATCGGCCTCCAGCCGACTTGTCTCGAAGGGTCTATTGCTGCCGCGGGCACCTTATGGTCGTTCTCCTGTGAGTCTAGATTTTCGAATCCGACGCAAAAATGATAGTTAATTGTAACGTTCAGGGCCTCCTAATGCCGATGGAACACTCAAATTGCGTCGAGATTCAATACATCGTGCTCCAGGCGACTTGTCTCCAAGGGTCTATTGCTGCCTCGGGCACCTTATGGTCGTTCTGCTGTGAGTCTAGATTTTCGAATCCGACGCAAAAATGATAGTTAATTGTAATGTTCAGGGCCTTCTAATGACGATGGAACACTCAAATTGCGTCGAGATTCAATATATCGGCCTCCAGCGGACTTGTCTCCAAGGGGATATTGCTGTCTCGTGCACATTATGGTCGTTCTCCTGTGGGTTTAGATTATCGAATCCGACGCAAAAATGATAGTTAATTGTAACGCTCAGGGCCTCCTAATGCCGATGGAACACTCAAATTGTGTCGAGATTCAATACATCGGCCTCCAGCCGTCTTGTCTCCAAGGGGGTATTACTGTCTCGGGCACCATATGATCCTTCTCCTGTGAGTCTAGATTTTCGAATCCGACGCAAAAATGATAGTGAATAGTAACGTTCAGGGCCTCCTAATGACGATAGAAGACTCAAATTGCGTCGAGATTCAATACAACGTCCTCCAGCCGATTTGTCTCCAAGGGGATATTGCTGCCTCGGGCACCAAATGTTCCGTCTGCTGGGAGTCTAGATTTTCGAATCCGTCGAAAAACTGATAGTTAATTGTAACATTCAGGGCCTCCTAATGACGATGGAACACTCAAATTGCGTCGCGATCCAATACATCGTCCTCCAGCCGACTTGTCTCCAAGGGTCTAACGCTGCCTCGGGCACCTTATGGTCGTTCTATTGTAAGTCTAGATTTTCGAATCCGACGCAAAAATGATAGTTAATTGTAACGTTCAAAGCCTCCTAATGACGATGGAACTCTCAAATTGCGTCGAGGATCAATACATCGTCCTCCAGCCGACTTGTCTCCAAGGGTCTATTGCTGCCTCGGGCACCGTATGGTCGTTCTCCTGTGAGTCTAGATTTTAGAATCCGACGCAAAAATGATAGTTAATTGTAACGTTCAGGGCCTCCTAATGCCGATGGAACACTCAAATTGCGTCGAGATTCAATACATCGGCCTCCAGCCGACTTGTCTCCAAGCGGATATTGCTGTCTCGGGCTCCTTATGGTCGTTCTCCTGTGAGTCCAGATTTTCGAATCCGACGCAAAAATGATAGTTAATTGTAACGTTCAGGGCCTTGTAATGACGATGGAACACTCAAATTGCGTCGAGATTCAATACATCGGCCTCCAGCGGACTTGTCTCCAAGGGTCTGTTGCTGCCTCGGTCACCTTATGGTCTTTCTTCTGTCAGTTTAGATTATCGAATCCGACGCAAAAATGATAGTTAATTGTAACGTTCAGGGCCTCCTAATGCCGATGGAACACTCAAATTGCGTCGAGATTCAATACATCGGCCTCCAGCCGACTTGTCTCCAAGCGGATATTGCTGTCTCGGGCACCTTATGGTCGTTCTCCTGTGAGTCCAGATTTTCGAATCCGACGCAAAAATGATAGTTAATTGTAACGTTCAGGGCCTTGTAATGACGATGGAACACTCAAATTGCGTCGAGATTCAATACATCGGCCTCCAGCGGACTTGTCACCAAGGGTCTAACGCTGCCTCGGGCACCTTATGGTCGTTCTCCTGTGAGTCCAGATTTTCGAATCCGACGCAAAAATGATAGTTAATTGTAACGTTCAGGGCCTCCTAATGCCGATGGAACACTCAAATTGCGTCGCGATCCAATACATCGTCCTCCAGCCGACTTGTCTCCAAGGGTCTAATGCTGCCTCGGGCACCTTATGGTCGTTCTCTTGTAAGTCTAGATTTTCGAATCCGACGCAAAAATGATAGTTAATTGTAATGCTCAGGGGCTTGTAATGACGATGGAACACTCAAATTGCGTCGAGATTCAATACATCGGCCTCCAGCCGACTTGTCTCGAAGGGTCTATTGCTGCCGCGGGCACCTTATGGTCGTTCTCCTGTGAGTCTAGATTTTCGAATCCGACGCAAAAATGATAGTTAATTGTAACGTTCAGGGCCTCCTAATGCCGATGGAACACTCAAATTGCGTCGAGATTCAATACATCGTGGTCCAGGCGACTTGTCTCCAAGGGTCTATTGCTGCCTCGGGCACCTTATGGTCGTTCTCCTGTGAGTCTAGATTTTCGAATCCGACGCAAAAATGATAGTTAATTGTAATGTTCAGGGCCTTCTAATGACGATGGAACACTCAAATTGCGTCGAGATTCAATATATCGGCCTACAGCCGACTTGTCTCCAAGGGTCTATTGCTGTCTCGTGCACATTATGGTCGTTCTCCTGTGGGTTTAGATTATCGAATCCGACGCAAAAAATGATGGTTAATTGTAACGCTCAGGGCCTCCTAATGCCGATGGAACACTCAAATTGTGTCGAGATTCAATACATCGGCCTCCAGCCGTCTTGTCTCCAAGGGGGTATTACTGTCTCGGGCACCATATGATCCTTCTCCTGTGAGTCTAGATTTTCGAATCCGACGCAAAAATGATAGTGAATAGTAACGTTCAGGGCCTCCTAATGACGATAGAAGACTCAAATTGCGTCGAGATTCAATACAACGTCCTCCAGCCGATTTGTCTCCAAGGGGATATTGCTGCCTCGGGCACCAAATGTTCCGTCTGCTGGGAGTCTAGATTTTCGAATCCGTCGAAAAACTGATAGTTAATTGTAACATTCAGGGCCTCCTAATGACGATGGAACACTCAAATTGCGTCGCGATCCAATACATCGTCCTCCAGCCGACTTGTCTCCAAGGGTCTAACGCTGCCTCGGGCACCTTATGGTCGTTCTATTGTAAGTCTAGATTTTCGAATCCGACGCAAAAATGATAGTTAATTGTAACGTTCAAAGCCTCCTAATGACGATGGAACTCTCAAATTGCGTCGAGGATCAATACATCGTCCTCCAGCCGACTTGTCTCCAAGGGTCTATTGCTGCCTCGGGCACCGTATGGTCGTTCTCCTGTGAGTCTAGATTTTAGAATCCGACGCAAAAATGATAGTTAATTGTAGCGTTCAGGGCCTCCTAATGCCGATGGAACACTCAAATTGCGTCGAGATTCAATACATCCGCCTCCAGCCGACTTGTCTCCAAGCGGATATTGCTGTCTCGGGCTCCTTATGGTCGTTCTCCTGTGAGTCCAGATTTTCGAATCCGACGCAAAAATGATAGTTAATTGTAACGTTCAGGGCCTTGTAATGACGATGGAACACTCAAATTGCGTCGAGATTCAATACATCGGCCTCCAGCGGACTTGTCTCCAAGGGTCTGTTGCTGCCTCGGTCACCTTATGGTCTTTCTTCTGTGAGTTTAGATTATCGAATCCGACGCAAAAATGATAGTTAATTGTAACGTTCAGGGCCTCCTAATGCCGATGGAACACTCAAATTGCGTCGAGATTCAATACATCGGCCTCCAGCCGACTTGTCTCCAAGCGGATATTGCTGTCTCGGGCACCTTATGGTCGTTCTCCTGTGAGTCCAGATTTTCGAATCCGACGCAAAAATGATAGTTAATTGTAACGTTCAGGGCCTTGTAATGACGATGGAACACTCAAATTGCGTCGAGATTCAATACATCGGCCTCCAGCGGACTTGTCACCAAGGGTCTGTTGCTGCCTCGGGCACCTTATGGTCTTTCTTCTGTGAGTTTAGATTATCGAATCCGACGCAAAAATGATAGTTAATTGTAACGTTCAGGGCCTCCTAATGCCGATGGAACACTCAAATTGCGTCGAGATTCAATACATCGGCCTCCAGCCGACTTGTCTCCAAGGGTCTATTGCTGCCGCGGGCACCTTATGGTCGTTCTCCTGTGAGTCTAGATTTTCGAATCCGACGCAAAAATGATAGTTAATTGTAACGTTCAGGGCCTCCTAATGCCGATGGAACACTCAAATTGCGTCGAGATTCAATACATCGTCCTCCAGGCGACTTGTCTCCAAGGGTCTATTGCTGCCTCGGGCACCTTATGGTCGTTCTCCTGTGTGTCTAGATTTTCGAATCCGACGCAAAAATGATAGTTAATTGTAACGTTCAGGGCCTTCTAATGACGATGGAACACTCAAATTGCGTCGAGATTCAATATATCGGCCTCCAGCGGACTTGTCTCCAAGGGGATATTGCTGTCTCGTGCACATTATGGTCGTTCTCCTGTGGGTTTAGATTATCGAATCCGACGCAAAAATGATAGTTAATTGTAACGTTCAGGGCCTCCTAATGCCGATGGAACACTCAAATTGCGTCGCGATCCAATACATCGTCCTCCAGCCGACTTGTCTCCAAGGGTCTAATGCTGCCTCCGGCACCTTATGGTCGTTCTCTTGTAAGTCTAGATTTTCGAATTCGACGCAAAAATGATAGTTAATTGTAATGCTCAGGGCCTCGTAATGACGATGGAACACTCAAATTGCGTCGCGAGTCAATACAACTTCCTCCAGCCGACTTGTCTACAAGGGGATATTGCTGCCTCGTGCTCCATGTGGTCCGTCTCCTGTGAGTCTAGATTTTCGAATCCGACGTGAAACTGATAGTTAATTGTAAGGTTCAGGGCCTGCTAATGACGATGGAACACTCAATTAGCGTCGAGATTCAATACATCGGCCTCCAGCGAACTTGTCTCCAAGGAGATATTACTGTCTCGGGCACCTTATGGGCGTTCTCCTGTGAGTCTAGATTTTCGAATCCGACGCAAAAATGATAGTTAATTGTAACGTTCAGGGCCTCCTAATGCCGATGGAACACTCAAATTGCGTCAAGATTCAATACATCGGCCTCCAGCTGGCTTGTCTCCAAGGGTCTATTGCTGCCTCGGGCACCTTATGGTCGTTCTCCTGTGAGTTTAGATTATCGAATCCGACGCAAAAATGATAGTTAATTGTAACGTTCAGGGCCTCCTAATGCCGATGGAACACTCAAATTGCGTCGAGATTCAATACAAGGCCTCCAGCCGACTAGTCTCCAAGGGTCTGTTGCTGCCTCGGGCACCTTATGGTCGTTCTCCTGTGAGTTTAGATTATCGAATCCGACGCAAAACTGATAGTTAATTGTAACGTTCAAAGCCTCCTAATGACGATGGAACTCTCAAATTGCGTCGAGATTCAATACATCGTCCTCCAGCCGACTTGTCTCCAAGGGTCTATTGCTGCCTCGGGCACCGTATGGTCGTTCTCCTGTGAGTCTAGATTTTAGAATCCGACGCAAAACTGATAGTTAAATGTAATGCTCAGGGTCTCGTAATGACGATGGAACACTCAAATTGCGTCGAGAGTCAATACAAGTTCCTCCAGCCGACTTGTCTACAAGGGGATATTGCTGCCTCGGGCTCCATGTGGTCCGTCTCCTGTGAGTCTAGATTTTCGAATCCGACGCGAAACTGATAGTTAATTGTAAGGTTCAGGGCCTCCTAATGACGATGGAACACTCAAATTGCGTCGCGATCCAATACATCGTCCTCCAGCCGACTTGTCTCCAAGGGTCTAACGCTGCCTCGGGCACCTTATGGTCGTTCTATTGTAAGTCTAGATTTTCGAATCCGACGCAAAAATGATAGTTAATTGTAACGTTCAAAGCCTCCTAATGACGATGGAACTCTCAAATTGCGTCGAGATTCAATACATCGTCCTCCAGCCGACTTGTCTCCAAGGGTCTATTGCTGCCTCGGGCACCGTATGGTCGTTCTCCTGTGAGTCTAGATTTTAGAATCCGACGCAAAACTGATAGTTAAATGTAATGCTCAGGGTCTCGTAATGGCGATGGAACACTCAAATTGCGTCGAGAGTCAATACAAGTTCCTCCAGCCGACTTGTCTACAAGGGGATATTGCTTCCTAGGGCTCCATGTGGTTCATCTCCTGTGAGTCTAGATTTTCGAATGAGACGCGAAACTGATAGTTAATTGTAAGGTTCAGCGCCTCCTAATGACGATGGAACACTCAAATTGCATCGAGATTCAATACATCGGCCTCCAGCGGACTTGTCTCCAAGGGGATATTGCTGTCTCGGGCACCTTATGGGCGTTCTCCTGTGAGTCTAGATTTTCGAATCCGACGCAAAAATGACAGTTAATTGTAACGTTCAGGGCCTCCTAATGCCGATTGAACACTCAAATTGCGTCGAGATTCAATACATCGGCCTCCAGCCGACTTGTCTCCAAGAGTGTATTGCTGCCTCGGGCACCTTATGGTCGTTCTCCTGTGAGTCCAGATTTTCGAATCCGACGCAAAAATGATAGTTAATTGTAACGTTCAGGGCCTTGTAATGACGATGGAACACTCAAATTGCGTCGAGATTCAATACATCGGCCTCCAGCGGACTTGTCTCCAAGGGTCTGTTGCTGCCTCGGACACCTTATGGTCGTTCTTCTGTGAGTTTAGATTATCGAATCCGACGCAAAAATGATAGTTAATTGTAACGTTCAGGGCCTCCTAATGCCGATGGAACACTCAAATTGCGTCGAGATTCAATACATCGGCCACCAGCCGACTTGTCTCCAAGGGGATATTGCTGTCTCGGGCACCATATGATCCTTCTCCTGTGAGTCTAGATTTTCGAATCCGACGCAAAAATGATAGTGAATAGTAGCGTTCAGGGCCTCCTAATGACGATGGAACACTCAAATTGTGTCGAGCTTCAATACATCGGCCTCCAGCCGACTTGTCTCCAAGGGGATATTGCTGTCTCGGGCACAATATGATCCTTCTCCTGTGAGTCTAGATTTTCGAATCCGACGCAAAAATGATATTTAATTGTAACGTTCAGGGCCTTGTAATGACGATGGAACACTGAAATTGCGTCGAGATTCAATATTTCGGCCTCTAGCGGACTTGTCTCCAAGGGGATATTGCTGTCTCGGGCACCTTATGGTCGTTCTCCTGAGAGTTTAGATTATCGAATCCGACGCAAAAATGATAGTTAATTGTAACGTTCAGGGCCTCCTAATGCCGATGGAACACTCAAATTGCGTCGAGATTCAATACATCGGCCTCCAACCGTCTTGTCTCCAAGGGGGTATTACTGTCTCGGGCACCATATGATCCTTCTCCTGTGATTCTAGATTTTCGAATCCGACGCAAAAATGATGGTTAATAGTAACGTTCAGGGCCTACTAATGACGATAAAAGACTCAAATTGCGTCGAGATTCAATACATCGTCCTCCAGCCGATTTGTCTCCAAGGGGATATTGCTGCCTCGGGCACCAAATGGTCCGTCTGCTGTGAGTCTACATTTTCGAATCCGACGAAAAACTGATTGTTAATTGTAACATTCAGGGCCTCCTAATGACGATGGAACACTCAAATTGCGTCGCGATCCAATACATCGTCCTCCAGCCGACTTGTCTCCAAGGGTCTAATGCTGCCTCGGGCACCTTATGGTCGTTCTCTGGTAAGTCTAGATTTTCGAATCCGATGCAAAAATGATAGTTAATTGTAATGCTCACGGCCTCGTAATGACGATGGAACACTCAAATTGCGTCGCGAGTCAATACAACTTCCTCCAGCCGACTTGTCTACAAGGGGATATTGCTGCCTCGGGCTCCATGTGGTCCGTCTCCTGTGAGTGTAGATTTTCGAATCCGACGTGAAACTGATAGTTAATTGTAAGGTTCAGGGCCTCCTAATGACGATGGAACACTCAATTTGCGTCGAGATTCAATACATCGTCCTCCAGCGGACTTGTCTCCAAGGGGATATTGCTGCCTCGGGCACCTTATGGTCGTTCTCCTGTGAGTCTAGATTTTCGAATCCGACGCAAAAATGATAGTTAATTGTAACGTTCAGGGCCTTGTAATGCCGATGGAACACTCAAATTGCGTCGAGATTCAATACATCGGCCTCCAGCCGACTTGTCTCCAAGGGGATATTGCTGTCTCGGGCACAATATGATCCTTTTCCTGTGAGTCTAGATTTTCGAATCCGACGCAAAAATGATATTTAATTGTAACGTTCAGGGCCCTGTAATGATGATGGAACACTCAAATTGCGTCGAAATTCAATACATCGGCCTCCAGCCGACTTGTCTCCAAGGGTCTGTTGCTGCCTCGAGCACCGTATGAACTTCTCCTGTGAGTAGATTTTTGAATCCGACGTAAAAATGATAGTTAATTGTAAGGTTCAGGGCCTCCTAATGACGAAGGAACACTCAAATTGCGTTGAGATTCAGTACATCGGCCTCCAGCGGACTTGTCTGCAAGTGGATATTGCTGTCTCGAGCACCGTATGAACTTCTCCTGTGAGTAGATTTTCTAATCCGACGCAAAAATGATAGTTAATTGTAACGTTCAGGCCCCCCTAATGACGATGGAACACTCAAATTGCGTCGAGATTCAATACTTCGTCCTCCAGCCGACTTGTCTCCAAGGGTCTATTGCTGCCTCGGGCACCTTATGGTCGTTCTCCTGTGAGTCTAGATTTTCGAATCCGACGCAAAAATGATAGTTAATTGTAACGTTCAGGGCCTCCTAATGACGATGGAACACTCAAATTGCGTCGAGATTAAAATACATCGTCCTCCAGCCGACTTGTCTCCAAGGGTCTAACGCTGCCTCGGGCACCTTATGGTCGTTCTATTGTAAGTCTAGATTTTCGAATCCGACGCAAAAATGATAGTTAATTGTAACGTTCAAAGCCTCCTAATGACGATGGATCTCTCAAATTGCGTCGAGGATCAATACATCGTCCTCCAGCCGACTTGTCTCCAAGGGTCTATTGCTGCCTCGGGCACCGTATGGTCGTTCTCCTGTGAGTCTAGATTTTAGAATCCGACGCAAAAATGATAGTTAATTGTAACGTTCAGGGCCTCCTAATGCCGATGGAACACTCAAATTGCGTCGAGATTCAATACATCGGCCTCCAGCCGACTTGTCTCCAAGCGGATATTGCTGTCTCGGGCACCTTATGGTTGTTCTCCTGTGAGTCCAGATTTTCGAATCCGACGCAAAAATGATAGTTAATTGTAACGTTCAGGGCCTCCTAATGCCGATGGAACACTCAAATTGCGTCGAGATTCAATACATCGAACTCCAGCCGACTTGTCTCCAAGCGGATATTGCTGTCTTCGGCACCTTATGGTCGTTCTCCTGTGAGTCCAGATTTTCGAATCCGACGCAAAAATGATAGTTAATTGTAACGTTCAGGGCCTTGTAATGACGATGGAACACTCAAATTGCGTCGAGATTCAATACATCGGCCTCCAGCGGACTTGTCTCCAAGGGTCTGTTGCTGCCTCGGGCACCTAATGGTCTTTCTTCTGTGAGTTTAGATTATCGAATCCGACACAAAAATGATAGTTAATTGTAACGTTCAGGGCCTCCTAATGCCGATGGAACACTCAAATTGCGTCGAGATTCAATACATCGGCCTCCAGCCGACTTGTCTCCAAGGGTCTATTGCTGCCGCGGGCACCTTATGGTCGTTCTCCTGTGAGTCTAGATTTTCGAATCCGACGCAAAAATGATAGTTAATTGTAACGTTCAGGGCCTCCTAATGCCGATGGAACACTCAAATTGCGTCGAGATTCAATACATCGTCCTCCAGGCGACTTGTCTCCAAGGGTCTATTGCTGCCTCGGGCACCTTATGGTCGTTCTCCTGTGAGTCTAGATTTTCGAATCCGACGCAAAAATGATAGTTAATTGTAACGTTCAGGGCCTTCTAAGGACGATGGAACACTCAAATTGCGTCGAGATTCAATATATCGGCCTCCAGCGGACTTGTCTCCAAGGGGATATTCCTGTCTCGTGCACATTATGGTCGTTCGCCTGTGGGTTTAGATTATCGAATCCGACGCAAAAATGATAGTTAATTGTAACGTTCAGGGCCTCCTAATGCCGATGGAACACTCAAATTGCGTCGCGATCCAATACATCGTCCTCCAGCCGACTTGTCTCCAAGGGTCTATTGCTGCCTCGGGCACCGTATGGTCGTTCTCCTGTGAGTCTAGATTTTAGAATCCGACGCAAAACTGATAGTTAAATGTAATGCTCAGGGTCTCGTAATGACGATGGAACACTCAAATTGCGTCGAGAGTCAACACAAGTTCCTCCAGCCGACTTGTCTACAAGGGGATATTGCTTCCTAGGGCTCCATGTGGTTCATCTCCTGTGAGTCTAGATTTTCGAATCAGACGCGAAGCTGATAGTTAATTGTAACGTTCAGGGCCTTCTAATGACGATGGAACACTCAAATTGCGGCGAGATTCAATATATCGTCCTCCAGGCGACTTGTCTCCAAGGGTCTATTGCTGCCTCGGGCACCTTATGGTCGTTCTCCTGTGAGTCTAGATTTTCGAATCCGACGCAAAAATGATAGTTAATTCTAACGTTCAGGGCCTTCTAATGACGATGGAACACTCAAATTGCGTCGAGATTCAATATATCGGCCTCC
The DNA here is from genome assembly GCF_021461395.2 of Schistocerca americana. Taxonomy (NCBI): domain Eukaryota; kingdom Metazoa; phylum Arthropoda; class Insecta; order Orthoptera; family Acrididae; genus Schistocerca; species Schistocerca americana. The sequence goes on along the minus strand of NW_025725790.1, from coordinate 10,235,609 downwards.
AGCGGACTTGTCTCCAAGGGGATATTGCTGTCTCGTGCAGATTATGGTCGTTCTCCTGTGGGTTTAAATTATCGAATCCGACGCAAAAATGATAGTTAATTGTAACGTTCAGGGTCTCCTAATGCCGATGGAACACTCAAATTGCGTCGAGATTCAATACATCGGCCTCCAGCTGTCTTGTCTCCAAGGGGGTATTCTTGTCTCGGGCACCATATGATCCTTCTCCTGTGAGTCTAGATTTTCGAATCCGACGCAAAAATGATAGTGAATAGTAACGTTCAGGGCCTCCTAATGACGATAGAAGACTCAAATTGCGTCGAGATTCAATACAACGTCCTCCAGCCGATTTGTCTCCAAGGGGATATTGCTGCCTCGGGCACCAAATGTTCCGTCTGCTGTGAGTCTAGATTTTCGAATCCGACGAAAAACTGATAGTTAATAGTAACATTCAGGGCCTCCTAATGACGATGGAACACTCAAATTGCGTCGCGATCCAATACATCGGCCTCCAGCGGACTTGTCTCCAAGGGGATATTGCTGTCTCGGGCACCTTATGGGCGTTCTCCTGTGGGTTTAGATTATCGAATCCGACGCAAAAATGATAGTTAATTGTAACGTTCAGGGCCTCCTAATGCCGATGGAACACTCAAATTGCGTCGCGATCCAATACATCGTCCTCCAGCCGACTTGTCTCCAAGGGTCTATTGCTGCCTCGGGCACCGTATGGTCGTTCTCCTGTGAGTCTAGATTTTAGAATCCGACGCAAAACTGATAGTTAAATGTAATGCTCAGGGTCTCGTAATGACGATGGAACACTCAAATTGCGTCGAGAGTCAACACAAGTTCCTCCAGCCGACTTGTCTACAAGGGGATATTGCTTCCTAGGGCTCCATGTGGTTCATCTCCTGTGAGTCTAGATTTTCGAATCAGACGCGAAGCTGATAGTTAATTGTAACGTTCAGGGCCTTCTAATGACGATGGAACACTCAAATTGCGGCGAGATTCAATATATCGTCCTCCAGGCGACTTGTCTCCAAGGGTCTATTGCTGCCTCGGGCACCTTATGGTCGTTCTCCTGTGAGTCTAGATTTTCGAATCCGACGCAAAAATGATAGTTAATTCTAACGTTCAGGGCCTTCTAATGACGATGGAACACTCAAATTGCGTCGAGATTCAATATATCGGCCTCCAGCGGACTTGTCTCCAAGGGGATATTGCTGTCTCGTGCAGATTATGGTCGTTCTCCTGTGGGTTTAAATTATCGAATCCGACGCAAAAATGATAGTTAATTGTAACGTTCAGGGTCTCCTAATGCCGATGGAACACTCAAATTGCGTCGAGATTCAATACATCGGCCTCCAGCTGTCTTGTCTCCAAGGGGGTATTCTTGTCTCGGGCACCATATGATCCTTCTCCTGTGAGTCTAGATTTTCGAATCCGACGCAAAAATGATAGTGAATAGTAACGTTCAGGGCCTCCTAATGACGATAGAAGACTCAAATTGCGTCGAGATTCAATACAACGTCCTCCAGCCGATTTGTCTCCAAGGGGATATTGCTGCCTCGGGCACCAAATGTTCCGTCTGCTGTGAGTCTAGATTTTCGAATCCGACGCAAAAATGATAGTTAATTGTAACGTTCACGGCCTCCTAATGCCGATGGAACACTCAAATTGCGTCGAGATTCAATACATCGGCCTCGAGCCGACTTGTCTCCAAGGGTCTGTTGCTGCCTCGAGCACCGTGTGAACTTCTCCTGTGAGTAGATTTTTGAATCCGACGCAAAAATGATAGTTAATTGTAAGGTTCAGGGCCTCCTAATGACGAAGGAACACTCAAATTGCGTCGAGATTCAATCCATCGGCCTTCAGCGGACTTGTCTCCAAGGGGATATTGCTGTCTCGAGCACCGTATGAACTTCTCCTGTGAGTAGATTTTCGAATCCGACGCTAAAATGATTGTTAATTGTAACGTTCAGGGCCTTCTAATGACGATGGAACACTCAAATTGCGTCGAGATTCGATATATCGGCCTCTAGCGGACTTGTCTCCTAGGGGATATTGCTGTCTCGGGCACCTTATGGTCGTTCTCCTGTGAGTTTAGATTATCGAATCCGACGCAAAAATGATAGTTAATTGTAACGTTCAGGGCCTCCTAATGCCGATGGAACACTCAAATTGCGTCGACATTCAATACATCGGCCTCCAGCCGTCTTGTCTCCAAGGGGGTATTACTGTCTCGGGCACCATATGATCCTTCTCCTGTGAGTCTAGATTTTCGAATCCGACGCAAAAATGATAGTGAATAGTAACGTTCAGGGCCTTGTAATGACGATAGAAGAATCAAATTTCGTCGAGATTCAATACATCGTCCTCAAGCCGATTTGTCTCCAAGGGGATATTGCTGCCTCGGGCACCATAATGGTCCGTCGGCTGTGAGTCTTGATTTTCGAATCCGACGAAAAACTGATAGTTAATTGTAACATTCAGGGCCTCCTAATGACGATGGAACACTCAAATTGCGTCGCGATCCAATACATAGTCCTCCAGCCGACTAGTCTCCAAGGGTCTAATGCTGCCTCAGGCACCTTATGGTCGTTCTATTGTAAGTCTAGATTTTCGAATCCGACGCAAAAATGATAGTTAATTGTAACGTTCAAAGCCTCCTAATGACGATGGAACTCTCAAATTGCGTCGAGGATCAATACATCGTCCTCCAGCCGACTTGTCTCCAAGGGTCTATTGCTGCCTTGGGCACCGTATGGTCGTTCTCCTGTGAGTCTAGATTTTAGAATCCGACGCAAAAATGATAGTTAATTGTAACGTTCAGGGCCTTGTAATGACGATGGAACACTCAAATTGCGTCGAGATTCAATACATCGGCCTCCAGCGGACTTGTCTCCAAGGGTCTGTTGCTGCCTCGGGCACCTTATGGTCTTTCTTCTGTGAGTTTAGATTATCGAATCCGACGCAAAAATGATAGTTAATTGTAACGTTCAGGGCCTCCTAATGCCGATGGAACACACAAATTGCGTCGAGATTCGATACATCGGCCTCCAGCCGTCTTGTCTCCAAGGGGGTATTACTGTCTCGGGCACCATATGATCCTTCTCCTGTGAGTCTAGATTTTCGAATCCGACGCAAAAATGATGGTTAATAGTAACGTTCGGGGCCTTTTAATGACGATAAAAGACTCAAATTGCGTCGAGATTCAATACATCGTCCTCCAGCCGATTTGTCTCCAAGGGGATATTGCTGCCTCGGGCACCAAATGGTCCGTCTGCTGTGAGTCTACATTTTCGAAGCCGACGAAAAACTGATTGTTAATTGTAACATTCAGGGCCTCCTAATGACGATGGAACACTCAATTTGCGTCGAGATTCAATACATCGGCCTCCAGCGGACTTGTCTCCAAGGGGATATTGCTGTCTCGGGCACCTTATGGGCGTTCTCCTGTGAATCTAGATTTTCGAATCCGACGCAAAAATGATAGTTAATTGTAACGTTCAGGGCCTCCTAATGCCGATGGAACACTCAAATTGCGTCAAGATTCAATACATCGGCCTCCAGCCGGCTTGTCTCCAAGGGTCTATTGCTGCCTCGGGCACCTTATGGTCGTTCTCCTGTGAGTTTAGATTATCGAATCCGACGCAAAAATGATAGTTAATTGTAACGTTCAGGTCCTCCTAATGCCGATGGAACACTCAAATTGCGTCGAGATTCAATACATCGGCCTACAGCCGACTTGTCTCCAAGGGTCAATTGCTGCCGCGGGCACCTTATGGTCGTTCTCCTGTGAGTCTAGATTTTCGAATCCGACGCAAAAATGATAGTTAATTGTAACGTTCAGGGCCTCCTAATGCCGATGGAACACTCAAATTGCGTCGAGATTCAATACATCGTCCTCCAGGCGACTTGTCTCCAAGGGTCTATTGCTGCCTCGGGCACCTTATGGTCGTTCTCCTGTGAGTCTAGATTTTCGAATCCGACGCAAAAATGATAGTTAATTGTAACGTTCAGGGCCTTCTAATGACGATGGAACACTCAAATTGCGTCGAGATTCAATATATCGTCCTCCAGGCGACTTGTCTCCAAGGGTCTATTGCTGCCTCGGGCACCTTATGGTCGTTCTCCTGTGAGTCTAGATTTTCGAATCCGACGCAAAAATGATAGTTAATTGTAACGTTCAGGGCCTTCTAATGACGATGGAACACTCAAATTGCGTCGAGATTCAATATATCGACCTCCAGCGGACTTGTCTCCAAGGGGATATTGCTGTCTCGTGCACATTATGGTCGTTCTCCTGTGGGTTTAAATTATCGAATCCGACGCAAAAATGATAGTTAATTGTAACGTTCAGGGCCTCCTAATGCCGATGGAACACTCAAATTGCGTCGAGATTCAATACATCGGCCTCCAGCTGTCTTGTCTCCAAGGGGGTATTCTTGTCTCGGGCACCATATGATCCTTGTCCTGTGAGTCTAGATTTTCGAATCCGACGCAAAAATGATAGTGAATAGTAACGTTCAGGGCCTCCTAATGACGATAGAAGACTCAAATTGCGTCGAGATTCAATACAACGTCCTCCAGCCGATTTGTCTCCAAGGGGATATTGCTGCCTCGGGCACCAAATGTTCCGTCTGCTGTGAGTCTAGATTTTCGAAGCCGACGAAAAACTGATAGTTAATTGTAACATTCAGGGCCTCCTAATGACGATGGAACACTCAAATTGCGTCGCGATCCAATACATCGGCCTCCAGCGGACTTGTCTCCAAGGGGATATTGCTGTCTCGGGCACCTTATGGGCGTTCTCCTGTGAGTCTAGATTTTCGAATCCGACGCAAAAATGATAGTTAATTGTAACGTTCAGGGCCTCCTAATGCCGATGGAACACTCAAATTGCGTCAAGATTCAATACATCGGCCTCCAGCCGACTTGTCTCCAAGGGTCTATTGCTGCCTCGGGCACCTTATGGTCGTCCTCCTGTGAGTGTAGATTTTCGAATCCGACGCAAAAATGATAGTTAATTGTAACGTTCAGAGCCTTGTAATGACGAAGGAACACTCAAATTGCGTCGAGATTCAATACATCGGCCTCGAGCCGACTTGTCTCCAAGGGTCTGTTGCTGCCTCGAGCACCGTGTGAACTTCTCCTGTGAGTAGATTTTTGAATCCGACGCAAAAATGATAGTTAATTGTAAGGTTGAGGGCCTCCTAATGACGAAGGAACACTCAAATTGCGTCGAGATTCAATCCATCGGCCTTCAGCGGACTTGTCTCCAAGGGGATATTGCTGTCTCGAGCACCGTATGAACTTCTCCTGTGAGTAGATTTTCGAATCCGACGCTAAAATGATTGTTAATTGTAACGTTCAGGGCCTTCTAATGACGATGGAACACTCAAATTGCGTCGAGATTCGATATATCGGCCTCTAGCGGACTTGTCTCCTAGGGGATATTGCTGTCTCGGGCACCTTATGGTCGTTCTCCTGTGAGTTTAGATTATCGAATCCGACGCAAAAATGATAGTTAATTGTAACGTTCAGGGCCTCCTAATGCCGATGGAACACTCAAATTGCGTCGACATTCAATACATCGGCCTCCAGCCGACTTGTCTCCAAGGGGGTATTACTGTCTCGGGCACCATATGATCCTTCTCCTGTGAGTCTAGATTTTCGAATCCGACGCAAAAATGATAGTGAATAGTAACGTTCAAAGCCTCCTAATGACGATGGAACTCTCAAATTGCGTCGAGGATCAATACATCGTCCTCCAGCCGACTTGTCTCCAAGGGTCTATTGCTGCCTTGGGCACCGTATGGTCGTTCTCCTGTGAGTCTAGATTTTAGAATCCGACGCAAAAATGATAGTTAATTGTAACGTTCAGGGCCTTGTAATGACGATGGAACACTCAAATTGCGTCGAGATTCAATACATCGGCCTCCAGCGGACATGTCTCCAAGGGTCTGTTGCTGCCTCGGGCACCTTATGGTCTTTCTTCTGTGAGTTTAGATTATCGAATCCGACGCAAAAATGATAGTTAATTGTAACGTTCAGGGCCTCCTAATGCCGATGGAACACTCAAATTGCGTCGAGATTCGATACATCGGCCTCCAGCCGTCTTGTCTCCAAGGGGGTATTACTGCCTCGGGCAACATATGATCCTTCTCCTGTGAGTCTAGATTTTCGAATCCGACGCAAAAATGATGGTTAATAGTAACGTTCAGGGCCTTTTAATGACGATAAAAGACTCAAATTGCGTCGAGATTCAATACATCGTCCTCCAGCCGATTTGTCTCCAAGGGGATATTGCTGCCTCGGGCACCAAATGGTCCGTCTGCTGTGAGTCTACATTTTCGAATCCGACGAAAAACTGATTGTTAATTGTAACATTCAGGGCCTCCTAATGACGATGGAACACTCAAATTGCGTCGCGATCCAATACATCGTCCTCCAGCCGACTTGTCTACAAGGGGATATTGCTGTTTCGGGCACCTTATGGGCGTTCTCCTGTGAGTCTAGATTTTCGAATCCGACATGAAACTGATAGTTAATTGTAAGGATCAGGGCCTCCTAATGACGATGGAACACTCAATTTGCGTCGAGATTCAATACATCGGCCTCCAGCGGACTTGTCTCCAAGGGGATATTGCTGTCTCGGGCACCTTATGGGCGTTCTCCTGTGAGTCTAGATTTTCGAATCCGACGCAAAAATGATAGTTAATTGTAACGTTCAGGGCCTCCTAATGCCGATGGAACACTCAAATTGCGTCAAGATTCAATACATCGGCCTCCAGCCGGCTTGTCTCCAAGGGTCTATTGCTGCCTCGGGCACCTTATGGTCGTTCTCCTGTGAGTTTAGATTATCGAATCCGACGCAAAAATGATAGTTAATTGTAACGTTCAGGGCCTTCTAATGACGATGGAACACTCAAATTGCGTCGAGATTCAATATATCGGCCTCCAGCGGACTTGTCTCCAAGGGGATATTGCTGTCTCGTGCACATTATGGTCGTTCTCCTGTGGGTTTAGATTATCGAATCCGACGCAAAAATGATAGTTAATTGTAACGTTCAGGGCCTCCTAATGCCGATGGAACACTCAAATTGCGTCGAGATTCAATACATCGGCCTCCAGCTGTCTTGTCTCCAAGGGGGTATTCTTGTCTCGGGCACCATATGATCCTTCTCCTGTGAGTCTAGATTTTCGAATCCGACGCAAAAATGATAGTGAATAGTAACGTTCAGGGCCTCCTAATGACGATAGAAGACTCAAATTGCGTCGAGATTCAATACAACGTCCTCCAGCCGATTTGTCTCCAATTGGATATTGCTGCCTCGGGCACCAAATGTTCCGTCTGCTGTGAGTCTAGATTTTCGAATCCGACGAAAAACTGATAGTTAATTGTATCATTCAGGGCCTCCTAATGACGATGGAACACTCAAATTGCGTCGCGATCCAATACATCGTCCTCCAGCCGACTTGTCTACAAGGGGATATTGCTGTCTCGGGCACCTTATGGGCGTTCTCCTGTGAGTCTAGATTTTCGAATCCGACGCAAAAATGATAGTGAATAGTAACGTTCAGGGCCTTGTAATGACGATAGAAGAATCAAATTGCGTCTAGATTCAATACATCGTCCTCAAGCCGATTTGTCTCCAAGGGGATATTGCTGCCTCGGGCACCAAATGGTCCGTCTGCTGTGAGTCTTGATTTTCGAATCCAACGAAAAACTGATAGTTAATTGTAACATTCAGGGCCTCCTAATGACGATGGAACACTCAAATTGCGTCGCGATCCAATACATAGTCCCCCAGCCGACTAGTCTCCAAGGGTCTAATGCTGCCTCGGGCACCTTATGGTCGTTCTCTTGTAAGTCTAGATTTTCGAATCCGACACAAAAATGATAGTTAATTGTAACGTTCAAAGCCTCCTAATGACGATGGAACTCTCAAATTGCGTCGAGATTCAATACATCGTCCACCAGCCTACTTGTCTCCAAGGGTCTATTGCTGCCTCGGGCACCGTATGGTCGTTCTCCTGTGAGTCTAGATTTTAGAATCCGACGCAAAACTGATAGTTAAATGTAATGCTCAGGGCCTCGTAATGACGATGGAACACTCAAATTGCGTCGCGAGTCAATACAACTTCCTCCAGCCGACTGTCTACAAGGGGATATTGCTGCCTCGGGCTCCATGTGGTCCGTCTCCTGTGAGTCTAGATTTTCGAATCCGACGCGGAACTGATAGTTAATTGTAAGGTTCAGGGCCTCCTAATGACGATGGAACACTCAAATTGCGTCGAGATTCAATTCATCGGCCTCCAGCGGACTTGTCTCCAAGGGGATATTGCCGTCTCGGGCACCTTATGGGCGTTCTCCTGTGAGTCTAGATTTTCGAATCCGACGCAAAAATGATAGTTAATTGTAACGCTCAGGGGCTTGTAATGACGATGGAACACTCAAATTGCGTCGAGATTCAATACATCGGCCTCCAGCCGACTTGTCTCCAAGGGTCTATTGCTGCCGCGGGCACCTTATGGTCGTTCTCCTGTGAGTCTAGATTTTCGAATCCGACGCAAAAATGATAGTGAATAGTAACGTTCAGGGCCTCCTAATGACGATAGAAGACTCAAATTGCGTCGAGATTCAATACAACGTCCTCCAGCCGATTTGTCTCCAAGGGGATATTGCTGCCTCGGGCACCAAATGTTCCGTCTGCTGGGAGTCTAGATTTTCGAATCCGTCGAAAAACTGATAGTTAATTGTAACATTCAGGGCCTCCTAATGACGATGGAACACTCAAATTGCGTCGCGATCCAATACATCGTCCTCCAGCCGACTTGTCTCCAAGGGTCTAACGCTGCCTCGGGCACCTTATGGTCGTTCTCCTGTGAGTCCAGATTTTCGAATCCGACGCAAAAATGATAGTTAATTGTAACGTTCAGGGCCTCCTAATGCCGATGGAACACTCAAATTGCGTCGCGATCCAATACATCGTCCTCCAGCCGACTTGTCTCCAAGGGTCTAATGCTGCCTCGGGCACCTTATGGTCGTTCTCTTGTAAGTCTAGATTTTCGAATCCGACGCAAAAATGATAGTTAATTGTAATGCTCAGGGGCTTGTAATGACGATGGAACACTCAAATTGCGTCGAGATTCAATACATCGGCCTCCAGCCGACTTGTCTCGAAGGGTCTATTGCTGCCGCGGGCACCTTATGGTCGTTCTCCTGTGAGTCTAGATTTTCGAATCCGACGCAAAAATGATAGTTAATTGTAACGTTCAGGGCCTCCTAATGCCGATGGAACACTCAAATTGCGTCGAGATTCAATACATCGTGCTCCAGGCGACTTGTCTCCAAGGGTCTATTGCTGCCTCGGGCACCTTATGGTCGTTCTCCTGTGAGTCTAGATTTTCGAATCCGACGCAAAAATGATAGTTAATTGTAATGTTCAGGGCCTTCTAATGACGATGGAACACTCAAATTGCGTCGAGATTCAATATATCGGCCTCCAGCGGACTTGTCTCCAAGGGGATATTGCTGTCTCGTGCACATTATGGTCGTTCTCCTGTGGGTTTAGATTATCGAATCCGACGCAAAAATGATAGTTAATTGTAACGCTCAGGGCCTCCTAATGCCGATGGAACACTCAAATTGTGTCGAGATTCAATACATCGGCCTCCAGCCGTCTTGTCTCCAAGGGGGTATTACTGTCTCGGGCACCATATGATCCTTCTCCTGTGAGTCTAGATTTTCGAATCCGACGCAAAAATGATAGTGAATAGTAACGTTCAGGGCCTCCTAATGACGATAGAAGACTCAAATTGCGTCGAGATTCAATACAACGTCCTCCAGCCGATTTGTCTCCAAGGGGATATTGCTGCCTCGGGCACCAAATGTTCCGTCTGCTGGGAGTCTAGATTTTCGAATCCGTCGAAAAACTGATAGTTAATTGTAACATTCAGGGCCTCCTAATGACGATGGAACACTCAAATTGCGTCGCGATCCAATACATCGTCCTCCAGCCGACTTGTCTCCAAGGGTCTAACGCTGCCTCGGGCACCTTATGGTCGTTCTATTGTAAGTCTAGATTTTCGAATCCGACGCAAAAATGATAGTTAATTGTAACGTTCAAAGCCTCCTAATGACGATGGAACTCTCAAATTGCGTCGAGGATCAATACATCGTCCTCCAGCCGACTTGTCTCCAAGGGTCTATTGCTGCCTCGGGCACCGTAAGGTCGTTCTCCTGTGAGTCTAGATTTTAGAATCCGACGCAAAAATGATAGTTAATTGTAACGTTCAGGGCCTCCTAATGCCGATGGAACACTCAAATTGCGTCGAGATTCAATACATCGGCCTCCAGCCGACTTGTCTCCAAGCGGATATTGCTGTCTCGGGCTCCTTATGGTCGTTCTCCTGTGAGTCCAGATTTTCGAATCCGACGCAAAAATGATAGTTAATTGTAACGTTCAGGGCCTTGTAATGACGATGGAACACTCAAATTGCGTCGAGATTCAATACATCGGCCTCCAGCGGACTTGTCTCCAAGGGTCTGTTGCTGCCTCGGTCACCTTATGGTCTTTCTTCTGTGAGTTTAGATTATCGAATCCGACGCAAAAATGATAGTTAATTGTAACGTTCAGGGCCTCCTAATGCCGATGGAACACTCAAATTGCGTCGAGATTCAATACATCGGCCTCCAGCCGACTTGTCTCCAAGGGTCTATTGCTGCCTCGGGCACCGTATGGTCGTTCTCCTGTGAGTCTAGATTTTAGAATCCGACGCAAAACTGATAGTTAAATGTAATGCTCAGGGCCTCGTAATGACGATGGAACACTCAAATTGCGTCGCGAGTCAATACAACTTCCTCCAGCCGACTGTCTACAAGGGGATATTGCTGCCTCGGGCTCCATGTGGTCCGTCTCCTGTGAGTCTAGATTTTCGAATCCGACGCGGAACTGATAGTTAATTGTAAGGTTCAGGGCCTCCTAATGACGATGGAACACTCAAATTGCGTCGAGATTCAATTCATCGGCCTCCAGCGGACTTGTCTCCAAGGGGATATTGCCGTCTCGGGCACCTTATGGGCGTTCTCCTGTGAGTCTAGATTTTCGAATCCGACGCAAAAATGATAGTTAATTGTAACGCTCAGGGGCTTGTAATGACGATGGAACACTCAAATTGCGTCGAGATTCAATACATCGGCCTCCAGCCGACTTGTCTCCAAGGGTCTATTGCTGCCGCGGGCACCTTATGGTCGTTCTCCTGTGAGTCTAGATTTTCGAATCCGACGCAAAAATGATAGTTAATTGTAACGTTCAGGGCCTCCTAATGCCGATGGAACACTCAAATTGCGTCGAGATTCAATACATCGTGCTCCAGGCGACTTGTCTCCAAGGGTCTATTGCTGCCTCGGGCACCATATGATCCTTCTCCTGTGAGTCTAGATTTTCGAATCCGACGCAAAAATGATAGTGAATAGTAACGTTCAGGGCCTCCTAATGACGATAGAAGACTCAAATTGCGTCGAGATTCAATACAACGTCCTCCAGCCGATTTGTCTCCAAGGGGATATTGCTGCCTCGGGCACCAAATGTTCCGTCTGCTGGGAGTCTAGATTTTCGAATCCGTCGAAAAACTGATAGTTAATTGTAACATTCAGGGCCTCCTAATGACGATGGAACACTCAAATTGCGTCGCGATCCAATACATCGTCCTCCAGCCGACTTGTCTCCAAGGGTCTAACGCTGCCTCGGGCACCTTATGGTCGTTCTCCTGTGAGTCCAGATTTTCGAATCCGACGCAAAAATGATAGTTAATTGTAACGTTCAGGGCCTCCTAATGCCGATGGAACACTCAAATTGCGTCGCGATCCAATACATCGTCCTCCAGCCGACTTGTCTCCAAGGGTCTAATGCTGCCTCGGGCACCTTATGGTCGTTCTCTTGTAAGTCTAGATTTTCGAATCCGACGCAAAAATGATAGTTAATTGTAATGCTCAGGGGCTTGTAATGACGATGGAACACTCAAATTGCGTCGAGATTCAATACATCGGCCTCCAGCCGACTTGTCTCGAAGGGTCTATTGCTGCCGCGGGCACCTTATGGTCGTTCTCCTGTGAGTCTAGATTTTCGAATCCGACGCAAAAATGATAGTTAATTGTAACGTTCAGGGCCTCCTAATGCCGATGGAACACTCAAATTGCGTCGAGATTCAATACATCGTGCTCCAGGCGACTTGTCTCCAAGGGTCTATTGCTGCCTCGGGCACCTTATGGTCGTTCTCCTGTGAGTCTAGATTTTCGAATCCGACGCAAAAATGATAGTTAATTGTAATGTTCAGGGCCTTCTAATGACGATGGAACACTCAAATTGCGTCGAGATTCAATATATCGGCCTCCAGCGGACTTGTCTCCAAGGGGATATGGCTGTCTCGTGCACATTATGGTCGTTCTCCTGTGGGTTTAGATTATCGAATCCGACGCAAAAATGATAGTTAATTGTAACGCTCAGGGCCTCCTAATGCCGATGGAACACTCAAATTGTGTCGAGATTCAATACATCGGCCTCCAGCCGTCTTGTCTCCAAGGGGGTATTACTGTCTCGGGCACCATATGATCCTTCTCCTGTGAGTCTAGATTTTCGAATCCGACGCAAAAATGATAGTGAATAGTAACGTTCAGGGCCTCCTAATGACGATAGAAGACTCAAATTGCGTCGAGATTCAATACAACGTCCTCCAGCCGATTTGTCTCCAAGGGGATATTGCTGCCTCGGGCACCAAATGTTCCGTCTGCTGGGAGTCTAGATTTTCGAATCCGTCGAAAAACTGATAGTTAATTGTAACGTTCAGGGCCTTGTAATGACGATGGAACACTCAAATTGCGTCGAGATTCAATACATCGGCCTCCAGCGGACTTGTCTCCAAGGGTCTGTTGCTGCCTCGGTCACCTTATGGTCTTTCTTCTGTGAGTTTAGATTATCGAATCCGACGCAAAAATGATAGTTAATTGTAACGTTCAGGGCCTCCTAATGCCGATGGAACACTCAAATTGCGTCGAGATTCAATACATCGGCCTCCAGCCGACTTGTCTCCAAGCGGATATTGCTGTCTCGGGCACCTTATGGTCGTTCTCCTGTGAGTCCAGATTTTCGAATCCGACGCAAAAATGATAGTTAATTGTAACGTTCAGGGCCTTGTAATGACGATGGAACACTCAAATTGCGTCGAGATTCAATACATCGGCCTCCAGCGGACTTGTCACCAAGGGTCTGTTGTTGCCTCGGGCACCTTATGGTCTTTCTTCTGTGAGTTTAGATTATCGAATCCGACGCAAAAATGATAGTTAATTGTAACGTTCAGGGCCTCCTAATGCCGATGGAACACTCAAATTGCGTCGAGATTCAATACATCGTCCTCCAGGCGACTTGTCTCCAAGGGTCTATTGCTGCCTCGGGCACCTTATGGTCGTTCTCCTGTGTGTCTAGATTTTCGAATCCGACGCAAAAATGATAGTTAATTGTAACGTTCAGGGCCTTCTAATGACGATGGAACACTCAAATTGCGTCGAGATTCAATATATCGGCCTCCAGCGGACTTGTCTCCAAGGGGATATTGCTGTCTCGTGCACATTATGGTCGTTCTCCTGTGGGTTTAGATTATCGAATCCGACGCAAAAATGATAGTTAATTGTAACGTTCAGGGCCTCCTAATGCCGATGGAACACTCAAATTGCGTCGCGATCCAATACATCGTCCTCCAGCCGACTTGTCTCCAAGGGTCTAATGCTGCCTCCGGCACCTTATGGTCGTTCTCTTGTAAGTCTAGATTTTCGAATTCGACGCAAAAATGATAGTTAATTGTAATGCTCAGGGCCTCGTAATGACGATGGAACACTCAAATTGCGTCGCGAGTCAATACAACTTCCTCCAGCCGACTTGTCTACAAGGGGATATTGCTGCCTCGGGCTCCATGTGGTCCGTCTCCTGTGAGTCTAGATTTTCGAATCCGACGTGAAACTGATAGTTAATTGTAAGGTTCAGGGCCTGCTAATGACGATGGAACACTCAATTAGCGTCGAGATTCAATACATCGGCCTCCAGCGAACTTGTCTCCAAGGAGATATTACTGTCTCGGGCACCTTATGGGCGTTCTCCTGTGAGTCTAGATTTTCGAATCCGACGCAAAAATGATAGTTAATTGTAACGTTCAGGGCCTCCTAATGCCGATGGAACACTCAAATTGCGTCAAGATTCAATACATCGGCCTCCAGCTGGCTTGTCTCCAAGGGTCTATTGCTGCCTCGGGCACCTTATGGTCGTTCTCCTGTGAGTTTAGATTATCGAATCCGACGCAAAAATGATAGTTAATTGTAACGTTCAGGGCCTCCTAATGCCGATGGAACACTCAAATTGCGTCGAGATTCAATACAAGGCCTCCAGCCGACTAGTCTCCAAGGGTCTGTTGCTGCCTCGGGCACCTTATGGTCGTTCTCCTGTGAGTTTAGATTATCGAATCCGACGCAAAAATGATAGTTAATTGTAACGTTCAGGGCCTCCTAATGCCGATGGAACACTCAAATTGCGTCGAGATTCATTATATCGGCCTCCAGCGGACTTGTCTCCAAGGGGATATTACTGTCTCGTGCACCTTATGGTCGTTCTCCTGTGAGTTTAGATTTTCGAATCCGACGCAAAAATGGTAGTTAATTGTAACGTTCAGGGCCTCCTAATGCCGATGGAACACTCAAATTGCGTCGAGATTGAATACATCGTCCTCCAGCCGACTTGTCTCCAAGGGTCTATTGCTGCCACGGGCACCGTATGGTCGTTCTCCTGTGAGTCTAGATTTTAGAATCCGACGCAAAACTGATAGTTAATTGTAACGTTCAAAGCCTCCTAATGACGATGGAACTCTCAAATTGCGTCGAGATTCAATACATCGTCCTCCAGCCGACTTGTCTCCAAGGGTCTATTGCTGCCTCGGGCACCGTATGGTCGTTCTCCTGTGAGTCTAGATTTTAGAATCCGACGCAAAACTGATAGTTAAATGTAATGCTCAGGGTCTCGTAATGACGATGGAACACTCAAATTGCGTCGAGAGTCAATACAAGTTCCTCCAGCCGACTTGTCTACAAGGGGATACTGCTGCCTCGGGCTCCATGTGGTCCGTCTCCTGTGAGTCTAGATTTTCGAATCCGACGCGAAACTGATAGTTAATTGTAAGGTTCAGGGCCTCCTAATGACGATGGAACACTCAAATTGCGTCGCGATCCAATACATCGTCCTCCAGCCGACTTGTCTCCAAGGGTCTAACGCTGCCTCGGGCACCTTATGGTCGTTCTATTGTAAGTCTAGATTTTCGAATCCGACGCAAAAATGATAGTTAATTGTAACGTTCAAAGCCTCCTAATGACGATGGAACTCTCAAATTGCGTCGAGATTCAATACATCGTCCTCCAGCCGACTTGTCTCCAAGGGTCTATTGCTGCCTCGGGCACCGTATGGTCGTTCTCCTGTGAGTCTAGATTTTAGAATCCGACGCAAAACTGATAGTTAAATGTAATGCTCAGGGTCTCGTAATGGCGATGGAACACTCAAATTGCGTCGAGAGTCAATACAAGTTCCTCCAGCCGACTTGTCTACAAGGGGATATTGCTTCCTAGGGCTCCATGTGGTTCATCTCCTGTGAGTCTAGATTTTCGAATCAGACGCGAAACTGATAGTTAATTGTAAGGTTCAGCGCCTCCTAATGACGATGGAACACTCAAATTGCATCGAGATTCAATACATCGGCCTCCAGCGGACTTGTCTCCAAGGGGATATTGCTGTCTCGGGCACCTTATGGGCGTTCTCCTGTGAGTCTAGATTTTCGAATCCGACGCAAAAATGACAGTT
Source organism: Schistocerca americana (assembly GCF_021461395.2). Lineage (NCBI taxonomy): Eukaryota > Metazoa > Arthropoda > Insecta > Orthoptera > Acrididae > Schistocerca > Schistocerca americana. The sequence continues at coordinate 10,219,716 of NW_025725790.1, read as the reverse complement.
AATTGTAACGTTCAGGGCCTCCTAATGCCGATGGAACACTCAAATTGCGTCGAGATTCAATACATCGGCCTCCAGCCGACTTGTCTCCAAGAGTGTATTGCTGCCTCGGGCACCTTATGGTCGTTCTCCTGTGAGTCCAGATTTTCGAATCCGACGCAAAAATGATAGTTAATTGTAACGTTCAGGGCCTTGTAATGACGATGGAACACTCAAATTGCGTCGAGATTCAATACATCGGCCTCCAGCGGACTTGTCTCCAAGGGTCTGTTGCTGCCTCGGACACCTTATGGTCGTTCTTCTGTGAGTTTAGATTATCGAATCCGACGCAAAAATGATAGTTAATTGTAACGTTCAGGGCCTCCTAATGCCGATGGAACACTCAAATTGCGTCGAGATTCAATACATCGGCCACCAGCCGACTTGTCTCCAAGGGGATATTGCTGTCTCGGGCACCATATGATCCTTCTCCTGTGAGTCTAGATTTTCGAATCCGACGCAAAAATGATAGTGAATAGTAACGTTCAGGGCCTCCTAATGACGATGGAACACTCAAATTGTGTCGAGCTTCAATACATCGGCCTCCAGCCGACTTGTCTCCAAGGGGATATTGCTGTCTCGGGCACAATATGATCCTTCTCCTGTGAGTCTAGATTTTCGAATCCGACGCAAAAATGATATTTAATTGTAACGTTCAGGGCCTTGTAATGACGATGGAACACTCAAATTGCGTCGAGATTCAATATTTCGGCCTCTAGCGGACTTGTCTCCAAGGGGATATTGCTGTCTCGGGCACCTTATGGTCGTTCTCCTGAGAGTTTAGATTATCGAATCCGACGCAAAAATGATAGTTAATTGTAACGTTCAGGGCCTCCTAATGCCGATGGAACACTCAAATTGCGTCGAGATTCAATACATCGGCCTCCAACCGTCTTGTCTCCAAGGGGGTATTACTGTCTCGGGCACCATATGATCCTTCTCCTGTGATTCTAGATTTTCGAATCCGACGCAAAAATGATGGTTAATAGTAACGTTCAGGGCCTACTAATGACGATAAAAGACTCAAATTGCGTCGAGATTCAATACATCGTCCTCCAGCCGATTTGTCTCCAAGGGGATATTGCTGCCTCGGGCACCAAATGGTCCGTCTGCTGTGAGTCTACATTTTCGAAACCGACGAAAAACTGATTGTTAATTGTAACATTCAGGGCCTCCTAATGACGATGGAACACTCAAATTGCGTCGCGATCCAATACATCGTCCTCCAGCCGACTTGTCTCCAAGGGTCTAATGCTGCCTCGGGCACCTTATGGTCGTTCTCTGGTAAGTCTAGATTTTCGAATCCGATGCAAAAATGATAGTTAATTGTAATGCTCACGGCCTCGTAATGACGATGGAACACTCAAATTGCGTCGCGAGTCAATACAACTTCCTCCAGCCGACTTGTCTACAAGGGGATATTGCTGCCTCGGGCTCCATGTGGTCCGTCTCCTGTGAGTGTAGATTTTCGAATCCGACGTGAAACTGATAGTTAATTGTAAGGTTCAGGGCCTCCTAATGACGATGGAACACTCAATTTGCGTCGAGATTCAATACATCGTCCTTCAGCGGACTTGTCTCCAAGGGGATATTGCTGCCTCGGGCACCTTATGGTCGTTCTCCTGTGAGTCTAGATTTCCGAATCCGACGCAAAAATGATAGTTAATTGTAACGTTCAGGGCCTTGTAATGCCGATGGAACACTCAAATTGCGTCGAGATTCAATACATCGGCCTCCAGCCGACTTGTCTCCAAGGGGATATTGCTGTCTCGGGCACAATATGATCCTTTTCCTGTGAGTCTAGATTTTCGAATCCGACGCAAAAATGATATTTAATTGTAACGTTCAGGGCCCTGTAATGATGATGGAACACTCAAATTGCGTCGAGATTCAATACATCGGCCTCCAGCCGACTTGTCTCCAAGGGTCTGTTGCTGCCTCGAGCACCGTATGAACTTCTCCTGTGAGTAGATTTTTGAATCCGACGTAAAAATGATAGTTAATTGTAAGGTTCAGGGCCTCCTAATGACGAAGGAACACTCAAATTGCGTTGAGATTCAGTACATCGGCCTCCAGCGGACTTGTCTGCAAGTGGATATTGCTGTCTCGAGCACCGTATGAACTTCTCCTGTGAGTAGATTTTCTAATCCGACGCAAAAATGATAGTTAATTGTAACGTTCAGGCCCCCCTAATGACGATGGAACACTCAAATTGCGTCGAGATTCAATACTTCGTCCTCCAGCCGACTTGTCTCCAAGGGTCTATTGCTGCCTCGGGCACCTTATGGTCGTTCTCCTGTGAGTCTAGATTTTCGAATCCGACGCAAAAATGATAGTTAATTGTAACGTTCAGGGCCTCCTAATGACGATGGAACACTCAAATTGCGTCGAGATTCAATACATCGTCCTCCAGCCGACTTGTCTCCAAGGGTCTAACGCTGCCTCGGGCACCTTATGGTCGTTCTATTGTAAGTCTAGATTTTCGAATCCGACGCAAAAATGATAGTTAATTGTAACGTTCAAAGCCTCCTAATGACGATGGAACTCTCAAATTGCGTCGAGATTCAATACATCGTCCTCCAGCCGACTTGTCTCCAAGGGTCTATTGCTGCCTCGGGCACCGTATGGTCGTTCTCCTGTGAGTCTAGATTTTAGAATCCGACGCAAAACTGATAGTTAAATGTAATGCTCAGGGTCTCGTAATGGCGATGGAACACTCAAATTGCGTCGAGAGTCAATACAAGTTCCTCCAGCCGACTTGTCTACAAGGGGATATTGCTTCCTAGGGCTCCATGTGGTTCATCTCCTGTGAGTCTAGATTTTCGAATCAGACGCGAAACTGATAGTTAATTGTAAGGTTCAGCGCCTCCTAATGACGATGGAACACTCAAATTGCATCGAGATTCAATACATCGGCCTCCAGCGGACTTGTCTCCAAGGGGATATTGCTGTCTCGGGCACCTTATGGGCGTTCTCCTGTGAGTCTAGATTTTCGAATCCGACGCAAAAATGACAGTTAATTGTAACGTTCAGGGCCTCCTAATGCCGATGGAACACTCAAATTGCGTCGAGATTCAATACATCGGCCTCCAGCCGACTTGTCTCCAAGAGTGTATTGCTGCCTCGGGCACCTTATGGTCGTTCTCCTGTGAGTCCAGATTTTCGAATCCGACGCAAAAATGATAGTTAATTGTAACGTTCAGGGCCTTGTAATGACGATGGAACACTCAAATTGCGTCGAGATTCAATACATCGGCCTCCAGCGGACTTGTCTCCAAGGGTCTGTTGCTGCCTCGGACACCTTATGGTCGTTCTTCTGTGAGTTTAGATTATCGAATCCGACGCAAAAATGATAGTTAATTGTAACGTTCAGGGCCTCCTAATGCCGATGGAACACTCAAATTGCGTCGAGATTCAATACATCGGCCACCAGCCGACTTGTCTCCAAGGGGATATTGCTGTCTCGGGCACCATATGATCCTTCTCCTGTGAGTCTAGATTTTCGAATCCGACGCAAAAATGATAGTGAATAGTAACGTTCAGGGCCTCCTAATGACGATGGAACACTCAAATTGTGTCGAGCTTCAATACATCGGCCTCCAGCCGACTTGTCTCCAAGGGGATATTGCTGTCTCGGGCACAATATGATCCTTCTCCTGTGAGTCTAGATTTTCGAATCCGACGCAAAAATGATATTTAATTGTAACGTTCAGGGCCTTGTAATGACGATGGAACACTCAAATTGCGTCGAGATTCAATATTTCGGCCTCTAGCGGACTTGTCTCCAAGGGGATATTGCTGTCTCGGGCACCTTATGGTCGTTCTCCTGAGAGTTTAGATTATCGAATCCGACGCAAAAATGATAGTTAATTGTAACGTTCAGGGCCTCCTAATGCCGATGGAACACTCAAATTGCGTCGAGATTCAATACATCGGCCTCCAACCGTCTTGTCTCCAAGGGGGTATTACTGTCTCGGGCACCATATGATCCTTCTCCTGTGATTCTAGATTTTCGAATCCGACGCAAAAATGATGGTTAATAGTAACGTTCAGGGCCTACTAATGACGATAAAAGACTCAAATTGCGTCGAGATTCAATACATCGTCCTCCAGCCGATTTGTCTCCAAGGGGATATTGCTGCCTCGGGCACCAAATGGTCCGTCTGCTGTGAGTCTACATTTTCGAATCCGACGAAAAACTGATTGTTAATTGTAACATTCAGGGCCTCTTAATGACGATGGAACACTCAAATTGCGTCGCGATCCAATACATCGTCCTCCAGCCGACTTGTCTCCAAGGGTCTAATGCTGCCTCGGGCACCTTATGGTCGTTCTCTGGTAAGTCTAGATTTTCGAATCCGATGCAAAAATGATAGTTAATTGTAATGCTCACGGCCTCGTAATGACGATGGAACACTCAAATTGCGTCGCGAGTCAATACAACTTCCTCCAGCCGACTTGTCTACAAGGGGATATTGCTGCCTCGGGCTCCATGTGGTCCGTCTCCTGTGAGTGTAGATTTTCGAATCCGACGTGAAACTGATAGTTAATTGTAAGGTTCAGGGCCTCCTAATGACGATGGAACACTCAATTTGCGTCGAGATTCAATACATCGTCCTCCAGCGGACTTGTCTCCAAGGGGATATTGCTGCCTCGGGCACCTTATGGTCGTTCTCCTGTGAGTCTAGATTTTCGAATCCGACGCAAAAATGATAGTTAATTGTAACGTTCAGGGCCTTGTAATGCCGATGGAACACTCAAATTGCGTCGAGATTCAATACATCGGCCTCCAGCCGACTTGTCTCCAAGGGGATATTGCTGTCTCGGGCACAATATGATCCTTTTCCTGTGAGTCTAGATTTTCGAATCCGACGCAAAAATGATATTTAATTGTAACGTTCAGGGCCCTGTAATGATGATGGAACACTCAAATTGCGTCGAGATTCAATACATCGGCCTCCAGCCGACTTGTCTCCAAGGGTATGTTGCTGCCTCGAGCACCGTATGAACTTCTCCTGTGAGTAGATTTTTGAATCCGACGTAAAAATGATAGTTAATTGTAAGGTTCAGGGCCTCCTAATGACGAAGGAACACTCAAATTGCGTTGAGATTCAGTACATCGGCCTCCAGCGGACTTGTCTGCAAGTGGATATTGCTGTCTCGAGCACCGTATGAACTTCTCCTGTGAGTAGATTTTCTAATCCGACGCAAAAATGATAGTTAATTGTAACGTTCAGGCCCCCCTAATGACGATGGAACACTCAAATTGCGTCGAGATTCAATACTTCGTCCTCCAGCCGACTTGTCTCCAAGGGTCTATTGCTGCCTCGGGCACCTTATGGTCGTTCTCCTGTGAGTCTAGATTTTCGAATCCGACGCAAAAATGATAGTTAATTGTAACGTTCAGGGCCTCCTAATGACGATGGAACACTCAAATTGCGTCGAGATTCAATACATCGTCCTCCAGCCGACTTGTCTCCAAGGGTCTAACGCTGCCTCGGGCACCTTATGGTCGTTCTATTGTAAGTCTAGATTTTCGAATCCGACGCAAAAATGATAGTTAATTGTAACGTTCAGGGCCTCCTAATGACGATGGAACACTCAAATTGCGTCGAGATTCAATACATCGTCCTCCAGCCGACTTGTCTCCAAGGGTCTAACGCTGCCTCGGGCACCTTATGGTCGTTCTATTGTAAGTCTAGATTTTCGAATCCGACGCAAAAATGATAGTTAATTGTAACGTTCAAAGCCTCCTAATGACGATGGATCTCTCAAATTGCGTCGAGGATCAATACATCGTCCTCCAGCCGACTTGTCTCCAAGGGTCTATTGCTGCCTCGGGCACCGTATGGTCGTTCTCCTGTGAGTCTAGATTTTAGAATCCGACGCAAAAATGATAGTTAATTGTAACGTTCAGGGCCTCCTAATGCCGATGGAACACTCAAATTGCGTCGAGATTCAATACATCGGCCTCCAGCCGACTTGTCTCCAAGCGGATATTGCTGTCTCGGGCACCTTATGGTCGTTCTCCTGTGAGTCCAGATTTTCGAATCCGACGCAAAAATGATAGTTAATTGTAACGTTCAGGGCCTCCTAATGCCGATGGAACACTCAAATTGCGTCGAGATTCAATACATCGGCCTCCAGCCGACTTGTCTCCAAGCGGATATTGCTGTCTTCGGCACCTTATGGTCGTTCTCCTGTGAGTCCAGATTTTCGAATCCGACGCAAAAATGATAGTTAATTGTAACGTTCAGGGCCTTGTAATGACGATGGAACACTCAAATTGCGTCGAGATTCAATACATCGGCCTCCAGCGGACTTGTCTCCAAGGGTCTGTTGCTGCCTCGGGCACCTAATGGTCTTTCTTCTGTGAGTTTAGATTATCGAATCCGACGCAAAAATGATAGTTAATTGTAACGTTCAGGGCCTCCTAATGCCGATGGAACACTCAAATTGCGTCGAGATTCAATACATCGGCCTCCAGCCGACTTGTCTCCAAGGGTCTATTGCTGCCGCGGGCACCTTATGGTCGTTCTCCTGTGAGTCTAGATTTTCGAATCCGACGCAAAAATGATAGTTAATTGTAACGTTCAGGGCCTCCTAATGCCGATGGAACACTCAAATTGCGTCGAGATTCAATACATCGTCCTCCAGGCGACTTGTCTCCAAGGGTCTATTGCTGCCTCGGGCACCTTATGGTCGTTCTCCTGTGAGTCTAGATTTTCGAATCCGACGCAAAAATGATAGTTAATTGTAACGTTCAGGGCCTTCTAATGACGATGGAACACTCAAATTGCGTCGAGATTCAATATATCGGCCTCCAGCGGACTTGTCTCCAAGGGGATATTCCTGTCTCGTGCACATTATGGTCGTTCGCCTGTGGGTTTAGATTATCGAATCCGACGCAAAAATGATAGTTAATTGTAACGTTCAGGGCCTCCTAATGCCGATGGAACACTCAAATTGCGTCGCGATCCAATACATCGTCCTCCAGCCGACTTGTCTCCAAGGGTCTATTGCTGCCTCGGGCCCGTATGGTCGTTCTCCTGTGAGTCTAGATTTTAGAATCCGACGCAAAACTGATAGTTAAATGTAATGCTCAGGGTCTCGTAATGACGATGGAACACTCAAATTGCGTCGAGAGTCAATACAAGTTCCTCCAGCCGACTTGTCTACAAGGGGATATTGCTTCCTAGGGCTCCATGTGGTTCATCTCCTGTGAGTCTAGATTTTCGAATCAGACGCGAAGCTGATAGTTAATTGTAAGGTTCAGGGCCTCCTAATGACGATGGAACACTCAAATTGCATCGAGATTCAATACATCGGCCTCCAGCGGACTTGTCTCCAAGCGGATATTGCTGTCTCGGGCACCTTATGGGCGTTCTCCTGTGAGTCTAGATTTTCGAATCCGACGCAAAAATGATAGTTAATTGTAACGTTCAGGGCCTCCTAATGCCGATGGAACACTCAAATTGCGTCGAGATTCAATACATCGGCCTCCAGCCGACTTGTCTCCAAGGGGATATTGCTGTCTCGGGCACAGTATGATCCTTCTCCTGTGAGTCTAGATTTTCGAATGCGACGCAAAAATGATATTTAATTGTAACGTTCAGGGCCTTGTAATGACGATGGAACACTCAAATTGCGTCGAGATTCAATATTTCGGCCTCTAGCGGACTTGTCTCCAAGGGGATATTGCTGTCTCGGGCACGTTATGGTCGTTCTCCTGAGAGTTTAGATTATCGAATCCGACGCAAAAATGATAGTTAATTGTAACGTTCAGGGCCTCCTAATGCCGATGGAACACTCAAATTGCGTCGAGATTCAATACATCGGCCTCCAGCCGTCTTGTCTCCAAGGGGGTATTACTGTCTCGGGCACCATATGATCCTTCTCCTGTGAGTCTAGATTTTCGAATCCGACGCAAAAATGATGGTTAATAATAACGTTCAGGGCCTTTTAATGACGATAAAAGACTCAAATTGCGTCGAGATTCAATACATCGTCCTCCAGGCGACTTGTCTCCAAGGGTCTATTGCTGCCTCGGGCACCTTATGGTCGTTCTCCTGTGAGTCTAGATTTTCGAATCCGACGCAAAAATGATAGTTAATTGTAACGTTCAGGGCCTTCTAATGACGATGGAACACTCAAATTGCGTCGAGATTCAATATATCGGCCTCCAGCGGACTTGTCTCCAAGGGGATATTCCTGTCTCGTGCACATTATGGTCGTTCGCCTGTGGGTTTAGATTATCGAATCCGACGCAAAAATGATAGTTAATTGTAACGTTCAGGGCCTCCTAATGCCGATGGAACACTCAAATTGCGTCGCGATCCAATACATCGTCCTCCAGCCGACTTGTCTCCAAGGGTCTATTGCTGCCTCGGGCACCGTATGGTCGTTCTCCTGTGAGTCTAGATTTTAGAATCCGACGCAAAACTGATAGTTAAATGTAATGCTCAGGGTCTCGTAATGACGATGGAACACTCAAATTGCGTCGAGAGTCAATACAAGTTCCTCCAGCCGACTTGTCTACAAGGGGATATTGCTTCCTAGGGCTCCATGTGGTTCATCTCCTGTGAGTCTAGATTTTCGAATCAGACGCGAAGCTGATAGTTAATTGTAAGGTTCAGGGCCTCCTAATGACGATGGAACACTCAAATTGCATCGAGATTCAATACATCGGCCTCCAGCGGACTTGTCTCCAAGCGGATATTGCTGTCTCGGGCACCTTATGGGCGTTCTCCTGTGAGTCTAGATTTTCGAATCCGACGCAAAAATGATAGTTAATTGTAACGTTCAGGGCCTCCTAATGCCGATGGAACACTCAAATTGCGTCGAGATTCAATACATCGGCCTCCAGCCGACTTGTCTCCAAGGGGATATTGCTGTCTCGGGCACAGTATGATCCTTCTCCTGTGAGTCTAGATTTTCGAATGCGACGAAAAAATGATATTTAATTGTAACGTTCAGGGCCTTGTAATGACGATGGAACACTCAAATTGCGTCGAGATTCAATATTTCGGCCTCTAGCGGACTTGTCTCCAAGGGGATATTGCTGTCTCGGGCACGTTATGGTCGTTCTCCTGAGAGTTTAGATTATCGAATCCGACGCAAAAATGATAGTTAATTGTAACGTTCAGGGCCTCCTAATGCCGATGGAACACTCAAATTGCGTCGAGATTCAATACATCGGCCTCCAGCCGTCTTGTCTCCAAGGGGGTATTACTGTCTCGGGCACCATATGATCCTTCTCCTGTGAGTCTAGATTTTCGAATCCGACGCAAAAATGATGGTTAATAATAACGTTCAGGGCCTTTTAATGACGATAAAAGACTCAAATTGCGTCGAGATTCAATACATCGTCCTCCAGCCGACTTGTCTCCAAGGGTCTAATGCTGCCTCGGGCACCTTATGGTCGTTCTCTTGTAAGTCTAGATTTTCGAATCCGACGCAAAAATGATAGTTAATTGTAATGCTCAGGGCCTCGTAATGACGATGGAACACTCAAATTGCGTCGCGAGTCAATACAACTTCCTCCAGCCGACTTGTCTACAAGGGGATATTGCTGCCTCGGGCTCCATGTGGTCCGTCTCCTGTGAGTCTAGATTTTCGAATCCGACGTGAAACTGATAGTTAATTGTAAGGTTCAGGGCCTCCTAATGACGATGGAACACTCAAATTGCGTCAAGATTCAATCCATCGGCCCCAGCCGGCTTGTCTCCAAGGGTCTATCGCTGCCTCGGGCACCTTATGGTCGTTCTCCTGTGAGTTTAGATTATCGAATCCGACGCAAAAATGATAGTTAATTCTAACGTACAGGGCCTCCTAATGCCGATGGAACACTCAAATTGCGTCGAGATTCAATACATCGGCCTCCAGCCGACTTGTCTCCAAGGGTCTATTGCTGCCTCGGGCACCTTATGGTCGTTCTCCTGTGAGTCTAGATTATCGAAACCGACGCAAAAATGATAGTTAATTGTAACGTTCAGGGCCTTCTAATGACGATGGAACACTCAAATTGCGTCGAGATTCAATATATCGGCCTCCAGCGGACTTGTCTCCAAGGGGATATTGCTGTCTCGTGCACCTTATGGTTGTTCTCCGGTGAGTTTAGATTTTCGAATCCGACGCAAAAATGATAGTTAATTGTAACGTTCAGGGCCTCCTAATGCCGATGGAACACTCAAATTGCGTCGAGATTCTATACATCGTCCTCCAGCCGACTTGTCTCCAAGGGTCTATTGCAGCCTCGGGCACCTTATGGTCGTTCTCCTGTGAGTCTAGATTTTCGAATCCGACGCAAAAATGATAGTGAATAGTAACTTTCAGGGCCTCCTAATGACGATGAAACACTCAAATTGCGTCGAGATTCAATACATCGGCCTCCAGCGGACTTGTCTCCAAGGGTCTGTTGCTGCCTCGGGCACCTTATGGTCGTTCTCCTGTGAGTTTAGATCATCGAATCCGACGCAAAAATGATAGTTAATTGTAACGTTCAGGGCCTCCTAATGCCGATGGAACACTCAAATTGCGTCGAGATACAATACATCGGCCTCCAGCCGACTTGTCTCCAAGGGTCTGTTGCTGCCTCGGGCACCTTATCTTCGCTCTCATGTGAGTCTAGATTTTCGAATCCGACGCAAAAATGATAGTGAATAGTAACGTTCAGGGCCTCCTAATGACGATGAAACACTCAAATTGCGTCGAGATTCAATACATCGGCCTCCAGCCGACTTGTCTCCAAGGGTCTGTTGCTGCCTCGAGCACCGTATGAACTTCTCCTGTGAGTAGACTTTTGAATCCGACGTAAAAATGATAGTTAATTGTAACGTTCAGGGCCTTCTAATGACGATGGAACACTCAAATTGCGTCGAGATTCAATATATCGGCCTGTAGCGGACTTGTCTCCAAGGGTCTATTGCTGCCTCGGGCACCTAATGGTCGTCCTCCTGTGAGTGTAGATTTTCGAATCCGACGCAAAAATGATAGCTAATTGTAACGTACAGGGCCTTGTAATGACGATGGAACACTCAAATTGCGTCGCGATCCAATACATTGTCCTCCAGCTGATTTGTCTCCAAGGGGATCTTGCTGCCTCGTTCACCAAATGGTCCGTCTGCTGTGAGTCTAGATTTTCGAATCCGACGAGAAACTGATAGTTAATTGTAACATTCAGGGCCTCCAAATGACGATGGAACACTCAAATTGCGTCGCGATCCAATACATCGACCTCCAGCCGACTTTTCTCCAACGGTCTATTGCTGCCTCGGGCACCTTATGGTCGTTCTCCAGTGAGTTTAGACTATCGAATCCGACGCAAAAATGATAGTTAATTGTAACGTTTAGGTTCTCCTAATGACGATGGAACACTCAAATTGCGTCGATATTCAATACATCGGCCTCCAGCCGACTTGTCTCCAAGGGTCTATTGCTGCCTCGGGCACCTTATGGTCGTTCTACTGTGAGTCTAGATTTTCGAATCCGACGCGAAACTGATAGTTAATTGTATCGTTCAGGGCCTTGTAATGACGATGGAACACTCAAATTGCGTCGAGATTCAATACATCGGCCTCCAGCCGACTTGTCTCCAAGAGTCTGTTGCTGCCACGGGCACCTTATGGTCGTCTCCTGTGAGTTTAGATTATCGAATCCGACGCAAAAATGATAGTTAATTGTAACCTTTAGGGCCTCCTAATGACGATGGAACACTCAAATTGCGTCGATATTCAATACTTCGGCCTCCAGCCGACTTGTCTCCAAGGGTCTAATGCTGCCTCGGGCACCATATGGTCGTTCTCTTGTAAGTCTAGATTTTCGAATCCGACGCAAAAATGATAGTTAATTGTAATGCTCAGGGCCTCGTAATGACGATGGAACACTCAAATTGCGACGCGAGTCAATACAACTTCCTCCAGCCGACTTGTCTACAAGGGGATATTGCTGCCTCGGGCTCCATGTGGTCCGTCTCCTGTGAGTCTAGATTTTCGAATCCGACGTGAAACTGATAGTTAATTGTAAGGTTCAGGGCCTCCTAATGACGATGGAACACTCAATTTGCGTCGAGATTCAATACATCGGCCTCCAGCGGACTTGTCTCCAAGGGGATATTGCTGTCTCGGGCACCTTATGGGCGTTCTCCTGTGAGTCTAGATTTTCGAATCCGACGCAAAAATGATAGTTAATTGTAACGTTCAGGGCCTCCTAATGCCGATGGAACACTCAAATTGCGTCAAGATTCAATACATCGGCCTCCAGCCGGCTTGTCTCCAAGGGTCTATTGCTGCCTCGGGCACCTTATGGTCGTTCTCCTGTGAGTTTAGATTATCGAATCCGACGCAAAAATGATAGTTAATTCTAACGTTCATGGCCTCCTAATGCCGATGGAACACTCAAATTGCGTCGAGATGCAATACATCGGCCTCCAGCCGACTTGTCTCCAAGGGTCTATTGCTGCCTCGGGCACCTTATGGTCGTTCTCCTGTGAGTCTAGATTATCGAAACCGACGCAAAAATGATAGTTAATTGTAACGTTCAGGGCCTTCTAATGACGATGGAACACTCAAATTGCGTCGAGATTCAATATATCGGCCTCCAGCGGACTTGTCTCCAAGGGGATATTGCTGTCTCGTGCACCTTATGGTTGTTCTCCTGTGAGTTTAGATTTTCGAATCCGACGCAAAAATGATAGTTAATGGTAACGTTCAGGGCCTCCTAATGCCGATGGAACACTCAAATTGCGTCGAGATTCTATACATCGTCCTCCAGCCGACTTGTCTCCAAGGGTCTATTGCAGCCTCGGGCACCTTATGGTCGTTCTATTGTGAGTCTAGATTTTCGAATCCGACGCAAAAATGATAGTTAATTGTAACGTTCAGGCCTTCTAATGACGATGAAACACTCAAATTGCGTCGAGATTCAATACATCGGCCTCCAGCCGACTTGTCTCCAAGGGTCTATTGCTGCCTCGGGCACCTTATGGTCGTTCTCCTGTGAGTCTAGATTTTCGAATCCGTCGCAAAAATGTTAGTTAATTGTAACGTTCAGGGCCTTGTAATGACGATGGAACACTCAAATTGCGTCGAGATTCAATACATCGGCCTCCAGCGGACTTGTCTCCAAGGGTCTGTTGCTGCCTCGGGCACCTTATGGTCGTTCTCCTGTGAGTTTAGATTATCGAATCCGTCGCAAAAATGTTAGTTAATTGTAACGTTCAGGGCCTTCTAATGACGATGGAACACTCAAATTGCGTCGAGATTCAATACATCGTCCTCCAGCCGACTTGTCTCCAAGGGTCTATTGCTGCCTCGGGCACGTTATGGTCGTCCTCCTGTGAGTGTAGATTTTCGAATCCGACGCAAAAATGATAGTTAAATGTAACGTTCAGGGCCTTGTAATGACGAAGGAACACTCAAATTGCGTCGAGATTCAATACATCGGCCTCAAGCCGACTTGTCTCCAAGGGTCTGTTGCTGCCTCGAGCACCGTGTGAACTTCTCCTGTGAGTAGATTTTTGAATCCGACGCAAAAATGATAGTTAATTGTAAGGTTCAGGGCCTCCTAATGACGAAGGAACACTCAAATTGCGTCGAGATTCAATCCATCGGCCTCCAGCGGACTTGTCTCCAAGGGGATATTGCTGTCTCGAGCACCGTATGAAGTTCTCCTGTGACTAGATTTTCGAATCCGACGCTAAAATGATTGTTAATTGTAACGTTCAGGGCCTTCTAATGACGATGGAACACTCAAATTGCGTCGAGATTCAATATATCGGCCTGTAGCGGACTTGTCTCCAAGGGTCTATTGCTGCCTCGGGCACCTAATGGTCGTCCTCCTGTGAGTGTAGATTTTCGAATCCGACGCAAAAATGATAGCTAATTGTAACGTACAGGGCCTTGTAATGACGATGGAACACTCAAATTGCGTCGCGATCCAATACATTGTCCTCCAGCTGATTTGTCTCCAAGGGGATCTTGCTGCCTCGTTCACCAAATGGTCCGTCTGCTGTGAGTCTAGATTTTCGAATCCGACGAGAAACTGATAGTTAATTGTAACATTCAGGGCCTCCAAATGACGATGGAACACTCAAATTGCGTCGCGATCCAATACATCGACCTCCAGCCGACTTTTCTCCAACGGTCTATTGCTGCCTCGGGCACCTTATGGTCGTTCTCCAGTGAGTTTAGACTATCGAATCCGACGCAAAAATGATAGTTAATTGTAACGTTTAGGGCCTCCTAATGACGATGGAACACTCAAATTGCGTCGATATTCAATACATCGGCCTCCAGCCGACTTGTCTCCAAGGGTCTATTGCTGACTCGGGCACCTTACGGTCGTTCTCCTGTGAGTCTAGATTTTCGAATCCGACGCGAAACTGATAGTTAATTGTAACGTTCAGGGCCTCCTAATGACGATGGAACACTCAAATTGCGTCGAGATTCAATACATCGCCCTCCAGCCGACTTGTCTCCAAGGGTAATTGCTGTCTCGGGCACAGTATGATCCTTCTTCTGTGAGTCTAGATTTTCGAATCCGACGCAAAAATGATAGTTAATTGTATCGTTCAGGGCCTTGTAATGACGATGGAACACTCAAATTGCGTCGAGATTCAATACATCGGCCTCCAGCCGACTTGTCTCCAAGAGTCTGTTGCTGCCACGGGCACCTTATGGTCGTCTCCTGTGAGTTTAGATTATCGAATCCGACGCAAAAATGATAGTTAATTGTAACCTTTAGGGCCTCCTAATGACGATGGAACACTCAAATTGCGTCGATATTCAATACTTCGGCCTCCAGCCGACTTGTCTCCAAGGGTCTAATGCTGCCTCGGGCACCTTATGGTCGTTCTCTTGTAAGTCTAGATTTTCGAATCCGACGCAAAAATGATAGTTAATTGTAATGCTCAGGGCCTCGTAATGACGATGGAACACTCAAATTGCGACGCGAGTCAATACAACTTCCTCCAGCCGACTTGTCTACAAGGGGATATTGCTGCCTCGGGCTCCATGTGGTCCGTCTCCTGTGAGTCTAGATTTTCGAATCCGACGTGAAACTGATAGTTAATTGTAAGGTTCAGGTCCTCCTAATGACGATGGAACACTCAATTTGCGTCGAGATTCAATACATCGGCCTCCAGCGGACTTGTCTCCAAGGGGATATTGCTGTCTCGGGCACCTTATGGGCGTTCTCCTGTGAGTCTAGATTTTCGAATCCGACGCAAAAATGATAGTTTATTGTAACGTTCAGGGCCTCCTAATGCCGATGGAACACTCAAATTGCGTCAAGATTCAATACATCGGCCTCCAGCCGGCTTGTCTCCAAGGGTCTATTGCTGCCTCGGGCACCTTATGGTCGTTCTCCTGTGAGTTTAGATTATCGAATCCGACGCAAAAATGATAGTTAATTCTAACGTTCAGGGCCTCCTAATGCCGATGGAACACTCAAATTGCGTCGAGATGCAATACATCGGCCTCCAGCCGACTTGTCTCCAAGGGTCTATTGCTGCCTCGGGCACCTTATGGTCGTTCTCCTGTGAGTCTAGATTATCGAAACCGACGCAAAAATGATAGTTAATTGTAACGTTCAGGGCCTTCTAATGACGATGGAACACTCAAATTGCGTCGAGATTCAATATATCGGCCTCCAGCGGACTTGTCTCCAAGGGGATATTGCTGTCTCGTGCACCTTATGGTTGTTCTCCTGTGAGTTTAGATTTTCGAATCCGACGCAAAAATGATAGTTAATGGTAACGTTCAGGGCCTCCTAATGCCGATGGAACACTCAAATTGCGTCGAGATTCTATACATCGTCCTCCAGCCGACTTGTCTCCAAGGGTCTATTGCAGCCTCGGGCACCTTATGGTCGTTCTCCTGTGAGTCTAGATTTTCGAATCCGACGCAAAAATGATAGTTAATTGTAACGTTCAGGGCCTCCTAATGACGATGAAACACTCAAATTGCGTCGAGATTCAATACATCGGCCTCCAGCCGACTTGTCTCCAAGGGTCTATTGCTGCCTCGGGCACCTTATGGTCGTTCTCCTGTGAGTCTAGATTTTCGAATCCGTCGCAAAAATGTTAGTTAATTGTAACGTTCAGGGCCTTGTAATGACGATGGAACACTCAAATTGCGTCGAGATTCAATACATCGGCCTCCAGCGGACTTGTCTCCAAGGGTCTGTTGCTGCCTCGGGCACCTTATGGTCGTTCTCCTGTGAGTTTAGATTATCGAATCCGACGCAAAAATGATAGTTAATTGTAACGTTCAGGGCCTCCTAATTCCGATGGAACACTCAAATTGCGTCGAGATACAATACATCGGCCTCCAGCCGACTTGTCTCCAAGGGTCTGTTGCTGCCTCGGGCACCTCATCTTCGCTCTCATGTGAGTCTAGATTTTCGAATCCGACGCAAAAATGATAGTGAATAGTAACGTTCAGGGCCTCCTAATGACGATGAAACACTCAAATTGCGTCGAGATTCAATACATCGGCCTCCAGCCGACTTGTCTCCAAGGGGATATTGCTGTCTCGGGCACAATATGATCCTTTTCCTGTGAGTCTAGATTTTCGAATCCGACGCAAAAATGATATTTAATTCTAACGTTCAGGGCCTTGTAATGGCGATGGAACACTCAAATTGCGTCGAGATTCAATACATCGGCCTCCAGCCGACTTGTCTCCAAGGGTCTGTTGCTGCCTCGAGCACCGTATGAACTTCTCCTGTGAGTAGATTTTTGTATCCGACGTAAAAATTATAGTTAATTGTAAGGTTCAGGGCCTCCTAATGACGAAGGAACACTCAAATTGCGTTGAGATTCAGTACATCGGCCTCCAGCGGACTTGTCTGCAAGTGGATATTGCTGTCTCGAGCACCGTATGAGCTTCTCCTGTGAGTAGATTTTCTAATCCGACGCAAAAATGATAGTTAATTGTAACGTTCAGGCCCCCCTAATGCCGATGGAACACTCAAGTTGCGTCGAGATTCAATACATCGGCCTCCAGCCGACTTGTCTCCAAGGGGATATTGCTGTCTCGGGCACCATTTGATCCTTCTCCTGTGAGTCTAGATTTCAGAATCCGACGCAAAATTGATAGTGAATAGTTCCTAATGACGATGGAACATTCAAATTGCGTCGAGATTCAATACATCGGCGTCCAGCCGACTTGTCTCCAAGGGGATCCTTCTCCTGTGAGTCTAGATTTTCGAATCCGACGCAAAAATGATTGTTAATTGTAACGTTCAGGGCCTTCTAATGACGATGGAACACTCAAATTGCGTCGCGATCCAATACATTGTCCTCCAGCTGATTTGTCTCCAAGGGGATCTTGCTGCCTCGTTCACCAAATGGTCCGTCTGCTGTGAGTCTAGATTTTCGAATCCGACGAGAAACTGATAGTTAATTGTAACATTCAGGGCCTCCAAATGACGATGGAACACTCAAATTGCGTCGCGATCCAATACATCGACCTCCAGCCGACTTTTCTCCAACGGTCTATTGCTGCCTCGGGCACCTTATGGTCGTTCTCCAGTGAGTTTA